>NW_024096577.1:0-600000 GCF_016545835.1 Crotalus tigris
TTGCAGATCAATGGTGAGAGACTGGGAGAAGTTTATATCAAGAGAGGAATATTTCAAGGAGATTCATTGTCACCATTACTATGTGTTATTGCACTGTTTCCTCTGTCAACAATACTGAATAACTCAGGACATGGCTATCAAACATCAAAAACATCTGCCAGACTATCCCACCTCCTTTATATGGATGATCTGAAGCTGTATGGAAAAACATCATCTTAAATAGAATCGCTGCTCAACACTGTCCGTATATATAGCCAAGATATTGTAATGGAGTTTGGCTTGGACAAATGTGCCACACTTACTATCAAACAAGGAAAAATAGTGAAAACTGAAGGAATCAACATGCCCCATGAAAATAACATTAAGATCTGGATGAGGAAGAGTACTACAAATACTTGGGTATCCTTCAAGCTGACAACATCAAGCACACTGAAGTCAAGACAAAGATTAGAGGTGAATACATCAAGAGAGTGAAGAAGATCTTAAAATCCAAACTCAATGGAGGAAATACCATAAAGGCAATCAACACTTGGGCAATCCCAGTCATTAGGTACACAGCTGGAATAGTGGACTGGACTCAAGCAGAAATAAAAGCAATGGATAGGCAGACCAGAAAAATAATGACAATGAATCATGCCCTTCATCCACGCAGTGACATTGAAGACTTTTCTACCCAAGGCAAATAGTGGGGGCGTGGATGCTACAAGTACATCAGATGGTTGAAGACCAGAAAAAATGGCTTTGGAAGAATTCTTAAGAACAATGATGAGATGCCCTGAATAATAGTATATCAGGAAGGCTTACTGATTACTGGAGAGACCAAACTGGCCTACAAGAAAGACCAAATGAAGAACAGAATAGAGGCATGGGAAGACAAAGCACTACATGGCCAATACATTAAAAAATAGCTTGGAAAGCAGATAATAACAAGACCTGGCAATGGCTAAGAGCAGGAAAATTGAAGAAAGAGACCGAGGGACTAATTCTGGCTGAACAAGACCAAGCCTTAAGGACAAATGCATACAAAGTCAAAATTGAGAAGACAGCAACAGACAGTAAGTGCCGCCTATGCAAAGAAGCTGAAGAAAAAGTGGACCACTTGGTAAGCTGTTGCAAGAAGATTGCACAAACTGATTACAAGCAGCGGAATGACAAAGTAGCAACAATGGTGCATTGGAAGATCTGCAAAAAATATCATTTGCCTGAAAGCAAAAACTGGTGGGATCATAAAATAGAGAAAGTCATAGAAAATGATAAATTAAACTGCTCTGGGACTTCAGAATTCAAACAGACAAGCACCTGCAACATAACACCCCAGACTTAACAATTGTCGATAAGAAAGACAAAAAAGTCTGGATAGTGGACTTGGCAGTGCCTGGAGACAGCAGAATAGACGAGAACGAACTGGAGAAGATAACAAAATACAAAGACCTACAATAGAAATAGAAAGACTGTGGCAAAGGCAAGCAAGGGTAGTACCAATAGTCATAGGCTCCTTGGGTGCAATCCCAAAACAACTGGAGCACCACTTGAACACCATTGGCATTGACAAATTTGCTATTAGTCAATTGCAAAAGGCGCCCTTATTAGGAACTGCTTCCATCCTGCGACGATACCTGTAATACCATCAAACATCCACATCTGCCTATCCCAGGTCCTGGGTAAGGACTCGATAGGTAGACAAAATGCCAAATCCAGTCTGAACATCTGGCGGACTGTGCGATGATCGATAATAATAATAATAATAATATACTACCAGGCAAATAGGTGGGCGTGGAATGCTACAAATACATCAGATGGTTGAAGAAGAAAAAATGGCTTTGAAGAATATCTGAAGAACAATGATAAGATGCACTGAATTAGTATCAGGAAGGTTTACTAACTACTGGAGAGACCAAACTGGCTACAAGAAAGACCAAATGAAGAACAGAATAGAGGCATGGGAAGACAAAGCATTACATGGCCAATACATGAAAAAAATAGCTGGGAAAGCAGATAATAATAAAACCTGGCAATGGCTAAGAGCAGGAAAATTGAAGAAAGAGACCGAGGGACTAATTCTGCTGCACAAGACCAAGCCTTAAGGACAAATGCATATAAAGTCAAAATTGAGAAGACAGCAACAGACAGTAAGTGCCGCCTATGCAAAGAAGCTGAAGAAAGAGTGGACCACCTGGTAAGCTATTGCAAGAAGATTGCACAGACTGATTACAAGCAGCGGCATGACAAAGTAACAACAATGGTGCATTGGAAGATCTGCACAAAATATAAAATCATTTGCCTGTAAGAAAAACTGGTGGATCATAAATAGAGAAAGTCAAGAAATGATAAAATTAAACTGCTCTGGGACTTCAGAATTCAAGCAGGCAGCACCTGCAACATAACACCCCAGACTTAACAATTGGGGGTCGTAAAAAAGCACAAAAAAGTCTGGATAGTGGACGTGGCAGTGCCTGGAGATAGCAGAATAGAATAGAAAGAACTGGAGAAGATAACAAAATACAAAGACCTACAAATAGAAATAGAAAGACTGTGCAAAAGCAAGCAAGGGTAGTACCAATAGTCATAGGCTCCTTGGGTGCAATCCCAAAACAACTGGAGCACCACTTGAACACAATTGGCATTGACAAATTCGCTATTAGTCAATTGCAAAAGGCGGCCTTATTAGGAACTGCTTCCATCCGGCGACGATATCTGTAATACCATCAAACATCCACATCTGCCTATCCCAGGTCCTGGGTAAGGACTCGATAGGTAGACAAAATGCCAAATCCAGTCTGAACATCTGGCTGACTGTGCGATGAATGATAATATAATGACGATAATAATCATGGCCCTTCATCCCGCAGGACATTGACAGACTTTATCTACCAAGGCAAATGGTGGGCGTGGAATTCTAAAGTACATCAGATTGTTGAAGAAAAAAAATGGCTTTGGAAGAATACTGAAAACAATGATGAAGAGCCCTGAAATTAGTATATCAGGAATGCTTACTGACTACTGGAGAGACCAAACTGGCTACAAGACCAAATGCAGAAGCAGAATAGAGGCATGGGAAGACAAGCACTACATGGCCAATACATTAAAAAATAGCTTCGAACGCAGATAATGACAAGAACCTGGCAATGGCTAAGAACAGGAAAATTGAAGAAAGAGACCGAGGGACTAATTCTGGCTGCACAAGACCAAGCCTTAAGGACAAATGCATATAAAGTCCAAATTGAGAAGACAGCAACAGACAGTAAGTGCCGCCTATGCAAAGAAGCTGAAGAAACAGTGGACCACGTGGTAAGCTGTTGTAAGACAATTGCACAGACTGACTACAAGCAGGGGCATGACAAAGTAGCAACAATGGTGCATTGGAAGATCTGCAAAAATATCATTTGCCTGTAAGCAAAAACTGGTGGGGTCATAAAATAGAGAAAGTCATAGAAAATGATAAAATTAAACTGCTCTGGGACGTCAGAATTCAAACAGACAAGCACCTGCAACATAACACCCCAGACTTAACAATTGTCGATAAGAAAGACAAAAAGTCTGGATAGTGGACGTGGCAGTGCCTGGAGATAGCAGAATAGAAGAGAAAGAACTGGAGAAGATAACAAAATACAAAAACCTACAAATCGAAATAGAAAGACTGTGGCAAAAGCAAGCAAGGGTAGTACCAATAGTAATAGGCTCCTTGGGTGCAATCCCAAAACAACTGGAGCACCACTTGAACACCATTGGCATTGACAAATTCGCTATTAATCAATTGCAAAAGGCGGCCTACTGGAACTGCTTCCACCTCGCGAACATACCTGTAATACCATCAAAACATCCACAGTCTGCCTATCCAGGTCCTGGGTAAGGACTCGATAGGTAGACTAAAATGCCAATCCGTCTGAACATCATGCTGACTGTGCGATGATCCATAATAATAATAATAGAAGGAGGAGAAGGAGAAAGAGGATGAGGAGAGGATGAGGCGGATGAGGAGGGAGGAGGAGGAGGATGCAAGGGAGGATAAGAAGAAGAAGAGAAGAAGAAAGAAGAAGAAGAAGAAGAAGAAGAAGACGAAGAAGAAGAAGAAGAAGAGAAGAGAAGAAGAAGAAGAAGAGAAGAAGAAGAAGAAGAAGAAGAAAAGAGAAGAAGGAAGAAGAAGAAGAAGAATTGGAAGGGACCTGGGAGATCTTCTAGTCCAACCCCCTGCTCAGGCAGGAAACCTTATACCATTTCCTTTTATGGTCCAGATTTCAAATAAAAATCTAAAAGAGGCCATGGATCCTCAGAGCAGCTGGTCTACTTCCCTGCCTTCAAGCTTTTCATCAAGCAGATACCCTCTAGGGCAGAATTATGTTCCAAAAGGCACTTAAATAACTCCGAGCATGCGTCTTCCACTAGCCCTTCATGTGCAACAAGCCCACCTTACCTGTGCAAAGTAGAAGCCAAATGCAATGATGCCACACCAGCTGTGCAGGCTGTACATATCTGGAAAGCCTTGATTCCTGTGGTGCTGGAAAACAGCAATCAGACCTAAAGGGAAAGTGGGGCAGTCAAATTCTTTAAAAAAAACTCCCCTTCTCTCCTAACCTACCACTATCTACTCCATAATGTTGAGACAAGGACTACTCTAGGAATAGTTGGGAAATAGAAGAACAGCAGGTCCACCGTTATCTGGGATGATGAAAATAGCCCTTGGCATTCCAAATCTTCCCAAGCCAGAAAACATGTTCCAAAATCCTTTTTGTCTTTTGGAGACATTGTGGGGCATCTTTGCCCAACTTACAGTAATTGCAGCATTTATATACAGGATAAAGAATGGATTTGAGTTACATAGGACATTTTCCAACCAAGCGTGAAGAGAAAAATTCTAACAGAAAGAGCAATTTGATGGTTCCCTAGAAGGTATAGGTACTTCTTCACTGGATATGTTCAACTGGCTGGACAATCATCTATCCCACATACTGTTATTTGGATTCCTGCATTGAGCAGAAGGCTGGACTCAGTAGTAATCCATTTGAAGGGGTGCTTTGTAGTACCATGGTGATTTCCGCTCTTAGCAACTCCTAGCAAATACACATATATGTCCCTAGGATTCCTTGGCAATAATATTAAATGGATCCCCACTACCTTTTTTTTTATTATTCCCAGGCAAAAAGCAGAGACTTCTTTCTTTTCCCTCTCTATGTTGTTTATAGTATTTTTAAATGGGTTGTGTATATGTACACTTGAGAGCAAGAAACTAAATTTCATTTTTAATGTGTGCCATTGTACCTACAGTAAAAAAAATGACAATAAAGGTTGTCTATCTAGCTAGCTAGCTAGCTAGCTATCTTTACAGTATAAGAATGGAGGACACACAGTGAAATATCAGCGCAAACTGCAAGCAAGCTGCCAGTTGCATTTTGGTGAGATGAAAATGGCAGGCAAGCGCAGTCTCACTTAGCTCTACACCACCCCAACTACTCCAGCAGAAATATGCTTTAGATAGGTAAAGAAATGCTGCCCAATGGTTTCATCTTCACGAGAGGCAGAAAATGTTCTATCTATGAAATACAACTGAAATAGAAGCTCCCAAATAATCTGGGAAGCCCCATCTCCTCTCTTGAGTCTAACATCCCTAGGAATATCAGTGATGACCTTTGAAGACAAGACTCAGAAAGTGTGATAGAAGATTCCAGGCAGGTTCATTATGCCTTACCAACCAATGCAATGATAAGTGCAAAGAAATGGATGAGCCCATGCAGGATCTTCGTGGATTGCTTGCTCTCATTCCTGAAGACACGGTAAACCAGAAGGGCTGGAGGATAAGAAGAGGAAATAAGAATTAGGTGGGTGGATGGTCAGTTCCCCTCACTTCCTCACTCTCTTGCCTGCATAGATTGCAGTCTTTGGGGTATTAAGCAAAAGCATTTCAATTGATCCAAGGACTTTCAGATGGGTCATATTTTGAGCTGCTTCGTTTTTTTAATTTGTTTTATGTCTTTATGTATATAAGGTTCATGTATTCAAATTAGAAATGAGAGATTTGAATATTTTAAATAAATACATGCAGTCAAGAGAGAATTTAAGACAGCAGTAGCTACGCAGCTCCCATTCTGCAGGCTACCTGACTGTTTTAAGAAAATATGAATCGTGGTTGTCAATGGCAACAGCAAGGAGGGGTGTAAACGCAGCAGGAGATCGCCAGAGGAGGCATACTGGGGACTCCATAGACTGATCACAGGGGCATAATTTTTCTGTGCATGCAGATTAAGGATCTCTATGCTCCAACTGTTAACGCTCTTTCCCTTGCCTTCCACTGGGTTCTCTTCCATAGATTAAAAAAAATCCATGTTCTATTGCATGAAGAGCAGAAAAAAGTCTGCTCATCCCATAAGCATCAGCAATAACCAGGATGTCCCTTGCTTGCTCCTGAACCATTAGAAGCTCTATGTCAACTAGGCAAGCGAAATGATTCTTAGCAATGCTATAAGGGACACTGCATTGGCTGCTCTCTCGTCTGTCCAATTATGGGCAAGCATAATTTTCCTTTCAAAACAGAAAATGATGTATAAGGAACTCTTTCCCCCATCTGATTGGGGATCTGGGTTAAGCTCCCTTTAGGATGCGCTCTACTATAACTGATTTTCTAAAATGTATTTATATATATTTGCACAAGGGTAGGACAAATTTTGAAATCTAAATTTAAAAAACCCAAAAAGCTGTAAATAGTTATAGCTGGCTGCTAAGCCAAATCATAGTTTGAGGGTTCCCAACTGGAAGGAAGAGAGATCCAAGTGGAAGGAGAGGAGACTTTCTGGGCCTCTCCAAGCCCCTCTCATTTGTGGGAGGAGGCAAAAAGTCACGGTCAGTTTATCCACTTTCCAAACTATGACTCTAGGCCAGTGGTCCTCAACATTTGCAGCTTGGTGGTCCAGCTGGGGGGAGAGAGAGGGGAACTGGGCTGCACAAGCCACAGGCTGGCACACACAAGGCGTGCACACAGTCCTTGAGTGTCTGCCAGCCTGCTGCTTGTGCAAGATGAGCATGCGTGCTCTAGCCATTTGCGAGGCCCAAATCCAAACAGGTCATGACCTGGTACTAGGCCATGGCCCTGGGGCTAAAGACCCCTGCTCTATACAACCAATTGTGTCTCCACCCTTGGATGACACACCTTATCCACATGCCTTGCATGTGAAAGCTTCCTGTCAAAGCAGACCTCCTATTCCTTCCAAAATTCTTACCATCACCTTGAAGGAACACCATCCCAATGACCATGCACAGAGGGTGGACATTAAATAGTAGTTGAGAGCTGTCCCAGGCAACGCCACCTCGGTACTGTCCAATCCAGGCTGCCATCACCGTGATGACAGCAAGGCCCAAGATTTGTGAAGCGGCCACTACGTAGGTCAGTCCGATGGGACTTGCGGGTCTCGCAGGAGTCTCCTCCATCTTCGGGACTTATTTCCCAAATGAATCTTGAGCTGCCAAATTTGGAAAGGGGAGGGGCAGAAAAATCAACATCCATGTATAACCTTTCTCCATCTTGTCCCATTACAGATTTTTCTTCCCTCTCCTGAATTAGAAGGCTAAATGGGAGGAAAGAACACTAAGCAGTTGTTACCCCTACTTCACTCAGACCTTCAGCAAGGGAGAATAAGACCCCTTACTTTTTCACATCATCTTTTACTTTTATCTTTTATTGATAAATTTGTCTGTTTGAGCCAACCAGAGTCATTGAGAGTTAAGTAGTCCTCGACTTATGACCACAATTGAGCCCAAAATTTCTAATTGCTAAGTGAGACATTTGTTAAGTGAATTTTGCCCCATTTTACCATCCTTCTTGCTACAGTTGTTAAGTGAATCATTGCAGTTGTTAAGTTAGTAATGGAGTTGTTACATGAATCTGACTTTTCCATTGACTTTGCTTGTCAGAAAGTCACAAAAGATCCTGGGACATGGCAACCATCATAAATAGAGTCAGTTGCCAAGCATCTGAATTCTGATCACATGATCCTGGGGATGCTACAACGGTCATAAGTGTGAAAAATTGTCATAAGTCACTTTTTTCAGTGCCATTGTAACTTTGAATGGTTGCTAAATGAACTGTTGTAAGTCGAGGACTACCTGTACAAGTTTAATAAAGTATTATGATTGGGTCACAGAGTCAGCCAGATCATTAGGCTGAATCTGGCATTTTTGTCCACCTATCGAGGTGTTCCCAAGGATCTGGGATAGTCAGATGTTGTTGAATATTATTAAAGGTTATTGAAAGATGTAAATTGTTCAAAGTAAAGCTGCTTTTATCAATTGACTGTGTTATCAATGTTTGTAATGTTCAAGTGGTGCTCCAGATGATACTGTTATTGTTGTTATGTTTTGTGTTTCAAAGGGTTATAAGAATGCTAGCAAACAGAGAGTAGGAAAATGTTTCAATGTGAGATGCAAACAAGTCTGAAATAAACACTAAAAAATCAGTCTTGAGGTTTAAGGTGGAAGTGCATGAAATACAGTGTGTTGGTGTTTTTGTTTTTGTTTTTTTTTTCAGAAAAAACTGATAGCCAGAGACAGCAGCCCACTTATTGAAGGTAGGGAGCAAAATATGGTTGGAAGCAAACAGTGCACGAGAGAAGGATTGGTACAAAAAGAACTTTATCAGTGAACCACACAGTTCCTGGTCAAAAACAGAAGTTTTATTAAATTAAAATACCTAACTAAATTAAGGTAATTGGTTTAGTCTCGTTTCTGTTTCTGGCAAATGCCAGCTCCGTGCCGTGCAACATAACCTTCAGGGTGAAAGTGAAAAAAGATGTAAAGAACCAAAACCTGGAAAAACAGTGACATTACTAAAATCAATTCATTAGTCCTAAATTGCACATTTGAGGGGAATTGACCTTCTTCATCACGACCTCACATAATGTGCAATGGTGAAAGTGCTGGACTAGGAGCAGGCAGACTCGGGTTTAAGTCTACCATCCGCCGTGAGATCTCATTGGGTGGCTCTAAGCTAGTCAGTTGCAGCTCAATCAACATCACAGGACTGTTATTGCAGGGAAAAGAGGAAGAAAAAAATATGATGCATTCTGCTTTGAACTCTTGAATAAACGGCAAGCTATAAATCTCAGAAAAGCATGAGTGGGGTTAGGCAACATTTTTTTTTTTTTATCCTGGAGCACATCCAGGCATTATTATGAAATATACACATTTACTGAAACCTAAAATGCTAAAAATGCTTGTTGCTATCTCCTTTTCTATTTATGGAGGTTGCTTTCATCTTCAGTCTCCCTTCCTTCCTTCCTTCCGTGGGAAGTCAGCCCCCCGAGAGAAAGAAATATTTCTGGAAATATTTAAAAAGCAGAATATATTTCCCTAAAGGATTTTAAAGGCAGAAACCAACACACACACACACACACACACACACACCAAGTCTCTCTGCCCCAAACAGAAACCAAGTCTGCAGAAATGCAGATAATCTTGTCAGAAAGACTGGAATCAGGAAACTGGGATTAGGAAGAAAGATCCCTTGAATCAACACCATCAGCCCCAGCCCCAGGGAAGCAGTATATGATGCTTGGGACATAATAGGATTAACCCACCACCATCAGAATGCCAGAAAGGCACACTCAGACTCATGTCAAAGTTCATGCCACAGGAACAACTCCAAACAAAAGTCTCCAGAGGGTGTAAAAACCCACTCCCTACGTGTGCTTGCTCTCTTTTTTCTTCCAGAGCCATCTTTCTGTCTCGCTCTCCTCTTCAATAAACTGCAACCTTCTTTCTAAAGCAGTCGCCATGTTGTTTATTCCCGGTTTGGAATGAAACATGATGAAGACTTTTCTTTTAACACTTCCTATCTTCCTTCCTTCCTTCCTTCCTGCCTGCCTGCCTTTCCATTATTTTGTACATCTGAAGGGGAGGGAAAAGAAATGGGAGAATATAGTCGTAAGATGCCCGACATACATATGTAAGCAGCAGTCACTACCAATCCTATGAAATGCCCTTGTGAAGATAAGAAAACATTCACAGCAAGCTGAATTGGCCCAGAGTGATGACAAGGAAGAAGAATCAGTCAAGAACATGTAGCCCAGTAAACCAAAGTGACCCTGTCTCCAAAACAGTGTAGCTAGGATGCTGACCTAGTAGGAAGGAATAAATAATTAGAAAGTCATGCAGATGGGTTTATCAAAAACAATCCAACATCATACTGCAATTTACACTGGGTCTATTGTAACGTTGTCTTCTCTTTGAAATGTAATAGGCCAAAGATATATAATTTGAGATTCTGCTTTTGATCAGGGTTGCCCAGCATGTTGCCAATGCTTTGCTGGGAGCCCAGTATATGCTGATTTATCATTTGCATGTTAATACATTTATGCTGTATCTTCAGAGTGTTTGATTGCTTTGAGCAAACCCGGGTTTTGGCCACAATAGTGCCTTCCTACCTGCCAAGATTTTATTTCTAACCACACTCAGCCTTCATCGTGTCTAATCATTTCTTTATTGATTTAATTGCCCATAAAGACATCCAATTTATAACTCTACATAACTGATATGTATAGATGTGTCAATTATTCTCCCCCCTCCCAATCCTTTCCCTCATTCTAGCAGTAAAACACAAACAACAGAAAAGCCGGTGGAGACCAGGTGAAGCAAAGAAGTAGCTGTTTTGGGAAGGGAATAATATTGGGGAGTAAGAGAAGAAAAATCCTATTTAAATTTTAGGGGAAATAGTTACATTCAATAGGCAGAGGACAGAGAGATGAAAACTATTGTCTTCCCTCATAGAGACCTCTCAACAAGAATTGAAAGAATAAAGGCCCTCTGAAAAATGACACTTTTGAGTAACTTTGCCTTATCATGCTTCCTATCTAAAGATCTGGCATTAATATGGTGATGCCATTAGAGACAAAGCTGATTTATCAGTTCCTTTTTCATTGAGGAAAGCAATGAGATTTGTTTTACTAAAATACATGTATTAAGTCTGTTTCCAGTTTTTGGTGGCATTATTTGGGAGGCACTAGAAACGGCTCAAAAAGGGGTAACCATATATTGTTCAAGGGGTACCTATCTTAGTCCAGAAAATAGGAAATGATAAAGTAAATTACATTGGATAATCTTCCTCCTAACCTGATAGACAGACACCTGGATTTCTCATTCGTCCTTCCCTTTCATATTTCATCTGCTCAACCCAGAGGGGGAGACATATATATGAATGTTGGGAGTAACCAGAACAGCACAAGACTGACAAACAATGTGGCACTTTGGCTGCCCCAAAGAGTCCTCTCTGGTGATTGCAAAGCATCTTTTTCACTTAGGATTCTATTATGAAATTTTGTGGACAAAGATGTCATTTCTTCCTTCCTTCCTTCCTTCCTTCCTTCCTTCCTTCCTTCCTTCCTTCCTTCCTTCCTTCCTTCCTCTTTGCACCTCTTTTCTTTATCGTTCCTGACTTTTGTTTCTATTTGTATTCTATCTTATAACAAACTTCAATAAAAATATAGAACAAAATGAACTATACAGACAAATATAGAAAGTTCAGGGGTGATCACATATCCAGAGCAGCAGTGCAGATGGGAGATGAAACCAAGAAACACGAAAGATGTACATGCACACACAGAGAGACTTCAACAGAAAACTTAAGGTAACATGAATCATTAACCCAATGGTATCCCCTACTGTGTAGAAAACCACAATATGTTGCAAAGGTATGTCACTTACTGGATTGGTAAATTAAAGGGATTTACTAAAGGTGGAGTAGAATATATTCAGTAATCTTCTTAACTAATAAAAGAACAGGATTATATCTTGTTTTAAAAACCAAGCAAATCATCCTCAAAGACCAATATTACAAGTTACAACACAATCAATAGCAACAAAATCAAAACCAAGGAGAGCAGGATGTACTAGGTTGTAGACCAAGAATTAATAATATATTGTTATTTCAAAACACTGCAAACTAAATCCACCTCAATATGTTTCTCTGGCTCTTGTCTATTTTTAAAATATAACACATTTATTCTTCTAAAACTGCAATTCCCTAATATATCATTTAGATACAGAAGAATCAACAGGTTTCTTCCTGTGCAAGGCTCCTCTATCCATTAGCAGTATAATGAGAAAAAAATACAGTAGACGAAAAAAAATATTCTTTTATTCAGGACCTTTTTTAGAGAGAAGACAATAGAGATATCTGCTTCAAAATAACAAAAGTAGAAGACCCACTGAAATTATTATTTGCTGTTTTAAAAGATCAAAGGGATTAATACTTTTAAAAATATAATCGCAAGAGTTATTTCAAATACCAACCTTCAGCATCATCTTTATTAACAAAAATGCCAGTAAGATTCAAATGGGCAACTGGTTTTTTTCACATTAAACACAATGAGTTGTTGCAACCCTGTGATAATTTTGGAAGCCTTAGAACAAAGGTAAGCAAGTAGAAATAGTAGCAAAAAGCGTTCTGGTAAATCCATGTTTTTTATCTGGTTATATTGCCTTGGCCATCGTTTTCATTGCCATGGCAATGCTTTTGCAGTCACAGAAGGTTCTTAAAGTTCCTATTATGCTCATTAAGATCAGAATGAACCTCAGGCCCTATTTGCCATTGATTTCACAAATTATAAAAGAACGGGGAAATGCATTGGTGAGAAGGAAATTGGAACTAGGGTCACATTAATACCCTAGTCATTAAAAGGGTTGATTTTTATTGCTTCTACTATACGTCTACTATCTCTGTCATCAAATGGAAAAAATAATCATTGCAATATGCCAGGAAGAAAAATAAGCAAAAAAGTCTCTACTCTGTCTGCCCCACCTTCATATACAAAAGCAATATGTTTAAAGATTAAAAAGACTTTAAGAGGTGAAGTATCAACAGTGCACACTAGAGCTTCTTGTTCACAAGCCAGAAATAAAACAAACAAAATTGAGGCACTTGGTACCAGTCATTTCAAATTTTGAAGCTTTAATTGCTTCCCTTAAACACAGGCCCGAAATCCATTCTCATTCATCTCCCTTTTGCAAATTCATTTAACTTTTATACCAAAAATTACGTACTGTGTGCAGCTGTACTACTATTGTCTCTCCTCACCAAAGTCTGATACACTGTTCAATTGACTCCCAATAGGTAAAATGCAATTTATGAAAGACTTACTTTTTTTACGAGGTTTCAGTTCCAATTCCAGGGGGGAAAAAACCCTCCTCTATGTCTTGCTCAAGATACCTTTTACCCAAACAAATCAGAATTGAATTCTGTAGACAACCTTCCTCTTCCTTCATTGTACTGATGACTCATACTAATCGCTCCTCCTGTCACTCCAGTTTCAGAAAGAGCACCTGGAGCAAAATTGGTCATTAAACTCTACTGCAGAAAGCCAGCAACTTGTAATCTTTTCTGGACCCTGAAGTTTATAGGTTTCTGTTCCCTGCCAATCCATTTCCTTTCTTCTGGTGTCCAAGCAGAATCTTATATTTGGTTCTTTGTCCAAGCCAGCATTTACACTGAACTCAATCAAGCGTTTGAAATGGTTTTGTAGGAGAGAACCATGTTCAGGTAAGTTAAGGCTTCCATTCTTAAAACGTGGCAGTCTCTGTTAGCTGTCACACCAGCTAAAGTTTAGGACTCCACCTTCAGCTAACACTGACTCAACTTAATTTTTTCAACCCTTAAGAGGAAGGAAACAAATAAAGGACAAAGGAACACACTTTTTCCAAATAACAAAGAAATTGAGTAAGAGACCAAGCACAATCAGGGAAAAAGAAGCCCATAGAATAATTCAAACTGCATTTCACTTACTGCTATTTGAACAGAGTTCCTTACCTGGTTTTTAAAAGTTGCTCTGCAACTTTATATATGCTAGCAAAACAACTGTCTTGTGATCAGATGCCTCAGATGCAATGTGTATGATTATTTATTTATTTATTACTATAAGTCCCAGCTCAGTTTAGCGTGTCAGGTTCATAATTGGCAAGCATTAATTGTACACAAAAGATTATTTTTCATTTTCAGGAAAATCTCTGTAAACTGCTGGCTTATATCCCTTCCACGCTTGGACTGGGCTAGTCTGAAATACGTCAATAACCAAGGATCACCGTGCTAACAACCAATCAAAGCTAAAATAAATGAAAAAAAGCAACCTTGCTTCTTGTTTATCAGCACAGATGGAGAACAAGAAAGCCAGCGACGCGACCACATTGAGAAAAGAAAGGCATAACTGTGAAGTCCTTCTCATCAAAGATCGTTTATTCAGGATGGTTCTACCTCACCCTTCTCAAGTTGACACGCACAAGTGATTTTTTTTTCCCTGCCTCCCTGCTTAGATTCTCACAACAACCCCGCAGGGCAGACTAAACGAACGAGGGCGTGGTTTCTAGTGACCAGGAAGGGTGGCAATACCACAACAGGCTTGCGAGTTAGGGAAGGAGGCTCTCTCCCATCCAGTTACATTCGCCGAGCACGTGAGGACTCACCTCACCTGGAAGCGGCTTCAGCTCCAGTAGACCGCCAACCAGCTGCACCTGCCGCCCAGCTGAGCTCCCCCCCCCGCCCCATTCCCAATGCCGACCGACCCACCTTGCGTTTCCTGCGGATGGAGAGGAGGACAAAAGAGCCACGTTGCCACAGAAACTCCAGCAAATCGCGCTGTGCTGGGCGAGAGAGCCAGCAGGAGAGAGAGAGACCGGGGTGGGCGCAGCTGGGAGGTTCTGGTCTGAGAGAAGCGGCTCGCGGGACGCGCGCGCCTTGGGGGTCCCTAAGATCGCCCCGGGTGGCTTGACCGCCGCAGCTCCCCAATCCCCTTCTTTTTGTCGTTTAGCTTTCTAAGGGGGAGGGAGGGGGTCGGCCTATTCGTTGGTATCAAAGCGACTAGGAATCAACTGCCATTGAAGAACCTGGGAACAGATGGTGCTCCACAGGCATCGTTTGCTAATGCATTTATATCGCGCCTTTTCTAAGGTGGTGGTGGTAGTGGTTGTTGTTCAGTCGCTAAGTCGCGTCCGACTCTTCAGCCCCATGGATCACAGCACTCCAGACACTCTTATCTTCCAGTCTCCCTGAGTCTGCCTAAAGTCATGCCCTCCTTGTCGATGACACTATTTAATCATCCATGTCTATGGAGATTCTCAGTCAACCAGGTTATGGTTGTCCCAAAGGGTGCTTTTTGCTAAAGGCAACTGGACTTGCTTTGTTTTTTAGCTTGAAGACTTTTCGTTTCTCATCCCAAAAACATCTTCAAGCAAAAAACAGAGAAAGCCCAGTTGGCTTTTGAGGGGGGGGGGAAGCACCTTTGGGATATCTAACCATCCCTTCTCCTTTTGCCTTTAATCTTTCCCAACATCAGGGTCTTTTCCAGTGAATTCTCTCAGCTTCCGTATCTGATCTTCCAAAGGACAGTCAAGGTTCATTTCCTTTAGGGTTGGTTTTCTAAGATATCTCCATGAAAACATTTATACTGTACAGTATTTGGTGGGTTGGGCTGAGAGAGACAGCCCATCTGTCATCTGGAGGGATCTTTGGAGGTGTGGGGCCCCCCAGGACCTGAACTGGGGTGCTTCCAGGGCATATGCTAAAACCGAACCTCTCTACTGCACACAGTTGTGTTTTGAAAAGGCCACCCTTTAGGACAGGCAGATGTGGGCAATGTCTAAAAAGCATCTGATGGCTGGCATATTATACTTTCATGGCTATTTACATGGATAGTCAGCAAATTACACTTTCACGGATACTCTGAAGAAGTGTTTCATAATCCACAAAATTCGCCTTGTATTCATGTTTGTTTCAAAAGTCGCCACAAGCTGTTTTCCATGACATGCATGCCTCCATTTAGTCTTAATACTGTAGCGATTTACTCCATTTTCTCTGGTTTGTACAATAAATGGAATCAAATAACCAGCAGGGGCAAACTTCAGACAACAGACTACAGTAGTTGTGGCCACTTTGTGCTTATGTAAGCCACATGATTTGTCACGATGCACATCATTTGCTACTACTCCCCCTTGCAGAAGCCTGTTAATATAGTTTGTATATAGAAAGGTACCCATCTAGGACAGTACATTTTTTACTTCTGCAATCTCCCCGGCGGTATAGCTAAGATTCTGCATCTCTTTCCCTGCTCCTGTTGCTGTGCTTGAGAGTTTTGTTCATAATTATTGGTCATTCTCAGACCTTAAGCACATTGCCAAAAACATGTTCACACAATATATTAAACCCTAAAGCCAGGTTATCACAATGCAGGCATTATGTTCATATGGCATAATATGCTCAATAGTCCTTGATGCAGAAGATACCTCAGAGACATTTTCTAATATAGAAAAAGCAAGCTCATGTTACCCTGTGTGTGTTTGCGCGTGTGTGTAAACTCCAAGGATTGCAGACTTGTATATCAGCTGAAGCGGCCAGCCGAACAGAAAATACAAGCCAGTAAAAAAACCTGTTGACTGAAGAGCAATAACTTCTATCAGAGATGCATTAGGCTACTTTGTCAGTGTGTGAAGATAACAGTCTGTCTTTTTGGTACCTTCAGGGTACTTAGAAATTGCATTATTTATGGGCAAAGCACTATGTCTTCTACAAAGCAATAAGGAAGAGAAAAACCTGCTGTTCTTTTTGTCTTATTTCTCTTTTCTCCAGACCTGTTAATTCGCTCTAGGCATATTTTTCTCTTGGTTCACTTGTAAGCATTTGTACAAGTTATTTCATTGTGTGCAGTTACTTGTAACTCCCAGATACCCCATTGCCTTGAATCTGGGTCTTATTGAAGATAGGCACCTTCTCAACCATTTCACCCTAAGGCAGAAGAAAAAGCTGTTTGCACTGATTCACCTATAGGGAAATTTGTCCTCCTTAACATAGGAGAGAAAAAAGGAGAGAAATATAATTTGTGATGTTACCAAAAGTACATGTTTTACTCTGATATATTTTAGCTTATTTCTGTTATTGGTGGCTTACATGAAGGAATAAAACATAGAATGTGTAATACAGACAAGATAATCCAAACCCATATGGTTTTTGATTTCTTAAATTTTTTACATTTAAAGATTCTAGGCTCCTGATGCTCATCTACAATCATCTAGATGATAAGAAATATGTACAGTAGTACACATAAAATCACATTGTCCTGTAGGTTTTTTTGAATCATGAACACCTCAGGAAATGAGAACCTATTTTAGACAGGATCCACTTTAGATAGAACACATTACTAGAGGCTAAAGGGTTTCTTCAATAGGAAATACTTTCTTCTTGGCTCCTTGTGGTTCACAATCTGCTCAGGCATTATCTAGTCACTATATGTTCTTGTAGCTTCCTGACTAGAGTACTAGAATATGAGATTCCTCATGAAAGGCATTTTAATTTGCTCAGCTGAAAATTCTGGTGCTTTTGAAGAGAAAGCAACACTTGAAACAAAGAAGGCCACAACATAAAGACTGCCAATTTTTTGAAAGCTATTTGATGATTTACTCTGATGTCACCAGAACTGTGAATCAACGACTGACATTTTGGGGCCTGGAGATGAAGGTGTGCATCAGGATCCCTCGAAAGCGTCTCACAAGCCTTAAAACAAGTTGAAACATTGCCCAAATTCAACAGCATAATTTCATGGTGCTGCATCACGTACAGCCCATGGTCTGCCTATTCCTACTTAAAATGACTGAAAAACTCAAAAACTCAAGCAACATCTCTTCAATAACAGCTGCCAGTTGTTTCTCTATACCTATTTAATAAAACAAAAAGTAAGAAAATCATATTGGAAACATGCTTCCTCTGCAGTGCTGTGTTGGTTTAGAATGCCCTATCAGCCTATCCAACGAAAGACAGAAACTTAATAAATTCACACTTTCCAGCCTATGCCTTTCAGGTGCATAGTTCCTGGTTTATCATTCCATTGCCAAGCAAAAATATTATTTATAGAAATACTTTAAACAAATTTAATCTTGATTGATTGATTGATTGATTTGCAAATCAAGCATGTTTTAGACTATATTAAACATTCTAATTTTCTTGTATTTTAAAATCGTGGGAATTTGGAATTATCTCTATTGTTCTTGCCTGCCTCTAGATCAGTGGTTCTCAACCTGTGGATCGGGACCCCATTTGGGGTCTAACGACCATTTCACGGGGGTCGCCAAACAAGGCTGTCTGCCATTTTTTCCCCCTTTTCTTTGGCCACGCCCCTGGCACCCGGTGATGTATAAGTGGTTCGGGGTCACCACAACATGGGTAACTGTATTATGGGGTCGCGGCATTAGAAAGGTTGAGAACCACTGCTCTAGATGAAACAAATGATCATAAAGAACAGCTTTCTTTCTTTATGGTTTTATCTATTTCTGCAAAAGACAAAATATTAAGGGATACAAACCTTTTAAAATCACAATATACCTGGACTTTGAGTATGTCAACAAGCGTGAAGATAACACAATCTAGCATAATCTAGCAGACAGATTTTTTGATATTCAAATGTCTTCAGACAAACTCTATCCCCAATAACACCTGAGTAAATTTAGTGGTCAAGAGATAAGGGAACTTCCCACTTCTCATTCTTCAGTACTAAATCATCAAAAAGAAAACAATAGAGTGAGCAGTTCTCCTAACACAGGGGTGTCAAACTGCCAACCCACAGGCCAGATGCATCATGCCAAAATGACGCCCACCCCATTGCCAACAATGGAAAAAAAGTCATGACACGTCGCAAGTTTGACACCCCTGTCCTAACACAAAGATTTAAATAACAAACCCTGAGCAATAATCAGTAGTACAACTAGTGATGGAACTTGCTCCTAATTTTAGAGTTTCAAGTGGGGCCCAGTTTGTACAGAAGATCAAAGAGGTCAAGGTGAAAAAAACCAAACAATTACAAAGAGTTCAAAATCTCATCTCATTCTAATAAATAAAAGTGAAGTTCAGTGTGCAGAATGTGGCAACAAAAATCCTTAATGCCTGATAGGATTTGAACTGGGGCGAATGAGCCAATGAAAACATTTATCCCAAACTGTGACCTTTTTGTAGTAAATGTTCTATTTCATATACTTAGGCAAGGGGACAAAGAGACAAGGAGGCCAGGCTATGGGGAAGAAATAATTTTTATGTCTTTGATTCTTTGTTGACTGGTTTCTTCTTTGTTATTTTAATCTCTTCCCATAAGCTTTTTTTTTGTAGCAAGTATAGACCACAGAACCCTGTTCAACAGAACCCTTACCATTACTATCCCGATGATATGCCAACACTGCTTTTCAAAATCAAACAAGTCATAATCATGAGCCAACTCTTGCAGCTCAAGACAAGTAGTAATAGAAATCAAAATTACAAAAACGTACAATGAAGTATACAAAATTTTACATCTCAGATGCCCTGTGGAAGAGCTCCATTTTCAACTGCTTCCATGAGGCAACCAGAGTTGGAGCCAAATACATTTCCTGTGAGACTACATTCTATCCAGAGTTACATAGAAAATATGGTTGAGACATTATTCTTGGCGGAGGCTATAAAGGTCTGGATGGGAAGAAACAGATTCAGTCTTAATCCCACCAAGACAAAGTGGAAGTAGGTTTGGAAGCTAAACCATCTTTAGTTCAAGGTGGGCTGTATTCCCATCTTTTAATCTGGAGGTGTTCTTAGAATCTACTTTGCATAATTCTATCTAGCTGTCACAACTAGACTAGATCAAAAGACCCACTCACAGTTACTCATGTCCTGATCATTTTTTATTTAATTATTGCAACTCACACAATATGCAGCTGCCTTTGAAAACTACATCACGAGGCAGAGGCTCAACCAAGGGTGCCTCCTAGTTTGCTAGAATGAGAGTTGCATCGGTTGCCAGTTGCAGTTCAAAGTTCCACTTTTAAGTTCCTACTTGACTCATGATCTGGATTGCTGCAAGATTGTCTTCTCTAAACCATCTTTAGTTCAAGGTTGTATTCCCATCTTTTAATCTGGAGGTGTTCTTAGAATCTACTTTGCATAATTCTATCTAGCTGTCACAACTAGACTAGATCAAAAGACCCACTCACAGTTACTCATGTCCTGATCATTTTTTATTTAATTATTGCAACTCACACAATATGCAGCTGCCTTTGAAAACTACATCACGAGGCAGAGGCTCAACCAAGGGTGCCTCCTAGTTTGCTAGAATGAGAGTTGCATCGGTTGCCAGTTGCAGTTCAAAGTTCCACTTTTAAGTTCCTACTTGACTCATGATCTGGATTGCTGCAAGATTGTCTTCTCCCAAAATTTCTGTTGTTAAGTGAGACATTTGTTAAGTGAATTACTACAATTTGTAAGTTAGTAACCCAGTTGTTAAATGAATCTGGCTTTTCCATTAACTGCTTTTCAGAACGTCCCAAAAAAGATCACGTGACCTTGGGATACAGCAATGGTCATAAATATGAGTCAGCTGCCAAGCATCTGAATTTGGATCACATGATCATGGGGATCGCTGCAAAGACTGTAACTTTGAAAAATGGTCGTAAGTCACATTTTAGTGCTACTGTAACTTTGAACAGTCACTAAACGAACTGTTGTAAGTTGAGCATTACTTGTATTGCAGACATAGGCAGGCAAACACTTTTTGTATTTGTCAGCCAATTGTTGCTTTGAAGGGTTTCTGACGTATATTGGTGACAGTAGCAGTCCTATGTAAAAGATCTAAATCTAAATAATATCTAAGTCATATCTGAGCATCAGATTTGTCAAGTAGTTAAGGCACCAGGATAAAAACTGAGCAACTGTGAGTTCTAGTCACATCTTAGCCATGAAGGTCAGTTGGAGGACCGTGGGCCAGTCATCTCTCTCAGCTCAATCCACCTCATGGGATTGTTGTTGGGGGGGGGGAGGAAAAACACATGTTGGATATGTTCGCCATCTTGAATTAATTGTAAAGATAATAAAGGTGGTAAATAAATAAATAAAAAGTAAAAAACAATGCAAATTAACTACTTAGAAGCATTTTAAATAAGTTTATGCCCATTCAGGCACAATAGAATTAAATCTGAACCAACTATTCCCAATGCATCTGTAACTCCTAAACTGTCTGATATTTAGCAACATGACAGCCTATTTTACAAGGTTCGTGTAAAGATCAGGATAGTTGTACCAAAGCACAAATGCTTTATTATTATCGTAACAGTTCCACCCTCTGTAATTTGAAATGTTCTAGAAATAGACCTGGGCTATGTAGGGGAGATAGAGGCCTAGTGGTTATTCTTGCCCCAGCTCCTGCCAACCCAGTAGTTTGAAAGCAGGCAAATGCGAGTTGATAAATAGGTACCACTTTGATGGGAAGGTAACAAATTTCCAAGCACCACTGTGTATAGTCATGCTGGCCACATGACCACGGAAGCATCTTTGGACAACACTGGCTCCCCTCAGCTAGGAAACGGACATGAGCACCACTCCCCAAAGTCAGATATGATTGGACAGGAGAAACCTTTACCTTTATTTCTGAAATTTTAAATGGAGTTGGACTACAACAACCAGTTCAGACACAGCATTTTGCAGCTCCTACTAAAATACCTCCATTTGGAAGGGCAGGAATCAGTTCCAATATTTAACTAGCTTTGCCTCTGTTCATTTCCCTGGCTTCCTAGTAAATGAAGCCAGAGTTTTGCTCTAGTTTTAAGGCACTTTTCTGCTGATGCTGGCAAGCAAGGGGTTGATCCGCAGCAGTTTCCCTTTTGGACTGCTTTTGGAAGCGCACCTGGAGGCTTCGGGATGCTCAGAGATTGGTTCTTTCCTGCTGCTCGGAAGCTGTTTCCACTTCTTTTGCTGCTGGACTTTTAAACTTCAGGGGAAGATTTCTCCTTAATCACGATCTTCAATAAGAGACATAGCCCTTACCTTGGAAACAACTGCTTTATTCAAAGTCCTGTTGAATTCAATGTTCATAGTAAACATGGGGGCTCCTCTCTCTTCAAACTGCACTATGCAGCATGCCCTCCACCAAGCTCAGCTGACACAAGTTAAAGAACACGACCAAGCCCTCACTCCCAAGGAGGCCCTGGATTAGAACCTAGCTCATTTGAAAGAATTGTCAGAACGTCTGGAGCAACTTAACATCACACAAGCTAAAGTCTTTGAAATTCTAATGGACACCCTGATCGACAAGAGACCCAAAACAAAAATCCGCAGGGCCGCTTCCAGAAGACGGTGTGCAAACTCTACATATACTTCTTCAGCAACTCAGACTATCTCAAGAAGTTGGTTGAAGAAGATGAAAAGCTAATGGAGCTTTTGTGTATGTAATGGAGCCATCAGAGAACAAGAGAAGAAGAAAATAATCTTGCTCCAAGGTGCTCTTATATAATGTCTGTCTCAGCTTGAATGGAAGGCTTCCAAGAGAAACATTCGGGCACTGTTAGCAGGGTAAAGTTTCACCTTCCTGCCATCTCTTCTCTCAATGTCTATTAAGTCGTAGGCCCTTTTCTGCGAGTTGACTTGATGTCATGTATCTATTACCATGGGAAATAGTGTATATGTAAAGGATTCTGCGTATAATGTTCCTTACTATGCTATAGTATAGTAGAGTATAATATATACATACCATAGTGGGTTTTTTTTCTGAATTTGAGCCATGTGGAGGATGTTGTGCAGAAATTGAGAAGGGGTGCCTAAAACTAGAAATACTTCTAAGGACTGAAATAAAAGTGTTATCAACTTTTTTTTTTAAAGGCACTTTTCTGCTGATGAAATTCCTCCTGGTTGTCATATTCAACTTTTCTTTTTTCTGCCTTTGAAGACCCGGGTAGCCCCTTGCCCAAAACAAATAGCGGGCGGAATTCTGAAAGACAAAATGCAAAAAGAGTGCACCCTGGCTTGGCTATAGTAATATAATAAACAAATGAATACAGGCTAACAAGTCCTCCTAAAGCAGAGTTCCCCAACCTTTTCGGCTTTGTGGACCAGCAGGGGCAGGGAGAGAAGGGATGGTCCAATGTACAAGAAGCTCCATTGTGCACACGGCAGTTGCACACACCTGCCGCTCGCACAAATGAAGCCTGTGCATGCACGGTCCACCCGCTGCTCATGCAAATGAGCATGTATGTGCACACGTCCACCATTTCCATGGCCTGGTTCTGAAAAGTTTCTTATATTTCCAAACAATTCTATAATCTTCTATAGTTCAAACACAATACTAGTTTTGCAGTATGCAAACCTAAAGAGGAAAAAGATGCTTCACATCATGCAGATTTCCCACCCCCCTTTGGTCAGCCATTAGCTAAAAGAAGAAATTAATTCTTTCCTTGAACTATTTGTGATTTGAGCATATTTAAATTCTCTTAAACATTTCTGATATTGTGAAGTTCGTCCTCTGAGTAGTAAAAAATAAAAACAGTGAGTCTTCAAGGAAATTATTCATTCAAATTATTAAATTATACCAATTAAATCCAGATTGGCTGGTTATCAGATTTTTGCTAGTTTCCAAATTAGCAAATTCTACCAATCACTACCAGAACTGAGTAGCAATTTCATACCAACAAAAAAACTGTAACTAGTATCTCAGAAGCTGAACAATTCTTGAGTTTATTTTGGCACTCAGAAATATTAACATTTAATTAACAATGACATAAAAGTAAATAGTTGCAATGCATACCAACAATTATGAAATAAAAAAAATTGAACAAGGCTGTGAACATCCACGGGGCATTAGGATGTAGGATTTTAAGCCAAATCATAAAATGAATTATCAACTGTTTCATGCTTTATGTTAGACATTTCCCATAACAAATAAGATTGGACAGGAATTCCAGAAATCCGACATCAGTTTGCTGAAAAATATACATTAGGCAAAAAACCCAAATAAACAATAAATACTATCTTGTCTCCAGTGAACTAAAATATTCTAATTCTTGAAGAGATAGATGTTTCCATGCAAACAGTTGGATGTTCATACCAAAAAGCGATTCCAAGCCATCTGAAAAATGCAAAGCCACCAACCTTGATCTATAGAGCCATTTTCCAAATGCTGGAGAGTCCACTGTACACTCTGTCTCAGACTGAACGTCACTTTCCATTACACTCTCATCTGGACCTGTTTCCATGGCCTCAACATGTAATTGTTCTGAGTCTTCCACAGTCATATCCATTGGCACGTTGCTTTCTTTTGATAAAGGCCTCATTTTCTCTTTCCTATTGCAGAAATTTAGCTCAGAGTCAAAATACTGAAAAACAGATGGCAAGAACATTGTAGAAAGACTTTAACATCCATGTTTGCCCTCAGTGATGCTCTTTTTTCCTTTTAAGCAGTCATACAAAAAACATTATTGGTAATGATTTAGCTTGGCCTCTAAGCAGGGAAACCTAAATTCGGATCTGTATTCTATCATAAAATTCATTTATTTTATTCTCTCTCACTTTCTGGTATGTGAGAAGTTCCCTGAAGATGGGCTCCAGCACAAATCCAAAAGGTTGGAAGATTAAGCCTCTGATTCCAATGACCACCCCAGACTGGATCCTGCAACATTATCCTTTGCATTCATTTCTCATTCATTTATTTTTATTATATGTATCTGCCATTCATCTCAACATTGAGCAATTCATTCATTGCCTATGGGTCAGTCATTCTCTTTTAGACTAATTTAATTAATCAAGATAATCATCTTTTTCTCTTCCAAGAAAAATAATACAGAATGATCATACCAATAGTAATCATAACTAAGAACTGATCTTCTGAATTTTAGATTTTCTGTAATTCCATAGATCAAAACATTTCTAACAACCAGTGAGGAACACCTCAGATGTACATTCTGCTATATATTTTAGGCATTTACATGTTTACCTTTGTGCTTTCAGGGATTTATCAAAGCGAAAATCAGATGGATACCGATGAACTGTGATTAAGTGATCTTTGCGGTCTTTGCTACTTTTGAATTTCTCTGGACAGCTCTCTACCAAGCACTGGTACTGCAAAGAGGCAGAAAAACCAATAAGAAGGTTGATTGGTATTCTGTGTTCTGCTCTTGAAGTTACTAGTGCACTGTTAATGACTATACTAGCAGAACATAAGTTTGATCTTCCCAACTCAAGTAACAAGGTTGAGGATGGTCTTAGTGTCAGCAGCTGACAGAGCTAACAATAGTTCATGAAGTGAACTAAGCATAGGGCAATACCCAAGAGAAAAATGAACTACAAGCACTGCTTATGTTCTTGATTTTTTTATAACCAAAAAATTGTGGTTATGTAATATTCTTGATTACAAAAAATATTGCAGTTGTTAATATAACTAGATTTACATTTGTACTGAACCTACTGAATAGCAGGCTATCTATAGGTCTCATGGCCATTTACCATATTCTGCTTCTCTGCCATTATCTGGAAGAGGGAATCATGCCACTCCAAAATGTGAACATCTAACAAATGTGTTGAAGGGAAGGATCGTTTGCAAGAAGAACACACATTCCTGTGCAGCATGTTGTAATGATGCTCATAGCTCTCCAAGGTGTTGAAAACCTGGCTGCATCCACCAATTTGACAAGAAAATTCAGAGGTTCTGCAAGGAAACAGAAAACAAGTCTTTACCAAATTGTGACATTTTACATGTATTGTGTTTATTTATTTAGTGCATTTTTATTTACAATCTTTACAGTGGTTGAAAGTTGTTTTGGGAGGCTTGTTATTCTTAAAGGAACAATGTAAATAGAGTAGAATCATCCCCATCGTTGTGGCTATATATACTAAAAGGAGAGAGGGTTTGAGGCATTTAATGTAACTCTCCCTTATGGACGAGCTCGTTTCTGCTGAAGATTTTATAATGCAGGAGCAACAGCGAGTGAGCATCCTTGAAGTCAGGGAGGAAGGAGATAAAAGAATCAGAGTTGGAAGGGACCTCGGAGGTTTCCTAGTCCAACCCCCTGTTCAAGCAGGAGACTCTATATCAGGGGTGTCCAACCTTGAACTCCAAGACTGGTGGACTTCAACTCCCAGAATTCTAGGAATTGAAGTTCACAAATCCCAAAGTTCCCAAGGTTGGACCCATCTGCCCTACAACACTTCAGACAAAGGGCTGTCCAGTCTCTTCTTTAAAAGATTAAAAAATTCCTACCTTTGGAAACAGAGGCCTTTATTCCGGACTTCTGGCGGTAGGGGTGGGGGGCAAAGGCCCAAACACCACCACCCCTGGCACCAATGCGCTGACAGAAGGAGAGACTTCTACAGCCACCTCTCCCAACCTTTACCTGGGCCTTTCGGTGTCCCTCGCGACGTTCTCCAGGAGACCTTGGAGGTACATATGCCGATGGACGTCGCCGTCCTGGAGGGGAAGAGAACAGGATTACAGCCATCGCTTCACACGCAGGGAAGAAACGCGGCGGGCCGCTTCTGAGGCAAGCCGACCCCGGCTCCGAAGGCAAAGGCAGAGCAAGGAGGCGCCCTACCTCGAAGAAGGGATGGTCTGCGGGGTAGCGGATCACGGCGGGGCGGAAACGGAAAGGACCTGCCTCCTCGCCAGCCATTCTTTCCCGCCACGGTTTCTCTCCCTGAAACTAGCACGGCCGCGCTTCCGCTTCCGAGTCATGCGGAGGATGGTTGCTGGGAGACCGGGGGGCCGGGCTAGAAAAGGTGGAGCTTTTGCCGCCTTGCTCCTAACGTTATGGCCCTGCCTTGCAGGATTGTTGTTATTGCCCTGGTGAAGCCCTGAATGCCGCTTTCTATTCATTATGAGCGAGTTTCGGATTCATCACGACGTGAACGAGCTCCTGAGCCTGCTGCGAGTGCGGGGCGGCGGGGAAGGGGCGGAGGTCTACATCGACCTGCTCCAGAAGAACCGCGCCCCTTATCTCACCACCACCGCCTCAGCCCTCGGAGCCAAGGTGGATCGGCCGGGAGAAACGGGGGGAGGCGGTCGGGGAGGGGAGAGACGGGGAGCAGCAGAGCCCTTTCGGACCCGGGAATATCTAATTTGATAGCAAAAGTCCTTTTTGTATTAGATATTGAATCAGATATCTTGTAACCAAACGCTGTACAATGATCACTGATAGCTGCGAATGTCTACCCGGCTATTCCTCCACAATCATAATATTTAAGGGTCAAACTGTTTTTGTAATCAATTTTAAAAGGGTTAACTGGCCCGGCATAAACTCTGATGAAATGAAGATAAAAGCCCTTCTGGGTGCCAATGACTCATAAGGCTTCCTCTCTCCCACCCTGCTTCCAGGATGGGGGAGGTAAGTGGAAAAAAATATACTGCAGGTTTATTTATTTAGTCGTTGTTTATTTGTTAAATTTATTTGCCGCCTATTTGCCATGGGGCTACTCTGGGCGGCTTTCAATAATAAGAAAAAGGAGTGTAAACAGAAGTAAAATAATAGAATAAAATAAACAATTACAAAGAAACACAAAAATACACTAATATGATAACCAAAAAGATGGAGGGGGAGAGGGAGATGGAGTCTGCCGTCAATCCAGCAGCTACCTCCAGGTTTATCAGGTTTATCTGTTCACACCTGGCCTAAAAGAGCTGCTGATCTTCAAAATATGAAGTTGATTTCATATTTATTGGCCTTGCTGACCACCTTTTATCCCAGAGTGAGCCAGGTAAATCCAAATTCATAGAGTTATGCAGTCATTTAACCCATCAAGTTCAATCCCCTGCTCTGGGTAGGAATCAAAATAATTCACAGAGATGATGATAGCGAGGATGTTTTCACCAAGAAAGAGGAAAGATGGGGAGATGTGGTAAGTGATGTTGGTTTCTTTATCTTACGACTTTAACTTTTTGGCTGTTTCATTCCTTTTCTTTGCATAATGTTGCTTACCCCAAAGAGGAATAGCCTGGTGGGTATGAATATATAATACAGTCATAGAGGGAACATCTGTAGCAGCCTTTTTCTTGCTACCACAGGATCATAGTTCAGCTGCCCAGCAGTTCTGCTTCATGCCAGAGGAAACAGACTTCGTTAAGTAGAAAAGCACTATTATTGTTGATTGTTTTTTTTTATTTTGGTTGTTTTTGTACACCACCCAAAGTCACATTGCTCAAATTGGGTGGCTATATAAATTAATTAAAATTTAAAAAATAAATAATAACAATAACATTTATTTCCTAGGTTAAAATTGCAGAGTTTTCACGGACTCCAGAAGATTTCTTAAACAAATATGATGAACTAAAATCGAAGAACACGAGACATCTTGATTCACTTGTGTATTTGCTGTCCAAGCTTACAGAAGACAAAGAGGTAGAAGGTTTACTTTAGAAAGCCCATATAAAAACAATTCTACTTCTTAGTTAGTTGTGTTGAATAAGAGACTAAGAATAGGAGACCAAGCATTAAAGAAGTCAAGATCAAACACAGTTGTGCAGTGGGATGGAGAAAGGAGTAGAAAACAAGGAAGAAGGGAATTCTCTTGCATTCTCAAATTAACAGTATTGAACTGAGAAATACAGCAAAGAAAAAGAAAAATCTATGTTAAGTAACATTAATTTTCCAAGGCCATGTACAGAATAACTTCTAAATATAATATGGAGGTCTTTTCAATTGGAAATGTCACTGGAGATAATCATAGAATGCAGGGGATAAAAGGAACATTGGAAATTATCCTTTCGAGTCCAGGGTTCTCCAAAGTGGTTAGTATCAACCCTCAAGAGTCAGTGGAACTATCCATTGTGGTTGTTATTATTATTTGTAGTACTATTAGTTAAGTGGTATTTATTAAATTTCATATAATAAGTGTTTGAGGTGTGGATGAAGAATCTGAAACCTCACGAGGGAGTCAGTGAGCTGAAGAGATTGCAGTCCTCTGATCTAGTGAGACCCCAGTCAGCTGTCCAATCATATAGCATAGTTAAGTGACAGTGAACAAGTCTTTGTTTACACATCTCTAGAGAAGAAGAATCTACCATCTCAAGATAGTCCGTTCCATTGCTGAATTGTTCTTTCCATTAGGAACTTTTTCTGAAGTCCAACCAAAATATGTTTCCTTAAAACCCATTTAAATGATACAGGGCAGAACTTTTCAATCTTTTCACCCATTGTACCACTTTTAGGATATGGCAACATCCGAGTACCAGCAGTCGCCTAGCAAGGTGTCAAAAACTTGATGACCAAAAAACAAAAAAAAAAAAGAAAGGTTTGCTTAGTGGCTGTTCGAAGTTACAATGGCACTGAAAAAAGTGCCCCCCAAGCCACAGCCGAGCAAGACACCTGCCTGCCCACCCAGTGGCGCTCTTCCTCCTGTCCGAGGTTTTCATTGTTGTGAGCATTTCTGTTGAGGATTGGCAGCGGGGGGGGTGTTGGTTTTTATTCCCCCCGTCTGCTGGGTGGTTGCAGCAGGTTTTGGTCACTTCACATGACCCTGGGACACTGACCATCATAAATATGAATCAGTTGCCAAGCATCTGAATGTAAATCACAACATCTTGGAGATGCTGCAACATTCCAGCTGATCGGCGCTTCTTCTGGGCTCAGCAGAAGCACCAGGATCAGCACTGAGCTCCAGCTGGAGCCTGGCACTGATCATGGCACTTCCGTTGAGCCCTGACAGCCCTGCAGCTCCAGCCATCTCTCGCTCAGGCTTGTGCAGTGCTGCCACCTTCAACTCATTCCCCTCCCCCACTACCACTTTTCTAGGATGGTCACGTACCACCTGCCAGATGCCAATGTACCACAGGTGGTACCCGTACCACTGATTGAAATGCCCTGATATAGGGGATCTTCTGCACAAATGGAATAAATGCCATTCTAAAAAAAATTAGACCTTATTCAAGGATGCTTCAGAAGCTGAATAAAGTTATTAACTGGCACTCACCATAAAGCTAAAAACAAGACCACCTGGGCAAGAAAGCTTTGTGCTACAGAGCCAAAAACTGAATATTTTAACTATATACATTGTGTACAAAATTCATGTTGCCGTACATATTCAAATTCCATAAGAGGTTTCTGGGAATTGCCAGAAGTGCAAGTAGATTCCTAGATATGTTGGTAGCCAAAAGTATTAGTAAATTCAGCAAATAATCAGGAAATCGTATATGTGCTATGAGAAAGACTTTGAAGCATTCATTATTTCTGAATTTTGTTTTTGGACCATTTTAGACTTTGCAATACTTGCAACAGAATGCAAAGGAAAGGGCAGAACTTGCAGCAAATGCAGCAGCCAGCAACAGTGGTAGCAGCAGCCTTGCTTTCTCTGTTCCCTCAACAACTTCTAAAATGACTGTTCAAGAACTAGAAGAGTTACGAAAACAGCTGGGCACTGTGACAACTGGCTCCAGCTCACAGCAGGTCTCTGACATTCTTTCTTTGTTTATTTGCTATATATAAGCCATGTATCTAAAGGACACAGGGATATTCTTTATGATTCCACATTTATTGAGGAATAGGGAGTGAAATGTATTTTTCTAGTAAGCAATTGTGATTTACTTCTTACTAGAAAACCTTTAGAAAGATTGAAACCTTTGGAGAGGGGAAGCTTTTTTCCTCTTTTTTTAAAACAAGATCATTAGAGAGAAAAATAGAAACTTGTAAGTTTCTCCTCAGACTTAAAGTTTTTCACTTTTGCCAATAGATGCTTCTCTCTAAGAAAGTTGTGGAATGCTATTTGAAAGTCAACTGGTTATTGCTAAAAACATCTAGTGGGATTATTTTGGTGTTGGAAGGTGATGTCAGAGATTACAAATAAAATAATTGCTAAAAACTATCTTTGTAATAGAAACAATTGAATAAATTGTGAATGAAGAACATATTCCCTGTCAAGAAACAAAAAATGGGGTTATTCAATATTATATATTTATCAAAAGTTATAAGGAATCACAGGAAACATACATACTCTAATAAATTATTGGGTGGATACTGCAATATGTTATGCATAGGCAATCCCTTGGCAACGTCAATTACTCAAAATAACCCTGAAATGTTTCTTACAAGTTACTTACTTATCTAGTACTCTGTTAACTGTCCTAGCCACTAACTCATACCTGAACCCAGTTCAGTATCTTGATGCTGATTTTTAAAGTCCTGAATCGCTAAATGCCAGACATGATTCTTCCCATATAAACTAGCCTGGCACTTTAGGCTAGTGCTGAAGTTGTGGATGCTTAGAGTGGACTAAGCAATGTTATATGTACAACTTTTAAGCTCATTGTGGAATGTGAAGGTAATATAGACTGGATGAAATTAACTGGTTGAATGGGGTGGAGGGTTAAATGCTTTGTCTATTCAAGTCGAGATGGATGACATCACTCTCTTTATTTATTTGGCCCTGCAGTAAATCAATTGCTAAAAATATTTTATCCTGCTGTGACAAAGACCAATTTGTCTCATCTCTTTATGTGGCAAAAGGCTTCTTTCGTATTAGTTTGATAGGCATTTCACTCACAGAATGCTCATGTCTCTTTTTTCTTTGGCAGCCTCTTGAACTTGTACGAAAGGCACTCCGAGAAAAGCAGAACAAGAAAAATTCTGGCCAGCCTATCCCGTCATTCCCTTCCTGGGTGTATGAGAGACCAGCTCTTATTGGAGACTTTCTCTCTAGTTCTAGTTTAAGTACAGATACAACAGTGCCAATAGGTGGGTAAAAGTGGTGGATTGTAAGAAACCATCTAATCATGAAACACAACACCAATCTATTGTTTGGCTGAAGTCTTTCATTAGCATTTAAACATTCAGCCTGTATGTTAGTAACATCCAGTTTCTGCTAGTATACCTCAAAGGAACTGGCATGTAAAGTTAGAGATGTTAATTAATGTGTGTACATTATTTAGGGAAAATTCTTTTTGTATCTTAATTGGATGCCTTTATAATAAAAAAAAACTTGATCCTCCAGAAGCCTGAACATATTCCCTTCTCCAAAATAACATATCTCTTTGATTTCCCCATCAGGTACATTACCATTGGCAGCCCAAGAGTCTGCAGTTGTAGAAGACTTGCTATATGTTTTGATAGGTGTGGACGGCAGATACATCACAGCACAACCCCTTGTTGGTAGAGAGAATCGTACTTTTCTAGTGGATCCCAATCTAGATATGTCAGTTAAGGAACTGGTCACTAGAATCCTCCCTGTCGCTGCAAGTTACTCCATAATATCCAGGTACCAGCAATTTTCTTGAAACGTCACTAGGCAAGACCAATCTGAGCGTCCATTTCTTCTGTGCCTTCTTGCAACTATTGTCAAGTTTCCGATAAATGAGACCAGTTAGAACAGAACTCCTAGGCTTGAGTTTTCGTCTAAGAACATATTTATTGGATACAAAGTGTCAGCATAGTCAAAAATGAAACCAAGACTAAAAACCCATCCCAAAAGCAACAGTAATACAAAGTTACAGTTCCACCCCACTGGCTATGCAATCAACTACATTTCCCAATAATACTTCCAGGTGGGCTTTCTAACACTAGGATCATCCTCCCCAGCTGAGGGAAACAGAAATGACCTTGGTTCCCACAGGACAGAAAACTGTTTAGTCTAATAGAAAACTTCCCATTCCCCCCCCCCCATCTTGTGGCAACCACAAACAAGGAAAATGGCTTCGGCCAAGTCCGTTGCAAGGTTGACAACTACTCTAGAAAGCCAGGATCTTGTTTCAGTTAGTAAACCAGCCTACCGTTTATTCTTATATATATTGATTGACAAAAAGCTTGGAACATTGCAGGTTTGTAGAAGATAAATCTTCCTTTGAATATGGACAAGTAAATCATGCATTGGCAGCAGCAATGAGGACTCTTATTAAAGAGTACATGATCCTGATAACCCAACTGGAACATCTCCAGCGCCAAGGACTCCTCTCATTGCAGAAGCTTTGGTTTTATATCCAGCCCACAATGAGGACCATGGAAATCTTGGCTTCTCTTGGTGAGAAATTCTTTTTTTTTTTCTTTGATTTATTGGCGTGATGGGAAATATTTTCTGCTTGACCATCTTTCAGCATTTATCTATCTATGTAGGGTGGCCAGTTTTTTTTTTTAGTAAATCAGATGGAATTTTTTCTGCCCACATTTCTCTTCAGTTAATTATCTAAAGCAAAATCCTAATTCAATGACTATTTTTAGTAACTAAAATAATACCTGTTCTTCAAATACAGGGCCCTTCCATTGCACCTTTACTTCCAAAGAAAAATATCTCAACAAAGGTTAAAATATATATATTGGCTAAAGCCAGAAAGCATACTTAGGTCTGCTAGAGGCCTGAAACTTCAGAACTGGAAGGAATCATGCTTTGACTCCATACTTTAGCCAGGGGGTTAAAACTGCTGGTTTATGAGATTGTGCATTTGTACTCTCTTGTAAGCTGGCTTGAGACTTTCTTATTATAATTTTATTGATTATAATTAATATGTTTAATTTGAGCTGTTCACATAGCTCAATAATCACTTTTACAGGTAATCCTTGACTTACAACCATAATTGAGCCGTGGGAGTATGCGGCCATCATAACTGCAGAAACAGGTCATAAGTAGTCTGAGGATATCTGCCGTAACTTTAAACAGTCATTAGGCAATTCATTGTAAATCAAGGACAACCTATACATGTACTTGGATAGCATCAGTTTGACTGTGTTTTATTCTGCTAGTTAAATTATTCCCACTCATTCAAAGATATTTAAAATTGCATTGTGGCATCTGAGAGTTGTATTTAATGTTTTTCAGCATGCAGCTAATTAAGCTCGGTGAGTCTTTTTGAAATTGTCATGTTTAGTAAATTAGCAGTGTTGCAGTTGAATATTCGTTCAAGTGGACTTTATGCAAAAAAATTCTGTGTGAGCAGCAGATTCTTTCAGCAGATAAAGGATCTTCTGCTGGTTGAATGATGGGTTCAACAGATAACTGCATTTTTTTCACAGTGAGGTTTTTAAAATTGCATCTTTTTTTCCCCAGCTACTTCGATAGACAAGGGCGAATGCATGGGAGGTTCAACCCTCAGCCTACTCCATGACAAAACATTCAATTATACAGGGGACAGCCAAGCCCAGGAGCTGTGCCTCTATTTAACCAAAGCTGCCAGTGTTCCATACTTTGAAATATTGGAGAAATGGATCTACAGAGGCATTATCAACGATCCTTATAGGTACTCGGTGGAATCGTGCTCTTTTTTATTCTGGATATCATTTGTGGTATTGTTGGGAGGCGAGGTAAAAAATTTTGCACTGATGGAAGTTGTGTGTTAGGGCTGTCAGAGTAACCAGAGTATAACACACTGGAAAAACAAAAATCCTTTTCCACCTTTGTATTCTGATTTCCCCTTCTGCCCTCCCCCACCCCACCCCCCGCCCTTTCCCACTGCTGTTCTTCATTCGTTTCTTTTAATTTTATAGTGAATTCATGGTGGAGGAACATGAACTTCAAAAGGAAAAGATCCAGGAGGACTATAATGATAAGTACTGGGATCAAAGATACACCATTGTCCAGCAACAGATTCCTTCCTTCCTGCAAAAGGTTGCTGATAAAATACTTAGCACAGGTAAGCATTTAGCTGTCAGTGAACAGGAAAGAGGGCAGAGGCTCCTGAAAAACAATCCTCTAAGCTAAGCTCCTAAAAAATGTGAAACATGTTTCTCTAGTAACTGAGAGTGAAAAGTTCTTTTTTTAATCATGAAAAAGCATGTTGTTCATGGAGCCTGAGAAAGCCATACGGATGGAATCTTGCTGGCCTTGAGAAATCCCTGCAGTTTTCTTGGCAGAGACTTACAATTGCCTGCCTTTTAGGGCTAAGAGAGAGTGACCCAAGGTCATTTACTTGGTTTCATGCCTAAGGCTGGACTAAAACTCAGTCCCCCAGTTTCTGATCTGATCCTTCAACCACTATACCAAGCTACCTCCCTTAGTACGTATTTTTAAATGTATCTGTGGTGTGCCATGTGTGGATTCACTTCTTTTGGCTCCATCACAAGGCAGAGCAAATTAATGTTTAATGTAAAGTTTTTATTCAGTCTATACCCATCTGAGTTATTCCCTTCTCCCTTCAGGAAAGTACTTAAACGTGGTCCGGGAATGTGGCCATAATGTTACTTGCCCAGTGGCAAAGGAGGTCGTTTATACTTTGAAGGAGCGTGAATATGTGGAACAGATAGAGAAGGCCTATAATTATGCCAGCAAAGTCTTGCTTGATTTCCTGATGGATGAAAAGGAGCTTGTAGCCCACTTAAGGTTTGCTTCATATGTTATATTCAGAAAGTATGGGTTTTTTATACCCTGCTTTGCCTAAGAGAATGATGGTGGAAACATGCTGGCTTTTGGTAGCGTTTCTACTTGTAGAAAATATGTGTTTTGTTTTTTTTTTGTTGAGCAGGTCCATCAAACACTACTTTCTTATGGACCAAGGTGACTTTTATGTCCATTTCATGGATTTGACAGAAGAGGAGTTGAAAAAACCTGTAGACGATATCATTCCGACCAGATTGGAAGCTCTTCTAGAATTAGCATTACGTATGAGCACAGCTAACACCGACCCATTTAAAGATGATTTAAAGGTAAATGACTCCCTGCAGCCTGAAATGAAGGCAAGATGTTCTAAAAGCCAGGAAATGACAGATCGCAGATCCACAGATAAGAGCTGGGAAGTCTGGGTAGTTTTTGTCTTTACCAAGCCAGTAATATAAAATTTTCAGGACAAAAAAAATCCTGAAACAAGCATAATAATAAGCATTAACAACTTTAGGGAACATTAAGTCACAGCATCTGACATATAAGCCAGGAGGAAGTGAAAGCCTTTTTAACTATGTTTCCAGAAACCACAAAAACAAAGGGTCACGTTGATTATCACTATTATTACATTTATATGCTACCCAACTCTCACTTGTCAGTTAATAATTCCATAATAGGGCACATAAGCTACAAGCTGTATTTCGGGGGTAGAAGAAATGCTTTTTGCCTAAGTTCCCTTTTGCCTAATAAGCTAATTACTTAATAATAATAATGCCTTATATTTGGCAAAAAAAAGTGCAAATTTTTTTCTCCAATATTACATTTGTCAGATTTTTTACTTTATTTATTTATTTATGAGACTTATATACCGCTTTAAGTGCAGGCACTCTCTAAGCGGTGTACACCAGTAAGCAATGTGTGTATATATATATATATATATATATATATATATATATATATATATATATATATATATATATATTTACATTGCCCCCAACAATCTTGGTCCTCATTTTACCTACCCCGGAAGGATGGAAGGCTGAGTCAACCTTGAGCCGGTGAGATTTGAACCGCTGACCTGCTGAACACAGTCAGCTAAAGTGGCCTGCAGTACTGCACTCTAACTGCTGCACCACCTCGGCTCTTTAGCTTTAAGCTTTAAGCTAACCTCGTTGCTCTTGTGGTTTCTTTCAAGGTTGACTTGATGCCACATGATCTCATAACTCAGCTCCTGCGAGTTCTGGCCATCGAGACAAAGCAGGAGAAGGCAATTATCAACGCTGATCCAACGGAGCTCTCTCTCAGTGGCCTTGAAGCATTTTCTTTTGATTACATTGTGAAATGGCCATTGTCTCTCATCATCAACAGGTAAGCCAAGGAAAGGAATTTCTTCCAGAAAGAGCCATGTCATTTATATGTTGCCATCATTATACTTTTGTAGTGGTATGATCTCTGATTATTTAATAATCTGGGGTCTCAGTATAGGAAGTGTTTAGAATGGACCAAAAACTATCCGCCAGGACTCTTTTACCTTTGCCTTATGCCTAGATAAGTTCCCTTCTAAGAAAATGTAGTATTTGCTTAGCATTTGCTTGTTATTCAGAAATAGTGCTAAGATTTCAGTTCTAGATGTTGCTATCTTTGTGCTTGACTTTTAGAAAAGCCTTAACACGGTACCAGATGCTCTTCAGACACATGTTTTATTGTAAACATGTGGAGCGGCAGCTGTGCAACGTCTGGATCAGCAGCAAAACAGCTAAGCAGTGTTCACTACATTCATCAAAATGGTATATGATCCTTCAGTTTTCAGTGGACTGGAAATAGTTGTTCAGCTAATTATGCAAACAGCCTTCTATCTCTGACATCTGGTAATAATATCCTGCCAAGGAATATTTCCTCACCTTGGCCTCCGTAAGGCCCTCCATTTACAGAGATACAGGGGGAATCTTAGTGCTTTCTGAATAAATTGTTTTTGCCATTCTAAAAGTGAAGGAAGTAAAAAAAAAATTGAAAAGCAGGTAGAGATGTCATTTATGTTAATAGTTTCCAGCTTTCACCCCACTCCATCTTTACTCCAGTGAAATGTTTTGTTCGAAAGCTAAACATTAAGTTATGTTTGAAAGATAACTAAATGTGAAGCTGTAGTTGCTTCACAGAAAACTGCTTTGCAATGAATGAAGTTGTTAGTACTTCAATATTATCTTCAGTGATAGGGGTGACTTTCCTGGATTTCTGCCATTTCTTTCTCAGCAGTAGTTAGTTAGGTCATGGACTCAACCCATCTGCTTGCAAAGCATAGCAGTAACTACTCTGAGGCTGTGTTTGCATGACACATTAAGTCAGGGATGTCAAACTCGCAACATCACATAATGTGTCATGACGTATCGCAACTTTTTTGCCATTGCTGGCAGTGGGGTTGGTGCGGTTTCACTAGATGCATCGGGCCCGTGGGCTGGTATTTTGACACACCTGCATTAAGTCATATGAACAGTTCATGAGAGTATTCACTCTTTGCCCCTATACCAACTTATGTGGTTCATTAACTACAATTGAAAGCTTACCTGAGGCATAACATATCCCTTCAAGTGAATTGTTTATTGTTTAGATTTGTAAAAACCAAAATTAAAAACTACAACAAGCATTGATTCTAAATTCTGATTTCTGTAAATAACAGCCACTCCAAATTCAGAGGCATATTACCTCTCAGTGGCAAGCTTGGACTTCCTATCCTGACTATCTCTCTTGAGTTTGTTGTCTCCTTATAGCTTCATCAATTAGTGAACTCTTCCTTGGGTTCACTGCTCTACTCTTTTTAGGTTTGCAGGTGCTTTTACTCTGCGTCAGCGGATGCTCAATTTTGTGCAGAATATCCAATACTATATGATGTTTGAAGTGATGGAACCCACATGGCATATTTTGGAGAAGAATCTGAAGTTGGTTAGTCTGGATCGAACTATATTATAGCTGGAATAACTAAAGAGTTAATTGTGCTGATGAGTCAAAATTATAGGAGCCAGTAGGTTTCTGCCATCTATTCTACCTGCCTATTAGCAAAGCTGTATAGGACTTATACTGAAAAAAAAATCCCACAACTAGGGCTCTTGTAAGTCTGCAGAATGTGTTCTATATTGAGAAGGCTTCCTGGATGAAATTTTTGGTGAACTATAGCAACTGAGCAATTGGATAAACATCCAAGTACAACTGTTAGAACAAATCTTAACAATTCTTCAAACCAGATGCTCCTGAAATACATGTAGCTATCTAGACAGAGCAAAGATTACCAATCCTATCTTGAGCAGTTTGGTTTAAATCTTTGGGAGTATGGATGTTTCCAGGCTATATCATTGCTGCAGTTTGGCTAGCTTCACATAGCATGCTTTAGCCAGGCCAGGAAAAACAAATATGCTCATTTGATTAATTGTAGTGTTAGTTATTTTGTGCCGTGGCTTTATTCAGTCTCCAGCTCACTTGGTTGGTTTGTGATTGATTACGTTATGTGAACCTTGAAAACCAGTTAATTCCCAGATTGAGTGTTGAGCAAATTGAGGATTTAGAGCAGACCAATTCTGTAATCCTGCAGAAAAAATAGCTTGAACTGATATCTGGAAATTGTATGAAAGCCAGTATCAGCTAAATGTTAGGGAGAAAATTCCAAAGGGTAGGAATTGCTTTAAGGAGCTGCAGGCTGTTTAAAGAAAAAATATTTAAATTGAGGTTAGCGACCACTTCTGTGAGATAAACTAGTTGGATTCTGTTCTGCAAAGTATCAAACAGGATAACACTGGGTGATGTCTAACTTCTCTTCCATGATTGCAGGGAGGGTTGGTTGATGTTATTATATCTCCTTCAATAGGCTTCCAATATTGATGATGTCTTGAGCCACCACACAAGCTTCTTGGATAATTGCTTGAAGGACTGCATGCTTACCAACCCAGAGTTACTGAAGATTTTTTCCAAGCTGATGTCTGTGTGTGTCATGTTCACCAATTGCATGCAGGTAGGACCCACATAGTTATAAGTCTTATTCTAGATTTGTTGAGAAGGGCCACCTACTGGACTATATAGGACTTCAAAGGCAATATATGTATGCTTTGGAACATGAACATTAACACCTATTGAAAGTACATCTTTGTCTGTAGTACTCCTTTTCCTAGGGTTGCACAGTTGTCTGAAGAAAAGATGCAGCTTTTTTCTTTATTTACAAGATTTGTCAGTTGCTTCAATTGTACCAACTCCTGGCAGCATACAACAAAATAAAAGTCAAGTAAAATTTTTAGCTTCGTGGCTGCTGCTGGCCGGCCATGAAATCTGGGAGGGCAGTGTGTACCACCCAACCACATCTCAATAATGCAAATTAAGTTTAGAAAATTGTCCCTTGCTATGTCTTAAATACAATCTTTAAAGCAACGCTGCTTTAAAGATAGGCAGTATGCAAATAGGCACTAAGTTCATGCTCTCATATGCTCTAGAACATCAGTCCCCAAACTTTGCCTCTTGGTGACCTGGTTGGGGGGAGAAAGAGGGGAACCGGGCCGTACAAGTGGGCCAGCATGTGAGTAGCTCGACTCACATGAGCAGCGGGCCAACACACATACACATGCACATGTAGCTTGACTGCAAGCTGAGCTATGCGTGCGTGCCAGTCCACCATTCATGTGAGTCAAGCTGCACACGAGCATATGCCAGTCCACCACTCGCACGGCCCAGTTGCAAACAGGCCACAGCCTGGTAGTAAGCTGTAGCCCGGGGACCCCTGCTCTAGAATATGAAAAATTGTGTAGAAGCCTAATACGTTTGCATTTTGAATATTCCATCCTTTCTATTTTTCTTTCTGCTTGTCAGAGATTTTCCCACAGCATGAAGCTAGATAATGAAATGGACCGGCTCACTGTAGAGCATGGGACTATGAGAGGCCCACCTACTAAACAGGAACGAGTAGAGGAATCCACAAGAAAGCAGCTTGCTAACAAGGTATGTTGTGGGATCCAGACTCTTCCCACTTTCTCCCTTACTCATGAATTTCTAAAAAAGCACTTGAAAACGTTAGACTGTTGTATTACACATACAACTAAATCATGTGATATGTTTCATTTTGGTTTATGTGATATGAGCAGTTAACAGATTATACTTTATGGCTTAAAGTGAATCAGCCACAATGTTCCATATATTTTGAAAAAATACCATGTAGGAATGTACAGAACTTTTTCTCTTAATGTTGTACAACCATACGAGTAGAGATTCTCAGTAGTTTTGTCCTTTTGATTGTTTTAAAAAATCAGATTGCTATGAAATATACGGGAAGCAACATAGATTCACAGGATCTTTCAGTTTCAATCTTTTGGGAATAAGAAAAAGAAATGATGCTTCATGTCCTGTATTTTGCTTTTTTCAGTTTTTAGCAGAGCAGGCAGATTCCTTGCATGTAAGTTCTGGCTTTGAGGCAACAATAAACAAGTTTGATAGCAATTTCTCTGCACATCTCCTGGACCTCCTGGACAAACTGAGCATTTACAGTACCAATGACTGTGAGCACAGCATGATCAATATCATCTACAGGTGAGCAGAATTTTTTTCCCAGAAAAAAAATATTCTTCTTCCTCAACAATCTCTATTGAGTGTATAAAACTGTACAAAGCAAAAGTTATCAGTGGCTATGCTGATAGTGTATGTATGCTCACTTTAGGATCACACTCAGTATGGCTTTCCATTCCAGTTGCTGAGGAACATTTTTTGCTCTTCACATCCTATTTGCAACCTCTCATAATCTGGTGTGGCAGTGGGGAGGTAGAAGCTGGGCTAGTTGGACTTTTCGGCTAACAAGAGTTCTTTCCCGTGGTCACCCACATAAACCCACGGTTTCTTTTCCAGACTGGACTTCAATGGCTTCTACACAGAACGACTGGAGCATATGTCTGCAGAAAGGAGTCAGAAGACTGGGTTGCATGTGGCCCCTCCTCCCAGAGTTGCTGTTCCCACTCAGTGAAAGGCCTTGTCTCTATGAAAGTCATTTTCTCAAAAGTGGGAAGAGCTGACAGCTGCATTGAGAACATGGTTTCGTCAACGCTTGTGCTGCGCAAAAAATTGTAAACAGCGGTGGAAGCATAAAATACAGACTCTAGCAACAACAGAGTGTATAAAGGATCGTGACTCTGAATGCTTCTATATTTTTAAATCCGAGCATTTGAATTCTAGATTCTCTGTATTATAGGTGAAAAATAGTGTTTCTAAGGAGCATCTTTAATCTTTAAAAATGTACTTTTATATGTTTGTGTTTAAGTCCTGGCTAGCTAATGACTGCTCAGTTCAGCCAAGGAATAGGCTTGTGCCATCTATTTTGAGAAGATATCAACAATTTGGAGTAGAATCAATATTATTACATGAACTTTCATGGATACTGTTCTGTAAGGACCCACCCCACTTTGCATCTTAAGAAGACAGAACTCTTGGAATAGTTCTTCCAACAGGAATCCTTTATTAAGAGAAAATGGTTGCAGGCATGCTAGACAGGACTTGGGGTCCAAGCTCTCCCATTCAAGGTTTTAAGGGGTTCCCCAGTAGTCCCACCCAATCATTCCAGTCAAGTATCACAATGTCTGGATGGAGACTTCAGATACTACATGAAAGGCAATTACCCTTCTTTGATATGTTAACGCTTATTACAATAAACACACATTCAGCTCTCATAAAGCCCCTAAAGAATTTAATCTGACATTTTGTCCACCTGGGTTGTGGCTAAGTGTGAAACTTCTCTAACATGACGTTAACCCAACCCAACAGGTCTGAGTTGCTCCCTCCTAGAGTGCACATGCACCCTGATTGGAAAATCAATGCAACAAGGGTGTAAGATTTTTGGGTAAAATTCTACTGTTACTGGATTTATGATTCTTTTAATTGGAAAAGGTCCTATGTATTTTGGTCCAAGTTGGGCTGTAGGGATAGGTATTTTGTAGCACCATCTCTCCTATAATGAATGGTGTAGGCTCAACCCTTTTTTTATCGGCAAGCCTGCCTAGCTTTCTAGTGCTTTTCTGACTATCCAGGTATTAGCGAGGGGATAATTCTGGCATGGGGTTGGACCGGTGGCTAACCATTGTTATTGTAGGCAACATAAGTCCGCCCACTAATAAGAGAAGTACTGAGTTCATTTTTTCAGCCCCCCCATTTCCTTGATGGTTTGTCAAACCTTCCAAAATGCATTTTGTCAGAGATCGTTGGGGTGCCCCATGCAATCTGTCACATTGCACCTGTTTGGAGACCGTCCAGACCACAGTAGCTTTCTGGCAATTCCACTATAAAATCCAGGGGTGAGGGACTTGCCACTGTTTGCAATAGTCCTGGCACAACCTCTTTGCCGTGGCACATGGACAACTGGCTGTCCTTTTTCATGGATGGCCAAAAATTGCCGTTTAATTAAATGTAAAGTTTTTACAAATGCCCTGCTGATTTTGTGTCATGGCAAAGGTGCATGAAAGTTACTCTTTGAATATATAAATCCAAGAAACCCGTCATTGTGCACATTGGATATCAAAACAAATACGGAAACTCTGCCAAAGAGTCTGTGGTTCGTGCGCTGTTAGAGATGCCATCTGCCAGGAAGTTCTTTCTTCCTGGTAAATGAGCTTAAATTGGAATTGGTGAAAATGCTGGGACCAGCGGGCTCCTGGAAGTTTTCAAGTGATCAGTCCAACCTCCTTCCAGGAACTAGTGAGTAATGCCCAACGTATTAAGCATATTTCAAATATGCACAGGGTTTACTGGTAATAGACAGCCCCCACTGTCAATCTGCCTGTATTATGAAGGGTATGTCTGTAACTGGTTCGGCAGAAAAAAGTAGTCTCTCATAATTGTCCAAGTGGCTGGCTAGGTTTTACTGAGGACAGTAAGAAAGGCTATCTGTGCAAATGATGAATTGGCGGTAAAAATTTGCAAAGCCCAGGAAACTTTGTTTGCTTTCTTGTGCGGGGTGGTGCCCATTCTAATACTGCTCTGACCTTCTCTGGGTCCATTTCAATGCCCTGTGGGGATATGCGATAGCCTAGGTAGTCTATCCTTTCCTGGTGGAATTCGCATTTTGAGAGTTTGGCATATGTTAGTATTTGCACTTTTGTCGAGAGCTTAATCATCTCCTGTTGTGTGCACTCCATTTAGATAAAGCTTCATTAAATTTAATCAATTTTGTCTGGGTTGTGTAAGCTTTCTAAAATTAACCCAACCCAACATCGGGTCCCATGCACATGCATGGGAAAATCAATGAACAAGAATGGTAAACTGATGTAATTGTGTGCATTGGGAATAATAGCAGAGGAAGCAGGAGTTTAAATCTATTAGGTACATTGGGAACCATTGTTAGAACATAGCACTAATGAGACTAAAAGATTTTCAAACAAAATCATTTTGAAGTCTTGAACTTCACATTGACAGATACCAGAGGAACTCAGGGGTGGGGAATCAAGTTGGACAGGTTGAATGTGAAAAAAAGACTGCCAAAAACAAAGAAATAAAAAGAAAGCAAATTGGATATCAAAACAAATACGGAAACAAAGAAGAGAGCCAAGGCCAAGAAAGACTTCAGAAGTGAAAATCTCTAGGAGGAACTTTACAATTTCAAAGAGGTTTTGGAAGACACAGTAAATAGTATTGTAATAGTATCTATAAAAGCATGAGACATAGAAATAGTTATGGAAAAATGAGGAGTTCCAAAAGATCTCTGAACTTAGAAGGTTGCCATTTTGCATTGATATGCTACAAGTCACCCATGGACAGATAGTAACAGATATTTTCCAATAAGATGGAACAAAGATGGAAGAAATACTGCAATTTTGTACCATAGAAATATCATTATCCAAGACACCTTAGAACACATTCCATACTTTCAGGAAACTCTAGAATTAGAAGATGAAATCAGATTGGCACTCCAGTCGAGGCTATAAGAACTGATAGACTATCAACAGAAACATGCCAAACAACAGAATTGTAAAAATTCTAACCAAATTATCCCAGAAAATTTGGGAAATGACATCAAGGCCAATAGTTTGGAAGAGTTCAATACTTAACAATATGCAAACTATCATAAAATATCTCACATACAAGCAAAATAATGCTTATGATCATTCAATCCAGATTAAAACTGCATGGGAAGGAAAATGCCAGACAGATTAGGGGAAAAAAATAAGATACATCATTGCTGGCACATACTGAATAATTAAGAAAACCAAAAAATACCAAAACAAGTCAATATCTGCTTCACAGTTTATAGAAAGGCTTTCAATAGTGTGAAGCTGTCCAATGTCCTGATGAAAATGGAAATCCCAGAATATCTCATACAAAAATATATAGACTACCTGGAAATGACAATTTGGATAGAATTTTTCAAAACAGAATAGGCCCTGGGCAGGAATGCATTGAAGCTGGCTGTTTACTCTCTATTTATTCAACCTACATCTTGAATATGAATCAAGACATAGAAGCTTGGCTGGAAAAATTATGTGCATAGTTTTAAAATTGGAAAAACTTAACATTATGCTGATGATACTAATCAGATAATGCCAAGGATCTGCAAGCTCAGTCAAGCAACAAAATGATCAAATATAAAGGTGACCTAACTAATGACAGCAGATAAAGCAATGAGCTTTAGAATTAAGATACTGAAGTGCTGGATAGTATCTGCCTTTTTGGATCTATTACTGTAACAATATTAAAGGAAACAGCAGCAAAGAAACATTCCATAGATTAGCCCTTGGTAACAGTGACAGCCCCAAAGATATTCAGATGCTATGATGTGTCTATTCCTATACAAATCAGAATTGTGCATGCAGTAATTTTCCCTATGACACTTTATAGAATCAAAAGTTGAAGTTTCAAGAAGCAGCAGAGAAAGAATATCAACACTTTTGAACTTTGGTGTTGGACAAGAGCCTAACAATGCCATGAATAGTCAAGAAACCAAATAGATGAACTACAGAACAATCAATCTGAAGTTTTGACCCAAGACACAAATATTGGGTTGAAATTATCATTTGTTGGACACATTCTAAGAAGGCCTCCCTTGCAGTCTATAATGCTGGGAATAATGGAAGGAAAAATAAGAAAACAACTATCAGCAAAGTGTATGACTTCAATTACTGTGATGTAATTGACACTGATGGAAGAGCTGAAGAGATAAAAGTTGGGGACAGATCATCCTTGAGAATGTTGATCTGAGTATTCACCAAGAGTCAACATTAACTTGATGTCAACATAATTATTTATAGATTTTAATAAAGTTGTCTTGATTTCTGAATTTTAAAAGGATTTCTATTTTAGTTTTCTTTTTAAATAATTAAGATCAAAAGGCAGAACATTCTAATGTTACTGAATTGCTGTTTCAGCCTACATCTCCCAATAAATTCTAGCCCATTTTAGCAGATTTCTGTTTTTTAAAGCAACAACTTGTCTGTGATAATGCAGGATAAACACCTGAATACACCATACGCATTCTTAGAAAAGGTTATGAAAATAGCTTTATTTTCCCTATTCCAAATACCAACGTTTTGCATATATATATACTTGAAATACAAGCCTTTTTTAAAAAAAAAAATTCTGAAATGATACTTTCCAGTCATGAGATGCATCTTCTTCAGACACATTTATAAATTCCAAAACAAAGTTTTCACAGCAACAACACAATTGATTTGGAGCCAGAGCCTAAGAAGTTCTCTCAGTAGTTTTTATCTTACCAACAAGTGGGACCAAAAATAATTTGGCTACATACTCCCCTGGAGTCATACGTTTATCTTGTTGAGTCATGGGACTAAACTGTGCATCAGCTTTTAGTTAATAGCATCAACTTCCAAATTCCAGTAGTAAAATGTATGATTGAGGTTATTAAGATTTAGTACATCAGAGCCCCTATGTTACAATTGCTTTCAATGTAGGAACAAGTACTTCCCCACAAGAGCCAGATAGCCAGGTTCAATTTTAATTGCCAATTCTTTTCTAATGATAAATGTTAGCACTTGGATTATTTTACTTCTTGAAATTTCCAGGAGCCAGCTTCTGGTGTGGAACAGTCTAAAAAGCCTTTGGATTCTCTTCCTAGCAGGCTCTGGAGAATGACACAAACTTGGTGCAGAACCGTTTATACTGCAAAAAAAAAACTGTAATTCCTTTCCTCTGTTTATCAATAAGGCAGTTTGAAAACAATAACTGCTCTGATTTTGAGCAGTTGGTTACTTTAATGTTCAGATCAATGACGCTACATGGTGTGAGCATCAAGTAGCACTTTCCTGAGCCCTGAGGTGGTGTTTCCTTGTTTCTGAGACAAGATGACCTTCTTTAGCAGTCCTTGCAATCATGTGTTCGATCGCCCAGGAACCTAGAAACAAGTGAGAGGGCAGGCTACTGCCAAAGTATAGCTTGCTGTTAGTAGCGATTGCTTGGTATTTCATCAGCTCCAGGTAGGCTGGTGTGAGTTTCAGCTGTCAAGGAGAAGAAAAAAATAAATACATCTGGGAAGGTATTCACATTACAAGAATTAAGTGCAAACATAGCAAACCACTAGTAGGGGATGCTTTTATAGCCAATACTTGTTTTCTCCCCCAAGAAGTAGGCTTTGTTTACATGTGTCTCATTTCCCTCCCCCAACCCCCAGCCTTTTGTCAGATTGCTGGTGTAAGCAAGGGAAACTCACCTTGTTTGAGTCAGCTGCTTTTTGGGCTGTGTAGTAGTCTGCATCAGCCTTTGCTTTCTGTCTTGCTAAATAAGCAGCATCTGAGAAGGGAGCAGCAAAACTTCTTTCAGCCAGTTTTAAGCCATCAAGTCATCGTTACCAAAATAAACCTTTCTAAATCTCTGCAGCATGGCCCACTGTGAAATATGTGAAGTCTAGCATGTTTCTTTTTTGGCCTCAAAGAACAAATACAGAATAGAAGACAAAAAAAATCAGGGAAGATTTTTGAGGAAAGCTGAAGTATTTTGGGGGAAGGAAATGTAATGGCAAAAGGAGATTCCATTAAGTTCTGTTCCAGTTCCAAAATCTGCAGATGCGGAAGAGAAAGATCGGAGAGAGAATAGAAGAACTAATATTTCCACAAAGGAACCTGTAAACAACATTAATCATTCCTACAAAGCCTTCTAAGCAGCTTGACTCAATCATCCTTGCACCCTAGTTCCCAGACACTGTGGATCTTTGTTCAGAATCTCTAAGTAGCAAGAGATGGTAGGGTGGAGCACATAACTTACCTTCAAGCTCAGAAATTCGTTTCTCTGTCAAAGTCTCCATGACCTTCTGTTTGTACTTTATCTTTGCCACTTCAGCAATTTTCTCTGCTTCTGCAATTGAAAAGCATTCACAGTTAAGTACAAGAACTGTATATAGGCTGTGACAACAGTTAAGTGTGCCAACGCCCAAATTTATTCAACATCTTGAAGCTCACAAGAAACACTTTGTGGTATAGTGTAAGCACAGTTAAATCCCTACAGGTCCAGGAGAATAACATATGGCACATCCGTGCTCTTAACTTACTTTCCTTCTACGCTTTCCTTTCCTACTGTAATGTACTATAGGAAAGGTACACTAGCTAATGCATGAAACTAACCAATGGCCAAAGTAGGTCACCTCAACATTTTTCATTTAGTGGCTGCACACAAGGTACACTGGAGGGCTATTGGCACACATTTAAGTCTCCTCAAAATTATGCCACACAATTCTGGCCATTTAGCTACTATCTTCAATACCTAACTACCACACAGGAAATCTATGGTTCAACCATTATGCTTGCCAGTTTCCCCACTCAGATTTTCTTAAACCAAAAGAAACTACTTAGCTGGGGGGGGGGGAGAAGGAAGGGTACTGTTGCCAAACTGAAGGCAAAGCTCATTACCTATAACTGCCTTCCTCTTTTCCGTTTCAGCCTCCTTTTCCACCACTTTCTGCTTCTGTGTAGCTATCAAGAGTTTAGTCTTCTCTGCTTCCCTGCAAAGCAGAAAACAAATTAGTTTCTTAAGTTACCTACCTGGAAGGTAATCTCTATGAAATTATCTCCCTTAAGCATCCTCAGCACAAGAGTACATCTTTACAAAAGTCTCAGTTTAACTCATGAGAAATCAAATGAAGATTTGGAAGTCAGAAACGGAGACTACGGTGCTATTTCATCCATCATGAGAAGCAGAATGCTGAACGTGCCTCTGATCTGATCCAGGAGGGTGTTCTTATACTCACACAAGTTCAAAATTTCTTCTGATTGCTTCAGGGATTTTAGGCTTTGTCACACGCACTGCCTATACACAAACAATCAAACGTCTTGATTAAACAATATTCATGTAACATTTCCCAAGCACAAGTTCTATACCAGCATTTCTCAAACTCGGCAGCTTTAATATGGGTGAACCTCAATTTTCAGGATTCCCCAGTCAGCCATGCAACTTATGACTATTCATTTAGCGATGGTTCAGTGTTACAACAGTACTCAAAAGTTACAACATGTTCTCGCACTTACAACTGTCACCACATCCTGCAGTCACATGATTTGAGCATTTGGCAATCATCACAAATTTACAATGGCTGCAGCATCTCATGGTCACATGATCACCATCTGCGACCTTCCCAGCCAGTGTTCTGTTTCAATCTCTTCCCATCACTCACACAGATACACAGCAGGCATGTGATAGGTAGTACCTGGATGATAAGGCCTGGTGCCATGCTATTCAGATCCTGTTGTAGTGCTAGCTTCAGGTTTTCATCAATCTGATCTGGTACGAGGAAACACAAACTAGAGAGGTAAATTAACCAAATAGAGACACTTATGCCAGAGCTCAAAGTTTTTTCTGTCAGCACTGCTCATGACAATGCCATCTATTCAGCTAGAGAGGGAACTGTGACTAAATAGCTACTAATCTGCTTTTAGCCAAAGTACATGAAAGAAGAATGTAGGGCTTATTTAGGTGGTTCCATTTCAGGCTAACTAGTGCAGATATTTTATTTATTAAATTTATATACTGCCCATCCCTCCATCAAGCGACTCTGTGGCTTTCATCCAGCTAAAAATGGGAATATAAAACATTAAAACAATAAATATTACCAAAGATATCTAAGGAAGGAGCACTATACAGCGGGCTATCGGTAGAATATTCTCTTATACAATAAAATTGTAAATAACAAGACCTTCCAAAACATGTTTTGCATAGGTTTAATGACAATTTGCTGGGGTCAGTCTCCCCCCAGCTGCACACACACCCAGCCCCTTTGTGCTCCGTTGCACTAGCCACTTGTGCACTGCTGCAAATCCTCGCAAACCCTTCTTGAGCTATGCATTTTACATATCCCCTTCCCACCCCCCCACCCCCATGCATCCTTCATTCCCTCTCCTATCCAGCAGCAACCACTCACCTGCCTACCAGCCTGAACTTATAACTTCCTTCCAGCTTCTCCACTGGTTGTAAGAAGCTGACAGAAAGTTGCCTTGCATTCAGTTAATGATGACAATCAAGATTGCCATGACTAAATGATTTTTTGCTTAAGACTTATTACTAGTGTTGCTGTTGTAAGTCACTACAATAGCCCCAAGGCATGATAAGTGGCAAATAAATTTAATTAACTAATTAATTTACAAGTGCATTGTTTAGCAATGGAAATTCCAGTCCTAATTGCTATCATAGGTCAAGGGTTACCTATATGTGGAAAAACCAAATCCTCCATTGTGAAAACACATAAAATAGATAAAATCATTCCGATAGGCATCCTGCAACAGAACTATATGCCCAAAACCAAATATGCAAAACCTCTTAACATGTATAGTAAGGTCTTGTTTGTATTTACCAATCACAAATATGTGCAACTGCAGGTAATGGAACCATCAATAATGAGGATTGCTAGGAAACAACAAAATGTCCCCACATCCCAAAGACTCGCTGTGGAAAGGAGTGTAGCCAAAACATTGTGACCCTTACCAAAGAGCTCAATGTACACCTCCTGCAGAGTATGGATGCTGCAAAACTGGTTGAGTTCATGATGGATCTTATTGAAGATGAGTGCCTTGTCATAATCGGCAGTATAATTCCTCACAGTGTCATAAACTAGGAAAAGGAATATCAATTTACTTCTCTATTGTATGCCAGCTCAATCACAAAGTGATTCTATGCAGCTTATACAACACAATAACAACATCCACATCAAAATAACAACTAAAATAATAAAAGGCAAGCAGCGAAGGAACATATGGCACACATCAAGGAGGATAACATATTATCCAACAACTACCGTCAGGGAGTAAATCATTCAACTGCACCCTGGGACCTGTCGAGAGAGCCAGGTTTTATAGAAGGGGCATATAATTTCAGGGGTGTGTGCTGAATGTCACCTAGATTCCACAAGAAGAGGAAGCCAAGACCCGGCATGAACCAAGTCATTCAGAATCCAATACACCAAAATGTTTCCTTGGGCAACCACATCCTGGGCCACGAAATACTCCCCACAATGACCTTTGAGATATTCTTCCTGTCTCTCAAATTTCACAGGAGTGAATGTTTCCTTTAAAAAAGGTTGGTGGGTAGGAGTCTGCATATGCATTGAGGGCAGAAAAATAATCGTGCCTTTATTTTTGAGGTATAGACCAAAGCTTGTACACATATTTGGTAGGACTCATTCTTCATTCTCCCACCTTGGTACTCTAAACATCTGTCCTGATGCTTTACCTCCTCAGAAAACCAACGAAGAGTATAAAATCACTCAAGTGCCATTCTATCCAAGGCATTGATGTAACCTTCATTTCAGAAAGCAATTAAGATCCAATCCAAACTGTCTACTAGACACTCATGGAATTCCTCAAACGCCTTCTGGAAAACAGGCATCATCGGGCAATGCGGGCAATGCAATCTAATAATCCCTTTTGTAGAAAGAGGGGGGCAACACAACAAGGAACAAATGCCTTGTCACCCACTTCAAATCATGTCACCTCTGCTCTAAGACAAAAAAACAGATCAAATATGTAACAACCTATGTGAGTCAGGTCCTCAATAATCTGGAACAGGCCACAAATTCCCAAGCTACATGGATTGAAATTCTCCAGAACTATCAGTCTAGGGAAGATTTAATCACCATCCTGGCAATGACATTAAAGAGTTCAGGCAAAGAATTTGTTAAGCAGCAAGAGAATCTGGTGCTCCAGCAGCAATCTCACCTGCTCCCTTATTCTGCACCCATCTTTACATTTCCAAGAAAGGAACAACGTTGTGCTCAACCAGATTTGGTAATTACCGCTACAATGATTCTCTCGTGGATGAGGAAGGACTTATTATAGGCCAACCTGACATTAAGCAGAAATCACCAGAGCCCAGAGACACTAAGAATCTGATGACCTGAAACTTGGGCTCAGAACTAGGATGCAGATTTAGCGAAGTGGGGCTCAAAGTAAGAAACAAAACCTCTCCTTCTTAGAAATGGTCCATTCCCTCTCCCAACACATCTTCATCTGCACAATTCCATCAAAATTCTCCTGCAATTCCCACAAATACATAACACATGCGAGTTTCTACAGTGAAATGCCTCAATTCAATCGGGTGTCCTCCAGATTTGTTTATAGTTTTTATGTATAAGTCCACCCCAACACAAAAAAGATTTTGGACATTTGTTCAGACAATATTGATTTAGTTGATATTATGGCTTCCAGCACTTCCCAAATTAGCAATCCAGAAATCTTTTTGAACCAATTGTCATATCAAACAATAATAAGCCAACTATAGTGAATATTATCTCCTTTTAGGAACAATAACTTCATAGCTTCCTTTCCTATTTCTACCATGTACTTGCCTACCTTCTATCTTCCCACCACTGATCCTGCTTTAAAGCTCCCCTCCCAAACTTGAGTTCTGGTTCTCTTTCCTCTAAGTGTTTGTTTTCTGTTAAAGAAAAAAGGAAAATACCTGCATACGGTGCCAGCACATTCATCACCTCAATTCGGTCAATATAGATCATGACACCACCACTGCAAGAAGATAAGGAGAAAGCTCTTCCTTCATTGCACACACATATTTGCATGGTTAAAAACTATCCAGTTTGTGCTTTTGTAACAAGACAACATCTCTGGTACACTCAGTCCACAAGATCAGGATTATAAACTACGTCCCTCCAGGACTATAAACTATGTTCCTCCAACTTTTGCAGAATTTTTGTTTGTCTTTGTGAGATTGGTCTTTGGAAGGAAGGCTGAAACCCCTCATCACACACCTCAGAACTGTTCAGTAAGAAGGCTGCATTATAAAAATTACTTCCTTTTTTTCCATTTTTACCAAAGAGAAGATTTAACACCTTCTATTCTTCCACCCTGTGGCTCAACCATTCTATTACACATCTTAGTGGTATATTTCCCAACTAGGCCAGAAACACACAATACAAACTACAAAAAAAACACATACCTTGTCCCACAAGGCACATTTTTCACTTCATCTGTCTGCAATGTTGTCTGGAAAAAAAAACATTGATCAGCAAAGACATTGCAGGATGTAACATTTATTAACTTAACAATTATTATTGTCATTTTGGAAACAAACTACATTTCAGGAATATTCTGCTTTTTTTCTGAGAAACAACTTCTAAAACTTCAGTCCCACAAAGTGACAAGTGCTCCAACTACCACCTCCAATATCTAGCAGGAATTCTAGTTCATTTTTAGCATGAGATTGAGATCAAGAAACTGGGGTGATGGAAATATTTTAAAAATTATATTAAGATTTTCCCCCCATAGAATAAAAGATAGGAAAGCACAGGATGGGAAGAATTTAAAGTTTAAATTATCACCAGATAATTACAACCTTCCTATAGATAATCATCGACAATGGAGCCTGCCCATTATTGCCATATGTTGTGATGGTTGTAAAACAGTCATCATGAGACCAACCCAATTTTAGGATCTTTTTCTGGTGATCCTTTTTTAAGCAAATGTGGCATTTACAACACTGTGGTTGTAAAACTAATGCCACAGTCATTATATCGGCCAATGGTTCCCTAAGTCTATGATTTTGCTGAAAACTGGCACTGTCAGTTTTTTAGAAAACCATTGCAAAACATGGTCATGTGACTGCAGGACATTGCATAAGGCCGTAAATGAGGCTGTGTTGGCAAACTCTTGACAGAACTTTGAATCAGGGTCAAAAGTCCCTTTCTCTGGGTCAGCTATAACTTTAAATAGTCACTAAGCAACTGATCATACATCCAGATATCATTCCCCCCCCCTTAGATGTTATATAACCTATCATTTAATCCAGGGAAACAGGGGAATTGCTAATAAGGAACTAGCTAAATTGGTATTTTTTCTTCAATGCTTCTTTTTTATCTTCAATCAACTAGCAAGATCAAACATGCAAATGAGAGGTATAAGCTTATTTATAAATATTTATCTGTACGCAGCATTAGCCATTACCTACTTCTAGTAACATATTAACCTATGGTGGATTTTTAATAGTGGCAGGATACCATAGCAAGTATCAAAACATGATTCATATTCTCCCCTGACACTATCTGTATGCTGTATGGAAGACAAAGGCACTCCTTATATCACCAAACCTCTTTTCCCTCCCTTTATTGTTTTCCGCCCAAGGCAGTTACACAAACCTGTACTGTTCTGTAAGTTGTGAGAATTGGGAGCATGATGTGATAGCCTGGTCCACTCAGGGAAGAGAGCAGTGCACCTCCTCTACAATAAATTATATACAAAAAAGAAAGCAAATAAGCATGAACTAACATTTGAGAAGACAACTTTCTTATAAAACAACAGCCACAGCAAGCATTTATTTCACTTGTCCAGCTCATTTTCCTAATACTATACTCCAGTGGTTCAGAACAGAATAACAGAATTGGAAGGAACCTTGGAGGTCTTCTAGTCCAACCCACCACTCAAGCAGAAGACTCTATACCATTTCAGACAAGTGGCTGTCCAGTTTCTTTTTAAAAGTCTCCTCTGGTGGGGCACCCACAACTTCTGAAGGCAAGCTATTCCCCTGATTTATTGACAGATAGCTGAAGATTAGAGATAAAGACAAATTTACAGGCACACAATATTTACAAGTTGCCTTCTGCATGCAGCCAACTTAATCTGGCTCTAGGCCTCTTCAGGAGTAGAGCAAAACAAGAGTGCCAGTGTTGTTTCACACCTTTTCAGGAACAAAACAGGACAAGCTGCCCTTTATTTCTGAGATAAATATTGCTGGATGGAACCCCGTTTGTTCCAAGACAGTGTTTCCCAACCTTAGCCATTTTAAGATGTGTGAACTTCAACTCCCAAAACACTTCCTATTTTGAGAGTTGAAGTCCACATATTTTAAAATGATTAAGATTGGGAAACACTTATCTAGGACAACTTTTTTCCATCTGGGACCATGCACAAGTATTTTGGATCACAACAGTGCATTTTGGGTTCATGCATCGTGCCAAGTTACCATGTATTTTGTTAACCATGGATCGACAAGGCTATGAACCCAACCCATTGAAGTTGCTTTAAAAGTACAGTTAAATAAACCAGGACCAAGCACCACTACACACATAGCCTCTGAATCACAACAGCGAGGTTGGCATTATAAGTTGTAGTCCTAACACTACCCAAAGAACTAAAGTCGGGCGGTGGGGGTGGGGACCTTCTGCTTGCTCCGAAGAAAGGCTCAGATCAGGGCAGCTGGTCAAGCACAAGTAGTCCTCGACTTACAATAGTTCATTTAGTGACCATTCAAAGTTACAACGGCACTGAAAAAGGTGACTTATGACCATTTTTCACACTTATAACCGTGGCAACATCCCCATAGTCATATGATTTTGGATGCTTGATAACTGGTTCATATTTATGACGGTTGCAGTGTCCTGGGATTATGTGATCCCCTTTTGCAACTTACTAACAAGAAAAGACAATGGAGAAGCTAGATTCACTTAACAACAGTGTTACTAATTTAAAAACTTCAGTGATTCACTTAACAACTGTGGCAAGGAAAGTCGTAAAATGCGGGCACAACTCACTTAACTAATTTCTCACTTAACAACATCAATTTTGGACTCAATTGTGGTCGTAAGCTAAGGACTACCTGTATTGCCAGATCCAGAGCGAGGCTGGCACCAGGCTCTCTACTCAGGGGTTTCTATCATCTGCCCGGGGAAGGAAGGAGGCTTCTCAGCACTGAGAAGAGAGCGACCCAAGCCACACGAAGGATTCCGTCGCCAGGACTCACCTGTAGTAGACAGCCAGGTGTCCCTCCTCCACCTTGTGGACCGAGGCCCAGAGCACCAGCGACAGCAACAGGCCGGCCGTCACTGCTACTGAAACCGCCGGTCCGCGCCTCCGGCTCCTGGTCAGAATCTCGCTGCCGCTTCCAGGCATCCTCCCGCCGCTCACAGCCCGCAAACGGCCCCGCTGCCACCGCCACCACGACGTCGCCGCCGCCTCTCCCGCCGCTGCATCTAACAAAACGGAACGGACTCTCCCGCCTCCACTCGCGTCCTTCGCGATTCCGGCGGAGCAATTTGCTTGTGACACAGCGTCCGAGAAGGCGGGCGGAAGCGAGGCGCCGCGGTTGTGATGGCGCCGGAGAAGCCTTTGCGCCTGTGAGGAAAAAGGGCGAGAGGGGAAGAGGGGTGGTCAGGGAGTCCCTTTACTTTAAAAATCAAGGTCCTGGTCTTAATGGGAATGTAAAGAAGGCCGCAAAGGACTGAGCTTTACTTCCTTTCTCCAGAATCCACTGGTCGTTTGGAAGGGTGGCAGTTTAATAGCAGCGTTTCTGATTTGAGGATCAAAAGATCCCAGGTTTGGTCTCCATTTGGTGCTCGAAAACTGACTTAAAAATCTTGGCAGCTGCTGCAGAAAACCAAGCGAGCTGGGTGGCGAATGATGTGGTTCTGGAGCATAGTAGCCACACCTGGCCAATCCCTTCATTTGAAGTTATTAAAGATGGAGGAGCCCACGCTTTTCTTGGGCTCTGGCTACCTGGGGAATGGAGATATTTCCTGAGTTCTCTGGCTCACATCAGTGCATTTCTTCAAAACAGCCACTCAAGAACCCTTTTATCAGTAGTTTTGTAGATTATTTTACCCCCAGGTTTCCCTGTCATAGTTTGTTGATTCAGGGGCTCTTTCTCTGCTTGAGACATGCTTGTTTCTTTCCTTAGGTTGGCCTGTGGAGATGTAGAAGGAAAATTTGGAGCTTTATATTCCAGAGTTCAAGCTGTTCAGAAGAAAAGTGGAGCATTTGATGTAAGTTTGCTCCATAGGATAATATCCTCAAGCACAGAAGCTTCAGAATGCAAAATGTCTCTATCTTATATAGTCTTCCAATCTGTCTCAGTACCTGCCAAATGAGGAATCAGTTCATTGTTTATGTCAGCACTGGATTCTCTTCTTTTTCCAATCACTACTTCATTTATTCCACCGTCTAAAAAATCTGAGAAGCTTCATAGAGAAGGTGGAATCTGTCAGACCAGCAATGGCAATTCCACTAATGGAATGATACGACGGGATACTGGCATTTCATGTAACTGATCAAAACCCCTTGCTACAATATGTCATGATAATGATAGTTTTTTCAGACTGCACAGGGCTATTTAGTAATAGTAATAGTAGTAAAGTTGGAAGGGACCTTGGAGGTCATCTAGTCCAACCCCCTGCTCGGGCAGAAAACCCTACACCATTTCGGACAAATGGCTGTCCAGTCTCTTCTTAAAAACTTCCAGTGTTGGACCATTTATTGCTTCTGGAGGCAAGCTGTTCCACTGATTATTTGTTCTCACTGTCAGGAAGTTTCTCTTTAGTTCTAGGTTGCTTCTCTCCTTGATTAGTTTCCACCCGTTACTTCTTGTGCTGCCTTCAGGTGCTTTGGAAAATAGCTTAATTCCCTCTTCTTTATGGCAGCCCCTGAGATATTGGAATACTGCTATCATGTCCCCCCTTGTCCTTCTCTTCGTTAAACTAGACATACCCAATTCTAGCAACCGTTCCTTATATGTTTTAGCCTCCAGTCCCCTAATCATCTTTGTTGCTCTTCTCTGTACTCTTTCTAGAGTCTCAACATCTTTTTTACATCGTGGTGACCAAAACTGGATGCAGTATTCCAAGTGTGGCCTTACCAAGGCATTGAAGAGTGGTATTAATACTTCACGTGATCTTGATTCTATCCCTCTGTTAATGCAGCCTAGCACTGTGTTGGCCTTTTTGGCAGCTGCAGCACACTGCTGGCTCATATTTAAGTGATTGTCTACTAGGACTCCGAGGTCCCTCTCACAGTTACTACTATTGAGCATGGTGCCACCTATGCTGTACTTGTGCATTTGGTTTTTCTTGCCTAAATGTAGAACCTTCTTTTTTCACCATTGAATTTCATTTTGTTAGTTAGTGCCCAGTGTTCAAGTCTGTCCAGATCCTTCTGTATCTTAAGCCTGTCTTCTGGAGTGTTGGCTATTCCTGCCAGCTTGGTGTCGTCTGCAAATTTGATGAGTTCCCCATCTATCCCTTCATCCAAATCGTTGATGAAGATGTTGAAGAGTACTGGGCCCAGAACAGAGCCCTGGGGCACCCCACTACACACTTCCCTCCATATAGATGCAGTTCCATTGAGGACCACTCGCTGAGTACGGCCGGTCAGCCAGCTACGGATCCATCTGGTGGTGGTTCTGTCTACCCCACATTTTTCTATCTTGTCAAGTAGTAGGTTGTGATCTACTTTATCAAATGCCTTACTGAAGTCCAAGTAAATTATGTCCACAGCATTCCTCTGATCCACTAATTTTGTCACTTGGTCAAAGAATGCAATAAGATTTGTCTGGCATGATCTATTTTTGACAAACCCATGTTGGCTTTTAGTAATGACTTTGTTTGCCTCTAGGTGTTCGTTGATTCGTTGTTTGATTATCTTTTCCAGGATCTTCCCAGGTATTGAGGTCAGGCTGATAGGTCTGTAATTTCCTGGATCCATTTTTTTTCCTTTTTTGAGGATGGGAACTACATCAGCTCTTTTCCAGTCCTCTGGTAGTTCCCCTGTGTTCCAGGATCTTTGAAAAATATAGTTCAGTGGCTCCGATATCACATCTGCCAGTTCCTTGAGAACTCTGGGGTGTAATCCATCTGGTCCTGGCGATTTGAACTCATCTAGGCTGGACAGGTGCTCACTAACCATTTTCTTGCCTATCTTAACTTGTGTTTCTGTTTTGTTTTTTATGGCACTATTTTTGATAGGTTGGTCTGTTTTTTCCCTTTGTGTAAAGACAGATGCAAAAAATGAGTTAAATAGTTCTGCTTTCTCCCTGTTGCTTGTCACCTTCTTGCCACTTCCACCCACTAATGGACCAATCATTTCCTTCACTTTTTTCTTGTTTTTTACATGTTGAAAGAAGCTTTTTTTGTTATTTTTGACTTTGGTCGCAAGCCTTAGTTCATTTTGAGCCTTGGCTTTCTTCACTTCATCTTTGTAGGCTCGGGCTATTTGCTGATATTCTGACTTAGTTATGTTCCCCTCTTTCCACTTTCTATACTTGTCCTTTTTATCTTTCAATTTGTCAGAGAGTTCTTTATGCAGCCATGCTGGTTTCTTTTGAGAGCTGTTGTTTTTCCTCTTTGTTGGTATTGTGCTAGACTGTGCTTTTATTATCTCATTTTTCAAAATTTCCCAAGCTTCTTGAGTTGTTTTCCCCTTGAGGATTCTCATCCATGGAATCCTTCCCAAGCCCTCTCTAAGTTTATTGAAATTAGCTCTCTTGAAGTCTAAGACTCTAGTTTGACTGTGTTCTATTGGTTGTGCTTCTATAATGTTGAATTCTAATATTGCATGATCACTTCCTCCCAGGTTCCTATGGCTTCAACACCGTCTATCATTTCATCTCTGTTAGTGAGAATTAGATCCAAAATGGCTAATCCCCTAGTTCCCTTCTCTACTTTTTGGGAGACAAAGTTGTCTGCTAGGTTTGCCAGGAACCTGTTTGATTTTCCACTTGGTGCGGAGTTTGTCTCCCAGTTGATGTCAGGGTAGTTAAAGTCCCCCATTACTATTGTGATGTGCTTCCTACATACCTTAGTTAGGTGACTAGCAAAAAGTTCATCTATTTCCTCTGTTTGGTTGGGTGGTCTGTAGTATACACCTATGGCAATGTCATTCCCCCCCCCTTTTATATTGACCCAAATGCATTCAAGACAGTTTTTATCATTGTTGTACTCTATTTCTGTGGAGATGTAGTTATTTCTTATATAGAGAGCAACTCCACCTCCTCTTTTATTTGGTCTGTTTCTTTTAAATAATTTAAATCCCTCTAGCTGTGTGTTCCATGTGTGGGTTTCATCCCACCATGTTTCCGTAATGGCAACAATATCGTATCTGCCCTCATTAACCTGAATTTCTAGTTCACCCTGTTTGCTGTTCATACTCTGTGCATTGGTGTATAAACATTTGAGTCCTTTGTGGGTGGCCCTGTGTTTCCTTTCTACATAACCTGTGTGGTGCCTGAGTTCCCCTATTGTCTTACCACCTATTTGGTTAGTGCACTTTATGTGACACTTGCTATTAGAGGCTTCATTTTACTTGATAGCAAGGTTGGTATTCTTGTCCACACACACATCTATGCTACATGCACTGATAGCCCTATAGTTTTTAAATTGCCGGGGACAGGGTTGTTCCGTATCAATTAACTCCCTGTCCCCGCTGTTTAGTTTAAATTTCCCTCCAGAAAATCTGTGAATTTATAGCCGAGTAACTCAGTCCCTTTTTTTGATGGATGCAAACCATCTCTTTTGTACATCTTTTGATTGGACCAGCTACTAACATCGTGACTAATATATCCAAAGCCTTCCCCTTTACACCACTCCTTTAGCCACATATTGAATTGTGCTATGCGCTGGCCTTTTCCGTTTTGCTCCTTATACACTGGTAAAACCTCTGAGAAAGTAAGCCTACAGCCTATTCTGCTAAGTTCCTTCCCCAAGCTCTGGAAATCATTCTGCACAGAGAGTACATCTTTTTGGGACAGATCATTAGTGCCAAGATGTACAATAGCCTCCACATCACAGTCCTTGCTGCCATTCTTGATTATTTTAGAAATACGCTTCTTGTCCCTACTGGCAGTAGCACCTGGAAGACACCTGACCTCTTTCAAAGCCTCTGTGTCCTTTCCTAAATTTACATCCCTTATAATTGAATCACCTACCAGAAGGTAGCTTCTCTTTTTGGGAGCCTTTCTATTCTTGCATGACTGATGTGCAATACCTGATTCACACTTCTCCCTGTCAAAATCTAGTTCTTCATCTCGGACCACAATCCCCTGCTTATTTGAGTTATCTTCACAAATACCTTTACCTGTCTCCTTAGTGTCCCTATTAAGGTCAGCAAGGGCACTGTAACTGTTGTGCAGGGACACAGCAAAAGCTTTGTGTTTATGGTTCACAGCTCTCACCCTGCCAGATCCCACGGTTGTCCACACTGCCCTTTTCCTGCAGGATCTTTGTGGTAAAGGAGGCTGATAGCACGGAGGCTTACTAGAGTAGAGGGGCTGAACTGGACACCTAATTTCTGCCCGAAGAGCACGGATTACAGACCCTAGGTAAATGATCTGTCCTTGTAGGCTAGTGATTTGTTTACAGATAGGACAGTTTCCAAGTTTGAAAAGGGTAGTGCGAAAGACAGCTGCAAAACAGGTGTTGCACTGAACTAAGCCAGACATCTTAGATACAGGGGATGTCAGACACACTTGCCCTGAATGTACTGCTACTGTTTGTGCTTTTTAGTTATATAATTAGCGCGCCATCAGGCGCGCGGGCCGCTACTTTCCTGGTGGATTCTCCCAAAACTTACAGATTATGCAGCAGCTGATGCAATGTAGCACGTTCCAGCAGCCCAACCGGAGTTGAAATGGGGTTTAAATAGAGTATAATACACTATAAATATAATGGAGATCCAATCAGGGCCTCGCTACTTTCCTGGTGGATTCTCCCAAAACTTACAGATTAAGCAGCAGCTGATGCAATGTAGCACGTTCCAGCAGCCCGACCAGAGTTGAAATGGGGTTTAAATAGAGTATAATACACTATAAATATAATGGAGATCCAATCAGGGCCTCGCTACTTTCCTGGTGGATTCTCCCAAAACGTACAGATTTAGCAGCAGCTGATGCAATGTAGCACGTTCCAGCAGCCCGACCGGAGTTGAAATTTGTATCACTTCATTAGATTAAACTATTTTTAATCCACTCAATAGTCCAAATTCTCTAGGCAAATTATAGCTGATTTAAAGTATTATGATAAAACAATGAAAATAGTGCACCACTTTAAAAGAAACCAGCAGAATGAATTATGGAGAAAATACACAAATAAAAGTATATTAAAGCTATCCTTGTTGAATTCATCATCTTTGTTTCTGCTTTAAAAGAATATTTCACTATGTCATCTCAAAATTGTATTCATTTTTATACTTTTACACTATTTTAACCCAAACATTTGTCAGCATTTTGTTCATATAGATATTTCAAGTTATTACCTTAATTGAACTCTTGATCTTAAAATTAGCTTTTTATGACTGAAATTGCTAAGAAGTAAAATTTTTATATCTTTCCTGAAGGGGAGAATATTTAAATAAGCAAATGTGCACCTTAGCTCCTTTCTTTTTTAAAATTCAACCACATAGTACTGATAAACAATGGCCTTGCTGAAATATCCATGAAGACCATTGTGATGTCCCAGATTGAGCAGGCAAATGTATAGATCAGGGAGCACTTTAAAGATGAAATGTTTTCACCTTGATGTATCTCCTTTGTTTATTCCAATCACTGGAATATGAATTGTTCTTACAGTTCCTCTTGTGTGTGGGAAACTTCTTTGGCTCTGCTCAAGATTCAGAATGGAAAGATTATCAAACAGGAGCAAAGAAAGGTAAGGAAAATGACTGCCCAATAGGATCTGTGGCCTTTGCAACTGACAGTTGGTCATGTAGTAGAATCTTTTTCACAAATCTGTCACTGCAGCTTAGACCTCATTTTTGTTTACATAATTAGCCTATGTCTGGACTGTATCACTTGAGGAATTGGCTTGCTGATTCTTCTATAACAGCGGTTCTCAACCTATGGGTCGCGACCCCATTTGGGTCGATCAACCATTTCTCGGGGGTCGCCAAACAAGGTGATCCGCCATTTTTCCCCCTTGGCGGCGCTGCGCATGGGGGCGCCGCGCCACGCATGGGGGAGGCGCCGCGCATGCACGGCACGTTTGTGTGACGGGGGTCGCCGTCACACAAACGTTGAGAAGCACTGTTCTATAACAAATGAAAATTCTTCACAATAGGAAGTTTGACAAGGAGAAATATTGATATTTGTATACCAAAGCCAATTCAGATAAATTCTCTTTAATATTTCTATAATGTACTTTATCCCATGTTTCTGAACCAAAATATTTCTCTTCTATTCCCTACTCCCACTGATACTTTGATCACAAATTAAATGTGCATACTGCTGGTTTTCATATCAAAATAAACATCTTATTACTTTAATGTAATGTGTATTACATAACATTTTACATAAGGGGTGTCAAACTGCCGGCCCATGGGCTAGACGCATCCAGAAGCCGCGCCTACCCCATTGCTGGCAATGGCAAAACGTCGCAAGTTTGACATGTCTGTCCTACATGTTTACCTACAATTTTGTTATTAAGCTACTTAGAAGCTCACAGAGTATATACAATCTCAAAAGTAGAAATGTTTCAATTTGATTCAGGCAAAATTATGACTATATCAGATACACCAAGAAATAAAACAGCATATTTCTGCACCCACTGGAAATGAAACATCAGTTGACTTCTGTGCCCCAGGAAAAATAGAGAAAACCCTTTTAAAATAGAACCCTTATATGTTTGTAGTGAACAGAATTATACAATAGTTATATATTTGTGTTGTGTTACTGTTCAAAAATACAGAAGGGATGCTTTTAAATAGCAGGTAACGGAAAATCCTCACTATCATTTGCACGAAGCACAAAAATTCTTCTTTACTGCTCTACAGCATATACTGGAATGGCAAGAAATTTCTTAAAATAAAAATTAATGTCATGTAAAATAAAACTTTGACTTAAAACATTTTGCTCGTACTAAATAGAATACATTTCTGTTATTATTTTTTTCTTTAATTGTACTTTTGGGGAAATTCTATTTTAGCTCCTCTACAGACATACGTGTTGGGTGCCAATAATGATGAAACCGTGCATTATTTTCCTGATATCAGCGGATGTGAACTAGCTGAGAACATCACTTATCTAGGTAACCTGAAAGGTTTTTTTTTTATGAGTTAAGTTCGGGGGTATAAATGTGAAACCACTGAAGTTGGAATTTCTGCTTTCTCCAAGTTTCTCATATAAGCTTCTTGTGGTAACATGATAGACATTTGCTAGGCATAGCTAAGCATTAGCTCATATGATTCCCAATGTTAAAGGTTAAGCCCCTAGGACAGGGGTGTCAAACTCGCAAGGTCACATCACGTGTCGCGACATATCGCAACTTTTTTTCCATTGCCAGCAATGGAGTGGGCACGGTTTCGCTATGATGCATCCGGCCCATAGGCTGACAGTTTGACAGCCCCACCCTTGGAGGTAAGAAAGAGCTGATTGTTGCTGGGATTCTCACTATCCTTGACTAACTTCCTCTTTGTTTAAATAATGTCCTTTTTTTAAACATCAGAATGTGAATTTTCTGAGGTATCCACAATTGTTTCCTCATTTCCCCCAAACAGAGTGAGACATCTATTCATTGTAGTTTTGTCTAGCTTTTATTTGCAGTTTGGAAAACTGCTGGCATCTGTTCATGCATTGGAAATTGTAAGGAACAAAAGACATTTTGTTTTATTTATTTTTTCATTCATATTTTTATACTGCCCAATGAAAAACAGAATATACAAATTAACATTAATTTGTTAATACTAAAAAAATTATAAAAGGCACAAATAGAATAAAAAGATTAGGCAGAAGGGAGTTGTTAATTACCTAGGAGCCACCTTAATGTTTTGCCAGTCCCCTAGTGTCCCCAAGCCTGCTGACACAGCCAGGTCTTAAGGGACCTCCAGAAAGCTAAAAGGAATGAGGCCAGCCTATTTCAGGGGAAGAGATGTTCCATAAAGTGGGAGCCACAGCAAAAAAGGCCCATCAAATGAAATACCCTAACCCTAGTCATGGGACCCACAATAGATGTAATCTGATAGAGGTAGTGCTTCAGATGTAATCTGATAGAAGTAGTGCTTCAGCCCCATGCCGTGTAGGATTTTAAAGATCAAAACCACTAACTTTAATTCAGTGTGGAAAATGTAGCTCACAGAACTGAGGTGTAACATTTTTGTGTGCTTCCTTGACTAGCTCCCCTTTCTTATGTTCAGGGTGGAGATGGACGTAAGGCTTAGGTTCATCTAATCTTGCAACTCCCAATTCGTTCTTAAGAAGAAAAAATGTGATATTTCTTCAATCTTTTCTCTGTTTGACTTTTTATGTATGATAGACTGCCACTGAATTTAAATGTTATGCTACACCAGAGCACAAGACCGTTGAAAGATGTGTGAATCTAGCCACTGACACATTCACATGCATCTTCTGTAAAGACTGGGCAAGGGGCAGTTCATATCTTTCAGCACAAAACAGAGATCCTCCTGTATCAATTAAAATACATAGTTTGTAACCATGTATTGTTTGCATTTGAGTGTGCAATATGTACGATCTGGAGCCATTGTTGAAGCATGTTTCCTACAAATTCTCTGGCCTGAATTATGTTCCATTATATGCATAGGACGCAAAGGTGTCTTCAGCGGAGCTTCAGGACTTCAGATTGCTTATCTCAGTGGAGCTGAATCCACAGAAGATCCAGCTCCTGCACATTGTTTTTGTGCTAAGGATGTGACTGATCTCAAGACTTCCTTGCAATCCACCTCAGAATTCAAAGGTGTAGACATCTTGCTCACCTCTTGTTGGCCCAAAGGGGTAGAGATCTTTGGCAACAGCCCAGTAAGTAGTACATTGGAAAGGAAAAGGAATTGTATGATAGGATTTATGTCTTGCACAAAGACTCATCATCTGCAGCTGGAATGTACCAGATTGGCAGTGAAAGTAACTTTGATCTTTAGCATAAACCCAGTAGAAAAAACCGATTGTAAACTAAAGAATGAAACAATAAAATATATTAATAATAACCCATGGTGAAATATAAGAATACTAAGTGCAAATCAGGACAAGAATATAGGAAAACTATTACTGTTCTCATAGGAACTTTTAAAGAGAGGTTTTTCCTTTTTGAGAAGTCCAATACCCACTCTGTTGTTTATTTAGAAGAGCTGGGAAGACTTGCCTCTTCATCCAGGCTGTGGCAAGGAAGAGTGAGATCACTTAGTATATCGTGCTTGCATTCTTATTATTATTAGATTTTTATTCCATCTATCTACTTCTTCCTCCCTCCTCCCTGTAGGTGTGTGTAAAAATAAAAAGGCAGCCAGCATACCAAATTCTCTTGCCTCCTCTTTTCCTCACAACAACCCTGTGAACTGGGTTGAATTAAGAGAAAGTGACTGACTGAAAGTCACCCAACTGGTTTTCTTGCCTAAGTGAATGTAGAACTCACAGTCTCCTGGTTTCTAGGCCAAACTGGCTTTATCATTTATGTGTTATTGATCTGAATGTAATTTCTTTGATTGATTGTTGTGAGCCACCCAGAGTCAGGCAGGACACCAGTTTAATAAGTTATTATTTGATTTAGACCAGGGCTTTTCAACCAGTGGTACATTGGCACCTGGCAGGTGGTATGCGACCATCCTAGAAAATGGTAGCGGGGGAGGGGAATGAGCTGAACTGGTGGCAGCATCGCACAAGCCTGAGCGAGAAATGGCTGGAGCTGCAGGGCTGTCAGGGCTCAGCGGAAGCGCCAGGATCAGCGCCAGGCTCCAGCTGGAGCTTGGCGCTGATCCTGGCGCTTCTGCTAAGCCCTGAAGAAGCACCAATCAGCTGGAAAGCAGCACTGATCCTGACGTTTCTGCTGAGCCCAGAAGAAGCGCCGATCAGCTGGAATGTTGCAGCATCTCCAGGGTCTTGTGATTTACATTCAGATGCTTGGCAACTGATTCATATTTATGACAGTCACAGTGTCCCAGGGTCATGTGAAGTGACCAAAACCTGCTGCAACCACTCAGCAGACGGGGGGGGGATAAAAACCAAACACCCCCCACCCCACCCCCGCTGCCAATCCTCAACAGAAATGCTCAGAACAATGTAAACCTTGACAGGAGGAAGAGCGTGGCTGGGCGGGCAGGCAGGTGTCTTGCTCAGCTGTGGCTTGGGGGGCACTTTTTTCAGTGCCATTGCAACTTCGAACAGTCACTAAGTGAACTGTTTTAAGTCGAGGACTACCTGTACTTTATCACTTTGCTTCTTTTGGGGGGGGGTCATCAAGTTTTTGACACTTTACTAGGCGACTGGTGGTACTAGGATGTTGCCATATCCTAAAAGTGGTACAATGGGTGAAAAGGTTGAAAAGCCCTGATTTAGACCATGGAAGCATTATTGATATATTGTCTATATATAAATCCACTGTAAATAAAAATTAAATAAATTTGTGTGGGGGTTTGTTTTTTTACAGGGAGATGTGAACTCTAAGAAATGTGGTTCAGGGTTAGTATCTTTACTAGCTGCAAGTTTAAAGCCCAGATACCATTTTGCTGGTCTTCAGAAAATCAATTATGAAAGGCTTCCTTATAGGTATGTGAATCCTTGAGTAATAACTGCTGTAGCCAGTAAACCCATTTCTAAAACTGCAGCCAAGTTGTCTCAGTACATTTGTTAATGAAGTAATTTGCATAAATATAAGAGCACGAAAAAAGATAAGCTAGATCAAATCAAATCCCATCATATATTCTGTTCCCACAGTGACTAACTGCAAGTAGCACCAACTGCAATTGCAACCAGAATTTCCCTTGGTAAGCAAGGCAGTTGTTAAGTGAGTTGCACCTGGTTTTGTGACTGTGTTTGCCATAGTTTTGAAGTGAATTACTTACAAGTGAATTGTTATGTGAATCATGCAGTCAATAAATAAATCTGGCTTTCTTCTTCTGCCCCCCCCCAATTGTTATCTGGCTGGCAAGTTCACAGATGGCTATCACATGACCTCAAGTTAGTACAACTGTCATAAATGCATGCCAATTCCCAAGTGCCTGAATTTAGATCACGTAGCTGTGGGAATGCTACGACAGTGCAAGGACCTGGCGTAAGTTTTTCATTGGTTGCTAAATGAATGCTTGTAAGTCAAGAAGTACTGTAATTACTTATAGAAAACCCATAAGCAAGACCAGAACATGCCAAACCTTTCAGTCATAACCCAGGAATCTGCCATATGAAAACATGCCTCTGATATTGGAGATAATATATAGTTACAAATAGTAACTTTTTATAGTTTTGCCCTCCATTCTTCTCATAAACAACTTTTTATGGAATTTGTACAAACTACATGGACAATTTTAACTGAAGTTCATGTTGCACACATGTTATACAGACTGAAGCTTCCAGAAACAAACAGAATTTTTGTGGGAAAGTTGTTGCATCTGTTTTCTTCAAGGCAATTGAATATCTTCCAGATCAGGGGATGTTTTCTAAAATCTGTGCAAAATTCTTTCTACAGGAACCATGCTGTTCTTCAAGAATCCGCACAACATGTCAGCAGATTCATCGCTCTGGCCGATGTTGGCAACACTGACAAGAGAAAGGTGAACAGAGACTTTTTTTGCCTTTTCATACATGAACCGAACAGAGGAATAATCAGGTTGTTTACAAGCTGATATATTTCTTGGCCTAAGCAGCACAGCTTAATTTTGGTCAAGAAATTTAACTACAATAATACTTCCATTAAAGCAAGCCCATAAGTTGCTTTACATTTGATGTTTTGCATTGAAAGATGAGATAATTCTTTAATTGTTAATTTCTTTTTTTTTTAACTGCTTTATTGGCTTTCATATATTTTGTCTCACAGATCACAAAGCCCACAGGTTTATGCAGGAGTATCCAATATATAAGGCCTTCTGAGCATATTGGAAATATAGGCAAAAAGTTATATGCTCACAAAAAGTTATATGTTTAGCATAGCCAGTAGGCACATTCCCTACCAATCCCTCCCTTGGTATGGCCAGCCTCTCTTGCAGGTCCCCTACAGTCTTTCCTAGTATCCCTTGTGAACTGTCAACTGCCTCTGCTACTTTGGTACTTCTCTCATTTTGCTGTGATATGATTTGCTAATTGCAGTGGCTTGACTCATGAAATCTGCTAAGCCAAAACCAAATTGACTATATGCCTCGTGGCAATGTGCAAATAAATACAGCTATTTTAGTTGGTACAATTTGCTGCATATGGCTGGTCCTACCCTTTTGACGTGTGTGTATGTGTGTCTACATCTTTTGTAACTTTGTTATAAAAGCCATGTGATAATACACAATTTTCATTGTTTGCATGAGAAAATGCATACTTTGATCCTCTGGTTTTAGAAAGTGCTTAACCATTAAACAATACCCTGCAGGTTTTTTGCTGTAGCTCTGTTCCTGTTTTGTGATTCTTTTCAGTATCTCTACGCATTCAGCATTCTTCCAATGAATTCAATGGATCCTGCAGAACTCATCAAACAGCCCCAAGATACCACCGAGAACCCATACCGAAAGCCTGGGGATGGAGGTTTTGCTTATGAGTTACCAGATGCAAAGGTAGAAGGATTCAGCATTCATATTTTCCAGTCTCTTAGGCCTGCTGAACTTGTAATACAGTTTTGGAGTGGTCTGGAATAGTTACACCCTGCCACTGTCTCTGATGAATGCATTCCAGTTCTGGTATCATCCTCTTAGATCAAACATGTCAAACACAAGGCTGCGGGCTGCATCCGGCCTGCCCTGTGGTTCCGTCTGGCCCTGGGATCTGCTCTGGAAACAATGAAGGACCGGCCTGCGGCACTTCGACCCAGCCCAGGCCAACCAGGCACTGATCTACAACCTGGTGCCAGTTATCAAAGCCAGAACATGCTCAGCCTTAGATCCAGGGAACAGCCCTGGAACCAGCGACAGGCATCCCCGCCCCCCCCCCCCCCCCGGGCGCACACGCAAGCAGAGTCTGGCATCCCTGCTGGCTGTCTTGACTCGCAGGCTGACTTTACCCAGGACACCAGCACTGGTCATTTCCTGTGCGCATACCCAGGGAATGGGGCAGAGGTAGCGGGGCAGCTCCTCACTGGTTCCAGGGCTACCCCATGAATCTAAGGCTGAGCGCGTTCTGGCTTTGATGGACGCAACCAGATTGTAGATCAGCGTCACCGCCACCACCACCACCCCCAGCACCTCCATGGCCTGCTGGCTGACCTAGCCTCACAGCCACAAGGTTTCCCTTTCACTGAGACCAGCCCTGCCCATGTGGAATAGCGACAGCCAGCAGCAGCATGACACCGGCGGTGCTGGCAATCTCGCCCCGTCCCATCACCCCTTCCTGAGCACGAAGGAAGGAAAGAGATGAGAAGGAGAAGGAAGGAACGGAGGGAGGGAGAGAAAAGGGGAGGAACGGATGAAGGAAGGAAGAGAGGGAGGGAGGGTAGAGAGGCAATTTGGTTGGAGATGCCCAGTTCACACAGTTCTGCTTCAATCCTGAATCCATTCAGTTGGGCTCAGAGGAAAGGAGAAAAGGAAAGAGGAAAGACAAACAAAAAGAAGGAAAGAGGGTAAGGAAGACGAAGGAAAGGAGAATGAAGAGGGAAGGAAAAAGAAGAAAAGGGGAGAGGAAGATTATAATGAGAGGGAGGAAGGGTCTGAGCGAAGTCCCGCCATAGCACTTGGCCACAAGCAGCCCTGTTGCCCTTTCGCCATCCCCTTGTCCCCTCCTCCTGACCTCTCCTGGTGGTCTCCCATCCTATCGCTGAGGATGCTTTGGTTACATAGCCGGGTCTCCTCGCAGGGAGAGGGAGTGGGCTTCCCTCTGACCCACACATTTTGCCCTTCCACACACACACCATGAGCAACTTGGCCAAGGAGAGTGAGCCAACCAGCAGCAGCCTTGAGGTGGAGGTAAGCGCAGCCGGGCACCCCCTTGGGAAAGGCTGGACTGGGCGCTTGCCCTCCACTGTCCGGGGCTCCGGGCAGCCTGCATCACCGGGGGTCCTCTGCATGGCTTGAGAGGGACAGCAAGGCTCTTCTGGTAGACAAGGGTATAGTGCTCATCCTGGTCTCACTTTCCTCGGCTGGAGACAATGGATTCCCCCCCCCAGCCCTGCCCAGGCCACCACAGGCGCCCCCAGACACGAGCGACGTTGAGCTGGCCACGCCCACCCTGGCCCCCCAAGGTCAACCACAATCGTGATGCAGCCCTCAATGAAATGGCATTTGACACCCGTCTTAGAAGTGTACAACTTTCTTTAATGAATCACGCCTCTTCTGCTGGACATTGGTAGGACCATGTAACATTTGGAGTAGATCTATGGCTGGATGCATCATCACAAACCAGACACACTTTCCCATTTCCTTTCCTCTTCTACATAGCACTGATTTTCCCTCCTTTTTCGGTTAATTAGTTGATCGTAGGCAATTTTCCAAATTTCCTTAAAAATTTTGGATTTATAACATTCCTTAGAAATAAGAAAAGCTACGCTCATTCTTTCTTTCATTTCACACACATACATATGCTTCTTTTGTATTTGGGACTCCTCATGTTCCAGCTGCTTTTTAAAAAGAGCTTTAATCCAGATGTGTAACATGTCAAACTGAAATACACATAAAAACATTTTTTGGGGGGGGGGGATTGTCCTTTGCCCTAACAGCCAATTTTGCTTTGCTTCCAAAGGAGGAGGCTGCTAGCCAATTTTTTTTCGATTTAAGCAACAAGCCTAAAGGAAAGAAACGTCCTATGAAAGGAGAAGAAAGACAGCCACCTAAGCGGTCACCTTTCAAGCCCCGTGAGTACCAGACTCATTTATCTTTTAAATATTGAGCAAGAAAGAGCACAGGGTTACAAATTGGCCCAAACCAAAGTTGGCTACATAGTTTTCATTTGTTTCATTTGTATTTATTTTGAAACTGCTCAGGGAGACCATCAGATTTAATACATTTGCAGAAAACAACTAAGGTACTTGGAAAAGTTCAAAATGACTGACCTCACTGTATTGGTAAAAGACTTTGATTCTATTGGTATTATTATTGATCTGAGACAAACTGTTTGCTGTACATTGAGAGATATTATCTAGGACGGATCTGCAACCTTAAACACTCAAAGAGCCACTTGGACCCGTTTCCCAGAGAAAAGAAAACACTGGGAGCTGCAAAACTTGTGTGTGCACGTGTGCACACACAAGGGGTGGGAAGCTTGATTGAAGAATTTAATTAAAAAGAAATAGAGGCTGCTGTGCATGAGTTCTCTCTGTCTCTTTCCTCTCTCTCTCTTTCTCTATCTCCCTCTCTTTCTCTCTCTCGCTTTCTTTCCTCTCTCTCTCTTTCTCTATCTCCCTCTCTTTCTCTCTCTTGCTTTCTTTCCTCTCCCTCCTCTTTTTCCTCTCCCCTCTTTCTCTTTTTTCTCTCTCTCCCTCTCTCTTTTTCTCTCTCTTCTTCCTCTCGCTTTCCTCTCTCTCTCCCTCTCTCTTTCTCTCTCTTTCCTCTTTTCCCTCTCTCGCTCTCTTTCCTCTCCCCTCTCCTTCTTTCTTTTTCTCTCTCCCTCTCTCCAATTCCTCATCAATATTTGACTCTTTATTTTTCAAAAAAATGATTTATATTTAACACATTAGCCTCCTTGATCACCAATGGGAAGGCGCGGTGTGAATTCTGCGCATGAGCTGCGGAAATTCAGACACTGGCATCCTCAAAGCTCTCGCCGCTTCCTCGCTCGGGGCGCACCACTGCTTTATGTGAGCGTTCAACTTTGCGGCTCAGCTAAACTGTTCAGCTGCGGTGGGCCGCAGTTCCCATCAGATTCAGGAAGCCTGGGTGATGGAAACCAGCTGAAGCAATCCGGCTGGCCCAGGGTCAGGCTGGCTGTCCAAGGTCCCGTCCAACATTATTACTACTACTATTATTATTAACGAACATGTTTTTTGAGTAATTTCCAAGCCTCGGACTTCTGCTTTATTCGTCTCTGTTTGTCAAAACTTTGACACTGAGTTTCTGATATCTATTTTCTCTGATTTTAAAGCATTGCCAACAGCTGCCTGCTGGTTTTGTCTTGCCAGCCCAGATGTTGAGAAGCATTTAGTGGTGACCATTGGCACTCATGTAAGTATCTATTTTCCAATATCTATGCTTTAAAGATGAGAGGGCTAAATTATACATAATACAAATATTCAAAATTTACAGTAGATTTGGACTTCATTGGAAATGTATAGAGAACATCAGGGGCAGCTCTTTCGAATATTGTTCATTCATCAAACTGATGTGAAATAGAGCACTTGTTTTTCATTCATAAAAATTATTCATAATACATGTTTCTTGTCACTATTAATCAGATGTTGACAATCTCTCTTTTTCCGCAATTCTTTTATTATCGTTTGGCAACATCCTGCCAATCTTCATTGCGTTTAGCAGTAATCAGTTTTCTCTCTAGTTCTTTTGTCTACAAAGTGGCATAAAAACATCTAATAATGACTTTTTAGTAGTTATCTCTGACTGTAATTTTTGTTTCTTTGCGAGTGGAAAGATTCGGACAACATTTCAGAATGTCAATACTGTTCCTATCAGTTTAACATTAATAGTATGAAGAGATTGGCTAGGGGAGGAGTAGGCAACCTCGGCTCTTATGACTCGTGGACTTCAACTCCCAGAATTCCTGAGCCAGCCATGCTGGCTCAGAAATTCTGGGAGTTGAAGTCCACGAGTCATAAAAGAGCCAAGGTTGCCTACCCCTGGGCTAGGAAGTGCTAATGATTCTCATCGGCTGTTTCTTGGGTTCTTTTCCTAGTGCTACCTTGCCCTTGCCAAAGGGGGCTTGTCACCTGATCATGTCCTTATTTTGCCCATTGGACACTATCAGTCAATGGTCGAGCTTGGTTCAGAAGCAGTGGAAGAAGTTGATCAGTACAAGTCTGTGCTGAAAAAATTATTCAAAGCCAAAGGAAAAAGGTGTGTGATTTATGAAAGGAATTATAGGAGTCAACACCTCCAGCTCCAGGTGAGGCATTTCTGTCTTTGCAGGATGTTTTTAACAGCAACACTTAGTGAAAATTTCTGTATATTTTGCATATGATTTGGTGATTTTAACAGCACTAAGAGCCACAGAATATCCTTTTCTTCAGTATAAACTTTATCTGTACATTCTCTTCATAGACAGTGTTCTGCTTATACCACCATGTTTTTCTAGTGATATATTGTGGTAGTTTCTATCTGGCTGACCAGAAACAGTATCTGAACAGCATCTGGCTACCACAGAGAATATAAGTGAGGCAAGAAAACTGAGGATTCCAGAAGAAAAACAAATCCTCAGTACTTCATCTCCCACAGCCGATTTTCACATTCATAAGTTTAAGACTGCAAGAGAGGCATTTGCCTTTCATCATGATGATAATCTTTGCTGAGGGCCCTCTTTGGTCCCAATGATGGAGCTCCTAATTTGCCTTAAATATTGCTTTTTTAACTTCCTTTTTTCATTCCTAAGTGCTGTGAAAATATTCTTTTAGGTTGTTCCTGTACCCCAGACCTGTTGTAGTACTGAAGACATTAAGGAAGCCTTCATAAGTCAAGCAGAAGAACGTCACATTGAATTATTAGAGATACCAGAACATTCAGCTCTCAAACAAGTAATAGTTAAGCCATTGCTTCCTTTGTTTATATCAGAGTGTTGCTGCAAGGGATTCTGGGAATGCAGGAGTTGGATCTCAACCTAGCATGTTCTTTTATGTGCCCTTTCCTTTTATTTGTAAGCAGATGGCAGGATATTGAGTCAGCAACTTCAATGTGTATTTTTATTACATGTTTTACATACTATCAGTGAGGGTTTCCTGCAGCAGGCTTCCGCAGTCTGAGCACTCTCTAGCAGCATGGTCCTCAGTTCCAAATGTTCAGCCACAGCTATTGTCACTGGCTGGTAATTCTTGCAGTTAAAACTACATACATTTAAAGAAAACCAAATTAAAAATAGCCCTTTCACAACACTCCTTGCACATGTTTTTCTGTAATTTAACTATCCTTTTTTTCTCACAAAGAGCATCTTGACAGTATATCTAAATGTATCCAGAATAACGAATACAAAATTACCAGCATCACTTTTTTAAAATATACATAAACTTCAGTTCCTGCATGTATTTGTTGTAACTTGTCAAAAGTCGCCCTTTTAAAAACACCTATGAGTTTGCAGAAAAGGAATTATAGCCTTAATCCAGTTTTATCACATCCTGAATGATATGAATGAAAAATTGCTTACTGAGGAAAAATCCAGCTGTATCACAACTTTGGCACTTGCTTTCCTTTTCCTGGCAGCCTAGTAAACATGCTTCAGAGATCATGTATTTTTTTTTTTGTCATCCACACAGATTCTTCTTTGGAAGGGAATGGTCAAAATATTGCTACATGGAAATGCTTCTTGTTTTTCAGATAATTCAGCCAGGGACACCGTATTTTTATGTTGAACTTGATAACGGAGAGAAACTCTTCCATCGTATTAGCAAAAACTTTCCCTTGCAGTTTGGAAGGTTAGTTTATTCTACTTGACCTTATTTAATCTCTCTTTTTTTTTAATTGAAAAAAAAATGTGTGGTTTAAATAGCTACCTAAGTCACTGATTGACTCTGGGCAGCTTACATTTGGATGGAAACATAAAAAACATAGGAAATAAAAGCAAAGCACAATAAACATCCAGAAGCTGAAAAAAGAATAACAAAAAGATTATAGAATAATCAAGACCAACTATTTCATAGACCAGAGGTCCCCAACCTTTTGGGCACCAGGGACTAGTTCTATGGAGAAAGGTTTTTCCACGGACTGGAGAGTGTGTGGTTTTGTGTGCTGCCTGCATCCCATGATTGAGGCTTTGCTTGTTTGTGCAGACTGGTTGCTGGCATGCCGTGGTCCAGTACCAGTCCATGGACTCGTGGTTGGGGACCCCTGTGATAGACCATTCAGAAGCCCGTAGCTCTGGATTTTGCCCATCAAATGGAATGAAAGAGTGTTGTAAAGACAAGCTGTAGCTTTATAGTTGCTAACTCCTGTCTTTGTTCTCAGTTGGGGTTACATCACCATTTTTTCCCTTCGGCGTCTGTTCCTCCTTGTTAGGTTTCATTTACCCCTCCGCATGATCCTCAAGTAGAGACATAGATATCCAGAAAATCAAGTGGCTTTTGGAATATATGGCTAAGCAGTCGTCAGTATTGGGAACTTGGAACACTATGACAGAGTAACACTAGTTTGTATTCTGCTATTTTCCATAGGGAGGTGCTGGCCAGTGAGGTCATCCTTGGCATGCCTGAGCGGGCAGACTGGAGAAGCTGCCAGACAGGACGGGACGAAGAAACTGCTGCAGCCCAAGACTTCCGTCAAGCCTTTGAACCCTTTGATTTTGCCCAGTCGGATTGAGTATCTGAATGGAAGTGGGAAAGCTCTCTTGAACAGCTTTCCTTTGAAGCTTCCTGTCCAGCCAGAGGAATTTTGCGTGGGTTGGAGTTCACCTTTCCTGCTGGCTAGGTCATGAAGGAAGGCCTTTTATATGACGGGAACCAGTGCTTCCAATGAAGATTATTTATGAAGTCTTGCTGGTCTACAATTCGGGTCTCATTTTGTCTGCACTTACTGACCTGTGGCTTCCAGAAGGCCTTCAGAAGAGGGACATGCAAAAGATTTTCTTTTGCAGCTGACCTCTCTGTTCCAGCCAGTGAGTTCAGGAGCTATGAGTCCTCCTAGATTGGGGAGTTAGTTTAAATCCTCTGACATTGGAGGTAGATTTGCATAGTGTGCATCACACAGTACCCCAAGTTCTTGTGCTCTGGCAGTAAATCACTACTATCCAGGTCATGCACAAAAAGAGAAGAATACAATCTTTGAAAGCAGTGGAAGCCTCCGCACTCTGCTGTATAAATGGAGAGGGAGGGTGAGAAGGCTAGTGCTGGCTGCAAACTGATTGTGCAAAGGGGAAAAAAAACATGCACAGGCAAGGAGCATTTGACAATGTTTTATGAAAATAAGGGAAGTCAGATGTGCAATGCAGATAAGTAATCACTGATGACTCAAGTTTTCTGTTCATTTCCAAATTTAACTGTCAGATGGTTGGGATTTTAAATAACTACATATATATTGGGAGAGTGAGAGAGAGAGATTGTGAATTGTAATGTCAAGCAAACTACTGGCTTAATGAACAGACTTGGAGAATGGTTAAAATATTTTAATGGTTTGGTCAAATGAATATTTTGAATGAGAATGTGATTTTTTTTATATGTAAAAAGTATTTTTTTATATGTGAAATATTTTCTTGTCATGAGCTGCTGGTTAGCTTTATCATCCGGGAATACAGTCATCTATATGAGCTCAGTTAAACTTTTCAACAAATCTGATACTTTTGAGGAAGTGATCGTGATTTATGGGGAAATTATAAGATCTCATATATTACAGTAATAGAGTCATAAGGGGTCCGTTTCTTATGGTTTGCTTACAAATTCTCAAATATGACAAAGCAGCCTTTTAATTTACTTCTTTCAGTAACTTCCTTGGACACCTTATTCAGTCTAAAAATCCAAATTAAAGTTTCTCCAATAAATGGCAATGTGGTCTTGTAGCATCCAGTGAAGGAATGCTTCTTTCTAATTAATTGGTTTCATTGTTGAACTGTTCCTAATGTTAAAGCATTCAGCCAAAACGAGCTTATAGACATTGGGGGTGATATGCTCATATTTCAATTAAGGCAGAAGTTAAAATGATCTACTCACTGGTCTTCTCCAAAAGTTTTGAACTATCGTGCTGGAAGAAGCATATAGGTAGTCCTCGACTTATAACAGTTCATTTAGTGATGATTCGAAGTTACAGTGGCACTGAAAAATGTGACATATGACTATTTTTCACACTTACGACCATTGCAGCATCCCCATAGCCACATGATCCAAATTTAGACACGTTGGCAACATATTTGTGATGGTTGCATGTCATAAGTGGAACCTTCTGACAAACAAAGTGAGTTATGCAATATTTTGCATAGAAATACTTTAGTGTGGATGCAAGGAGAAACTTTCAGTTCTTTGCAACATTTGCCATTGGAATCATAGCAGTACACACCTGATGTTGGTACACAAAAATTTTGTTATAAGATGAAAGGACAAGTGTTACATATACTATTAATCAAACCGTATATATCAGGGGTGTCAAACTCGCAACGTCACGTGACATGTCACGACATATCGCAACTTTTTTTCCATTGCCGGCAATGGGGTGGGCGCGGTTTTGCCATAACGCATCCGGCCCATGGGCTGGCAGTTTGACACCCCTGATATATACCAAGATTTTTTAAAATTGAGCAATATTCTCCCCACCCTGCTTTGAAACTAAGACATGACAACTCACCACCATTTCACCATATACTTTAAATTGAGTAATAAGTATTTTTCCTCTTGTAAAAAAAAAAAGATGTGGAGAGAGGAAGTGCTGGCTAGCTGCTAATTAGGATTGGTTTTCTCCTCAACTATTTTGATCAGCCAGCGGGAGCACAGTGCAGTTCAAATGGATAATGAAGCGGATACCACAAGGGCATTTGTGCAGCAGGATGGAAATATTTCTGATAGTTTGGAGGATGAATCTGGCAGCTATGTAAACAAGTTAAAAGTTAGTTGGGAAGTCTAGGAATCCTGTAAGGATATCATACTCTTGTTTTCTGTTATGAAAGTCTTAAAACCAGTACTGTGTATTTTTCTAGTGCACCTTAATTCTCTTCATTTTTGTTTCTTGAAGAAGGTGTTGCTCATTTTGTAGCACTTGGACTCCAGAGTATGAAATCACATTAACCATTAGATCATATGACCCATTTAGAAGATAGTTCTTTCCAGGAGTTCCAACTTTTGAACAGGGGGAAAAAAGACCTTTGAAAGCAGAGAAACACAATTAATAGCTGCAGGAAATAAAAGATCTTGGGGGTGTATGAAAGCAAAATGAGAGATGGAGCAGAATGGGGAAGCATAAAGGTGAACTATAAGTCACTCATTTTAATGGAAGCAAGGTTCTGCTGGGTCTAGTTTGATTATGAAGTGTTATGCTTCAGTGCCCTCATTTTTATGCATACAACATTGTAAGTTTTGTAGGAATTCCATGTATTTGTAGCTGTTGGATCAAACTACATACTCAAAGCTTCTCTCACAAAAGCAGGAAACTTACAGAGGACTCTGAGCTGGCAAAAGATGTAAGACCTGTACGTGCAGCATGTACTACTGGCGGGAACGCAATCAGGAGGAGAGAGACTTTACTTTCTTTTCAGACAGACACCAATCCTTTTCTAGAATTGATTTTTTCTTGATTACAACTGATTTATACTTTAGGGTAAAGAATGCTAAGATTTTTCCTAGGACTTTGACGGACCACAGTCCAGTTTGGATGGAGCTGGCGGATGAAAAAGAGGAGAGGAGATCGTGGAGGATTAATGAGAACTTATTTAGACAAGAAAAGAATGTTCAAAAATTAAAGGAGCATTTAAAGGATTATTTTGTTTTAAATATGCATAAGGGAACATCAATGTCAATGGTATGGGATGCAGGTAAAGCCTTCATGCGTGGGATCTTGATACAAATGAATAATACTCACAGACAAAAGCAGATTCAGAAACGTAAGGATTTGGAAGATGAGATTAAATTAAAAGAAAAAATTTTGATTTCAAATCCTACAGATGAAAAGGTTAAAGAATCTATAAAATTGCTTAAATCACAATTTAATATGTTGATGGCTGATCAAACTGCAACTAACTTACTGTATATGAGACAAAATACATTTTGTAATGCTAATAAACCAGGGAGATGGTTGGCTTACCAACTCAGAAAGCAACAGAGACAGAGAATTATAGATAAAATAAATCATAATGGTAAATTGGTATATCAGAAGGAGTTGATTAAGAAATCTTTTTTAGATTATTATCAAAAATTATATAAGAGTACCAAAATACAGGTCTCAGATATAGATAATTATTTAAATGAAGCCAACTTCCCTAAATTAACAGAAGATCAGAAACAAGAAATTAATAGTTCAATTATTAATGAGGAAATTGAGACAGTGATTAAAGAATTAAAATTAGGTAAAGCACCGGGTACGGATGGTTTGACATCTATTTATTATAAAACTTTGGTACAAGAGATGATTCAACCTTTAAGACAGCTTTTTAATAATATATTACAGGGTTTAGAGACTCCCCCGTCATGGGGCAGAGCCTTTATATCTTTAATTCCAAAAGAAGATCAAGATCTTACTCTACCAAAGAATTATAGACCTATATCTCTTTTAAATGTAGATTATAAGATTTTTGTAAAAATATTAGCTAATAGGCTTATGAGGGTTTTGTGTCAGATTATACATAAGGATCAAACGGGTTTTATAACTGGAAGGCATATGAAGAATAATGTCAGACAAATTATTAACTTATTAGAATATCTAGATAAAAATAATCAAGTCTCTGCAGGATTGATATTTCTAGATGCTGAGAAAGCTTTTGACCAATTGAATTGGCAATTTATGTTAAGACTAATCGATAAAATGAAAAATGGGGGCTTGTCAGAGGTTTTTACAATAGAAAAGGGGACCAGACAGGGATGTCCATTGTCACCTTTGCTGTTTGTTTTAACTTTGGAAATATTGTTGATTAAAATTCGAGAATCACAGCAAATAAAAGGAATAGAAGTTAACAAAAAAGAATATAAACTAAGAGCTTTTGCAGATGACTTAGTGGTTACCCTGTCCCAACCTACTCACTCTGTAATAGAGTTATTACAATTGATATATCAATATGGACGGGTTTCGGGTTTTAAAATTAATAACAATAAGACTAAAATACTACCCAAAAATATGACTAATATGGATAAGCAGACTTTGGTTAATCTGACAGATTTTGAGGTTGTTGATAAGGTAAAATATTTGGGGGTTACTTTATCTGTCTCTAATGTAAAATTGTATAAAAATAATTATGAAAGGTTGTGGGTCAGGATACAAAGAGACTTGAAAAATTGGGAGAAGTTGCAATTATCTCTTTTGGGAAGAATTGCGGTGATTAAAATGAATGTCCTGCCTAAATTCCTTTTCTTATTTCAAATGATACCTATCTTAAAGAATGAGGTCAATTTAAATGAATGGCAGAAAGGTATCAATAAATTTATCTGGGCGGGGAAAAAACCAAGAGTAAAGCTTAAAATTATACAAGATATTCGTGAGAGAGGTGGACTCAAGGTACCGAATTTGAAATTGTATTATGATGCTGTGGCCTTAACATTAATTAGTGATTGGGTTAACTTAACAAATGTAGAAATACTCCTCTTGGAGGGTTGGGATTTACTTTTTGGATGGCATGCCTATTTAATTTTTAACAAAAAAGTTGACCGGGTTTTTAAATCTCATAAGGATTTCTCTACTTCGGGTTTGGAGGAAATACTACAGAAGTGATTCTAAAATACCATTATGGGCTATACCTTGGCATGCGATAGAGGGGATAAGGAGAGGAGTTAAGATGGATAGTGCTTTTTATTCACAATTGCTTAGATGGGATGGTAAAATTTGGCAGTTAAAATCTTTGGAAGATTTAGCACAAGAAAATATTATATATTCATGGTTTCAGTACAGACAAATAGCGGACAGATGGAAGATAGATCGTAATGTGGGCTGGCTTAGAGAAGATGAAAATTGTGTTAAACAAGTAAAAGATCAAAGACGAACTCATATTAAGAGAATCTATGGGTTGCTAGTAGAATTGGACTCAGAACCAGAATTAATTAAAAAATGTATGATTAAATGGGCACAAAATTTTGGTGAACCAGTTCTACTAGATACCTGGGAAATCATCTGGGTGAGAAATGTTAAATTTACACAAGCCCAGAACTTAAGGGAGAATTTTTATAAAATGTTTTATAGATGGCACCTTGATCCACAAAAAATGTCTCGTATGTATCCCGACTTACAGCCCAAATGTTGGAGATGTGGTTGTTTGGATGCTACTTATTACCATATTTGGTGGTCGTGTAAAAATATAAAAGCCTTTTGGATTAAGATATGGTGGAATATTCAAAGAATTTTTAGAAAGAGGGTAAAATTTACCCCACAATTGTTTCTGCTAGGTATTGTTACCGATTGTGATACTAAGGAGGTTATATTGATGTTAAATTTAATTACAGCCGCAAGGTTGTTAGTAGGGCAATATTGGAAGAAGGAATCTTTGCCTATCTTGCAAGAGTGGTTTTTTAAAGTATCTTATCTGGCAGAAATGGCAAAGATTTCGGCTTTTTTAAAGGATCAGTCACAAGAGAAGTTTTTTGTGGTATGGGAAAAATGGATAGATTTTATACAACATCAGTTGGATATAAAAAAATATTGCTTAGTTTATCAATAATTTATATACAAATTTTAATATTTTATAGATTGTATTATTTTTTCTTTTTCTTTATATGTTTTATTATTTTATTTTCTTATATTTCTTTTCTTCTTTCTCTTTATTTTTCTTTTTTTTAGGTATTTTCTCTTTTTTTTTCTTTAATATTTATCTCTTTATATATATATATATATATATATATTATTGTTAATTATTCTATTAGTAGTTTAAGTAATGTATTTAGACTTATCTATGGTTTATATATATATATTTTTTAAGAATTCAAGAAAATTTAATTAAGCCTATATTCAGCTCTGGGAAAGTTGAGGGAGGGACTGGGAGGGTTGGGGTGGGTTGGGGAGGGTTGTTTTTTTCTTATTCTGTAAAATTTTAAAAATTTTCAATAAAAAAAAAAAACCAGTACTTAGCATGCCTATTAATCTTATCTGAGTTTCATAACTTGCGAATGTAAAACAGGTTTTTCAGAGTGAGCTACATTTTTGCAGTAAAAGAGTTCACGCTGCCTGAAGCTAAAGCTCAAACTAGAGGAATTTGAGGCAGAGTAATTTCCAGAGCAACTGTGAAAGAAGGGGAAAGTTCTGTACCAGAGAAAAGTATGCCCCAGGAGATATGAACAAACTAGAATATTTTTTTCTATCAGTTTTTCTTCTTTTTCTTTTCCATTGGTACACCAAGTTTACAATTGATGCATATTTCTAAAAAGTGGGATAGATGTAGTCCTTGTTTAGTAGCTGCCTCATTTAGCAACCATTTGCAGTTATGACTGGTGAAAAAAGTAACTTTGTGACTAATTCTTGCATTTACAACCTTTGCAGTTTGTAAAGCAAAGGAAAGCTGAAATAAGATCATAAGCACACAAATAGTTCCTGACTTAACAACCAGTCATTTGATAACCATTCACGGTAGCCACAGAACAGTTACTTTGCAGCTTGTAAAGTACTTCCAGGCATTATAAAGTTTTTAAGAAGAGACTGGACAGCCATTTCTCCAAAATGGTATAGGGTTTCCTGCCTGAGCAGGGGGTTGGACTAGATGACCTCCAAGGTCCCTTCCAACTTTATTATTATTATTATTAATCTCCCTCCAGACACATGACTGCATTTTGGGCACTTAGCCATCTGTTCGTATTTACAATGGATAGCCAAGTGCCTTCTGATCATGTGATCATTTGCAAACTTCTCTGCCGGCTTCGGGAAAAGCCGGCAGGGAATGTTGCAAACTGAGCAAAAGATATGAGGTTCTCTCAATATGCTGAAAGATGTTCTCCTCTGCTTTATGCAGGGAAGGGAAATCTTATGCACTAGAACAGGAGTCTGCAACCTTGACAGCTTTAAGACTTGTGGACTTCAGCTCCCAGAATGCCTCAGCCAGCATAGCTGAAGTCCACAAGTCTTAAAGTTGTCAAGGTTGCAGACCCCTGCACTAGAAGAACAGACCTCGTATCTAGCAAAAATGTTAGCAAAGCCAAAGAGGAGAAGAACACTAGCAAAGGAGGTGGGTTCCAGAGGAGAAGATGCTAATGGGTCTGAGCCTCCACGTTCTGAAACACTGAGACTCAAAAGCCTTTCAGAATGCTGACTTTGCTAGTGGTTTCCTCTCCAGAGTAGAAAACGTTAGCAAGCACCATTGTTATTATGTAATTTGGAGAAAGAGCCTTCCAAACCATTACGAGAATGGGGCCAGCGTACAGGATGGAGCAAGATGGTGGAAAGGTAAATGAACTTAGGCGTGGTGGGACAGGGAGAGGATCAGTGGGCCTGGCCAGCTCCCTCCTCCCAATGGACAGCAAGTTTTGGTATGCAAGTGGGCACCAGGCCCCATACAGTTTCTCCCTTCCCTGAGGCCCTCTGCACAGTCACTTAACTACAACAGAACGAGCTTGGATTATGATCGTTAAATGAGGCTGTCATGTTCGGTGTCTCACTTAACAACCACAATGACAGCCAAAATTCCAAACTCAATTGTAGTCATAAGTCAAGGACTACCTCTAATCATACCGGTACGTTCACTGCTACAGACTGCTTCAGTAAACAACTGAGTTGCCAGTTCCAGTTGTGATCACTAAATGAGGATCATGTATAAAACAATATACTAGATCCAATATTAACAGGAAATGTGTCATTCTTTGAAGAATCCCCCAAGCTGGTGCTTTCATGCTCTCAATATATCCCTTTTACTTCATGTTGCAAATTGACTTGGCTTGTCCATTTTTTTTTTTAATTATGGTCCTTGGAGGTTCTGCTCACACTTAAAAAGAAACTTGTGTATTTTTCTAGTGCACCTTAATTCTCTTCATTTTTGTTTCTTGAAGAAGGTGTTGCTCATTTTGTAGCACTTGGACTCCAGAGTATGAAATCACATTAACCATTAGATCATATGACCCATTTAGAAGATAGTTCTTTCCAGGAGTTCCAACTTTTGAACAGGGGGAAAAAAGACCTTTGAAAGCAGAGAAACACAATTAATAGCTGCAGGAAATAAAAGATCTTGGGGGTGTATGAAAGCAAAATGAGAGATGGAGCAGAATGGGGAAGCATAAAGGTGAACTATAAGTCACTCATTTTAATGGAAGCAAGGTTCTGCTGGGTCTAGTTTGATTATGAAGTGTTATGCTTCAGTGCCCTCATTTTTATGCATACAACATTGTAAGTTTTGTAGGAATTCCATGTATTTGTAGCTGTAGGATCAAACTACATACTCAAAGCTTCTCTCACAAAAGCAGGAAACTTACAGAGGACTCTGAGCTGGCAAAAGATGTAAGACCTGTACGTGCAGCAGAGTCTGTTTTACTTGAACGTGTTTGGCTAACTGCAGCCCCTCCTTCATCTCACTGCTTTTGTACATCTTGGGTGATGAAACATCTTCAGTCAATTCTACGACTTTGACTCCTGCTTTGCACGATGGAGCCTTTCGGACTCACAAATATCGTCCTGCTCTTTGTGACCTGCCTTCTTTTTATGTCAATCTGGAGAAAGACTTCTCAAAGGAGGAGGATGCCTCCTGGTCCTTTCCCTCTCCCATTGATTGGAAATTTTCTGCAGCTGGATACTAAGAATTTTCCCAGATCCTTGGAGAAGGTAAATAAGTACAATGGAGGCCTGCCTGCCTGATTGATTGATTGGTTGGTTGGTTGGTTGATTGATTTGCTATATAAAACTAGATGTAAACTATAAAATGTAACTATATTAAATTTATAACTATAAATTTGCTAAACAAAACTAGATACTGGCATAAAATATGCAATATTAGTGTACTACTTAAAAGAGAGCATAGTGGCTAAATCCCCTTGTGTTAGAATGCAAGTGTGGCCTCTTCCAGCCCTTCCAGTTCAAGAAAGAATGCATTATAACCACAGAAAGGAACTAGAACAGTGTTTCTCAACCTTGACAATTTTAAGGCATGTGGACTTAACACTGAACTAGAAGATGCTGAGTGTAAGATGATCATGTCAGCTTCATAACCAATTCTGCCTATTATTAACTGGGAGAAAATCCTGCTCAACTCAGATCAGGCAGCAATGCAAGAAGAAGCTCAGGTTGGATATCTTCCTGACTAATTGGGAGTATCATTTCAGAGAAAGAAAAAACCTATGCTGTTGTGATGTTCTCATGCAGCTGGGTGAAACCCAGAGAAGTAACCCTACAGGGGAGGAATGAGAAGGAAGTAAATATAGAAGAGGTGGAAGGAAAACGCCTCTGGAAACAATTCCTAGATATGGTTCTGACAGAGGCAATCTTCACTGTTCAGTCTCATGAGCATGTACAGGGGTGAGGCAAAGAAAACTGGGCAATAGTCTCACTTTGGATGAAGCCCTCTCCATTGCCTACATGTAGCACCTCTAATAGACTGACCCCTAGCAATGTGACTGGAAAAGAAAAGCTGCCCTTTTAGAAAGCTCCCAGAGTGTCTTAAATGATTGCAGCAATTAATGGTCCCTTCCTACAGGTTTGAAATCTACAAAGACATGAGAAAGAAGGAGGAAAACAAGTTAACTCAGGCACAAATCTTTCCTGTAACACAGGTGTGCAGAACATTTTTCAGTCAAGAACTGCAAGACGTAACATGTATAGGGTCACTGGGTCGGTGATGAAAAAAAAAAGCAGGAGGCCAGAACCAAAAGTATGTAGGATACTATTTTATCTCTTGAATATAGTTATTCTCCTGATCCTCATCTCTCCTCTCCCTCTTGCTGGTATCCTTCTTAAATTAGTGAGCTGCCGGGAGCTTTTATCAGCCAGTCTAAATTAATCTCTCGTAGACCAAGTTTGAAAGTTAGGACCAAAGGTTGCCCATCCCTATTCTAATTGCCAGGTCTGATAATGTCAGGATGAGGCCCAAATGAAATCACCACATAGTCCCCAAGCAATGGTCCTGCTGTCTTTCCACAGAGCTGGTCCTCATGAAAGAGGGAGGAACATCCCCAGCTGAGTAGAAATTAGGGAGATGCCAGTTCAAAGTGCATCAAAGTCCTACCAAATGTTCCAGAGAGGACAAATCATTGTAAGGTTTATGATCCTGATCCTTTGTACTTCGAACAGAGAGCATATCCTACCTCTATAGATCTGGATTTTAAAAGATCAATAAAGACTTGTGACTGACAATGACTCTGATGGGGACCTGGTTTTTTGAATCACACAGTACTTAGAACTTTAAAAATCCTACAGAATAAGGAGAAGGATGTGCTTTCTACTAATGGCCAAAGAACAGGTTGTCATGTATCTAGTATCAATCTACAGTGGACCACTAAAAATGAGAAGTCTTGATTTATCTATGTGACTGAAGAATTTATTACCAGCCTTGTTTGAATAGCTCTCAAACAAGATAAAGCTACTTGAGAAAGTTATAGAAAAGCTTTATGTGCATAATAGCTCTCGGTTCTTCAGAACATCCTTGTGTAAACTATTGTCAAATGAAACTAAGTCACACCAGAGCTTATGGTTTCTCCTCTATAGCTAAGTCAGAAGTATGGACCAGTATTCACTATCTACTTGGGCTGTACACCAGCTGTGGTGCTGTATGGACATAATGTAGTGATGGAAGCCTTGGTTGCACAAGGAGATGAGTTTGGTGGCAGAGGAGCATCACCCATCCTTATGAAAACCGCCAATGGAACAGGTTTGTTTGAAGGGCTTAACCACAAAAAAGGCCAAATCTACACAAGCATGACCAACTCTGCAGACAAAACAAAAGTAGATTTTAGAAAACAACCATTCTTGCATCAGTGACTGCTTTTTCAGCCACACATTACATCCAACCTCTACAGCATGAGTAGGGAATCCCTGTACCCACTGATATTGTTGAACTTTGAATCCTAACTATTGGCTATGCTTTCTGGAGTCATTAAGGTTATGGTTTAGCAACTACCAAAATGCTATAGGTTCTCCATCACTTAAGAAGAGATTGGACAAACATTTGTCTGAAATGGTATAGGGTTTCCTGCCTGAGCAGGGGGTTGGACTAGAAGACCTCCAAGGTCCTTTCCAACTCTGTCATTCTGTTGCTTCTTTAGAGATCACTCTCACTTGGTGTCTCATAGACCCAGTTTTGTCCACTGGACTCCATAGGGAATAGTGACAGCTGATTGATCTTTGGAGTCATAGCATACTTTCTATCTGAGATGGCTTAAATAGAAGTGTTCCAGATTTTTCCCACAACCTTGTGAGGCAAGTTGGGCTGAAAGAGAATGATTGGTCCACAGACACTTACTGAATTTGTCTAGTACTAACGTGAAACTTACGTCTTTCCAGTCTGATATTTCTGGCACTATATTACACTGTTTCTGTGTCCTAAAATATACAGATGGCAAGAATCAAGGGAAACTGAATTTTGATGGAACTACATATTCCATAAACTTATTCTCTCTTTTTATCAGTTAAAACCATTGTCTAACTCAGCAACTGGTTTGAGAGAGGCAAGTCAAGTCTTACTTTCCAACCATTTGCCTAGTCAAAACCCCATTTATTGCTTGGTCCTGATTTTTTTCTTTATCTATGAAGTTTATTAGGAGATTTAGGTGCAAAGAAAAGAAGAAATATATACCAGCCATACACATCCACTAGAACAATTAACCAGTGGAACAACCTGCCTCCAGAAGCGGTGCATGCTCCAACATTGGAGGTTTTTAAGAAGAGACTGGACAGCCATTTGTCCGAAATGGTATAGGGTTTCCTGCCTGAGCAGGGGATTGGATTAGATGACCTCCAAGGTCCCTTCCAACTTTACTATTATTATTATTATTATTATTATTATTATTATTATTATTATTATTATTATTATTATTACTATGACAGTGGAAAGCAAAGGACGAAGACAGTATGGGCTGATCAGCTATTCCAGACTAAATGAGTCTGTGTGTAAACACTAATTATGAGACAGGATACAAAGTTCAGGTTAAAGAATAGTAAGCCAAGGGATAGTAATTTAATTTCTTTTGATGAGGCAGTCAAACTTTTTTAGAGGGCAAAGGAGTTACTTGCTCTGAATTTCTTGTATGGAGATGTTCACTGAAGACTAATTCTGTATTTGAAATATTCAGATAGATGTTTTATTAAAAGTAAAGGTTTCCCCTGTCCATAGTTATACACTGAGTTGCACGGAATGTTACCTTCCCAATGAAGTGGTAGCTATTTATCTTCTTGAATTTGCATGCTTTCAAACTGTAAGGGGGACAGAGCTGGAGCAAGTAATGGGAGCTCCATGTGGTAGTTGGGTCTTGAACCTTCTGATCAATAAGCCCAGCATCTTAACTGCTAGGGGCCCTGTTCTGGCCCATATAGCTATGGCCCAGCTCTATGTTGGAAGGTCTGGCAGTTATTGGGTTAAATGCTAGGTATGTAGATGGGTCAGTGGGAGGAGTTCCAAAGGTCTTGGGGAGACTTCCTGGACACAAGCCACTTGGGAATCTCTTTGTCTGTAAGAAGCATGGACCATAGAAGGTCTCCCTATAAACATAAAGATGGTGTAAAGAGCAACATATTCTTACCTAAGGAAAGGATCTGAAAGATGAACAAACATGTATTTGCAGCAACACCAATCTCAACGTGAACGCAAGTAATCTTTCTCATTAAAATATATTTGTTTATTATAAGATCGTTTCTTTTGAGTTAACTATCTGACAGGATTTAAAAGAGATCAAGTTCGTGTCAGAATAGTAAGAATATGTACTCATAATTTGTGCCATCTTTTGAAAGCAAATAGTAAATTGGCAAAGTTTAATTCTCCCCTCAAAGCTGCAACAGTTTGAAGAAAGAGAATCAAATTGGTTAGCCTTTTCTCTGCATAAACCTTCAAGGAAGTAAAGATTCTCTTGATGCTTGTAAAAGCCTGCAAAGCCAAAACAGCTTTCAAGGAGTGATTCTGAAGTTTTGTTATGCTAATTCGCTTGCTAGCTAACCTTCAAAGTGAAAAGTGCCTTGTATCTGATTCAAAATTACTTTGGTCCTGTTCTCAAATTAATGTTTATAACGGAGAGAAAGAAAAACAAAAATCTACACTTTGTTCCTTGCTTGAAAAGTTTGAATTTTAACACCAAAAGGAGCTTGGGTTTTTCCCCCTCCCCTTTTTGCCAGTGAATCACGCAGCCTGAAACAAAGAACTGTTTAATGACTGCCTCTAAAGTTCAGACAAAAGCAAGGTTTATTGCCTTTCAATAAACTCATCTGTTGCCATAGTGACAGCCCTAGGTATGCTCGGAATTTCAGCCAATGTTATAAGAAGGAATCATCGCAGAAGCACCCCCTGGTGGTCATGCAATTTTTTTTTTCTAGCTGAGTCACAACAGCTACAATTAATTCAGCACACAACAGAGCAAATCTGTTAGTTAAAGTGCAAGCTACTTAAAGTTATCCCAAGCTACCAACACCCCCCAGAGGGCACAGAGTGATCTTATCAGAAGCATTCACTCACTTACCCAAGCTGAGCACTAAGCTGTTCCAGCTTGAGAAATCAAAGCCAAGTCTCTTCGCTCATTATCACAGCTGATGACCCGGAGTGCCAGCCTGCAACTGACCAAGTGGGAGTTTGTACCTCTACATTCTCTCAGTGGCTCACTAGCAGTAACGTGGTAATAGGAAGAATTTGGCCAGCCTTTTCAACACCCCCTAGAGGGCACGGAGTGAACTTACCAAAAGTACTCACTCACTCACTCAAGCTGAAGGCTAAGCTGTTCCAGCTTGAGAGACAGGTAGCAAGAGCCAATTGCCTTCACTTATTATCACAGCTGGTGACCCAGAGTCCCAGCCTGCAAATGACCAGGTGGGAGTTTGTACCTCTACATTCTCTCAGTGGCTCACTAGCAGTAACGTGGCAATAGGAAGAATTTGGCTAGCCTTTCTCCAGACGCCCCCTAGTGGTTAAAGGAAGCTCTACACGCAAGCCTTTAACCGCACCCAGAGAAGCCCCTCTAGTGGACAACGGGTGAACCTCAAAGCCAGAGCACCCTGGTAGCTGACCCACAGCAAGTGACCCCTAGCGGTGAAAGGGTGAACTGCACTGAAGTACTCACAAACACAGGAGAACGCACCCAGTGGCATCTCCACCCACAGACAGCACCGCAGAAGCTGATCTACAAGTAGCGACCCCTAGTGGTCAAAGAGAGAAGTTATTCAAATTCTCTTCAAAATAGCTGAGAAGGACACGGAACTTACCCTAACCATGGAGGAGTGTCTTATTGATTCGGACAAAGGGGTTCAATTAACCAGCCTAGATGAGACACCCCAACCAGCCAGTCAAGGAGAGATGCTGCAAACAGCCAACCTTGACCAGTACGCAGAGGCTGAAACTCAAGCCTCAACAAAGCCAATAATGTCTCAGGGTCAATACGATCTTAGACAACACAGAAAGCTCACAGAAGCCATGCACTCACATCTGATGGAGAAATGGCACACCATCCACAGGCGCCATGAAAGAGGCTGGGAGAGATTATACAAACTCTACCACGAACAGAAGGAGGAACTCTCCCCAGACTGGGCACACGCAGTGGAAGGAGATAAGGAAGACGCCTACGTGCAATGGATGGACTCTGAACAGCAACTCAAGGACATTCAAGAACAGTTAAGAGACCTAAGAGTCGACAGCGAGATGCAAAGCCTCAGGCTAATAAACAAGGAACGTAAGAAGCTTCTAGTGAGCTCACATGGTTCCCCACAGCCTGACCCTCACCAGAAAGGCAAACCGGTCAACAGAGCCGAGTCCGAAGTTTCCCGCTATTCACATGCACCATCCCATGTGTCTGGAAAGGCCTCATCCTTTCGCCACATGTCCAAGGCACACTCCAGCGTGTCCCAACACTCGCATATCACAGGATCCTCCCGCCATTCAAAGGCATCTCGCCAGAGCCACGCATCTCGAGCCTCAAGAGCAGAGAGTATTGCCGCCCGTCTCAGGGAAGCACGGATTAATACCGCAATGGCCAACATTGCTGCAGAAGCAGCAGTAGATGACAAGCTACATAGAGAAGACTTGGCCAAAGCTCAGGCCAACTTCGAGATTTTCCAGCGATGACAGAGAGCAAAAGAGGCAGCCGCAATAGAAGCGATCCTGCAGAGAGAGTTAGAAGATGCCATGTCAACGCCCAATTTGGAAAGTCTAGGAAGGGAAAGTTCTCACAGCCGTGTACTAGCCTATGTGGACAACCAAAGCGCACTCCAGAATGCACAGATGAGAGCACCACAGCCAGCCACAAGCCCCCCAAGACAGAGTAGACAAACAGAGGAATCTCAACGACCTGATTCGCTGGTCAACTGCAGAGTTGATGTCACGACACCTAGGTCACGAGATCCTCCCGCCGTTGTTGCCACATCGAACCTAATGGGATTACCAGCAATGGCAATGACTGCACAGCGGGGAGTGCCACAAGATCTTTCCACCATTATTAACCCAGCAATGGCAACAACTGCACAGCGGGGAGTGCCACTAGATCTTCCCACCGTTATTACCCCACAGAACCCAGCAAACCACACCACTAATGACAATCGGATGGATCCACCTATAGCGCCAACAGCCCTACAGCAGCACCAGCCATTGCTCAGGGAAGAGATTGAAAGAGTTAGAGCCACTCTAGAGTCACTAGAGTCCCTGCTGCACCAACAGGAGGCAGCGCCCCAAGGAACTGCCACCAATCCTGACTACAAGGGACAGCCTCGAGCATCAGCTCTGACAGCCTACCAGGAAGCTAGCTACACTCTACCAGAAACACAGACCTTCCAACACGTAAGCAAGCAAGAGCCTGGGCTCCCTCAGCTCAATGCCAGAGCAGCAGAGTTCAGACCACGCCAACAAGGTCCCTTGCACGTGACATGGCAAAATACACCCAGCCACCAATGCGCCGAAGGAAGTTACCAACCAAACATGGCACACGCCCCTACTCCTGGAAACGATGTACCATCGCCACCCAGTTACACTCCTATGAGACTTTACAGAAGCAACATAGATCTGGCATCCAAGGGTATTTGTTTATTATAAGATTGTTTCTTTTGAGTTAACTATCTGACAGGATTTAAAAGAGATCAAGTTGGTGTCAGAATAGGCCCAGTGTTTCTCAACCTTGACAATTTTAAGGCATGTGGACTTCAACTCCCAGAATTCCACAACCAGCAATGCTGGCTGTGGAAATCTGGGAATTGAAGTCCACATGCCTTAAAATTGTCAAGGTTGAGAAACACTGTGCTAGGCCATCACGCCCCCTTTATTCAAGGCAGCAAAGCTATTCAGTTAAAGCATTGTTTTTCAACCGCAGAATTAAAGTTGTTAAATCTGTAAAACACTGAGTTAAATTACATCAGCAAACATCATTTCAAGTCTCCCCCCCTGTCCTCACCATTACTTGGATGTTGATTTCAATATATAAAAAGAAATGGAGAAAAATTACATTAAATGGGACATTAGGAGAAAAATGAGTGCAGGGGCAAATCCTCCAAATGAACATTCTGCCCCAGGTTCCTCAAGCTCTTAAAAAGACCCTGAAGGAAATGATGGGTGTAGTTCAGCCTCAGTTGAAAACAGCTGAATGCTTGTCCTAGAATCAGACTCTTACCTAGATATTATCAACTCCTTATCTCCACTGAATTCCTCCACTGAATTCTAAAGACTTTTTAAAAATACACAGTAACCAGGAAAGGCATTTCGCAACAAAAGAAAGGGATTAAAATGTACCTGAAAGAGCTGGAAACAACCAACCAGCAGCCCTTCTCCAGTGGAGATGAGGCCAAAATGCAGAGGATTTTTAACTCTGTTAAGCATTTAGTTGAAGAATTTAAACAGGACCTGAAGCTGGAATGGGAGAAAAAAAAATAGTAAGTACAGGTAATCTTCAACTTACAACAGTTCATTTAGTGACCGTTTGAAGTTACAATGGCACTGAAAAAGTGACCTATGAACATTTTTCACATATACAGTATGATTGTTGCAGTATCCCCATCATCACATGGACAAAATACCACTTTACAATGCCTTGGTAAGGCCACACTTGGAATACGGCATCCAGTTTTGGTTACCACAATGTAAAAAAGATGTTGAAACTCTAGAAAGAGTACAGAGAAGAGCAACAAAGATGATTAGGGGATTGGAGGCTAAAGCATATAAGGAATGCCTGCTGGAATTGGGTATGTCTAGTTTAATGAAGAGAAGGACGAAGGGGGACATGATAGCAATGTTCCAATATCTCAGAGGTTGTCACAAAGAAAAGGGAATCAAGCTATTCTCCAAAGCGCCTGAAGGCAGGACAAGAAGCAACGGATAGAAACTAATCAAGGAGAGAAGCAACCTAGAACTAAGGAGAAACCTCCTGACAGTCAGAACAATTAATCAGTGGAGCAACCTGCCTCCAGAAGCTGTGAATGCTCCAACACTGGAAGTCTTTAAGAAGAGACTGGACAGCCATTTGTCTGAAATGGTATAGGGTTTCTTGCCTGAGCAGGGGGTTGGACTAGATGACCTCCAAGGTCCCTTCCAACATCATCATCATCATCATTATTTCAGATTCTTGGCAACTGACTCATGTTTATGATGGTTGCAGTGTACCAGGACCTTTTGCAACCTTCTGTCAAGCCAAGTTAATGGGAAAGACAGGTTCACTTAACAACTGAGTTACTAACTTAACAACTGCAGTGATTCACTTAACAAATATGGCAAGAAAGGTCATAAAATGAGACCAATCACTAAATATCTGTCTCACTTAGAAATGTTGGGCTCAATTATAGTTGTAACTAGCTCTGTATCTGAAAGAATTCATCACTTACGCAAGACTTATCAAGGAAAATACTAGATGTTGCTCAGTTAGTCAAGTTTCTGATTAAAGTACTAAATCAGTACCTCTAGCATAAAGAAGATTGAAGAAGATAGTACGGATGTGAACGTATTCCTGACTGATGCTGAAGATTGTAACAGGCAAAGCAACTTCCATATTAGAGGCATGAGTGAAAAAGCTGAGAACACAAGCATGATGAATCATGTAGTAACAAAACACAATGACCTCCTCCTCCTTATTCAAACAGGTCATACAGTACTGTAGTACATACACATAGCGTTTCATGCACTCTACACACACACTTACAAAAGTGAAAATATCAAGACATTATAATTACAATTAAGTTTACAAATGAATCTATAATTTACAAAAGAAATGTAAAAATGTATTTTGGTGGCATCAAACCCCAACAGAAATCTCATGTATCTTTTCAATATTCAGTGAGATGCTAGCAAGGCTGTAAACTAAAGGGAACATTCTTCCACCTTTATTAGGAATGTGATAGTGTACCAGACTTTCAGACAAACATGTCTGAAGAAATGTCTTAAATAATAACAAAAAAGAGTCAATTCTGTCTGAAGCTAGATTTGCTATATATGTTTGATGGCCAGAATCAGAAACCACATACCGGTACTTAAAAAAAAATATTACCGCATTTTTTTTATTTTAGCAACACATTAATCATTGCTGAACAATGGAAGCCAGTCTGGTGTAGTGGTTAGGGCATCAGGGTAGAAATTGGAAGACTGTGAGGTCTAGTCCTGCCTCAGATACAAAGACAATTGGGTGCACTTTGGGCCAGTCACATACTCTCAGCCATAGAAAGTAGGCAATGGCAAACCACTTCTGAAATCTTGTCAAGAAAACTACAGAGAATTATCCCGGCAGTCACTGGGATTCAACACTGACTCAAAGGTACCAACCCCCACCTCCACCAAAATAGAAATATTTGGATATTTCATTGGGTAGATGATTTGAAAAGATATGGTCTGTAGCTTTACTTGAAAAAGCCTTTGGTAAAATCTATTATATGACAAACCACAGTATTGAATCATTGTTTTAGAACAGGGATATCCAACCCTAGTAACTTTAAGACTTGTGGACTTCAACTGCCAGAATTTCCCAGGCAGCATAGGAGATGAACTTCCAGGTATAGACTTCTAGGAGTTGAAATCCACCAGTCTTAAAGTTGCTTTTAGAAGGAGTGGTAGAATTTAACTCATTATTTATATAAGAGAGAAGCATCTTGGAAACAACTTTTATCAAAATTGTGGGCACGTTGAAATGTAATAGCACTATGTGAATTTTTGAAATTCAAATAAACATTTAATAGTGGGGGTAGAGATGAGGTGATATATGTTTGACTTTTTGTTTCCTTGTCTGTTTCTTCGAAAACCAAGCACAGTTCAAAATAAAGACCAAAGTTACAGTACCTGAGACTCTAGAAAGAGTACAGAGTACAGAGAAGAACAACAAAGATGATTAGGGGACTGGAGGCTAAAGCATATAAGGAATGGCTGCTGGAATTGGATATGTCTAGTTTAATGAGGACGATAGCAGTATTCCAGTATCTCAGGGGCTGCCACAAAGAAGAGGGAGTCAAGCTATTTTCAAGATGCCTGAAGGCAGGACAAGAAGCAACATATGGAAACTAATCAAGGAGCGAAGCAACCTAGAACTAAGGAGTAACTTCCTGACAGTTAGAACAATTAACCAGTGGAACAACCTGCCTACAGAAGGAGTGAATGCTCCAACACTGGAAGTTTTTAAGAAGAGACTGGACAGCCATTTGTCCAAAATGGTATAGGGTTTCCTGCCTGAACAAGGGGTTGGACCACATGTCCTCCAAGGTCCCTTCCAACTTTATTATTATTATTACTATTATTATTATTATTATTATTATCGATCATCGCACAGTCAGCCAGATGTTCAGACTGGATTTGGCATTTTGTCTACCTATTGAGTCCTTACCCAGGACCTGGGATAGGCAGATGTGGATGTTTGATGGTATTACAGGTATCGTCGCAGGATGGAAGCAGTTCCTAATAAGGCCGCCTTTTGCCATTGACTAATAGCGAATTTGTCAATGCCAATGGTGTTCAAGTGGTGCTCCAGTTGTTTTGGGATTGCGCCCAAGGAGCCTATGACTATTGGTACTACCCGTGCTTGCTTTTGCCACAGTCTTTCTATTTCTATTTGTAGGTCTTTGTATTTTGTTATCTTCTCCAGTTCTTTCTCTTCTATTCTGCTATCTCCAGGCACTGCCACGTCCACTATCCAGACTTTTTTGTCTTTCTTATCGACAATTGTTAAGTCTGGGGTGTTATGTTTCAGGTGCTTATTAATATTATTATTATTATATAGTATTTGCTGACCTGAAGAAGCTTTCAAATTCAATACACAGTTTGAAAAGGCTCAAGTAGCAAAGGATAGGCAAGACTGTGTGGTTGCTGGTAATTGGAGAGAACACTGTTGAATCAGAGGGACAGAAAGATTATTTATTTCCATAGTATAACATTGTACATTGCATTGCCTCATCTTTTTCCATCATAAACGATTGGATAAGCAGCACAAGAATTTTTTCATTAGCATTATGAAAAAACATTTGTTGTGCAATGCATTTTAAGAAATCCAATGACAACGTTTCACCATTGTGAGCAATCTCTTCTTCCATTCATTTTCATTTCTTTGCTCTCCTCAGGAATTGGCTTCAGTAATGGAGAAACATGGAAGCAACTCCGTCATTTTGCAGAGACCACACTGGAGATGTTGGACATGGGCCAGAATATTGAAAAGAAAATCCAGAAGGAAGCTGGTTTCTTAGTGGAGAGACTAAAGAGCACTAATGGTAAAAAAAATCAGTTCCTCACTCCAAACCACATTAAAGTGGACTTCTTTAGCAAACCTGTGGAATTAGAATAGAATAGAATAGAATAGAACAGAACAGAACAGAATAGAATAGAATAGAATAGAATATTGTCATTGTGTAACTCACAACAAAATTAAGTGTTGTACACAGTGCACAATACACACAAGTAAAAACCACAAATAAGAACATACATTATATACACACATCCTTCACATCCTTTACCCTCAAGAAGTAAAAGTTAGAAAAATAAGGAAAAGGCTAGGAACACTTGGAGCATCCCAAAAGGTATCATGGTTCATTCACCCACCAATGAAAAGTTAGGGCCTTTCTTCTTGGATTAGAGCAGGGGTTTCCAACCTTGGCCACTTTAAGACCTGTGGACTTCAACTCCCAGAATTCCCCAACAAGCCTGTTCTGGGAGTTGAAGTCCCCAGGTCTTAAAGTTGACAGGGGTGGATATCCCTGGATTAGAGTTTAGTAATCTAAGGTGTTCAGTCCTTTGGTTTGGAAATAATATATTTGTCTATTGGCAGGAAGGACATTTGATCCCACCAGTTTCCTCAGCCAGACAACAACCAACATCTTATGTTCAGTTACCTTTGGGAAACGCTTTAATTACGAGGACAAGGATTTCCTGAGATTCCTTCACTTGTTGGATGAAAATGCCCACCTTCAATCTTGCACAATGACCAAGGCAAGTATAGGAGGGAATCGTGCAATGGGAATTTCCATTCCATTTGTGAGGTGGGCCAGGATAACCCAAACATCAGGAATATGGATAGAAAAAGATTCAGGCTTTTGGCAATTTCTCTCCATTGCAAAAGAATAAATGCTGAAATGATTGGCTGGGGAATTCTAGTAGTTGAAGTCTACACGTCTTAAAACTGCTGAAGTTGACAAACACCAGTCTAGTGCCTCATCATGACGTTTTAACATTGTCTTCACAGCTGTACAATATTTTTCCAACAATCTTGGATTATCTTCCTGGATCTCATCAAAAGATATTTAAAAATACAGAGGAGTTAAAACAGTTTGTGTCAAGGCAGGTGAAAATGCATCAGGAGACTCTGCAGCCCAAGCATTCAGGAGATTTTATTGATGCCTTTCTTATCAAAATGGAGAAGGTAATGGGGCTCAAACAGTCTGTGAGGCAACTCCTCAGATCAATCTTGTTTAATGGTTAGAGTAAACAGCCATGATAGCAGGATGCCTGAAGGAGGTAAGACTTCATAAACACAAATCTTCATTCTCATATCTTATATTTTCTAGCCCATACAGTAGATGATGGAGGGGGGTGAATAGTGTGTGTTTTAATGTATGATTGCAACAGATGACAGTATCTAATCTTTAAGATAAGTAGGATAAAGTAGGTTAAGTATGATTGGACCTGAATAGATTTAGATGGGAGAGCACTGAGAAAGCACAGAGCCAGTGGTGGGATTCAGCCAGTTTGCACCAGTTCAGCAGAACCGGTAGCTAATTTTTTGTTGCCCAGGCCCAGAATGGACTTCCGGAAGTGGCATCCACACAGAGAACTGGTTGTTCACATATTTGAATCCCACCACTGCCCAGAGCTGTTGATTAAACTAAGGAAAATTAAAAATCTCAGAAAAAACTAGTGACAAATAATATCAATATTTCAGAAGAGAATGTATTAATTTATGTTCAGGCACAATGCAGTCCTAGTGGACAAATACTTAAATATGAGTCCCAAAGATGCTTTTTCATGAGGCAACTGGACTTTCTTGTTTTGCTCTGAAGATATTTTGCTTCTCATCCAAGAAGTTTCTTCAACTCTGACTGGATGACAAGGAATGGAAGGATTTATACTCTTTGCAGACAACTGGTCATTTGCATCCTTTTAGAGCAGTGGTTCTCTACCTTTTTAATGCCGCGACCCCCAACCGGTCGTAAGTTAAGGACTACTCAACTGGTCGTAAGTTGAGGACTACTCAACTGGTGCAGCACCATTTGCAGAATGGGACTTTTGGCGGGCTCAGCAGGGCAGAGACAGCCTGGACTATTCAAGAGAGTCTATTCTATTGGCTTTCAAAAGCCAATAGAATAAAAGGGAGTAGCACAGCTAAGGAAAAAGGGAAAAAAATGGCGGACTGCGTTGTTTGGTGACCCCCGTGAAATGGTTGTTCGACCCCAAATGGGGTCCCGACCCACAGGTTGAGAACCACTGTTTTAGAGAGACATTGAGGCCACCTGGAGGTTTATCTGTGTCCTCAAGGTCACCTGAGTGATGCAAATGGGTTGGAGCCTTCTTGGAACTGCTGAAAGGACTGTGTTGTAGACTGGAGAGAGATGATATCGTACTCTTCCCCCTCTATTGAGAGAGAGCTGTTCAGTTTTGACATAGATGGTCTCTTTGACCCCTCTTTCAAACCAGCGGTCCTCTCTGTTCAAAAGGTGGACTTTGCTGTCTTCAAAAGAGTAGCCTTTGTCTTTTAAATGCAGATGGGCTGCTGAATCTTGTCCTGATGAGTTTATTTTCCCATGTTGTGTCATGCATTTATGAAGTGGTTGCTTTGTTCCCCCAATATACAGATCTGAACATGGCTCACTGCATTGTACTGCATGTTCTGGACCATGAAGATCTCTGTGTTAGAATGTTTGGCATTTATTGGGTTAAGTACTGTCTCCTTAAGAGATGGCTTATGGGTAATGTAGTTTAGCTAGTCAGCTATCCCATGTTAATAGGTCAGTGGTAGGAGGAAGGGAGGAGCCAGTAAAGTTCATCACAGGATATCTTGGCCACGAGCCAGTTTGGAATGTTCTTTGTCTGAGATAAGCATGGGGCCATCGGATGTCTCAGATGGCTCCACTCCACGTAAGAAGTTGGTGTGGAGAAGCATGATCAGAACACTGCATATGCCACATTGCAAACCCTTGCACCCCTTGCATGTCTTTTTATAATCACAAGAAAATCTCACTATATATCTTTGGTATAAAAATGCATAAATGGAAATGTTATTGTATGTTATTAAGGTTTTGAATATTGTTACAAGAAGGATTTGTAGGGGTTACATTGGCTCTCTAGAGTGGGCAGATTCTTGTTGGTGAGAATGCTTGTCTTCTGTCCCTACAGTCTTCCCTACTCCTTGGTGAAGCCCAGGTGCCAGGATACCTGGCCCTATTTCATCATGTTTGATTGACTCAGTGAAGATGGTAGCTGCAGGGAAGGACTTCACTAGGCTGTGACTTCGTAAACAATACTTTTTTAACTAAAGCCATAGGCAACCGTTAGAACCAATAGTTTGTTCAATTTGCATTATTACATATTATATAAATGACACCGTTTGTGTAATTCTTTACATTTGTCACACCAATTGCACAACAATTAGATGCTCATGATGTCACTTGCCCCTTTTGTTCCCCTCAAACCCATTGCCCATGGTCTCAACTTCCACCAAAGCTGTTCTCTTTTCTCATTGCTCAGCTCTTTCCTAATCAGTTTGGAGGAAAAGAGTTAAAAAAAAAAAGAATTTAAATGCCTTTCCTAACATACTTTGTTTACATGGGGAGTAAGTGGAAGACTGGAAGGAAAGTGTTGGGGTGGAATTTAATTGCCAGTAGAATAATAGCATTCAGGTGGAAATTGGGTTAAATATCATCTTTCTCACCATCTCTCTTTCCTGATCAGTTGAGGAATGCTTGAGGTCAGCACAAATGTTTAAAAGATTTGTTTACAACTTTTTAAAACTGTCAGGCAGACCAGGGAATGGTGGTGGTGATTTACCTTTGGTCTTCTTTCACCTCTATCTCTAATAGTTTATAGGTATGACCTAACAAAGGCAGGTGGAGGAGACTATGTCCTTAGGCTCCAAAACTGGTTTCTAGAAGCTAGACTGTTCTTGGATTTCTGAGGACTGCTACTGCACAGGAACCCTCACAACTCTTCTGTGTGTGTTTCTTTGATTCTTTTCCTCATTAAGTCACTGTACTGTAATTTATTCTGATTTTGTTCATGGCTGGAACACCATATATCCAACTATTGATTAAAACATTCCAATCCTGTGAAGTATAACAATGCCCTTGGAGACAGAGATATAAGATGTGCATACAGCAACATAAGAGATGGGATTGACATTACATTAAGCCAATTTTGCTTAAGCCCAGCTTACTTAATAAACCACAACTAATTCATAGAACTCATTAAGCCTTAAATTATGACTTACAAATCTCAATAGGTTCATACAATATTCTAAGCAAAAACAATTAAAAAATCATACATGCAGATGCGCGAATTCAGCCTTTGTGTGACAGAAACCTCATAAAGTAAAAGTTATTTTGTTCAACAATGCCTTTCTAAATATTTGTCTTCTTTCACAACACTTTGTACAGGAGAGACAGAACAGTCATTCTGCCTTTGATCTTCCCAATTTGGTGAGGAGCACCTTAGACTTTTTCACTGCAGGAGCACAATCAACCAGCCTTGTCCTAAAATATGGACTTCTGGTTCTCATGAAATACCCAAAAGTACACGGTAAGATAAAAATACTGGATTTGCTATTTAAGCTTTACAGAGAAGTGTACCATCCATGGTGAAAACAAATGTAAACACAGAAAGCCTACTTTTCTATGGTCAAACTAAGGGATTTCATTCTTTTATTTTTTAAAACAAATATACAAATATTAAAAAAAATGCAAAATTAAAAAGAAACGAATGGTAGAAAGAAAAGGAAGAAGAAAAATAGAGTAAAAACTTGAGGGTCTAAAACAGAATTACGCTATTGTTTTCATTCAGTCAGCATTCAATTTTGAAGAATTCTGCAGCAAATACAGGTAAAATTTTGTCACAATTTGCTTAAGCTTTGTAATCAATGGTTAGTGGTAGAAAACATTATACTTACATTTTGTATAACAGTTATCAAATAAAATTCCTATGAATGTGTATTTCTGGTATACATTGACTTACTTTTAACTGGATACATTGACAAAAAGGGACATGGAGATCAAAATTCAGAAATAGTCTGATAAACAGGTCTCAATACATACAGTAAACTGACAAAAATTGTTTGAAAGCCAAGAAATATCATGGCATTTTACCTGTTAGATTGCACTATATCAGAATATTCTCAGGTGCTCTTAATATGAAAAACTATGCAGATGTCTTTGCTCAGCTATGGAGCCAGCTTTTCAGGGAAGTTTGTGTTACAACTTACATTTTTCTATCCAGAAAAAATTCTTCAAGAAATTGATTCTGTAATTGGCCAAGCCCAAACACCCTGCATGGCAGATCTTGATAAGATGCCCTACACTGATGCTGTAATCCACGAAATTCATCGGTGCCTAGCTCTTGTGCCACTGAATGTGCCACGTGCTGTGATCAAGGATACTTCCTTCAGGCAGTATTTCATTCCCAAGGTGAGTCTAGCTGCTCTATATAATCTGCAACTAGAGCTTTATACATATCTGACATGTTCTCATTCCTTCTTAATTAACAGACACATTACAATTGTTACTTTGGCATAAAAGACAAATGTGTGAGAAATACACCCATTTGAACTTAAATTGCAGTTATGGTAAATATATATATCAAATTTAGCTTTTGCCTTGGTTTCATCTTTAAAAAAAAATAAATTGCCATAGGCACATTATTCAAAAGTCAGGTAACACTCATAGCACAAAACAAATTGTATCAGTCTGCCATCTGGCATTGTTTCACAGAAGGGCAGATGCACACCCAAAGGAATTCTGGGAGTTGCAGTCCCAGCAAATATGTGTGATTTTAGATGAAGGAAGGCTTATTCTCAGTAAGCATTCCGTGCACTAGTAATAAAAATATTTAACAATATTGATACATAAACTATTCACATGTGTAATATATCACTACGGCTGCATCCAGTCTCAATCCATCACTAGGAATGGCTGTGGGTCCCCTAGGTTTATATCCACATAGTCCTTGCTAAAGGATTCAGAATAAGCTTTTGAGGGCTGTAATTTCACAAAGGCTGGTAGTAGCTACTAGCAAGAGATTTGTTTCTATGGGATACCTGAAACATGAATCTCAAGCCTTTCGTATTACATACCTGGAATTATCCTACTCATTCTTAGGTATCAGAGCAATTCTATCCAGGCCAATTTTAATTATCTCAGAATAATAACATTCCAACTTGGTATACACCGTGCTGGTTGAGCTTAAACTCCCACAATTCTCTGTTGGTTATGCTGGATAAGAATTCTGCTGGTTATAGTCATAATCATTCTAGAATGCGTATCAAAGCATCAGTGACATATATTATTGGTTTTAGAGGGGTATCAATCCTCAAATCAACTATTCTAGCACAAAGATGGACTTATCTTGATGTATATGCATTTCTGCCACAATGTTTTTCTCTCTCTCTCTTTCTTGAAAAAGAATCTCTTCAGCATTGAACTTGTTATTGTCTAACTAGGGAACTACTATATTTCTGGCTCTGAAGTCCTCTTTGTATGACAGTAGAGAATTCCCTAACCCACAACAATTTGATGTTGGGCACTTCTTGGACAAAAAGGGAGCTCTGAGAAAGAGTGAATTCTTCATTCCTTTTTCCACAGGTAAAAATATCCTAATATTATAGCTGAAATCAAGGGAGGAACTCATATTAATGCTTATGGTTTTCAAGATCAAATGCATATTTTAGTCACATTTTTGGAAAGCAAAAATAGAAAAGCAGCCAAACATATTTCCAAATGAATGCAGAAAGAATTATCTTAAATGTCAAAAATAGCTAGTAAATGACTGGGGCTTCCCCCATATTAAGTTTGTTCCATTTGATACCCCATTGTTGGACATTTTACTTTTTTAAGCAAGCTGTCACAAATAAATTATTGTTTCTTTATTCTTGCTTGCAGGCAAACGGGTTTGTCTAGGCAAGAAATTGGCAGACATCGTAATATTTGTTGTCCTGACAACTATTTTGCAGCATTTTACTCTGAAGCCATTGGGTGGTCCTGATGACCTTGATACATCACCAATAGCTGGATTTTTGACAGTTGCCCCCAAATCTTACCAGCTCAGTGTTACCCCTCGTTAAACAGAATCACTCAACCAACCATATGGCTCCAAATACTGCAACTCTTTTCATGTCAGACTGTCAGGTCCCCAAATCCTCACTGTTTCTCCTGCATAGTTATTCTACTTTTGGCCCTGCCATTCTGCTGGGGGGGGGGAACCATGCTTTTGCTCAGGATAACTTTCACCTTCTACTTCCCCTCTCCTGCCTCTATCATCTTGAGAAAGGAATGTGTCTCTCTTATCAGGGAGACGGTTACAGAGAAAGCTGGAGAAGACCTTGAGATGCATGCCAACTGTACCAGCCAGCCAGGCTTCATGCCACCTGTGGATTGGCTGGATTTCAAATTGACATTATGACTTTGGTGGGAGGAGGAATATTGCTAGCTTAACTATACCGTTTGCAGGGGGTTTTCCCCAGATCTCGCATTGACTTCCCTACTATCATTGACCCATAATAAAAGTATCCTTTTGAGACAATGCCTCTTTCAAGAGTTCTGCTTTCTTGGAGGGTTAGTTGAAGTGGGTCCTTACACAGACCTTGAAGTTCCTGATCCAGCACTTGACACGTAATGATTAAAAGTAATTTCTTTGAAGGGTACTATATTTTTGTGATTTTTAGTTGCCTTTTAATGTGCATCAAAAAGGTAAAATATAAAAGTTTAAATAAATGTTATAAAAATGAAAAGCAGATTTTGAGAGAGTGATGATTGCAAGAGATCCATGAGTAAAAGAGAGGACCAGAATTGGATCTAATAGAGTGTTACTTAAGTTATGTTCTTACAAAAAGAAGAGGCAGAAAAAAACCTTATTCTCTCTGCACATGCTTTATTTATTATTTGAATTTATATACTCACCCACTTGATATCTAAGAAACTAAGAACATAAGCTGCGTGCTGCTTATGGAGCAGAACCCTGGTCTATTTAGTTCAGCAGTCTGAACTCACAATCAATTGTACATGGAAGCCCATAACATCCCAGTAGATAATTTTCAGAGACAGCCACTCCCCATTATAGTATTACCCTTTTTATGAATTACTCTTCTAAGAAAAAGGAAGGGCTGGTTTCAAAAAAGGATTATGGACTAGTTTATGGAAATTTTGGTGATCAATGGCAACTAGCACTAATGGAAGCGTGACTGATTCTAAAAGCCTGCTAGGAGATGAGTGGGCTTCATTGTGCAATTAGTTGGTCGCCATGAGAACCAAAGGGCGAGAATCAGATCCAGTAGAGTATTACTTATGGTGTTATGTTCTTACAAAAAGGACTGCTTCTCTAAAGAACTAAAGAAAAGAAAGGAATTGCTTCCCATCTGTTAAACCTAGTTACATGTAAAAGTTTATTACCTCAACAGCTAATAAAAATATTTAAAGGAAGAGAAATATTTATTAATCTTTAATTACAAGTTATTGCTCAATAATGCATAATCTTCATTTGGAGTTTGGCATTAAGATTTTGAGTGCCAGAATCCATTTTATTCCCTTTCTTAATAATAGTTTTTGATACAAATTTTGTTTTGTTCCACGGATCAACATTTTAAATAAGAAACTATCATATTCCATTTAGAAACACATACATTCATAATGATCCACACACTTGGCTTTGTTTTCCTTTCTCTCTTACACAGAACACATGTGGCAGCACCTAATTGGTTTTAGTTGATTTTGGGGTCTCAAACTAAGCAAGATTGACCTTACTTAGAGCTTAAGAGAGTAATCATCAGGGAATCCCTGAACCAAACACTGATTCAGAAAATCAAAAAGTAAAAAAAACTTGGAAGAAGCAAATAACAAGCCATTTTATATGGTTGCCAAGAAAAAAAAATGGAGGTGTCAGACTCAGTTTGAGGGAATCTTAGCCTTGATGGAGAAAGCAATAGAACTTGTTAGCTAGATTCAGAAGATTGAGGCAATGGCTGCGTCTCAGAGATGTCTAAGGTACAGATGACAGTAGGAACACTGTCCTCAGTTACCCTCATATCAAATCAATCAACATGCCTTCAAGTATTCCAAAATTTGTTCAACAACTTCAGCAACTGATGAAGATGATATGATAATATTCTTCACACCTGTTGAAATAGTCATCACAAGACTTCATCAGCTATATTCTATCTTCCAAAATGGTTCCACAATACAGGTAGTCCTCAACTTATGATTACAATTGAGCTCAAAATTACTGATGCTAAGCAAGAGTTAAGTGAGTTTTACCCCCATTTTATGATCTTTCTTGCCACAGTTGTTAAGTGAATCACTGCAGTTGTTATTGGCACAATTGTTAAGTGAATCTGGCTTCCCCATTGACTTTGCTTGTCAGAAGGTTGCAAAAGGTGAACACATAAACCTGGGACTCCTGAACCATTAGAAATATGAACCAGTTGCTGAGCATCCAAATTTTTTTTTTTATTAAAAGTTTTAAAGATTTTATACAATATATACAAATTTATACAAATCCCTCCCCCCTCCCCCCACTTCCCAGAGCTGATTACAGGGTTACAAATAAACAATTGTGATCTAACTAACATTACCCAACTATACAAACGGTCAAATCCATAACATGCTTTAACTCCTTTTCAAAATAAGTATTAACAAATTAAATACAAAAATAATAATATAATTAAACCATAAAACTAAGTAATATAAGTTCTACCATATCAAACTGTTAATAATAATCTAAAATTTACTCATAAGCTAGATAATACTTTTTAGTCTCATATTTATTCTGAATATAATCTATCCATCTTCTCCAAACCGAAATATATCTTTCTTGTGAGTAGTCCTTCAAATAAGCGGAAATTTTTGCCATTTCTGCTAAATTAGACACCTTGAGTATCCATTCTTCCATAGTAGGCAAAGAATCTTTCTTCCAATATTGCCCCACCAATAATCTTGTAGCTGTTATAAGATTCAACATCAAATTAATTTCTTTAACATCAAAATCTACAATAACACCTTTAACATTGATTAGTGATTGGCTTAACTCAGTGTTTCTCAACCTTGGCGACTTGAAGAGGTATGGACTTCAACTCCCAGTGGAATAACCTGGTTTTTAAGAAGAGACTGGACAGCCATTTGTCTGAAATAGTATAGGGTTTCCTGCCTGAGCAGGGGGTTGGACTAGATGACCTCCAAGGTCCCTTCCAACTTTATTTATTATTATTATTATTTAACAGAGCATGCATATTCTACTATTCAAAACCTTCCACTGATCTACACATGAGACCATGTGCATACAGCTAGCCAAAAGCTGTTTCAAGAATATTTAAACATTGTTGCTCTGCTTATCAGAATACATAACAATATCCCCTTTTCCCCTTTGGTTGAACTTTTACACTAATTTAAAAGCAAAGAAAATATACGCAAGAATATTTGGTCACATTTTCCTGAATCTTACAAATGGCAAGCCGATATATTTACATTTTCCATCTATATGATCATGATATATTAATCCATCTTTCTATTCCTTTTTAATTTTAATTTTATTTTATTTTGCTTGAAGGTGATTTTTTAAATTTCAGTCAATCTATTTAATTTAAAAAGATCCAGACCTCACTGATATTGCTAACTAGCTTTCTGTTACTGCCCCAATGAGATTTTTGTTTTCTTTCCAATACTGTACCAAGAATAACACAGAACAAAATAATCTGTAGTTTGGGTTAGGTCTAGAAAAAGAGCACTCAATTAGCTCACTTTGGGAGAAGAAAAGCATACACCTCCTTCCAGTTTGCTATCTATGTAATGCAATAATTATACCTTCGCACGAAACTCTCCTATAGTTTTCCACAGGATAAATTAGGAAACGAAGAGAAACTTCTCTACCTCTCAAACTTATTCTAATAATCTCATCAGGCAGATTATGAACACCTATCACTCCGTGTCCCAAGTAAATTGTGGAGGTGACTTAGGACCCCTTCGCATAATAGGCAAACCTTGGACCCTATCCGTGCTCTCTACCTTTAACAGATGCCCAATGGCAAACTAGAAGGCGGGACTTCCGGCGTCGGTTGCTAAGACAAGCACGTTTCTTTCCTTAACAACGGTAAGGAGACTGGCTTTGGGGGCTCGGGGTCGAGGTGACGCAGGTGAGATGTACCACCGAGTGTTCGTTCGGGGCTCCCGGCGTGGACGGAGCTGCTTCTGGCTTCCTCCTTGGACCGGGTGGCGCTCACCGGCCGCACGCCTTTCCTCTGCCGGGTCTGGTCCCTCGGATAGTGCCGTCCGCCCCTGCCTTTAGCCGGGTCTTAGAGCACTCCTTTCTCCTGAGCGGCTGGGTGGGACTGTCCCACATTCCAGCCCGTGTATGATCCGGGCGAGGCGAGCATCTGAGCGGAGCTCAGGAAGATGAAGCGGCTCGCCTGGGCTAAAGGAAGGCAGCCGAATCATTATTTCAGCCGGCTGCGGTTCTTCCTCGCCGCTCCTTTCGGAGGTGCGTGGGAGGAAATTCGGATTTTCACTTAAGGTATAGACATCCCTTCGGTTAGGTGTGAATCTGAAGCGGGCTGATACTCCAGAGGGAGGATTTACTCTCCCGCCGGCCTTGAATCACGGGGGAAGCAGGGTGCTAACCTTCGAGCAAGTGCAGAGTGTGTTTGCCCACGAAATGAAGAGTTAGCCCTTGCGTAGATGGAAAGCTTTCCGGGTCTGGAAATGTCCTTTTTTATGAATAAAATAGCAGGCTTTGTTACTTGATGTGATAAGGTACTATTCTCCTTAGCAATGAAGTGGACAACAGAATCTTATATTTTTTTTCTTAATACTTGACAAATCATTCTAAATTAAAGTGATCCAAAATCAGTGACCCAAATGGATCTTTTGATTGTACCTCAATAAGACGATTGATTGATTCTGATTCTAAGTGATAGTCAGATCAAAAATTACTGTGAGATGTATTTGCACAATATCTAAATATACAAATGAGCCAAAACTAACCTTTGGCTATGGGTTTCAAAATAGCTGAATGGTTGGAAGTTATTAACACACAGTATAGTTTTTACTTCAATTAGTACCTGGTGAAACCACAGTGGAATAATTTATTTGGAGGCAATGCAGTTTTGATGTCTCAAGATTATTGAAATAGTTTACAGAATAATTCAAAAACAACAACATAGTAAGAAAGGAATGATACAATGATACAAGGCAGTATCTTTTATACAAAGATATGGCAACAAAGTTTTACAGTTACAATATTTAAAAGATCATTATTTAAATGTCCTCAAAAAGAGTAACAGATAAGCAAGCTAAGCCCCTAATGCCTCCAAAATCACTTTTCCTATAAAACACACAAAAAAATTAGCATAATTTTTGTTAGTAATGAAGATTATTTGCCTAAGATTCCAGCATTTGGATGGCAAAATGATATTTCCTTCTGGTCTTTGAGGTCTCTTAAATTTTATCTTCCAAGAAGGCAGAATCATTGTAAGCATTTTTGTATTTTCATTTTACTGCTCATTGTTTAGTAGTTGCTTCTTACAATTTGCAATGAAAGATCAGATTTTTTTCAAATGTATAGTATGCCAAATGTACTGAGTATCTATGTTGCCTGTAAACAGCATACTGAATGATACTGTGGTATTTTTAGAAGGAATGCAGCACACTGACATCCTTCTAATATCATCCTGTATTGTGCCCATACGGTTGATTAATTCTTATTTATCCACATCTTCTATTTTTTTATGGAGCTACAGAATAATGTCTTGGTGATTTTGAAATTCATTATTTGAAACTGACTTACCTGAAATATATTTATGTCCCCTCTAGACCAGTGATTCATAGAGTCTCCAGAAAGAGATTTTTTTTCCTCTTATAATACACAATCTTTAAAATACATGTGAATACACAAGATTAGCTAATTGATTAGCTGTTAATTCCACTGGAGTAAAAAAGAGAGCTAGTTCCTTATCTGAAAGAATAAAAAAATCTGTACAAGACTTGCTACTTCTGAAACTCTGGTTCCCAATATGAAATTTAAACAAATTGTAATAATTTAGTCAAATAAACAGGGATCATTACAGTCACCATAATTCAATTTTTTTTTTATTATTGTTACTATTTGAAGCCTGTCTATTTTAACAATATTAGCAAGAATAAAAAAAAAACTAGACAAATGTCATTGTCATATAAATGACTGTTTATTTTAATTCTCTTAAAAGGGTTTGACTGTATTATATCCTAACTATTATGCTATATTATTTTTTCCTTTATTTTTCTATATAGCATAAGGTATTTTTTCCAAAACTGAACTGAATTCACATTGCTAGCCTACACGTGACTGGTTTCCTTCAAAATATTCTGCCCCCACTTGAAGTCACAGTGGACAGATAATGGCAGATACCGGGGAGGGGAAAAAAGAAGAAGCAGATTATAAGAGACTTCACAGCTTCCCACTGATTAGGGTAAGAATGCAAGTGAAGAGAGATGACATATTTCAAATCAGAAGATATTGAAATGTAATGCCATTTTTATATCTTAAATTTGTCACAAAAACTAAACAGAAGAGTGAGGGGAAGGATGGAGAGAACTAGTTGCCATAGTGACTGAAGAGTTATTAGTTTATCTGCGAAAATCTGATTACCCAAGGTATACAGAGCACCCTTGATCAAAATGTGCATTCCTGTCCCTCAGAGCTTAGTAAGCATCTTCTTTCAAGGCTGTTTTGTATGGCATCATACCATGTTTTTATAATGTATCATACCATGTTTTTTTATAGCGTATGAGCTGTGGTTAAAGTACAATACTGTAGGCTAATTCTGCTGACTGTCAGCAGTTTGGCAGTTTGATTCCCACTGGCTCAAGGTTGAATCAGCCTTCCATCCTTCTGAGGTCAGTAAAATGAGGACACAATGTTGGGGGGCAATAGGCTGACAGTTTTACAAACTGCTTAAAGAGAGCTGTGAAGCACTATGAAGCAGTTTAAGTCTAAGTGCTATTGCTATTGCTATCTATGTTGAAGAAATCTTTGCTATGGGCCCAAGCAAGCTGATACTTCTTTGTTTGTGTTACATAATGCTTGTGAAGTTTTCTAATGAAGGAGACTCTGCTCTCCCTCCCAAGTTTGAATGATGAAATGTTGATCACTCTAAAGCTAGCCTAAGAGGTTCATTCCAAGGCCTTAGGTAAGGTCAAAAATCAGGCTTAAGATTTTATATGCATAGAGATGGAAAGAAGTTGGTAGTAACTATAATGGAGGAATGGTTGGTGAAGATGATCAACTTGGTGAAATGGCTAAATTGACTTGTTTGATTAGAGAGAAGATGATATCTACATTTATTGGTGATTAGAAACCCCTTACAGACTTTTTGCATTAAAAAAGACAAAAATTAATATTGAGTCCTGCAGGCCCTGGCTTAGCACAAATGGTTGCAGGAGAGAGGCTGTGGTAGTTTCTTCATTAACCATGACAAAGTGGCATGTGTGAAGCTTTTCCCCTTTGTGTGACATTTGTATTAGAAAGGAGGATTGCAATTGAAACTAGAGTATATTGCATAGAAAAGAATTACTGGGGAAAAAGTCTGTAGACTGGTATTCTTGGTAGTTAATTGTCTGTAATAAATAAAGACAAATTTATGGAAGAGATTTGAATCCTTCCATTCTTCATGTCTTAGCATCTCATTATGATTCAGTGTTATGCAGTAACCAATCCTGGCTTAAAACTGACAGAGATCCTCTATGCTTGTAATTTTTTTCCCAGCACTCAGACATGCCGGAAGAAATGCGAGTTGAGGCCATGGAATTATGTGTCACTGCATGTGAGAAATATGCCACCAACAATGAGGTACTGACACTAAAACCTCTGTATTTGGTGAGACACCAGATATGCTTCAGTTAATTTTTAACCACCTCTTTCTAAAAGGAAAGGTAATAGAAGAAGCAATAAATCTATATTCTTATAGATTCTGGTATCATAAATATATATTAAAAACCAGTAATCATAGTTTGTATAAATGCCCTTTTTACTCCTGCCTTTGATGCTAAATCCCTTTCTATAACTAAATGATAATAGAGCATTTTTCCCTAGCATGATCTCTTTATGCTTAAAACCTAGCATTGCATGATAAGATTAATGTTAACTATGGTAATTTTTTTGTAGCTCAGCTAGCAGTGTTGTATGCCCTTAGGCCTCCCAGTTTGCACACAGTTGTTTCTGTTGGACGAATTGGATTCAATTATTATTTAGGGCAGAAAAATGCATGCTAAGCTCCATTCAAGCATCCAGAAACGTGTTCATTATGCAAGTGCTTTAGATTTTATTTATCTATATTTCCTATTTTTAATCTCCCTCAGTGATAGATAAACTGTGTTCCCTACCCATGTCACTCAGATGACTTTGACTCCTGTGGTCACTGATCTAGCGCAAATGACTACAGGAAAGTAGCTGTGATAGTTTCTTCAGTAACCAGGACAAAGTGGTACATGTAAGGCTTTCCCCCTGCAGACATTTGTGCAAGGAGATGCCATTTAACTGTAACGCCACCCCCATAGGGATCACTTAAGTCCGGGCCCTCCCAACCTCCTCTCCAAGCGGCCACCAGCCCAAAGAGGTCTCTCACATTGGCGCCTCTGTCTTACAGGGCACGTGAAGTAGTATTCAGTCACGATCGGCAGCCACACACATGGGGCGGTGATGGTCGCTCTCTCTCCCAACAGTGACTCACTTGGGATGATGGTGGTTGATCTCAGGCAATAAGAACTTACAGGGAAGATGGTAGTCAATCTCTAATGACAACAACTTGCTCAGAACAATGTTAATCAGCCTCTGGTGATGGCAATTTGTCTAGAACAATGGTGGCCAGTCTCTGATGACAGCAACTTGCCTAAAGCAATGGTAGCCAGTCTCTGGTGGCAACAACTTGCCTAGGACGATGTTAATCCATCTTTGATGACAACTTGCCTAGAATGTTGGCAACCAATCTCTGGTGCTGGCAGAGGCCTCCCTTGTCCGCTCTCCTTGTCCCTCTCTGACCTCACCCCATGTAATCCCTTTTTATCTTCCCCAGCTGATCCTATAAAGAAAAGAAACCCTTACCTCCCACTAAAAGAGGTATGTCAAACTCTTCCCTAACTCTCCCTCTGGCTAACTTAGTCCAAGGGAAAAGAATTAAAACTCCCAAACTACCCTCTCTCCCTCTCTTCGTCTGGCCTGCCTACAAGGAAAGAGAAAGAAACAATAAAACCTCACCTTTCCCCCCCCTACCCCCGCCTCTCTCTCTCTCTCTTTCTTTCTCCCTCCCTCCCTGGCCTGCTTCAAGCAAACAGCTCCAACCAGCCACTCTCACCATCTTTCTCTCTGCTTGGCTTGCTTCAGGCAAACAGCTCTGGCAAGCTACTCCCACTTTCCCTCTCTCTCTCTCTCTCTCTCTCTCTCTCTCTTTCTGCCTGGCCTCCTTCCAGCAAACGGTTCCAGCAACTACTCTTATCCTCTATCCCTCCCTGCCTGGCTTGCTTCAAGCAAACAGCTCCAGCAACTACTCTCTCTCTATCCCTTCCCCTTTCGTCCAGCTTGCCTGTAACAAAGCAAAAAAAGCAAACGCAAAAACCCCAGCTTTTTACTCTCTCTTCGATCAGCTGGATCAGAATGGCAAGCTCCACCAAGCCTTCTCTCTTCCTCCCTTCTATCAGCTTCCCCCCTTTTTTTCCCTCCTCTGAGCCACGCCCCGCTGCCAGACCCATTGCAGCTGCTGGAGCTCCTCATCTTCCTGCCTAATCAGCGGGGCTCCTGCAAAGCCTCTCAGCTGGCCCCATTCTCACTCCAACTCCGCTACATAAGCAAGGTCAGGGGAAAAAGTGTTCCTAATATTTCAACTAACGGAGCTAGCAGGATAAAGACCTTTTGTTACTTTGTTAAGCATTCTGGCAATAAGTACAGGTAGCCCTCGGCCACAATTGGGAGCAGAATTTCTCTTGCTAAGCAGGGCAAATGTTAAGTCAGTCATGCCAGTTTTACAACCTTTTTTTGCCACAGTTGTTAAGTGAATCACTGCAGTTAAATGAATCCTGTGTTTATTAAGTGAATCCAGCTTCCCCCCCCCCCCAATGACTTTGCTTATCAGAAGCAGACTGGGAAGGTCTCCAGTGATGATCACACATTGCCAGGATGCTGCAGTTATCATAAATACATGGCAGTTAACAAGCATCTGAATTTTAATGATGTAATCATGGGGATGCTGCAGTAGTGGTGGCATTTTTTCAGTGCCATTTTAACTTTGAACGAATGGTCGTAAGCCAAGGACTACCTGTATGCTAATTTACTTCTATCAACTGTTTTGTGAGTGATCAGATGTTGACACATTTACCTACAGCTCAAGCTATCTTCCTGAATACGGACATGTGGCTTTCATGGCAACAGTACAGATATGGCTTACTGCCTTTTTCTGGAATGTTTTTGGGATTCCTTCATCTAAATTACAGTCCTCTACTTGCTGGAGATATTAAACAGGCCCTAGCCTGCTTAGCTTTGCAGCCTAACATTGCCCAAATGTTGCTACCTGCTGGAAAACCTTTTGTTCTAGTAATATTTTTTTGTGAGGTGAAAAGTATATTCCATTTTAGTAATGTTACTTTTTTCTTTTGGTTTCTGTTCCCTGTCAAACTTTTCCTTCAGAGCGCTGCCAAGATGATCAAAGAGACAATGGACAAGAAATTTGGATCTTCCTGGCATGTAGTGATTGGGGAAGGGTTTGGCTTCGAAATCACCCACGAAGTGAAGAACTTGCTGTACATGTTCTTTGGAGGCAGTCTAGCAGTTTGTGTTTGGAAATGTTCCTGACACATTTTTCACTATTGAAGCTCACTGCAAGCAGGATACTTTTTTCCCAGACTTTTAATTGGTTTTTGTACAATTTAAAGGGCAGCTTTATTTTTAATAACAACAAATATTGGGCTTTTTCTTATTTATATGCAAGTTTTATGAGATATATTTAGTGTGTTATCTGTAAATCTGTTTGAGCTACCTAATCCAGCTCATAAGTGTTTTGATTCTGATTTTACCAATGTGTCTTCTTGCTTAGAGGTGGGATTGTGCAAGAGCAATTGGGTTTATGAAGCCATACATTGGAGGTAGGTGTGAGAATTTTAACCCAAGTTTGCTGCTACTTCTCCTTGCTATCCTTCCCACTTTCTGAGAGCAGACCTGAAAAAGCAGCTTTCTTTCTGTCTGGATGGCAGCTGCATGGTTGAGAAACCTAAGCTGGCGGATGGTTGCTAAAATGATTTGCCTCGCCACCTCACTACACCTAAAGAGCACTAATATAATTTGTGGAGCATATGGTGCAGAAATAGAGAATATTTTGCCTAGCATGGGGATGGGGTGGGAGTATCATACCAATATGTTCAGAAACTGGTAATGGAAAAAACGGACCTGACCTGCCGGTTTCTTATACTTCTAAGTACAATTGTACTTCCATTTTGTAGGCTGATGCCATCACAGAGGTGTTTGATTAACGGAATGATCCTAATTGTATTTTCTATATCCCTTGTTAGAATTTGGAATGGAAAGGGGATTTACTTTTTGCAATAAAACTTTTTTAAAATGCATGCCTGATAGATTCTCCTAGAATTTTGTGTGTGCTCATGAATGTTGAGGGACCAATAGGTACTTGCTTTCCAGTAGGATTCAAAGATCCTACTGACAACATGACTGAATTCAGTGTTGTCCTTTGGTTAATGCTTAGGCCACCATGTCGTGGCTCACCTCCAGCCTTCTTGGGACAGCAATTTGCTAGAACTGAGCCATGTGCAGGATCGTATTTCTTAATCGCCCTCTACACTTGGTGGACAATCCCAAGACATGTTTTGCTTAGAATGCCCCAAAGGTGCGCTATGCACTCATGAACTTCAAATCTCTAGTTAGCTTTAATGTCAGGTTGCATCATCCCATAAAATGGTGGTTAACTGCTATAGAATTATTCCACTGAAATTAACAGGACACCTACAGGCAAACTATATATCACAATGTAACAAAACTGAATTGGGACTACTATGTAATGGTGTCCTTATGGCCATATCTTACCAGTTTAGAATACCACTATAATGGTATTAAAACATATCAAGTAGTTCAAACTAACCCAAATAGCTGCATTCTCCCTTTCCCCTTTATCCAATTTCTGATGCAAGCCATCCATCAAAGTTATCAAAGCAGCCTTACTATATCATGGCCTGATTAAAATGAGTCCAGATAATCAACATCTTTCAAATAAAACTAAAGAGGTCATTGCCACCTTCCCACCAAAATAGAATGTATGAAAGTAGAATAATTAAAGAGGTTTATTATTCATTTTAGAAATTACACAGCTGCCCATTTTAAACATAACTCTGGGCAGCGGAGAAATAGGTAAAAGCAATATTTAATAAAAAGTGGTGTAAAGCTATACAGAATACATGATCCAAGCTGGGTTGGTCACCATAAATTAGTCTTCCAAGCCCATCCTCAGGGAACTTCCCCCTCGCCAGAATATGTGCTTTGGGCTATTCCATGCATAGCATTTGTGTGGTGCCTGGTTGTATTTGACTTTTTAGCTGTTGGTTGGAGTGTTGATGGCTGGTAAACTTGATTTTGTTTCCTTGTGCTACCAAGTCCTCATCTCCCAAGTACTTTATAAGCTGGTGGTAAATCAGCACTCCTGTTGTCTGACAAGGGATCCATTTCCCAGGCTTCAATCATTTCCTTGGCTATTTTTATACCTGCTCAGCCAACGTCTACAAAATTCAATGTATGTCCTTGTTCATTGCAATGTGAGGCTGCCAATGAGTTTGGATCTCATCTGACCGCTTGCTTGTGTAATTGCAATGTAATGGTTAACTTCCCATCTGTCCTACAGAGGGACAACACATGCGGGGGATCTGGTAGGTTACATAGGAAGTATCACCCACCTCCAAATGATCTTTGCAATGCATGATCTATCCTCATATGAGTAGCCTCTGGGCAGTGTGCAAGGCCTACTTGCAGATCTCAGAAGCTGCTTTCTACCATATAGTTGGTCTTGTGCCTTCTTTCTTCTTTTCTCTCCCCTGTTTTGTTGCACAGGAATCTTGTAATAAATGCTTGTGGGTACCCATTTGTCATGTAGAATACAATTAAAATCATATTGTAATTAAAGGTTCCTCAGAAGGCTCCATGTAACAAATCTATGGTGCTCCACTGAGGTTCTAACCCTATCATCTCAGGAAAGAGCCAGATTTCCAAGGGAAAGATGTTCCAAAGTTAATTTAAATCTTAAGTTAACAGGATATTTTCAACAAGAGTCTTAATCAACTTCTTATTAAACGAAGAAGAGAAAGAGAAACCGTTTTCACAGGTGCAATTCCTCCAAGACCAATTTTATCAAACAAAAGGAAAAAGGATGAAGGAAACAGATGGTGAACTTCTATTTTAACATCTACATTTCTGAAATCTACAAGATGAAAAAACAAAACAGGACAAGCAAATTGCCAATTTGCCCGTATGATCTGCCCCAACAATGGATCCAAGTCAATTTTATCTATGAAGAAAATCCAGTATTTTTTCCTCACAGCTCCAGGGCACAAGGCCAATACTCAGGAAAATTCATGGTAAAATATCAATTTGAAGCCAGATCTCTCCAGGCTAAATCAGACATCACAAGACAAATCTTCAGTGAAGTCAGCCACCAATCACTTTACCGATATTGTCTTTCCTTTCTGTGAAAAATTGGGGGATAAATAGGTTATTCATGGTGCCAACAAGTGCATGCTACATCTGAAGTAAACATGAAGACTTATAACCCTTTGTTGCTGCCCAGTGTAGGTACCTTACATACTAGAACCAAGCTTAGAATAGAGGGAAAGTCATCCAAAACCCAGAAATCAAACATTAAGCATTATTTCTGTTCCTTGAGTTTTCCATGTCCCAAGTCCTTCCCATCCATGATCAAATTTTGACAGTTAAAAATGATGTCTTCAGGTGGGAGCCATTCACTGTCTTAGTTAATAGAGGGATCTGGCAGAGAATGCATGCTACAGGTCCCATCAGCTACTTTCTGGAAGTGCCACCAGACCTGCTTATATCCTCAGGCCTGGGGATTGCAAGGAACCAGTAACATTCTAAAATGGTTCCATCATTGTGGTTTATATTCATTTTCCCCTGTGCCTGTGGTAACAGAATAACAAGAGTTGGAAGGGACCTTGGAGGTCTTCTAATCCAACCCTCTGCTCAGACAGGAAACTCTACAATATACAATTTCAGACAAATGATTGTCCAGTCTCTTCTTTAAAACCTTCAGTGTTGGAGCACCCACAACTTCTGGAGTCATTCCACTGATTGTTCTGTGGGGAAATTTCTCTTCAGTCCTAAGTTGCTTCTCTCCTTAATTAGTTTCCATCCGTTGCTTCTTGTCCTGCTGCTTTGAAGAATAGCAGAACCCCCCCCCCTTTGTGGCAATCCTTTAGATATTTAAATATCGCTATGTTACCCTAGTCCAGGGGTAGGCAACCTTGGCTCTTTTATGACTCGTGGACTTCAACTCCCAGAATTCATGAGCCAGCATGGCTGGCTGAGGAATTCTGGGAGTTGAAGTCCACAGAGAGTCATAAAAGAGCCAAGGTTGCCTACCTCTGCCCTAGTCCTTTTCATTAAACTAGATCAGACATGTCAAACACAAGGCCTGGGGGCCGGATATGGCCCGCAAAGTGGTTTCATGTGGCCCGCAAAGCCATCCTGGGAACAGTGAGGGAATGACCCCTACTGCCTTGGCCCTGGCCCAGGTCCCACCCCCTTCTGCCAGAGACCCTCTGATCTGTCCCACTCCTGCCCAGGCCCCCACAGACACCCTTGACGCGAATGATGCAGAACTGACCACGACCACCCAGTAGGCCACACCCACTCCATCCACGCCCACCCAGCCGGCTGCACCCACTCTGGCCACACCCACCCAGCCCCCCAAGGGCAACCACAATGCTGATGCGGCCCTCAGTGAAATTGAGTTTGACACCCCTGAACTATACACAATTTCTTCAGCAGTTCATATTTTACCTCTAGTCCCTTAATTATCTGTATTGCTCTTCTCTACATGCTTTTCTAGAGTCTCAACATCTTTTTTATATTGTGGTTTTTATATTTTAATAATGACTGTTCTACATTTTTAATAATGTTTTTTCTATATTGTTTTACAATTGTATGCTAGTGAGAGTCACCTTTTGTGAAATGGACAATTGTATAAATTTCACAAATAAATCAAGGTTTAAGATGTGTAATACCAGCTAGTTAGCATACTTTAAACTTATTTTGTCAGGGGAATAGGTAATTTTTATTATTAGAAGCACATCCCATCTTTATTTTGTACAATTTATTGCTGCAGAAATAATGCTCCTGCTTCCTTTTTTCCCCATAACACCCAAGCTGACCCAATTCAGTCTCCCAATTTCTAGCTTAGTGATTTTAACCAGTACACCACACTGGCTTTTAATTTAGAGAGGTGCATAGTCCTCAGGAATCTTTCGACTCTAGCAGAATATAAAGAGAAATATAAATTCTTTTCAGATAAAATTCTACTAATGATACTGATGAAATATCCATGTAACTGGTTGAAAAGAAAAAAAAAAAAAACCTGCCAAGAAAAGGCTAATTGGCGTTGCAAAAAAAAAAAACCAACCCTATGAAAGCAACTACTTTAAAATCCCAAACTCACATTATGATGTGTAATAAAATGCTACAGTCAGTCCTAACTGCACTGGTCATTCTTGAATAAATACTGTCTTCTAGTATAACACATATTTAGTAAGGATTGTCTTTGTTTCTCCCAATAGGATCCAGAGAAAAGTTTCATTCTCACCTCTGGGTTTAAAGAAGAATTTACTTTACCCCTCTGTATTGGCCACTTAAAGCACAATCAGCCTTAAGAGGGCAAAGCTAAAAGGGGGAGATGAATTCTACACATAGGTCCATCTCTAATTATGACTGACATTGGTAACTATGCAAGTGATAATTTTTCTGAAATATTGTGGCAATGGATAAATTGTAGCATTGTTTTTTTCAAATCTGACATTGTGGAGATTTTTAAAAGCATGCTTTCCAGCTATGGTTTGAGATCTAGTGGAGAAAAAGAACACATTCACCACCTTCTAGATCAAAAGTCAACAAGAATCAGAAAATCTACAATAAACAGAAGAGTTGGAAGGGACCTTGGAGGTCTTCTAGTCTAATCCCCTGCTCAAGCAGGAGACCCTATACCAGGGGTAGGCAACCTTGGCTCTTTTATGACTCATGGACTTCAACTCCCAGAATTCCTGAGCCAAGGTTGCCTATCCCTGCCCTATAACATTCCAGACATGTATCCACATGATAAAGAGTGAAATAAAACTTACCATTATTTTCTAACAGAAGGAACGGCTATTGCTTCAGCCATTACATTCATCTCATTCAGCAGAATAACTTCTGCAAAACACCAACAGTTTCATTGCAGGCCATTTGTGTAAGCAGACAAGTTATTCCTTGGGTCTGTGCCTGGAAAAGAATGACAACCAATTAATGTGGATGTAAAGAGCTCAAAGCAGCCAATTAATATAGCCACAGACCTTAACCAGGCCTATTTGAACCTTTTTGTTTTCCTCTGGTGTGTTGTCTGTGTGGTGGTAACAAAGAGCAAGTTGAGATACAATAAATTTTGTCACCTTAACCTCGTTTCTTGGGTAATTTATTAAGAATTTATAACAACTCTTAATAGTACAAAAATAGCCATTTTTACATAGGAATACAATAGAAGTTGAGACTAACGAGGGAAATTGGTACCCTTCCCGCCTGCCGCTGCCAATCCAGTAACAAGATCCGGGATTTGCCCTTATACTATCCCGCCAAACCCAAAACGTGTTTCTCACGACAGGATCCGAAGGCGGAGACCCAACCCCGCCCCAGGTTTCAGTGAGAGAGCGATCTACCCCCCTGTGTTGACCATCCTAAAGCACAGATCGCTTCGGAGGCGCATAATTTAAGGGGCGAAGAAAAGATGAGGGAGTTTCAACCCCCTACCCTGCGCGGTGATCATACGCTTCACGGGCAAGGCCTCCGCGCCTCCTTCGCTGCTGTGTTTTCGGCAGGAGGGCCGGGGTTTCTTTCCCTTCGCCCGCCATCTTCCAGACTCCCGCCCTGGCCTGGCGCATTCAACAGAACAGCCTCAGCCGCAGGGGGGGCGAGAAAAGAACGCAGGAGGCGCCCGACGGGTTTATATAGCCCAAGAAAGGCGATCCCGCGAGACTGGCTGGGAAGGGGGCGCGCAAGGGCGGGGCGAGAGGAAACCAAAAATAAATGAATGAATAAATAAATAAATAAAATAAGCTTAAATAAAAAGGTGGATGGGGGAGGGGGAGGGGGGAGGACGTGGGAAAGACCCATTTCGGATTTGTGGCAGAAATGGCTGCCAGGTTCATTGGCTCAGCGACCAGGTGCCGTCTACGCAAACGAGAACATCTTACACACACAAGTAGTCCTCAACTTAAAACAATTCGTTTAGTGACCATTCAAAGTTACAGTGGCACTGAAAAATGTGACTTATGACTGTTTTTCAGTTATGACCTTTGCAGCATTCCCCATGGACAAGTGATCAAAATTCAGATGCTTAGCGACTGGTTCACATTTATGAGCATTGATGTGCCCCAAGGGCATGTGATCCCCTTTTGTGACCTCACAAGCAAAATCAATGGGGAAACGAGATTCATTTAACAATTGGGTTACTAACTTATCAACTGCAGTGATTCACTTAACTGTGGCAAGAAATATTGTAAAATGGGGACAAACTCACTTAACAACAAAAATTATTGGCTCAATTGGGCCGTAAGTTGAGGACTACCTGTATATATATGGAAGCAAGCACATAAATATTCTTCATGTCTGGTTTTTCTTTTGAGGAGGAATGGGTGTTTGGTGTAATTTACTTAAAAAATATTAATCTTTGAACTGTTTTGCTCCAAAAAAAACTCTCCGGGATCATGATGCGCGTATTCTGTGTGGAATGAAATTGTGACTCCGTTGTTTTCCTTCAAGGAAGGAGCAGAGAGATCTTTACAACTATGATCTTTACCTTTGAACCAACAAACTTTTGCTCTGGTTCATAGAATTTAACGCTAGAAGTAAAAAGTTTTTACTCCAACATGTATCTTGAATTTTACAAATTACTGTGTAACTGGTGTGTAGTTTTTGTAAGTTAGTTGCAACTGCTGCCAAACTACATGGCTTCCACACGTTGTATAAGATGCTTCACAATTTAAGTAAAAATCGTTACTAGGGATCATAATTAATAATACTGTAACCCAAACAGGCCTTAGGATGAAATATGTGTCATGTCTGAACACTAATTTTTGCAAAAGAAAAAAAAGGCTAGGATAATTTGGTGGTATGTATGCAGTTTTATTTTCCTTTTTAAAAGAAACATTGTATTTGATCAGCTGCGCCTTCTCTAACATTGTAGCATTCATCTGAACACAAGGCATTTGTGCCATTTGGATAACTATATTTCCCAAATCACAACAGAAATCTGTTGCATGAGGTTTGCTCTAGGTTTTTTTTTACTGTGTAATTTGCAATCATTGATTCGATTTTCTACACTGATATAATTTTCAGATCAGCACTAATAGGATCACCCTTCCCATCAAAATTGCTTTACATTTTATCTCCCTGTTCCAAACTATTCCTTACTACATTATCTTTGTTTTTAACACATTAAACAATATTGCTCTTTTTTGTAACAATTCCTGCACTTTCACTTCTTCCACAGCCATTTTTTTTTTGCCAAGGCCCTCACATGGCACCACTGAACAATGGTCTGTCCCACACTAAGAATTGCTCATGACCCTTATATCCTTCATCAGTTTTATCACTCTTTCATTATAAACCATCATACCCTTTAATTTGTCCCTTTTTTATTTTAATTTTTTTTTAAAGTGTGTGCATCAAAAATGCTTCAACCAAAATCAGACCATTTTCTAAACAGATACTCATCGGTCATTGTTATAACATCACTTGCATTGAGCCCAAAGGCAACTGGACTTTCTTGATTTTTTTTTCCTTGAAAAGATTCCAAGAATCTTCTTCGGTTTTGAAGAACTGAAGAAGCTTCTTGGATGAGAAGCAAAACATTTTCAAGGAAAAAGCACAGGAAAAATCCAGTTGCCTTTTAAAAAGCACCTTTGGGACAACCATAACCTGGGTGATTGTGAATCTCTCTAGACACTTTCATTGAAGGTGGCTGGAATGTAGGACTGAAACCAAGTAACCAGTCCACATGCTGCCATGAAATAGCTAGGTGACAAGAGCAATCACTACCTCAACTCCTGGTGATATGAGCACATTATTTTGTTTTCCTGGGGACAATACAAGTAGTTTTCTACTATCTTTTTCTTGGCTTACATTACCACACAAAATGGTTAAAGTGAAAAAATTCACCAATGTTGCGGAGTTCCTTGGAGCAAGGATAGAATAAATATGCATCTTCTCATCTTAATTTCTCAGTCCCCCCAGGAAATACCAAGCTTTGATCTGTGCAAAAGAAAACCAAGACTCTAAAATTCTGGTCATTTCATTTATTTTAAACAGACTTTTAGACAACAAATACAATGCCCTGGTTAAAGGCATGATGTTGACATTTCTGGCAGCTGGAGGGAACCGTTTAATAACAGGAGTGGTCTTAGATCTAACTTTAGCAAGTGAGCCCATCTGTCCCTGACCAATCATTATGTTGTATATTTCTCAGGAATAGGGTGTCAGACCTGCCTTGGTTTGAAGCTCCAAGAACAATCCATTTGGTTAAAAAAGGTACAGTTTACTAGACTACAGTAATTCACTTGACTTCTAGTAAACTATACCTTTCTCAACCAAATGGAAGTTAAGGATTGTTCGTATTTAGAAGCTCAAGCTGAGACAAGTCTGACCTAGGGATTCTGTGACCTTCCAGAGTCCTGAACTAGAGTTTCCAACCGTCTCGGCAGTAGCATTTGCAGGTGGGTCAGACTGATGACCCACCTGCCCCTTTTCCATGAGCTTCATGATATCACATACATGTCCCACAGGGGAGGCACTGGAATGCTACTTTCATCATTCTGACAAAAACAAGCTACAGCGCTGCAATTCTTCATGATTACTGCCATGAAGATGGCTGAAAATTGCATTTTAGCAACTCTAGGAGGTCCCCACTGGAAACACAGCCCTTTTAAGTGCAACTATGGGTGAAAATATACCTATGAATGATTAAAGTGTACCATCAATCCATTACTGTTGCATTTGTTCAACTACAAAGTGATTTTTCATGGTTACAAGTAACGGACTAGGGCTATTTTTCCAGGAACTGACGGGTCTTGCTGCAAAGTTACATAGGGCATCACATTCCCAACTTCATGTGTATTGCTGCTCCCAATCCACTTTGTAAAAAGCAAGCTCTTAATGTAATCTTTGCAAGTGTATCATGAACTTGAACCCTACAACTCTTTAGAAGAAAAAGCCAAATTGTAAGCAAGATATGTTGCTAAGAAGCATATGTAATGTTGTGTGTTCTATCAGAAGTGACCAACTGCCACTGAGCAGACCTCAAAGACGGACTGCCCTAAAGGAAGCAGTGAGAAGGCAACAAAATCTTTGACCTAAAGCCATTAGGGGGGGACTTGCTTGTCCGGCTAAAACAGCCTTTCCTGATATGTGTTGGAAACAATTGGGAAAGGCTGAGTTGGAACACAAGGGGCAAGATAGGTAGGTTGCAGTGCTGGGAATTCCAGTCCCAACACACCCAGAAGGGGCTAGACTAGAGGAGGCATGGCACTCACAAGACACTCTGCATCTGTTTTACCGTTTTGGGAGTTCTTGTAGGAACCACCATCAACAGACACTGCAGCACCTAGATGACTGTGCCATTTGAAAGCTAAGCAAGGGCTGGCAGAATGATTCCCAAGCAAGACCCTCTATGCACAGAAACCGTCCAAAGAACGAAGACAAAAACAACAACAACAACCCTAGGACCTTTCTCAGTAGCAAGGTAAGTTTTCTATATACAGGTGGCTTTTGTTTAAGGAGAAGCAGATCATCTTACAAATTCTACAAAGTGGCTTCAGTTGCATGTTGTTCATCTCAGTTGCTGCTTGCAAAAGATATATGGATAGGATGTTCTTCTCGGCTAGATGATTCAGAAGTGGATGGGGTCGGGCATCCATTTTGAGAGCCGCGCCATCACATAAAAACACCTTGTAACACCAACTGCATGTTTTCTTTCTTGAACCGAGCACCATCGATCAAATGACTTTGCATTTTGTAAACTCTGCATTTGGGGAATCCGTTGTAGATAATTAATTTCCCAAAACAACCCAGCAATGCAAACAAAATTGATTTCAAGATGTCACCAGAGTTTAACTAGCATTTAGATGCATCAGCAGGCAAATGGTTGGCAAGAGGAGCTCAGCTAATACTCACAGAACTTCAGAAAGGAGGACTAATAGCCCCCAAATTCTGAAGCCAAGAAATAAGACCAGCCAAGTTTTTCCAAGATTGATTCTTGGCCTTGTTTCAAGGCAACAGCTACTCCTAACAAAAACAACACTGAATGGGGCGAACAAGAAAAAAAACATTCATGACGTCTGCACTAAACACTGGTCCAAGTACAGCTGGATATGGGACACAGCCTGATTCCACTTCCAGCCAGCAAGACAACCTTGGCCCACGCCTTCAAGCACCAAACATTTCTGACCAGGGATATTGATTACTTTCTTGGCCGCAGTAAATGAGCTGACGTTATTGTGTTCGAAGTTGATAATCTAGGAGGAAAAGAAAATTTAATGAGCTCAGTGATGAGAAGCAGCGAAGCTATGCACAGAGAACCCCTCCACTCCATTTTTTTTAACTTGTTCATTTCTTACCATTGCATCCAACCTTTTTTCTATGGAAATGAAACAGGCATGTGAAAAATTGCCTCTCATTTATTATTATTATTATTATTAAGTTGGAAGGGACCTTGGAGGTCATCTAGTCCAATCCCCTGCTCAGGCAGGAACCCTACACCATTTCAGACAAATGGCTGTCCAGTCTCTTCTTAAAAACTTCCAGTGTTGGAGCATTCACTGCTTCTGGAGGTAGGTTGTTCCACTGGTTAATTGTTCTAACTGTCAGGAAGTTTCTCCTTAGTTCTAGGTTGTTTCTCTCCCTGATTAGTTTCCATCCGTTGCTTCTTGTCCTGCCTTCAGGAGCTTTGGAAAATAGCTTGACTCCCTCTTCTTTGTGGCAGCCCCTGAGATATTGGAACACTGCTCTCATGTCCCCCCTTGTCCTTCTCTTCATTAAACTAGACATACCCAATTCCAGCAGCCGTTCCTTATATGCTTTAGCCTTCAGTCCCCTAATCATCTTTGTTGCTCTTCTCTGTACTCTTTCTAGAGTCTCAACATTTTTTTTACATCGTGGTGACCAAAACTGGATGCAGTATTCCAAGTGTGGCCTTACCAAGGCAGCAACTATTAGGGTAGACTGGGAAAAAATGACTAGTCCAAAGCCCCCCAGTGGATTCCCTGATCAAGTAAAAAATTGAAAATAGTCTCCCCATTGCTACTCCCAAGATTCTAATTACCATTCCACCCCAGACCTTGCTCATTTTCCCCATGTTTTTTTACAGAGGACCGTCTAATTCTAAAACTATGGTCAGCTATATACTAGCCATCCCATTACTTACTTAAGTGATTGCACAATTAACGTTGCTAGTTTGGGAGTAAGATCTGCCTAACGTATATATTTTAATCTTGTATTTTATATTTAAAATTTTATGTTGCATAGTATGCCTTATTTTAATTGTGATGCTTCTGGCACAAATAAATAATCCCATTCCTTATCCTAGGAGAAACACATGATAAAGAGCTCTGGTTACTTAACCAAATTCAGTCTCACCTAGACCTCATTCTTACTGCAAGCACATGGAAACCATCCTACACCACGTGACACCCACCAAGTTAAGCACTCGATATACTAGCACCATTTTGTGGCTGCAAGGCCACCTTAAGGTATCTAATAAGCAAAGTGTCTTTTCACATACCTCCGTTCTGGGTAATGTAGCGGACCCAAGGCAATGCCTGGTAGCCACTCTTCTCAATTATTTTTAAATAACGAACCTAGAAAGGAACAGAAGTAAACTTTCAGCTTCCGTCTGAAGAAGTCCATTTGCTTCCCACATTCACGGGGGTGGGGCAGATAAAAGAGAAGGAGAAGCATGAAGCATAGAGAGTGGACAAGATCACTGAAATCCCATCTAGGCTGGCAAGGCACCCACAATGATAGCCTGCTTACCTGAATTCCAGATGTGGTGAAATATGGGATTTCAAACTTCACACTGATGGGAGGTTTCCCTTCTTTGTCCTCAGCTTCCACACTCGGAAGCCCAAAATGGGCCCTCATCAAGTACTCCTTCCCTCCCTGTAAGTTAGCAGAGAGTCAAATTTCATTTTATCCCACCTTTCAGGGCTTCTCACACCAAAGAGCTGAAGGAAAACCATCCGTTCCACAAAATCTGTGCAATTCTATCCAGAGTGATAGACAGAATTCCACGGGATCGACGGAGGTGAACTAAACCATGCTGGACAGGGCAAAGTTCTTTTGAAATGAGCTAATGAAACTTGCTCTGAACAGTTAGGGAAGAACTGTCTACGCAAAGATCCTTTGGAAATAAAATGGATAGAGGGTTGTTTTTTTTTTGGCCTCTCTCCCAGAGATGTTCACAATCAATGAGCTTACTGGAAAAGACTTGATGGACCACACAATGGCACTGTTCTCAGGAACCCACTTGACATTCCCAACTGTGGTTTTGAACTTTGGTGAATCGGCATCATTGGGAACAGGAATGTGAATCTCCACGTTATTGGCTGTAGATCTGCGCTTGAATTGACTCTTGGCCTAAAAAGGTTTTAAAATTGCTATAGAAAATACAATCCCGAATAAACTGAGAAATTTGCAAAGTATAATTTTTAATTTCTTTCTAGTGTCTTTTTCTCCACAAGTACTGTTCCAAAAGGCTTGCTTAGTTTGAATAAAATGGGTGTTATTTTATTGGCTAAGAATCAATCTTTTCCTGGCCTCTTTTTCAACAAAAAAGACAAGGATAGAAATGTTAGGCTTGTTCTTTCAATCATTTTTATTAGATTTTTTTTAAAAAATGCACCATCGTAATTTAATGATGCAAAGTATGCTCCAAGGCCACACGCAGCCCGTGCTTCCTCATCTTTCCTTAACAACCAGGTATTCTCAATATTTATGGAATGTTCAATAGGAAAACATAGCAAGGAATGGACACTGGAGCCCTTTGAGATTTTACTCCATGTGCAGCCCTCCCTGGCCTCCAAGATGCTTTTAACAGCCTGCTACCTTTTCTCTAGAACCTTTGAGAACAGAACTGCTTTGCACAATGGACCACAAAGGGCCAACAGAGTTTTCTGGATTCCACTCACCTTGATCATGTACTCTATGCGACTATGGGAATGTTTCTCTATAACTGACTCAATCCAGATTAGAGGTTTTACCTGCAGATGACAAGATAAACTGTTATTGCATCACTGGCTCCCCAAGCACCAGAGGATTCATCAGTTTCTCCTTTATTTCTAGAGAAAAGGAAAGCCCCACACAGAGGATCCAAGACACTGATCACTACCGATCCCACAGTACAACTTGGCTCTTGACTGGTCTACAAGCAACCCAATGCTGCAGCGCTTTCTGTCTGGGATCATTTCACCTTCATTAGTATCATATACATAGCAGCAATCCAACATGCAGCAATTGATTGATTCCACCCATTTCACCCACCAGGTATTTCACAGATATCATCATGTGATGGTCTAAATGGAGAATTAAAGCCACAAACTCTTAAAAAGAAAGAGCCCCCCCCCCAAAAAAGGGGGGGGAACGATTCTGTTTGTAACCCAAGATTAAAACACACGTACATGGGTATTAAGACGATAGGACATGAGCTCAAATTCCCCATCGGGTGGGATAAATGAAATAGTCCTATCATTTTCAAAACGAGAGAGACGAACACACTGGTGGAATTTCACATCTTCCAGTTCCACAGATTTGCTCTTGCCGCCTGTCAGGGATAGAAGAGAAGGCCCGGGCTTGAAAAGTGTAACAGCAATAAAGGGAAGCTATAGAAGTAGGTCTGCTGAGATCACTTTAGGCCAATTTCCTAAAGCAGGGGTTTCCAAACCTGGCAACTTTAAGACTTGTGGACTTCAACTCCCAGAATTCCTCAGCCAGCTGTACTTGGTGCCAAACCAAGTTTGGAGACCCCTGTCCTAAAGAATAGCAATTTCAGCTATAAGAAGAGAAAATAAAGGCATGCATAAATCAAGTGCAGAGAATCCCAGGTCATAGGAGTACTCCTGTACAAACCCCATGCAGAAGACAGATAGATACATCACAGTAAAAAACAGAATTTATACATGCTGTTCCTAAGCCTGCCCCTCTAAGCCAGGGATTCTCATACTGGGATTGATGACCAACTTAAACGATGGTGGTAGATTTGTTGAGCAAGCAAAGCAGGCGTGGTGTCAAAACTCACTCCTCTTGTGCTTGGCAATGTCCTCAGGTGATTTCACCAGGCAAAGCAGAGAAAAAGCCTCAAGCTAGTTTTGAGGGATGGCTAATTGAGTAGTATATCAAAACCAAAACCACAGCAGCTTTATTTTATTTTACTCATAAATGAATTCATCATTTTAAGAGGTCATGGTAGTGCAAATTTTGAGAATCTCTCTCTAAGTTTCATAATGAAGAAACTGACAGGAGGACAGAATTAAACTGGTTAAGACAAAATGTTTCTGGAAGAATTCCAATTAGCACAGAGGAGTTCAAAGGGATTCTTTCATAAGATCCTTTCTAGTAAAATGACTCTAGTAATGAGTCATTAGCTATTCAATACGATGGGTTAGCAGTTCACATGCAGCTCCGCAGCACCCAATTTTCAGCTTCCAATCACTCTCCCAGCAATCCATGGCACAAGAACAGCCACAGTTCAGCACTTTAAAAAAAAAAGTTTAAAGGGCAAGATGGGTATTTTAAGCCTTGCAACATCCTCAAGCGTTTATTATGTCTTTTAAACTACCACCCCCCCTTCCACAGGTACAATTCTTTAAAATTAGGTTGCAAGGACAGGGAAGCAAAGAGGTAAGCAGGTAACCTGGAAGAAGCAGACATACTCACGGCCAGTATTATCAAAGAGGACTTTGTCATTCAAGCCAAGGCGAAGCTCTGGCATTCCAGACAAGAAAACCCTCATTTTGATGGATCCAACAATTTCACTGCGCAGAACATTCCCATTGGCACTAACCTGAAATTGAAGGGTGGGGAGGGGCGTGTCCACATTTCAAAACACTAAGGCAAAACTAACAAGATGAAATTCGGTGGTGATCAATGTAAAGTGATACTTTATAGCAACAGATCCCAACCTTTCTGGCTTTGCAGACTGCTGGTGGCTGGGGGCGGGGGAAGGGGATGGTTCCACGCAAGCGGCAGATGTCCACGCTCATATGCATACCGTTTGCACAAGTGGAGCTGCACATATGGCCTGGTTCGAAATGGGAGGTGGCCTGCTTTAATAAATGTTAACACAAGCGGAGAATACAAGGCATCTGGTTTTCCAACAGTACATATGAAATAGAATTAAAGCCTTTGCTGATCATATTTATGAGTTTTCAAACTAAATACATCTAGCAAAGGAAAAGTCCAGCACTGCTGGAGACTCTGTAGTGCTTCTTCAAACAGCTCCTTCTGCTAAAGGGATCAAAATCGGTAGCACTCAAAAGATGGAATGGGTTTGTATTCTATATCTCCATGCAGGAATACAAAAAAAATTCTCATCACACTTGTGTAAGAAGCACTGCGATGTTTCCGGGTTGAAAGGATTAGCTGGTGCCATCACCATTGCCCCAAGAGGTGCCTAGTTGGGGGCTTCTTTCATGTCCCCACAGGACCTGGAGTGAAGGACTGGAGCTCACTTCACCCCACAGCAGCACTCAGGTGTCGAACACAGGCTTGCTAACCTCCAATCCAGAGTCCTAACCATGTGAGTCACTGAGCTCCTACCAAGGGTAGGAAACCTTGGCTCTTTTATGACTCATGGACTTCAACTCCCAGAATTCCTGGCTGGCTCAGGAATTCTGGGAGTTGAAGTCCACGAATCATAAAAGAGCCAAGGTTGCCTATCCCTGTCCTAGACAGTAAAGGTTTAGACAGAGGAACAAATTGCCTGGATGGATGGAATCATTTTTATTGGAGGTATCTAAGCAAGGCCCGGTGGACTATTTGCCATCAATACTATCTTAATTATATACTCAAAAAACAATTTAAGTTCCTTTTATTTTATTAAGATCTGTTAAAAAGCAAATAAAAGGAACCTGAATAGATTTTTGAGTCTCTATATAAATGAGATTCTCTCTGTCAATCTCTTTTAAGTTTTCAGTGTTTCATCCCACTAACATAATCATTAAAATTAAACAGACTCAAAGAATTTTGCTGGACCTTTCTGAAGCTTGAACTCCAGGACAGTGATTAGAAATCAGCTCTTGTTTAAACACGGAGCGATTCTGGGCTGGGAAAAGAAATTCCAAAGATCTTGAAAAGCTGCCGACAGGCCAAAACAGTAGAATAATAAATCTGTCTGGACCATAAGATCTAGAGTGGCTCTTTTGAAGATGCTCCCATTTTCAGATAGCGTTCTCTCTCTCTCTCTCTCTCTCTCTCTTTTTTTTTTCTCTCTCTCTCCCCCCCCCACACACGCACCCCATTCTTCTTGCCTTTAGAGTAGCAGTTAAAATACATCGTTCAGTATTAATGATATATAATCATAGACCTACCAAAAGATTAACAGATTCTATGACATCCAGGAAGACTTCATTCTTTCGGTACTTGATCCCTTCAGAACGCCAAGACACGGCATTTGTAACAGTGGCAGGAGGGCGTGGGGCTCCAGTTTCCAGCTTGTGGCCTTCTTGTGTTATGTATCTATAGCATCACAGGCAAGATGTTCAAAATGCGAGTATCTGCATATTTTAGCCCTAGAGATTTATTTAAATTAGAATTACACCAATTAAATAAAAAACAGTTTTAGACATCCTGAATCGGGATTATTAAATATACAGAAAATGCAAGTTTTTAGCTCCAAGCCACATACTTACTCTTGTAAAATTTTACTGTCTGTAGTTTGGGGATATCCAAAGTCCATCAATTCATCTAGCAGTTCATAAATGATCACAAAATTATCCCGAATGCTCTCTTCTTCCAATTCCTTAAAATATTCAGAAAAGACCTGAAATAAAAAGGTAAAAGAAAACAATGCAATATGCCCACACAGTAATATTCCAATTTTGCTATCATTTTTAAAATAAAAGCTGTTAATGTAATCACAATGATTTCTCAATTTTTAAATGTCAACTACTACAAGGGTTGGGGGCAAGGGTGAATGCATTCAATGTATATTTTTCTACTCCAGTAATTTAATAGTCAAATATTAGACACTTTAGAGAATAAACCCCAAATGAAATCTCAGAATTTTAATAACAGAATCAATGCCACACTCACCTGAACTACCTTGTATAGAAATGAGAACACAAGAGATACACAGGCATTCTTCTTTGAAGTGGCAACCACTGGGATAGCATATTCAGGAGTTTATAAATATTCGTATTTCCAAGCTATTCCTCTTTATATTTTAAATTTTACTAGCTTCTTTTTCAATGAACATCCTATTTAATTTCCTGCAAACTATTAACTTGTATCAAAAAAATTATAATACATATCCTAACTTTAGAAAACCAGAAATGCAATGATTCAGAACTTCACTGATGTCTTTCTAAGCAAAATCAATGAAAGTATTGTGTCTAGATAATGGGAAAGAGGCATACTCTATTCTTTTGGACAGACCAATACTATGCCCAATTCCAGGCTCTGTATTTTAAGAAAAGTATTAATAAATTGAAATGAGACTAAAGAAAGGAAAAAAATACTAAGAGGCTGGATCCAGATGGATACCAGGCTAAACATGAAGCTGCATATGTTTAGCCTGGAGACAATTAAAACAATGTGAAATCAGTCTTCGACTATCTAAAAGATTGTCACATAGGAAAATGTTTTTAAAGGAGGGTCAATGCTAATAAATTCAAAATATAGAGAAAATTTGACATTAATATGGATTTCCTGATACTATGCTTCTCATTTATATTTGACTGGCCATTGAAAAGTCAGAGTGTATTGAAGACAGATCTTTAGAACTGATTTTCATGTTCTCTTCATAGCATGAAATGTTCAACAACAGAAGGCAGTTAACTTTGCTTCACTAGAACAGAAGTAAATGGATGACAATTTATCAAAGATGCAGCAGTAGGAAATTTTCTGCCTGAGTAGGATTTTTGAAATTTAATTCTGAAATTTAAAAGTTGGTGTAATTATTTTTCTTTTTCCTGACCAGATTTAGTGAATTCAGACCTGATCAGCTGCTCTCTGCTATCATCTAGACCGCCACTTTTTTAAGCCTGAAAGCATTTCTTGGAGATAAATAATAAATAAGTAAAATGTTTATGAGAACAAAGTACAGATTAGCATGTGAATAAAGAGGGAAATTGGTTGCCTTTCTTTTGACTTAGTTATTAACTTGAGCCTTTTTTAAAAATTAAGTTTGAAGTGGAAAGTTTGGTTAAAGAGATTCCTTAAAAATTGCTTTTTTCAGTATCTGGAATCCTAGATCAAGGTTGCAGCTCAATAACCCTTATTTTGGCAAAAGATACAGTATAAATTGTTGTGTTTAATCCACATGAAGCGAACACCTCCGTGAGCCAGAATAGGTGAGAGAGTCCCTTCTTCTTCCTTCTCCATAAGAATAGGCATAAAATGCTCTACCTCTGACATATCCACATCTCCACGGTAATTTCTACAGATAAGAACCTAAAATAGTAAGGACACTATTAGCAGTTTTTGAAACAGTAAAATTTATAAACGTTGCTTCAAACAAGTTTGTATGTATTACAAAAGAAACCACTTTTCAGTAATAAGTTACAGTACCAGAACCTCACTTATTCTTGATACTAACCAACCCTCTAGCTCAGGGGTAGTCAACCTTGGCTCTTTTATGACTCGTGGACTTCAACTCCCAGAATTCCTGAGCCAGTTGTGCTGGCTCAGGAATTCTGGGAGTTGAAGTCCACGAGTCATAAAAGAGCCAAGGTTGACTACCCCTGCTCTAGCTTTTAATTGGCCTGTTTGCTACTGGCCAAGTAGGAAGTGTAAGAGCTAGAAGCTCATTTAATTGGGCCACTAGTGGTATGACTCTAAATTTAATCCCAAGGAGAAACACATACTGTATCCTCCCAACAATTCCCTTTTACTCAAGAGCAAAATACAATTATATAAACAATAATAATATTAAACAGATTCAACTTGTGACTTATTTCACCTTTCTCCCTTCTCTCAATCGTAGATCAATGATTTCTGACATTCAATGCTGGAGTGATTTAGTGAGGGAGAGAACAGAACAAGAAAGAAATGTGGACACATGGTGACTTTCTGGCATCGCTCCCTGTTTAATCCCTTCCCTGGATATTCTATTTAAAATCAGAATTACCTTTCCATGTTTCTCGCAAAGCAAAAACTTGACACCTTACTTAGCCTTTCCTATTTATAATACCCATAACTGTTTTTTCATCTAACAAAATAAAGTAGCTACCTCTCTGAAAGCATTTATTTATTTACACTTTACAGCTGGTAGACTGCCCCTGCAGCTGGAAGTTTTGCAGAAGACTCATCCCTCTCTACACACCTTGCCCTTGAGATCCAATACATAGACAGCGCTAGCCGACATGACGGCGGTCCTCCAGCAGCCCGCACACGAGAAGCCCCGGTGCCCCCGAACCCAACGCTTCTCGATACGCCCAAAAGCCTCGCGAGCTCACATCCGCTTCACTTGCACTTCCGTTGTAAAATTGTGTGCCTAGAGCGGGGTGTGCCTAGAGCGGCATCCAGCCCACAAGAATGCTGTAATTGACCCAGAATGCTTATACCGCTAAAATTCCCTACAAGATATAACTCTATGATAACGAACGTACATCCGTCCAGCCAATGCTAGAGCCCGCCGGCCCGTGGGGACATATTAGCCAATGGCAGACCCCCGCTGTCGTCAAGACCGTCAATTGACCAATGAGATTTTCAGTCCAATTTTTCCGGCTATAATCTAGGGAGGGAGGACACCTGATGACATTTCAGTCACAGTAACCAATGAAATTCCATCGTTATGAAGATGGACAGCTTTACTGGCCGGTAGCAAACCCCATAGAGCCGCCGGGTCGAAGAACATGGCGAAGACCTACGACTACCTCTTCAAGCTGCTGCTGATCGGCGATTCCGGCGTGGGCAAGACGTGCGCGCTCTTCCGCTTCAGCGAGGACGCTTTCAACGCCACTTTCATCTCCACAATCGGTGCGTCACCGCCTGGCAACGGGAGCATTCCCACCTACCGCCACTGTCGCTATGACAACTCCTTGCTCCCTCGCGACCTCAACCCCTTCCGGTCGGCGTTACTATGGAAACCGCCCCCTCCCTTCTCCTGTAGCTCCAGAGAGGGGCCCGGGTGCGAAGCGGGCCGCTGTTCAGACTTGGGAGCGGCGAGAGGCGGCGTCCCCTCTGAGACGTTGCGGAGATGAAGGAGGGAACGGGTGTCGTGTGGAATGAACTAGCAGGGTGATCTGGGTTGAAGTCCCCACACCAACGGCCCAAATTGTCTGAGTTCGGCTATCTCAGGGTGATTGTGAGGGTAGCTGAGATGGGAGAAAGGCCCTCCGTCCTTGTAATTTGGCGAAGGAAACAAAAATGTAGTGAATTATTTTTAAAAGACTTGTTAATAAAAGTTGAAGCCACTTTTCCAGGCAGAAAATTAGTGAAAAATTGTAATCTACCTTCGCTGGTTTTAGAGGAAGGAGAGAAAAGAAAGGAGAAAGGAATAGCAGTGAAAAACGAAACAAAACAAAAAACCAAAACAGCAGTGGGATTATGATAGATATAATGCTAGATTAGATCAGAGAAATCCTGCTTTCAAATCATTCACTAATCAATATCCCAACCAATCACTGAATAGGTGACAACATAGTTAATTAAACTGGAATTTGCTGCTGTCAGATGAGGCTATGGCTTTATGAGATGACTGAAGAAATTTATGTAAGGGCTGTCAAGTGGTAGTACTTTTGATGGCTTGGCAGCATCCCTTAACAGTGATTAAACAGCAATATTGGAGCTCCTGTTTTTAATTTTTTTGCAGATGAGATGTTGATCTACTACACCAGAGTTTCTCTTAATTTTCTATGATTATTTTGTGGACAAGTAGGTGAATGAGTTATTCTGAGAAAGGGTAATATACAAAGGTATATGAATAACTAAAAATCCAAAGAAACTGCATTGTCCATCATCCTCATCTGTAAAAAAGAACAATAAGATACTTTGATTCCTTAAAAAGTAAAAAATGTTATAATATGTTTCTAAATCTTCTTTTGTAGGTATTGATTTCAAAATCAGGACGATTGAACTCGATGGCAAGAAAATTAAGCTGCAAATATGGTAGGGGACATCTCAGAGGCTACCAATTTTGTTGTATCAAAATATAATATAAATGTGGTGAGCCTACAATACAGTTGAACACCAATATTGGGGGAAAGTGCTTCAAACCAAATGCCAAATTTTAACCATTATTTTTACATATAATATCTTTGATTTCATATAAGCTCAATATTATTATTAGGAAGTAAAAAACAAATAGCAGTAGACTGATTTGAACCTGCCAAGAAAAAGTCAAAGGCAAATTAAAGTAGTAGGTACCTCATAGAATTGGAGCAATCTGATCCATTTGCCTTCTGATTGTTGTTTTTGGCTAGACATTGTTTCATAGTTGTCTCATCTTTATCATCAAATACTCATATTACAAATATTTTACTGTATGCTTTCTGTTAACACCATGGATCTAGCCAAAACTGAACAATCAAAAGGAGTCCTGGATGAGCCAATCAGCTGTTTTACATAACAGGTAGTCCTTGACTTATCAACCACAATTGGGACCAGAATTTGCATTGCTAAGCAAGCAGGTGTTATGTGAGTCATGCCTGATTTTATGAGCTTTATGCCATGGTTGTTACACGGTTAAACAAATCACCATGGTTGTTACATGGTTGATAAGTGAATCCAGCTTCTCCCACTTGACTTTGGTTGTCAGAAGCTAGCTGGGAAGATTGCAAATGGCAAACATGTGATCTTGGGATGCTGCAACAGTTGTAAATACATTCCAGTTGCCCAGCATCCAAATTTTGGTCATATGACTGCAGGGATGCTGCAATAGTCATAAGTGCAAAGAACAGTCATAAGTAACTTTTTTAGCATTGTCACCACCTACCCTATTGTTCATTAATTTACTGGTTCCCTTGTACTTATACCTCTTCTATGGTGGAGAGGTCTGCCTCTTCTTCGTACAAGGATCATAAGTGAGCAGAAAATCCAATGGACCAAATACTATCCCTTTTCCACTTTGCCCTTCATCTAAGAACACTGGAGCTGAATGATAAGCTATGATAAAGATGGAGCAGAAATCTCTCTTCTACTTTCTGACATTAAGGTTGACTCAGCCTTCCATTCTTCCGAGGTCAGTAAAATGAGGACCCAGATTGTTGGGGGCAATATGCTGACTCTGTAAACTCCTTAGAGAGGGCTGTAAAACACTGAAGTGGTATATAGGTTTAAGTGCTATTGCTATTAAAGATTTATTAAATAGTGGTGTAATGTAAAAGTAGTATTATTTATAAAATCCCTTGAAACAACATTTTGTCTTATTCTTCTAGGGACACAGCTGGGCAAGAACGGTTCCGGACAATTACAACTGCTTATTATAGAGGAGCAATGGTAAGTTCAATTCTCTAAAGTACTGATGAGCATTAACACTAGATAGGGTCCCTCAAAGTCTCTTCCAATCTGTTAAGATAGTGGTTCTCAACCTTTCCTTGACCACAAATCCCTTTTAAATACCTTTTGTGGCCACAGACCATGGCCATGGCCCTCTACAACTTAAGATTTAAATCATAATATTTCTTCAAGGATTAGAGGACTTCCTGTGATAACATCACAGGCACCCCAGGTTTCTGCAGACCACAGGTTGAGAACCACTGTGTTAAGATGTTCCTTCAGTAAGAATTTGGCTGTAGTCAATGTTAACGCTTTTATATATAAGCTTGCTGTTTTTTGTTGCTTATTGCTTTTCTTCCATCTTTTCTAAATGCTTAGTGTTTAACTTACTTTATTTCCTTACCATACTGTCATTTCTTTCCTTTTTTATGTTTCAAAACTGATTCCCTATTCTCTTTTACATCAGATTTAAATCTCAGAGTTTTGAATGCTTTCCACACAATTCTCATCTGCCTACCCTCCCTCGCCCCCATCATCACTAGTCAGATCAGTCTCCTGCTTTTTTCCACCAAACTGTTCCTTGGAAAACCTTTCTCAATGCTATCAGCTAAGTTATATCAGTTATCTTGTTTACATTTACATTGTCAAGTCCCTATAAAATTAAAGAAGCAACAGTCTACTTTTCTGTCTCATTCTTTAGGGCATCATGCTAGTGTATGATATTACCAATGAGAAATCTTTTGAAAATATTCAGAACTGGGTCAGAAACATTGAAGAGGTATGTTTTCTTTATTAAAATGTATAAAACCTGTTGTTTTTTTAAGTGTCAGATTTGGGTTATTTCTCACAGGTCAAAGTGTAGGGGGGAAAACCCTGTATTTGTCTCCTGATATTTGGGAGATACTAACACTTAAGAAGTAAAGTTTATACTTGACAGCATATTGTTCAAGGCTCTACTTTCATTGACAGATAAGAGGATAGATTAAAGCTAATGGGAAAAGTCTATGTTTTTCTAAGACCCTCAAGAGCAGTCATTGCTCTGAGTAGACAATCCTCCTAAATAGATTTTGGTGACCTGATGACTTTCAAGGGTGTTGAGATTACAAAGTCTAAAACTTAAATCAGTAGAACCAGTAGTTGGTTTGGAATTTTGGAGATGTGATTCTAAGATAATCTGAATATCGCAAGGTTATTGAAAGCTAGATGAATATACAATCTTTCTTTCCATAGGGCAGCTTTCTATTTCTTCCTAAACTTTTAGCCTAATGATGTCTGTTTGATTGCTGCAGAAAGTTGCGCTGTGGAATATTATTAATATTTTGCAGTCTAAATAAAATTTCATTCTTATTTAGCACAGCACCACATTCTGTGAGAAGTCTAGGTCTGATAGTGACAACATTCCCTATAGCTAGATTTCTTTTGTGGCATGGATAAAATGAGTACATGAAACAAAGAGATGAAGTAGTTGGCCTTTAAAATCTCTTATAACTTTAGGATTTTATAAAATTTGATGACAAAGAAGTTGTCCATATTAGCAATTTTTCCTTAAGCATCAAGGGAGGAATAATACATACATGCCAATTATGTTGTGATAATATCATAAACTAGTTGTATTTTCTTTCTCTTAGCATGCATCTCCAGATGTAGAAAAAATGATCCTTGGAAATAAGTGTGACATAACCCACAAGCGGCAGGTTTCCCGAGAGCAAGGTGAAAAGGTAAGGTTGATCCTAGAATCTAGAAATTCAGAGGATCACATAAAAAGCAATAAATAATTACCCAGCTCTGTACAGGTAGTCCTTAACTTACAACCACAATTGATCCCAAAATTTCCATTGCAAGATATTTGCTCAGTGAATTTTGCCCCATTTTGCAACCTCTGTTTTTATGGTTAAGTGAATCACGGCAGTTGTTAAGTTAGTAACACGGTTGTTAAGTGAATCCGATTTTCCCATTGACTTGGCTTGTCAGGTCACAAAAGGTGATCACATGCCTCAGGACACTGCAGTTATCATAAATACATGCCAGGTACCAAGTGTCTGAATTTTGATTATGTGATCATGGGGATGTTGCAATGGTCTTAAGTGTGAAAAATGGTCATAAGTCACTTTGTAACTTTGCATGGTCACTAAACAAATGGTTAAGGTGGAAGAATAGACAATATCATTCAGGAGGTTTGGTACTTACTCTGAAGTTGTATTAGGCTAACAGAAAACAACAAAATATTGGAACAGCCATGCTGGCAGTGAAAACTCTAATACAATTCACCTTTAATCATATATAAATCATCAGCCCTTGTGAAGACTACAGTAGGCTCCAGAAAACTTAAGATATTTCATATCATTTGCTTGATCTATCTATCTTTGTTCTGCGACACAAAGTGAAAAAAGAAAGCTCCTCTCTGATACCCTTTGTTCTTAGTCTGGACATTGAACTGAACATGACATAAGGGTGACCTAATTGGAGTACTTTGAGCATTTAACCAAAGAGGGTAGAAAAAAGCATTATGTCAGTGCAGTTGGCCCAACTTGGATGACTGTTTTTCTTAACCTTTGAGCCCTGAAAGGCCTTTGGTCTTTGTATGTTGTTAGAAATGTATTTATTGCTACAAATAGGGAAGCAGTTTCTAGCTAGTTTCTAGAAAAGCAGTTTTAAATAGTTAAAAAAAAAAAAACAGAAACCCATCTGTTGGACAGCAGCTAATATGCCGACATCAGATTGTCTGTATAGCTTTTGTATTCCTATCACATTAGAATGTTTTGTTTTTTGGTAACAAAAGAGGAGAATTTCATGTTAAAATTCTGTTTCAATTAATCTGAGGTCTCTTTTTCTTCAGCTTGCTATTAGCTTTGGAATTAAATTCATGGAGACCAGCGCAAAGGCAAACATTAATATAGATAATGTAAGTATTGGCTCTTCATCTTGTAAAACTACCGTTGTCCCAGTGGCAAAGGGTTGATCTATTGTGATATCCCAAATGTGATTCTGGCTCTGATTTGGATTCCAGTGCTAAGAAGGGTCTTAGTGGCTTCCAGTGGTTGGTGTCAAACTATCATATTAATATAGAAAAAGGGCAATCATTTGGAATAATTGCATCAATTATATTTAATTTGGTATTATTTTTTAAAACCCACTGACCTCTTTACCATGGCCATACTAAGTTTCTAGACTATAACCATCAACCACTCAAATGCCAAGTGCATCACCTGAAACAGTTTTACTTTTTGAACATTAGACTTTCCTTCTTGTTCACTACACTAGCCTTTTGCAAAGTTCTCTAATTTTAATCTCAAACATCTAGCAATCTTACTGCACATTCTTTGGTCTCATAACAAAAACAGTGTATAGCTAATCCTGTAGGAGACTGCATAATGGGTGTTTATTACGCCAGTTGGGAATCTTGGCAGTTGTAGCTGCCACACATCCCAATTGTTTATGGCCATATTCTGTAACTGTTGACCTATGAATGAATGGCCAAATGTTTTCTGTGTCCTTCCTCATTTTGAATAATTTGTGTTTAATTTTGGTGTTCTTTATATAAAGAAAACAGTTGAAAAGCAACCTGGAGTGCAGCTTGTAGCAGTGAAGCATTTTTCAGTCCTGCACTTTTAATAATAATAGTAGTAGTAGTAAAGTTGGAAGGGACCTTGGAGGTCATCTAGTCCAACCCCCTGCTCGGGCAGGAAACCCTACACCATTTCGGACAAGTGGCTGTCCAGTCTCTTCTTAAAAACTTCCAGTGTTGGAGCATTTACTGCTTCTGGAGGCAAGCTGTTCCACTGATTAATTGTTCTCACTGTCAGGAAGTTTCTCCTTAGTTCTAGGTTGCTTCTCTCCTTGATTAGTTTCCACCCGTTGCTTCTTGTCCTGCCTTCAGGTGCTTTGGAAAATAGCTTAATTCCCTCTTCTTTATGGCAGCCCCTGAGATATTGGAATACTGCTATCATGTCCCCCCTTGTCCTTCTCTTCGTTAAACTAGACATACCCAATTCTAGCAACCGTTCCTTATATGTTTTAGCCTCCAGTCCCCTAATCATCTTTGTTGCTCTTCTCTGTACTCTTTCTAGAGTCTTGTATTTCTTGTTTTCATTTTAGGCATTTTTTACACTTGCCAGAGACATCAAAGCAAAAATTGACAAGAAACTGGTAAGCACCTTCACTATAATAAAATTCTCTTGGGGAAAGTCTCTGAACTGTGACAAATATTCTCTTTCATGAGTGTGAAGATTCCCTGATTGTTTGACTCATTGACTGAGTTCACACATCACTCTAAGTCAGACATGTCAAACTCGTGACGTCACGCAACGTATCGGGACAGTTTCGCCATTGGTGGCAATCGGGTGGGCGCGGCTTCCGGATGATGCGTCCGGCCCGCGGGCTGGCAGTTTGACACCCCTGCTCTAAGTGGTTTGTTTTGTTTAGATTAGGCAATAACGTTAAGAAGCTAGGTGCACAAGTAGTGTTCTCATCAGTACTCCCAACAAAAGGCCAACATCCGTTGAGGAGAAAAATAATTTTAGAAATAAACCATTGGTTAAAGGGTTGGTGTCGCCAAGAAAACTTTGGTTTTGTGGATCATGGGCTGCATTTCTTACACGAAGGACTCTTGGCAAGGAATGGGCTGCACCTCACGAAAACAAGGAAAAATGTACTCGGAAAAAGACTGACCCAACTCATCAGGAGGGCTTTAAACTAAAATCGAGGGGGAAGGGTGACCAATCTCTAGAACCCAAAACCAATCACAAGTCCCAAGAAAACAAACCAAACAATGAGGTAGGCAGTGATGAGAAAAAAGAAAAACTCAAACAACAATCAGGAGATGCAGGAAATATACCCATGGACAGGGATAAAAATCTTAAATGCTTATATACAAATGCTCAAAGCTTGGGGAACAAACAGGGCGAACTAGAAGCAATAGTACACAAGGGAAGGTATGACATAGTTGGCATTACAGAAACCTGGTAGGACGAAACCCATGAATGGAATGGACTAATGGATGGATACAAATTGTTCAAAAGAAACAGGTCTACAAAAAGAGGGGGAGGAGTTGGACTATATGTAAGAGAACACTACACGTCTACCGAAATGCACATGATCAAAGATAAAACCTCCAGAATGTATATGAGTCAATATAAAAGAGAAAAAAAGTGACATTGCCATAGGTGTATATTACAGGCCACCCAACCAATCAGAAGAAATAGATAAACTTTTTGCCAACCAGTTAACAAATGTATGTAAGAAGCATACCGCAATAGTAATGGGAGACTTCAACTATCCAGATATCAACTGGGAGACAAACTGCAGTGAGCAAGAGATCAAACAGATTCCTAACCAGCCTAGCCGACAACTTTGCCACCCAAAAGGTGGAGGTGGGAACTTGATGTAAAGCTATACTGAACTTAATCCTTACTAATAGAAAAGAAGTGATAGAGGAAATTGAAATTGCCGTAACCTTGGGTGAAAGTGACCACGTCATACTGGAATTTAATATATTGCAAACACTAGCAATAGAAAACAACCCCACCAGTGTCTCAAACTTCAAAAGAGTTGACTTTAACAAACTCAGAGGGAACCTAGGAAAGATCCCATGGATGAACATCCTAAAGGGGAAAACAACCCAAGAAGCATGGGGAAACTCTGAAAAATGCGATCATAAAAGCCCAGGCCAGCACAATACTACTGAAAAAGAAAAACAAGAAAGTCAAGCATGGGTGTATAAAGATCTCTCTGACAAACTGAAAGAGAAAAAGGACAAATACAAAAAATGGAAAGAGGGGCACATAACTAAGGCCGATTATCAGCAGACAGTCAGAACATGCAATGATGATGTCAGGAAAGCAAAGGCTCAGAACGAACAAAGACTTCCAACAGAAATCAAGGATAATAAAAAAAAGTTTCTTTTAACATATTAACAAGAAAAAAGTCAAGGAAACTAGGAACACGAAATAACAGGCAATAGGGAGAAAGCAAAACTGCTTAACTCATACTTTGCATCAATCTTCACACAAAAAGAAACTATAGCCCAACATACCAAAAAAACCACTGCAAAAGACAAACTAGAAACAAAAATTAAGCAAGAAAATGGTAAGAGAACACCTATCTGACCTTGACGAGTATAAATCACTGGGACGCGACAGATTACATCCCAGAGATCTGAAGGAGCTGGCAGATGTTAGAACCATTACACTACATCTTTCATAAATCCTGGAGCACCAGGGAAGTACCTGAAGATTGGGAAAGGGCTGATGTAGTTCCCATCTTCAAGAAAGGGAAAAAAACAGATCCGGGAAACTACAGACCATTCAGTTTAACATCAATACCTGGGGAAGATCCTAGAAAAGATAATGAAATAACAAATCTGCAAACAACTAGAAGCAAACATATTTATAACTAGTAGCCAGCACGGGTTTGTTAAAAACAGATCATGCCAAACCAATCTAACTTCATTCTTCAATAAGGTGACTACACTAGTGACCAACTAAATGCTGTGGATGTAGTATACTTAGATTTCAGTAAGGCATTTGATAAGGTAGACCACAACCTACTCCTTGGTAAGCTAGAAAAAGGTAGAATAGACAACATCACCACCAGATGGATCTGTAACTGGCTGGCAAATCATACTCAATGAGTAGTCCTCAATGGCACTACATTTACCTGGAGAGAAGTAAGCAGTGGGGTACCACAAGGTTTCGTCTTCCTTTATAAATGACTTAGATGAGGGAATTGAAGGGGAACTCATCAAATTTGCAGGTGACACCAAACTGATAGGAGTAGCCAACACCCCAGAAGACAAACTCAGGATCCAAAAAGATCTTGACAAACTTGAACAATGAGCCCTATCCAACAAAATGAGTTTTAATGTGGAGGAAAGCAAAGTTTTACATTTAGGCAGGAAAAAATAAAGGTACAAGTACAGATTGGGTGAGACCTGGCTCAAAAACAGTAACTGTGAGAGGGACCTTGGAGTCCTAGTGGACGATCACTTGACTATGAGCCAGCAGTGTGCGGCAGCAGCCAAAAAAGCTAATACAGTCCTGCGTTATATAAACAGAGGTATAGAATCAAGATCACACAAAGTATTAGTACATAGTGATCATGTAAAACAAGAGCTCATAATTGGAGTTCTGAATCTAAAATTCCAAAGTGGGTACAAAAACTGTGTCTTTCACTTTTTTTTTATTCAACTGATTTCATAATTACTGTATATAATTATCCAATATGCCATACATAATTTTGCTGCTCTGGATATTTTGTTGCATAGCATTGCTGGCAACCTAATATTACTTACATGTTCCAACAGTATTTCAGCATTACTTCATTAGTTTTGGCTAGTTCTGCTGGCATAACTGGTATAACAATAGTATAATAGAGCTTCCACTCTATTCTGCTAGCGGGTTTTAAGTTTAAGAATGACTTTTAAATTTCCTAGTAACTGAATCTCACCATTCTTTACCTTTCTAGGAAGGCAATAGCCCTCAGGGCAATAGCCCAGGAATGAAGATCAGCCCAGATCAGCCAAAGAAAAGCAGTTTTTTCCGATGTACCCTTCTGTGAGGGGCATGGCCTTAACATGAGGTGCTGTTCAATATTTCTGGACTTGCCCATTTGCACGGCCTTTTTTCCTCTCTGGATCTGATTCTACATTAGTCTAATGCAATGGGACAAAGTGGCTCCTTTTCATAATCGTCCCTTCTGCGATAAAGAACTCCATCACTGCTCCACCTGACAAATGTGGGGCATGTAGATCAAGAAATCAGATACCGGACATTTTGAAACAGGCTTTTCTTTTTTTCTCGGGAGATGTGGTTTGTTAACTGTATCATGGCTAGTAGAAAAAGTAATGATCAGCATAATTCTAAATGATTTTCCTCTGCCTTTCCAATCTATGAAGGAGTATAGGGTGTAGCCTGTAAGACAGAATGAAGCACTGACATTTGTAGTGGATTACTCACCCTCCCTCTTGGGAGTCAGGAAAAATAAATTAGTCTGTTCTTGGCACTCATTCTAGACACTCCCACGATAGAAATTGCACAATGTCTCAAAATAAAAATAAATTATTTTTTTAGAGAAATCTGTGTGTATTCTTACATATACAGGTCAAATTCCTCTTGTGCTTCCTTCACAATATAGGAGATTGATTCAGAGAGTGTATTATTTGACTGATTAGACAAATGTTTGTTTTGGAGTGGATAGCTGTGAGCTTCAAGTCCTTGTGATCATATAAATGTTCCCAGCAGGTTAGACAACACCAGTTCACTTTGCTTACTACACCTTGGCCTGTCTGTGCTAATCTTGCAATTCTTATTTGGCATTAGACACTTGTCTGACTTACAAATACAGTAGCTGTTTTCTCCTTTGAGAAAGTCATTTTGGTTCAGCTTTTTCTGTGGAATTTTCTGAAATTCCCAGGCACAAGTTCAAACTTAGTATTGACCCTGCCACATATATGGCCACAATAAAAACCTGATCTTGTAACTTTTCTCCAGAGTATTCAGGATTCCAGTATAACTTCTGTATCTCTGGGAGACTCACTTATATGTTGGAGCCTGTTTACAAGACATTGATTATTAAAAGGTGATTTGGGCTTCATGACTAAAACTATCTTCATCAATGATTTGGATGAGGGGATAGATGCGGAAATCATCATATTTGCAGATGACACCAAGCTGGCAGGAAGACAGGCTCAAGATAAAGGAGGATCTGGGCATTGTTGAACACTGGGCACTATCTAACAAAATGAAATTCAATGGTGAAAAAAGTAAGGTTCTACATTTAGGCAAGAAAAACCAAATGTACAGATATAGTATAGGGGTACCTTGCTCAATAATAGTAATTGTGAGAGGGACCTTGGAGTCCTAGTGGACAATCACTTAAATATGAGCCAGCAGTGTGCTGCCGCTGCCCAAAAGGCTAACACAGTGCTAGGCTGAATTAACAGGGATAGAATCAAGATCACGTGAAGTATTAATACCACTTTACAATGCTTTGGTAAGGCCACACTTGGAATACTGCATCCAGTTTTGGTCACCACGATGTAAAAAAGATGTTGAGACTCTACAAAGAGTACAGAGAAGAGCAACAAAGATTAGGGGACTGGAGGCTAAAGCATATAAGGAACGGTTGCTGGAATTGGGTATGTCTAGTTTAATGAAGAGAAGGACGAGGGGGGACATGATAGCAGTGTTCCAATATCTCAGGGGCTGCCACAAAGAAGAGGGAGTCAAGCTATTTTCCAAGGCGCCTGAAGGCAGGACAAGCAGCAACAGATGGAAACTAAGCAAGGAGAAAAGCAATCTAGAACTAAGGAGAAACTTCCTGACAGAACAGTTAACCAGTGGAACAACCTGCATTGGCTGATACTGCCCCTTCAAGAACCCAGCACCTAGACGTTACAAGTCAACTTGAAACCTTCAAACTCTTTCCTGCCCAACCTAAAAAACAGGATGAAAGAAAGGATTCCCATCTATTACCTTATAATAACAAAGACAAAGGTTACAAGCAAAGATTCAGCTTACTGTCTAAAATCTTTGATAGAGCAAGCAAATACTGTACACACCTAGAGATCCTTCCCATCTCCGCTAAAGTTGATACCAAAAGCTGGACTTAAATTTATCTCAAAAGGACTTGGAAATGTAAATTTTTAATCTCTGCTTTTGGGAAACTAAAGCTAAAAATACATACATCTCAAATTGTAAATCACGTTACCATCTCAAAAAATGCAAAATAATATCTTTTTCTTTTATCTCTTTATACTTTTTTCTCAGTTCTTTCAGTCCAGCAGGCAGTTCAGTTACCAAGATTATCGTTTTCCATTTGCTAGATCTGGCTATCCTGCAGCACATTTGCTAATTTAGTCTTGTTTCCTGAACACAAGGAGATTCAAGTCTCTGGAAGCATTCAACAAGAGCTTGATCAAGACCGAAGACCAAATATCTGTCAGCAAGAAATACAAGCTGCACCAGGTCCCAGCAATGGTGGTTCTTACTGGACCTTGCATTTCTTTCAAAGACAATAGCAACCAATGGTGGAGTTTACATTCATGACTGCAGTTCAAGTGTTTCATTTGGAGACCAAATTCAGGTCTCCACTTAGCCATGAAGTTCACTAAAGTGACTTTGCGCCGGTCACTATCAGTCTAATCTTCCTCACCAGCCTATGATGAGAATGATATGAGAGAATCTTTTGAGGAAAAACAAAATGAACTGCAATGTGCCTTGCAATGATCGAGGGGACGTGAGGGCAAGCGTCTTATGACAATCCTGCAGTGTAGTCCACTTCCGAAGCTGGGCCTCCCTAAATGTACGTATCTCAGATAAAACATTCCCCCTGGCTTGCTCGCAGCTCCAACTACGTTTCTCTTTTGTTTTCCTTAACATTCCAAATAGTACAACCTTTTATGAATCTTCAGTAATTAGTTCCTGGAACCGCTCTAGCATTTAACTCTCTATGGGTTAAAAAAAAACTGCCGTTCCTTTATTTTAGGGATCCGCCCGTTTACTCATTCCGAGGTTTCTTGTTGTTTGGTTCGTTTAACCCGGAACTACTTTCGTAGACCTGTCCTCACATCCCCTGGAAGAGAGAGAGAGAGAAGGGGGGGGGTTGGGGAGGAGAAACGTTGATGTGCTGAAAGAAACGGGGGTTATGTCGGAGTACGAACCTGTCCAGCGAGGCGCTCTGCGTCTGAAGGGGGACACCGGCGGCGGGTCTGCGGGGAAACGGTGAGGGGAGCCTCCCAAGGCAGAAATTTGATAAGAGAGGCGGCCGCGGAGACGCTGGTTTTGTTCAATCTTCATCTTGTTTTTAAAAGTCCTACACTCACCCCATTCTTTTGGGGAGGCGGGGCTTCTTTTGCCGATAGCCAAAAAGAAATAATAAAATCTAATTTCTAGCTTTGGTCATCTGTAAGAAAACAAAGAGGCTTCACGACCACAACAAGAGAAGGAGAATGATTAATTTGGCTGTTGCTGTTGTAAAAGCTCTGGGAAAGCAAGGCGAGGCTGCCTCAAAAGAAAAGGCCCACTGTTGGAAAGACTTGGTCTTTTGTATAGTCACCCACACGTTAAAAGGGCAAAGAGGCGACGCATTTGAGAAGTTAGTGGAGTTTATAAATTGACAATGCTTAATTCCACTCCCCGAAATTAAGAAGTGGAGATATGATTCATAATTAGCAAAGTGTTTTAAAATCCTGATCTCTGCTCTAAAGACCCTATCCCCAAGCTTGATTCTTTGTGCCATGTTCCAATTTACCCTTTTCTCTAACAAGAAAATCCAAATAAAAACAAAGCAGAGTATGGGTGAAGATGTAGAAAGTTATCTTATTTTTCCTATCGTGCTTTATGAAAGAATTTTACTTACAATGGGTTTTATCTCAATGGTCTTTTTTTTTTTTTTAGAAAGAAGAAGAAAGATAAAGAAAGAAGCAAGATTGTAGACCAGATTGTGAGCAGCAAGAAGCAGGAGGAAGAAGAGGAAAAGAAACGGGCGTTGGACAAACGTACTCCAGCGCAGCTGGCCTATGAAAAAATGCAGGAAAAGCGGGTGAGTGTCTTAAGAGGAAAAAGGACCACTAAAGAGAGTTTGGGTGAAGCGGAAACTCATCAAGTGCAAAAATGTTCCTTGGCAGAATAACAATAACCAGTACTCTCTTTTTATTCTGTAGCAAATAGAACGAATCTTGAAAAAAGCATCCAAAACCCACAAGCAGAGAGTAGAGGTAAGTTCTTGCTTTTTGAGCTACATGTTCCTGCATAAAAGTAAACTATGTTATGATTTAGCATTCTATATCACCCAATCTAAGATGCCTCTAAGGAGGAAAAAATATGGATGAAAACGTTACTATTTAGATAGATACCTAAGCTATTTGCAAAAGAAGGTTAATCGATTTCCCCCTCAATCTCCCCTCATATCCTTCTATATTATAGAACAGCCTAAGTGATTTCTCTGGCAGGCAGTTCTTCCTTGGTCATTAGTCATTAGAGAAAACAAAATAAGAAAGACCTTTGAGATTATCCACTCTATTCAGGATTGTACTACTACAGCATTCCTTAAAAATGGCTATTTTTAAAAACATCTCTAGATAAAGAGAATCCATCTTAGGCGATCTGTCTCATTATTTATATATATTTTTAATCTTTTTTTATATTATTTTTTTTAACACACACCCCCATCTCCCTCAGAGAGTTGCTCTGGGTGGTGTACAATATATTGAACAGCTTTTACTGTTAGGAACTGATGTCCAATTAATGTCTGCTTTAAAATGAAATAATTTAAACCCATCATCTATCTATTCCACCCTATAAAGGTTTGTCAGATTTTTGAAGATTGCACATCTTCAGCTGTCTTTACCCTTCCAGTTAGGATCAGATCTAGGAAGGATAATCCCTTTGTTTTTGACCTCCTGGAAAATGAAAGTCAGAAAACTGAATAATCTTGGGTACTTTGCAGTTTTAATTATATGGAGTGTGGACAGTTGAATCTCCCATGTTTTTCTTCCCTGAAAGTTTTCTAAGCTGGTCAACCAAGGCATTATTTAAATTTTCTGTTGTTTATAGCGTACTCCCATAGAATATATTATTATACTTTTCCTTGTATTTTTACTCAGTGTCCTTGTCTGGAGCCTTGTGTTCAGATAGCTAGATCTGTATAAACAGATGTGCACTTTCATTTAATACCATTGCTCCTCCGTCCATTTAATATGATCTATTCCTGTTGAAATGTATTTATTTACTAAGTTTTGTATGTGACCCCAATCAAAGTACTCATAGTTTCATAATCCAAATCCACAATCATTAAAACAATTCAAAACAAGCAATAAAAATCATACAAATAAAAACTGGCATGAGATACAACTGCCCCATTGTACAGGTAGTCCTCAACTTACAACCGTTTAACAATGGTTCAAAGTTATGACAGCCTGGATAAGTAATTTATGAAAGGGCTTTTCAACCTTTTCACCCATTGTACCGCTTTTAGGATATGGCAATATCCGAGTACCACCCGTTGCCTAGCAAGGTGTCAAAAACTTAATGACCAAAAAAAAAAGGGGGGGGAAGTGATAAAGTACAGGTAGTCCTCAACTTACAACAGTTCGCTTAATGACTGTTTGAAGTTACAATGGCACCGAAAAAGTGCCCCCCAAGCCACAGCCAAGCAAGACACCTGCCTGCCCAGCAACGCTCTTCCTTTTTGAGGCTTTCATTGTTGTGAGCATTTCTGTTGAGGATTGGCAGCTGGGTGGCGTGGGGGGTGTTTGGTTTTTATTCCCCCCATCTGCTGGGTGGTTGCAGCAGGTTTTGGTCACTTCACATGACCCTAGGACGCTGTGACCGTCATAAATATGAATCAGTTGCCAAGCATCTGAATGTAAATCACAAGACTCTGGAGATGCTGCAACATTCCAGCTGATCGGCGCTTCTTCAGGGCTCAGCAGAAGTGCCAGGATCAGCACCGGGCTCCAGGGCTTCCACTGAGCCCTGACAGCCCTGCAGCTGCAGCCATCTCTCGCTCAGGCTTGTGCGGTGCTGCCACTGGTTCAGCTCATTCTCCTCCCCCGCTACCACTTTTCTAGGATGGTCGCGTACCACCTGCCAGGTGCCAATGCACCACAGGTGGTACCCGCACCACTGGTTGAAAAGCCCTGCTTTATGACACATCCTCAAAGATAAAACTATGACACCACCCAGCAGTCACATGATCACAATTCAGGCATTAGGCAACCGGCTCACATTTACAACGGTTGCAATGTGTTGCAGTCACGGATCAATTGGGGAAGCCATAATGACCAATTTGCTTAACAATGGTAAAAATGTTAATTAAATTTGGTCTGGTCACATGATGACCGTTTAACGATATATCACTTAGGGACTGAAATTCCAGTCCCAATTGTGATTGTTAAATCGAGAACTACCTGTATCCCCTTTTCCTCCTTGAACTCCCAGCAGAAGAGCAGTTCTTAACCACCTTCCAAATATTTAAGAAAGGCCCTACCTAATTTTGCAAGAGGAGACAAAGACAAGTTGTTCAGTAGAGTTGGGGCAAACATCAATTCTCAATCCCTTCATTTCATGCCAAGTCAGATGAGATCTTCAGGATGGTTCAATAAGACATGTAACTTCCTTCCTGTAATTACATGCTCATTATTAGGTGCCTGTTGAATCTCTCCCAGTGCCAGTTTACACATAGCATCAACGCTATTTTCTGAGCTCTTTCCTCCTCCTTACTTCTAAATGTGTATCCTTTTGATTAGACTGTTATAAAAATTGTGTTAATATATTTAAGGTTTCTTATTTTGGATTAATGTAGATTGAATACATACAAGCTAGATTCACCTAAATCAGAGGGAGTTTAGGTATTGACAATGAAATTTATTCAAATAGATATTTGCCAACTCTGGATATTTGTACTCTATATTTGTAAATGAGTTCTTGTTTCCAACTAATATTCTTTTCTTTCTTAGGATTTTAATAGGCACTTGGATACTCTGACTGAGCATTATGACATCCCCAAAGTCAGCTGGACTAAATGAGCATCTTTTCCATCAACATTTTCTTCTTATAAAATCTTTGTTTCTGATGTGAGGACAGACAGAGGTGTTGAGCTGCAACTCATTTGCCAGAATTGCTGTTTTCTTGTAACTTCCTTTTCTTGATGAAACTTGCTTTGAAAGAGACACACGGCACCTATTACTTCAAGTAACTGGCAGTTAGCTGTTTAAGCTGTTTAAGTTATTTCTGCTTTATTGTTGCACATTTAAGGACAAATTAATCCTTGGCTAATTATAGACAAGATCAGACATATACAAAACTTAGGATTTATGCAAATACTGTTGCTGAAAAACAGCTCAAGAAGGACAATTTAAATGCTTGGGGTGGGAGAATTACTCTGTGTATTGCTTTTCTAACTTGATTGCTGCATTGTAAAAGTATAAGTAAATGCAAAGGGAATAATTATATCAGCCAAAGCATTCATCCAGCATATTTCCATCATTTCTGAACACCCCAATTCAATGGCTCTACCATCTTCTTGGTATACAATCTCATCATTTCTGAAGAAATATTAATTGTAAAACAATTCTAATGACTCCCAGCTGGAAGGACCACTGTATTCTCTAAATTGTAATTTACTTATAATGATGAAAATTTGTTTAAATAAACTAATTAAAATCACATAGTTTGATTATAAATAAAGAGCGTGCCTATACCATATTGAAAGTTTAATACCACTACAAAAAGGTGATACTGAAACTAAATGGGTTGACTAAAACCAGCAGCAATATTGTTTTAATTCTTACCCATTTGAATCCTCCTTCCGTGTACAAGGATGACAGGATAATCATTTTGGTTTTATAGCATCAATATTTAATTTTAAAGCTAAGCTCCGGAAAGGGACAAAAATGAAAGCTACTGTAAACCCAGATTATATCTCAGCAAATGTATGTGCCACTTTTGGTTTTGTAGTTTTTGTGAACTGCTACGATCTTAATGTTTTATCTTCCTTCAGTTGATTTTAGACTCAAGTCTGTTGATCCCATGTAGGATTTTCTTCTTGGCATAAGGTGTAGAAGTGTGTTAGGGTTGTGCACCATGTAGGGGCTGCAAAAACGTGAAAGTTATACCTGTAATACTTTAAAGCAGCCCTTCCTTCTAAGAATAGACACACCTTTGTGTGTTGCATGCTCACTTCAGCAATGTCCCAAGTGGTGCAGTTTTAAACCATGCATCATAATGCAGTATGAAAAAACTTTGGGCGGATCTGAAAGTTGTCAGCCTGACTTTCAAATAGGACTTATCTACTCCCTTGTCCCCCCCCCCCGCTCCACTCAATGTCTTGCACTAATTTTGTACATTTTACTTAAATGTCTAATCCTTTCAGTAGTTCGAGATGGGTCACAGTTGCACACATCTGATTCTCTGAGGGTGGTCCTGGATTGTTGATTATCTGCTGTGGTAATGGATAGGACAAATTAAAACCAAGGCAATAATAGATATTCTAATTGAAATTTGGTGTGTAAGCTGTTTTAGATGTGAGGTTCACTATTCTAAAAGGTTGAACTTGGGAGTGGCCCAGAATTGTTATTGCAGTGGAAATGGCCTTTTTGCTGTTTGAGTTACCAGGCACCTCTTGTAAATTTAGGCAACGTCCCTAAAGCACACCATTTTTTCATTATACAGTAGTCCTCAACGTACAATCATTTGTTTAATGGCTGTTAAAAGTTACAATGGCACTGAAAAAAGTGACTTATGACCATTTGTGACATGACTGTTGCAGCATCCCCATGGTCACATGATCAAAATTCAGATGCTTGGCAATTGGTTTATATGTATGAGGGCTGCAGTGTCCTGGGGTCCTGTGATCACCTTTTGCAACCTGTCAAGCAAAGTCAATGGGGAAGCCAGGTTCATTTAACAACCCGATTACTAACTTAACAGCTGTGGCAAAATTGGGGCAAAATTCACTTAGTTGTCTTGTTTAGTAACAGAAAATTTGTGCTCGGTTGTTGTAAGTTGAGGATTATCTGTCTTCAGTATTTTCACACATTCTCTATAGTTCTGCTATTGCAAAGCAAAGATTATGCCAATTGCTACAAAATAGTTCTGCCAGTTACTACCTGGAGCTACACACATTTTAAATATGCCCTTATTCTGTTCAGCAGCTGAAACCTCACACCAGACACCGTTTCTATCATTTTTCTCTTCTATCTCATTTATCAACACGGCTTCCATCATCAGCTGTCATTTTTCTATTTATTTAAGAATGCCACATCAAGGAATATGTACTTTAAAAAAATTATTATTAGATCAAAAATCATGTTACAGGGTTCCCTTAACAGGAGTCAGAAAGTTTTAATACAGATTGATTTGGCAATTTTTCCCCACCTTGCAAAATTGAATAAATACAGAAGTAAAAAAAAAAAACACAAGCAACTCTTTTCTTATCAGAGCACAAGGAAGTAGACCAACAGGAAAATGTGGGGTTTTTCCCCCCTGCATCTCAAATCTTCAAGGAGATGAACCAAAAAGGACATTATTTAGAACATTGGTCTAAACTAGAAAAACAGTTGCAGCCTTTATAATTAAGTCAGTGGAATCCAGTGCTATGTGAATTAAAGCCCATTTGTTCAAGAGAACAGTCCAGCCCTGCCCTTCCCCTTACTATGCCCTTGTTCCCTATCTGCTCTGGAGGAGATTTGGAAGGCTTTTGCAAGGATTGGAGGTGGAGTGGGGAGAGAATTCCCCCTTTTCCAGTTGTGCTGATAGAATTGTGTTTCCAGCCTTGAGCTGCCTAAGGAATGTGCAAGCTACTTTGTCTTTTGTTACATTTTTGCAAGGAGATTTCCCTTATTCACATTAATACCCAAGAATCTAAGGCAGAAAAGATTCTTTGGCACTGTTTAACAGAAACCAAGGACATGAGACTACCACAGAGGATCCATCCAGATTCAAACACAGGGCAAATGTGTTTTGTGTTGCAAACTGCTATGAAAAGCAATTTTCTGCAGAACACATCATATGGATTGTGTGTTCCCAGTACTGGATGGGCCTAGCACCTTGGAAGGGCCAACGTACAAAAAAAAGGTTAAAAAAGACAACTTTTCCAGTTTCACAATGTGCTTGTCATATAAGACAGGGTAAGAACAGAAGCCTACATTCAGTTTGTGCCTAAAGCCTTAATATTTCAGGGTGGGGGAGAAAAGATTTGGTCCCATATTTGCTCTTTGCAGAATGTGAAAGAAAGAAAAGAAAAGTGGGTTCAGAAAAAGAAGCTGCCAATCCAAACATGACTGTCAGGGTTTTTTTTCTTGACCTTCCAAATCTGGGTGCTTCCCCCACAGATTTATATGCTGCCCAGTTCACAGAGGGTTTGATCCAGCGTTCGGTGCAGAGTCAAATTATCTTCTTTTGCTAGGGCAACTTTTTCTGGTGAGAATGGGAAAAAAAAATATTAAGAAAAAAACATCTCAAAGAATAGGATTGGTTCTAATTTTACATTCCAATTTTAGTTGCCTTTCTATGTTCCTTCAATTACACCTCTTCCCTCGATCTTAATGTTATTCTTGTGCCTGATACATTCATCCCAAAGGCCAGCTGAAGGAGAGAAACCTGTTCTGGGATGATGAGATTTATGTAAAAAACAGCCAGGAAGTCTGGCTCACCAACATCCGGAGGAGCAAAGGTGCCACAACCCTCTATTACAGGAACTGAATTAGTGAAAGATTTAAGAGTCACAGTTGTAAGAGTGGTCAAAGATCATCAAAGCCCAACATGCTCCTCAAGGTAGGAATTAGCTGGAGATAGATTTTATACACAAAAGAGGAAAACTCCAGATTGAGTTTCCCACAAAATGGCCTGATTTCATTGGTGATTTCCAGAAATTTCCAAAAATCAAATGGAAAATCAAATTTTATTTTCAGGAGAAAGTTACATAAATAATCTCCAACTGTTCTGTTGAATCAGTGTTCAAGCTAAACTTAAAGGGACTATCATTTTATACAGGAAACAAGGAACAAATGCCTTATACTTCATAAAAAGAGAAAGACAGCAAATGAGAAAAGATTCCTGAAATATATATATATGTATGTATGTATGTATTTAATTGCAGTGCAGTTTTTACAGAGAAAGGCTTGTGAAAGCACACAGAGGCAAAGAAAGCAAAAGCTGCTCAGTAGAAACACCCAGCAGGACAGGAAGCCCCATTGTATTTATCTACAAAGAAGTCATATCATTGAGTGCGTGGTCCAATTCCTCGCTGATGGCCTTGTATTTCAACTTTTGAGCATACAGCTCATCTGCAGGGCAAAGGGTGGCGAGAGAGGCAGGATGAAATGCAGAAGTAACAGGCGCATAGGCAAGTTCAGAGGCGTTGGCACAGAGCAAGGAGAGGTGGAAGAGAAGGAGGAAGGGAAAGAAATGAATGTTAAATACAAAAATTGAAACACAGCAGATATTTTACACAGAAATGCAAGATGATCATGAAAATGAAGATTTTAGCAAAAGGAAGTTGGAGTGCTGAAAAGATTAAACATTCAATATTCAGAGCATTTTAATTTGAGCTGCTTATACTGGCCTATCATAATTACCCTGGATTTGTCTGGGCCCCAAAGGAGGTTGTTTCAAGCATATAACATTTGTAAGTGACCAAAATGAGATATTTCAAATTTGGGACATCTGTTTTGACCTTGGAGGGCTCTTTGCCTTCAAAACAATTGTAATTCAAAAGGTTTTACACTCCCCTATCCAGTATTATATATGCTACTTTGAGCTCTTAGATCTTTAATGAAATTATTACAATAATCGTTTTTTAAACATTCTAAAAGCTACCCAAATTGCAAAGAATGAGCTTTGCTCACCCGAAGACCAACCAATCATATTCATGACAAAGTGAGAAATGTGAACACTTAATTAAACCTTATTCTTATCCTCAGATGCTATGTTAAATTGCACCAAGATACTGAGTGAGATTGCCATAAAGCTCTCTAGGGCAGGAAAAAGCCTTCTAGAGGCCAATTCACTGACATGCAATTATGCAAACAGTGCCCTGTTAAAAGTTTTCCATCCCAAGCTTCAAAAGCTTTATCCCGTACCTTCCAAATCATCAATGGTCTTTTCCAGTTTAGCAACTGTTCTCTCTGCAAACTCAGCTCGTGTTTCAGCCTGAGAACAGACATTAAAGCAATGAAAAGGTTGCACTACGGATCAGACATCACTTTCCCTCCTCCCATCTCCAAGCCAACATGATCACTGGCCTCACCTCCTTCAGCTTGTCAGTCAGAAGCTTGATTTCCTCTTCATACTTGTCCTCTTTTTCAGAATACTATGAAAACAAGGTTAACATTAATCATTTTGTTTGTAAGAGGAGGGAGGGAGAATTGCAGAAAAAAGCAACTGAAACCATTTTCATTTCTTAATTATTTACATATTGGACTTCCTCTAGGATGAATACCAGGGGCACCAACTCCCTGTTTTACTGAGACTCTTGAACCATCCATACTGGCTCACTAAATTTCAGCAACATAATATTAATATTAATAATAAGTAGTAGTAGTAGAAGTTGAACGGGACCTTGGAGGTAATCTAATCCAACCCCCTGCTCAGGCAGGAACCCCTGTACCATTTCAGACAAATGGTTGTCCAGTCACTTTTAATTCTTCTAACTGTCAGGAAGTTTCTCCTTAGTTCTAGGTTGCTTCTCTCCTTGCTTAGTTTCCATCCGTTGCTTCTTGTCCTGCCTTCAGGCACTTTGGAGAATAGCTTGATTCCCTCTTCTTTGTGGCAGCCCCTCAGATATTGGAACACTGCTATCATGCCCCCCTTTGTCCTTCTCTTCATTAAACTGTTCCAGCAACCGTTCCTTATATGTTTTATTTGAAGATGAAGAAGCAAAACAGAAGCATTAAACCATTACTAAAAACATGGCATGTATTTATGACGGTTGCAGTGTCCTGGGATCATGAGATCACCTTTTGCGACCTTCTTGACAAGCAAAGCCAATGTGGAAGCTGAATTCACTGAACAATCGTGTTACTAACTTAAGTGCAACAATGTGGCAATAAAGGTCGTAAGATGGGGCAAAATTCACTTAATAACTGTCTTGCTTAGCAATGGATATGTTGGGCTCAGTTGTGCTTGTAGATTACAGGACTACCTGTATCCTGGCAAAGAGTGCACTATTGAAAGACTTGATGGGCCTTGATCACCCTGGAGAATATCTACAAGTAGTCCTCAACTTAACAACAATTCATTTAGCGATGGTTCAAAGTTACAACAGCACTGAAAAAAATGACTTATGACCATTACCCCACTTACGACCACTGCCGCATCCCCACGGTCATGTGTTCAAAATTCAGATTCTTGGCAACTGGTTCACATTTATGACAGTTGCAGTATCCTGGAGTCAGGTGATCCACTTTTGCGACCTTCTGACAAGCAGAGTCAATGAGGAAGCCAGACTCACTTAAGAACCAGATTACTAACTTAACAAATGCAGCAATCCACTCAACAACTGTGGCAAGAAATGTCATAAAATGAGGCAAAATTCATTTAACAAATGTCTTGCTTAGCAGGTTTCCTGCCTGAGCAGGGGGTTGGACTAGATGACTTCCAAGGTCCCTTCCAACTTTACTATTATTATTATTAATAGAAATTTGGGGCTCAATTTTGGTCAAGAACTACCTTGACCAAATGATGATCACTGAAAAGTAAACACTGACTTGATACAGCACAATCCGTGTCCCATAATATAGTCCTGCTTCTTCCTGGGACAAGACTGACAGAACTGTATTAGGTGTGATTTTTTTGTTGTTGTTAAAGTGCACTCCCCTGTTTTTTGAGATCCTACCCAGCTCTAAGAGGAGTTCATAATGCACAGTGCTCTTCTCTAGCTGTATCTCCACCAGTCCACTGGAACAAAAGGCAGGGACCTTAGTGAGCTTCCATGGCTGACTCTTGATTTCATCCTGATTCAACATTCAAACCTCTATATGTTGGCTTTCACTAAACATCCTTGCATTAAAAAACCCCTGCTAACTCATCTTCCAAGTGATGGATTGTTTGGTTTCAAAGCAAAGATCAAAATAGTCTTGTACAAGATGTGCTAATGATGCATGGAGGGCAAGGAAAATATTTATCCATGTTTTATTACTCTGAAGTGATGATCTTCAAATCAATGGCCTGTTGATGTGTTTTGTAATAGACGAACATCCAACAGATGTTATTTAGTATTTTTATATGTCTATTCATCTACTTGCATATGGAACTCCCTTAAAAAAAAAAATCAAACCGCACTAGAGGCTGATCAATTGAGTATGTGCCATCAAGTTGGTGCCAATCTTTAGTGACACCACCTAAACACCAATATCTCAGGGGCTGCCACAAAGAAGAGGGAGTCAAGCTATTCTCCAAAGCTCCTGAAGGCAGGACAAGAAGCAACAGATGGAAACTAATGAAAGAAAGAAGCAACCTAGAGTTAAGGAGAAATTTCCTGACAGTTAGAACAATTAATCAGTGGAATGACTTGCCTCCAGAAGTTTGCTAGTGCTCTATCACTGGAGCTTTTTAAGAAGAGATTGGAGAACCATTTTTCTGAAATGGTATAGGGTTTCCTGCCTGACAGGGGGTTGACTGGAAGATATCCAAGGTCCATTCCAACTCTGCTCTTCTGTTATTCTGACCACATAGCTAGATTTTCTTCATGACTATCTATCCCTACCCTAGCTTTCATTCTTCAATGGTGAATCCATCACCACAGTAACTGAGTCCATCCACCTTGCTTCATCTTCTTAATAAGGTCTCAGCAGAGAAGATAAACCTCCAGACTACTAAAGCAGAATATAGAGGGAAAGGAAATCACCTCAGTAGTTCATTATAAGAGCAAAGGCCTATCCATCCCATCTATTTTTGAACCTTTAAAAAAGCATGAAACCCAATTCCTGATCTTTAAAAGGTTAGGAACCACCAACCTTCTCAGACTGAGCCTCAAGGGACTTCAAGTTGTTGGTGACGTTCTTGAGTTCTTCCTCCAGGTCACTGCATTTCCTATACAAAGCAAAAGAAATCATCCACTGTCAGCTCCTGGTCTTCTATTATTTAAATGAAAATATCATTGCCATTCGAAGTTTTAAGAACCTCTTTACTGATCCACTGTTTCTTATTTTGTAATTTATTTGTATCCAGTATTCTTACACATAAACATCTCAAGACAACCCATAATGAAAACCTAAAACATTTTTGAAATATGATGTGTGGGGAAAATTAAAAATCATTCCCATTTAACAGCATCCCCCCTCCCAAGTCCTAAGGAAAAAGATGAAATTTCAGTATGCATTAAAAGAAGACCTGCTTTCAGAGGTTAGGGATTATCTTCTCTGTGGTACCCCTACTTTACAGAAGTCTCTACCAAGAAATACATCCAGCCCTCATCTTGTGAGTACTCGTTAAGGAGGTCAAGGCTGCATTGTTTCAAGAATCCTTTATCTCCTACTGGTCTTGTATGGAGGTGTTCACTTTCTGTAATTAATTTGGGAGAATATTATGATTTTTCTCTATTGCTGTATGCCAACCAGAGTTCTTCAGGAATGGGTGGGTTAGAGGTGCAGAGAGAAAGAGAGAGATGCTGACAACATACAACTCAAGACTCTCTTGGACACTGTAGGGGGCTAGATGAGGGCATACAATCTGAAGAACAATCAAGTAAACCTATTGTTCCACAGAGAGATGACTCTCAAGTCTAGCGATGTTCTGAATAGAGCTCAAAGAGGTGTATAGACAGCTGAGAGGCACAATCAGTTTGTGTCCAACAGCCTTAACTGTTAGCTGTGATACACATGGAGCTTCCCTTGAAAAGTGGTCCAGAAATTACAGCAAGGGCAAAGTGCCTAGAGAACACAGATTGGGAAAGATGATTCTGGATGCCTTCAAGCACTTTTAGAAGTTACTCTGCAGGTAACTAATGAGTTTCTTGCTTTAATCAGATTTCTGACATACAGTGATCAACTCACAGTTCAGACACCTCAGCTCGTTCTTCAGCTCTTTCCAGTTCTCCCTCCAGAATGACAAGCTTACGGGCAACCTGGAGAAAGTCCAAAGAAACCATCATTGTGTGCACCAAACAATGTAATTCCAACATAAAGCACCTATTATGGTCAACATCTGCTCTACCCACCCAAAATAGCAAACTGGTACTTAAATAAAATTAGCAGTTTCTTGGAACACTACAGAGTCCAACTGCAGTGGTGAAACGCTGATCCCCCTGATATTTTCTCAGTGATTCTGTTTGGTTACTGTATGACAAATAATGCTTCTATCAGGGCTGTTCTTACTCTTTAACTGAAATGTTAAGTTCTAAATTTGCAACATAGACTGGAGCACATTCCAAAGAGAACGTGCGAATCAGACTCATGAGAAACACAGGAATTCAATCAAAATAAAATGAAGATCCAGGGCATCATTGAAACTCACCTTGTTAATTATAACTACCTTTGAAATCACAGCTCAGGCTCTTGGGAAACTACCTAATCCCCACCCACTTTGTGACTTGTCTAGCCAAGTTTTTATCTCTTACTCCAGATCTTTCAAGCAGAGCAAGGATTTCCCAGACATGCTGCCAGAGGCAGTTTCAAACTGGAGGAACTAAACCCAAGGCCTTCTGCAGCAAAAAAACAGAAGCTTCACCTCTGGGCTGTGATTCCACCAAAATAGGCTGGAAGACATGGGGTGACAACTGACATTTTGAGTTTGCAGTCTTTTCCTTGTTTCTTTAGGGCAACTGTGCTTGTCAGCCTTCAAATGAATTCAAACTGTCAGAATGCCATGCAGCATGACAGGTGTCCAGGAACAAGTCCCCACCCCAAACTGTTCCCAGATGCTGAGCCTTTCTCTCTCAGGATGGCTGCCTCACCTCCTCATATTTGCGGTCAGCTTCTTCAGCAATGTGCTTGGCTTCCTTCAGTTGCATCTCTTGAATCTCCATTTTCTCCTCATCCTTCATAGCTCTGTTTTCAATGACCTTCATACCTCTGTGGAAGGAACCAAAAGTATACTTTTAAACCCTCTGCGAAAGTTGTCTACAGAATTTATGTGTCTTGGTAGGATCCATATTTGGAGAATTATGAAGACCAATGAGGCAACAGTGTCCTGCATGGACAGCAATTTTAACATCTGTTCACCAACTAGAGAAATGTGATGGGTCTTGTTGTGCAAAAAATTATGTGTATAATGGAATTTAATCCTGGCTAGTCTGTCCACATTGCAAACCTTCTAGTGATGGCTTCCTGCATCTCTAATTCCCTCTATGCTTTATTATGATATGTTGTTGGTATTTTTAGACTTTTCTACTTAAATAAGCACTCATGCGCATAATGCTTCTACCATCTACTATTGTGCTCATTTGTCTTTATATTTATACAGTACATTTTATGGCTATGTATAAATCAACTTTTAAGCACAAAGCAATTTATATTAGTAATATTATTTATTGGGGTTATATTTCATAGTTTTTTCATTGATCAACTAATGGTAAAATATTTGCTCAACAAAACATGATTATTACAATTCTAATGGCCGTTAATATATAGTCACTATTATGATGTAATATCCAGATATCTATTTTTTATTTTTTCCAACAACAAAATGAAATGGGATCAGAACTATATCTGTCTTTCTGCCAGCAAGTTAACTGTCTGAAAACTGAACTGAATGGGATTACATTTGGGGTTGTTGGAAGAAACTGGCAAATGGAAAATGAAGTTTGAAAACTAGGTAGGTCAGGCTGAGGTCTAGAAAAAAAATAATTTTTCCCATGCATCTCAATGAGAAAGGCAAGGGGACAGAGGTTTGTATTGCTGGCACTTGCTTCATTGTAAGCCCTCTCTAACACATTGCCCAGCGCAGAATGTATACAACCCACATTGTGCTTCCCAGTGCAACCATACAGATCAATAGAAACAACACAGAACAAAAGACTTCAAAGAGCCATGATCAGCATGCTTTCCTTATGTGAGCAATAATTCTTGTAGCTGTATTATTAGAGTACTGTTTTGCAACCTCAGCAACTGTAAGATCTGTGGAACCTGAACTCCTGCTTGCTGGAGAATTCTGGGAGTTGAAGTCCAAACATCTTAAAGGCGTTGAGATTGAAAAATACTGTAGAAGAAGATATCGGTGGCTAATCTCCTGCAATCTATACAGAAGAGGGCCCTGCCCTATGGAACACCTCTCCCCTCCTAGCCTTTCATAAAGCCTTAAAGACCTGGCTACCCCCCACCCACTCCTTAAGTGCTGAGAGATGATTGGATAATGGCATAGCAGATTTGGTGCCAGGTTTTTAGTAATAGTAATAGAAGTAAAGTTGGAAGGGACCTTGGAGGTCATCTAGTCCAATCCCCTGCTCAGGCAGGAAACCCTACACCATTTCAGACAAATGGCTGTCCAGTCTCTTCTTAAAAACTTCCAGTGTTGGAGCATTTACTGCTTCTGGAGGCAGGCTGTTCCACTAATTAATTGTTCTCACTGTCAGGAAGTTTCTCCTTAGTTCTAGGTTGCTTCTCTCCTTGATTAGTTTCCACCCGTTGCTTCTTGTCCTGTCTTCAGGTGCTTTGGAAAATAGCTTGATTCCCCCTTCTTTATGGCAGCCCCTGAGATATTGAAATACTGCTATCATGTCCCCCCCTTGTCCTTCTCTTCGTTAAACTAGACATACCCAATTCTAGCAACCGTTCCTCCGTTTTGTTTTACAGTTTTAGTACGACTGTATATGTTGTTTTAACTTTTTATTGGGAGCTGCCCAGAGCTGGTTAAAACATGGTCAGCTATATAAACATTTTAAATGAACAAACTTCCTAGCCTTGTGAAAACTTCTGAAAAATTCTTAAACAAAGTACAGTACAGGCAGTCCTCACCTTACCACAATAGAACCCAACATTTCTGTTTTTTAAGTGAGACAGTTGTTAAGTGAACTTTGCCCTATCTTATGAACTTTCTGGCCACACTTGTCAAGTGACTCACTGCAGTTGTCAACTTAGTAGCACGGTTGTTAAGTGAAACAGGATTTCCTTGTCAGAAGGTCACAAAAGGGGATCACATGACCCAGGGGCTCTGCAACCGTCATAAATATGAGACAGTTGCCAAGCGCCTGAATTTTCATCACATGACCCGGGGGATATTGCAAAAGTCATAACTGTGAAAAATGGTCATAAGTCACTTTGTTTGGCCCGCTGTAACTTCAAATGGCCACTAAATGAACTGTTATAAGTCGAGGACTACCTATACCACCAAATGTGAGCAAAACGTCTGCTGCCCTCTTTCATTTCCAATTGATATCCAAAAATGCTGAGAGTAACCATCAAACAAAGCCACATGAACTGAACAGCATACAAACCTTTGTTCTTGTTCATTCCTCAGCTCTCTTGTCAGGACTTGTCAGGACTTTTTTTTTAAGATGATTTGGCTGACTCTCTTTAAGACCAACAATACAGATTTGCTAAGCCAGAAGCAAAGCTGATAGTGTAGCCGATTAAGGTAGCTTAGTATATAAATGTCTCTAGCTCTGATTTTCTTTTAGAAGGAAGTAATTCTCAGATTATTTCATTAAGCTGCCTTATTGTTAAGTCATTTTTATTAGGCCACTTGGAATTCTTTGACATAAACTTTTTTTACTATTTAAAGCTAAAGTAGGCCAAATTTTCATGGTACTCATTTTTCTCCTGGCTTTGAAGGCAGTGATCAGCATGACTGTCATTCTCAAGATTAATGCTTTTCCAGACATTCTAATATTTAAATTTTGGGGAGCTCTCACATGGCTGATTACTAGCAATTTGTCACTATATTCTGACAGGACAGAGCATTTGGGAGCCACATGCAAATTTAAACTCATGGATGGCCAATCTGTACTTTAAGCCTCATATGGTAATAAGAGAAAGCAAAACAGACTAATAGAGTCAGGGGTGGAACTGAACAGATGTCTGTCTTCATCCATGTAACTTTTTTCTTCCATTCGATCACATCTGATTCACAAAGACTGCAAAGACAAGTCCCTGCACTTTTCTTGGGAAGGGTCTTCAGAAGTGGTTCACCCTTTCCTCGGTCGTAGGGCAGAGAGAAGTGACTGGCCCAAGATCACCCAGCTGGCTTTGAGCCTAAGGCAAGACTAGAATTCACTATCTCCTGGTTTCTAGCCGAGCGCCTTAACCACTATACCAAAATGGCTCTCAACTGAACTCTAAATCAAGGGGGGAAAGTTGTAAAATGAATAATGACCTTATCCTGAACGTGTCAAGGCACTTCTAACTCTGCGCTGTTTACCACAGTATTCCTTGTCCTTTATTTTTACAGAATATTTATAGGATGGCCGGGAGCACACATGGGCAATATATAAGTAGTCCTCCATATCTGAGCCCAACATTTATGTTGCTAAATGAGAAATTTGTTAAGTGAGTTTTGCCCCATTTTACTTTTCTCGCCACCTTAATTAAGTGAATCACTGCAGTTCTTAAATTGGTTGTTAGAACCAAGTCTGGTTTCCCCATTGACTTTGCTTGTCAGAAGGTCGCAAAAGAGGATCGCATGACACTGGGACACTGCAACCGTCATAAATATGAGTCAGTTGTCGAGCATCTGAATGGAAATCTCGTGGCCACAGGGATGCTGCAATGGTCATAAGTGTGAAAAACGGTCAAAAGCCAGTTTTATCAGTGCTGTTGTAACTTTGAACGATCACTAAATGAACTGTTGTAAGATGAGGACTACCTGTATATTCATTTGATTAATTTATCAGTGTTTCTCAACCTTGACAATTTTAAGGCATGTGGACTTCAACTCCCAGAATTCCACAGCCAGCAATGCTGGCTGTGGAATTCTGGGAGTTGAAGTCCACATGCCTTAAAATTGTCAAGGTTGAGAAACACTGGATTATGTGAACTTTAAACTCTTTACTGAGATAAGGCAGTGGTTATCGAAAGGGGTCAGAATGAGGACCAAGAGTTTTAGAAGTGGGATTGACAAAGAATTAGCTGTACTCTTGACTGGAAGAGGTGCTGCCAAAGGTCAAACCCAGCACTTTCTCAGCCATGCAGCCCAGACCAGCCCTTTGATACCTCTCACTCTCATCAGCTGCTTTCTCTGCCTCCTCCAGTTTTTGCAGAGCTGTGGCCAGGCGCTCTTGGGCACGATCCAACTCTTCTTCCACCAGCTGGATCCGGCGATTAAGAGCGGCCACCTCTCCTTCAGCCTGGACAAGAGAGAAATCCTCAATTATTCAAAGGCAAGAACCTCACTTGAGACCGGAACTGAAGTGACATGAAACTTTAAAAAAAAAAAAGAAAGAAAGAAAGAATTGCCAGCCTCCCCACCCCTCATGAAATTCAACTTCTGCAAGACGTCAGCTTACTCTAAGGCCTCCTGAGAGCAACTTTTGGGCAGACTCAACCCTCTTGAGAGTTAAAAGCCAGTCCTACCTTGCCGGCACAGAAAGAATCATTAATGCACGTTGAAAGAGGAGAAGGACAGCAGTTTCAGAGAAGGAGAGGAAGATCTTTCCCTTCCTGGAGTATAAGCTCAGTCTACATAAGGTCCATCGGATCTGGGCAAATGTTCCAACTGCAGATCAAGGAACCGGCAAGAGGCTGGGAAGAGCCACCTCTCCATAAGCCACTATGGAACCGAAAAGTTAAGACCGATCAGACCAAGGCGAAGAAAGAAAGGCAGGTGGGCGGAGGGACCCACGTAGAGATTTTTTTAACTTTGGTGTTGTTTTTTTCATTAGCTGGAAAGAGGGAAGATGACAGACGAAAAGGGACAGATCACACTGAGAGCCTCTCCAGGCAAGCTGTCCAATTCCTTATCTTCGGAGCCCCCCCACCCCCCCAAAAAATCCGTCGGCACTTAAGGCCACCCCATCCGAGATGGCGACGGAGGGGAAACGGGCGGGGACCAGATCTGGGTGCGCCTGGACCATTCATTGCAAGCGCCCCGCTCCAAGAGCTTCCTTTTTCGGCCAAGCGAAACTTTCAATTAAGTTTAGCGGGAGCGGGGAAGCAAGCAAGCCAGGGCGACGATTCCTCCTACTCCGGCGGCGGGCGCCCCGCCTTGCAGGCCCAGATCGGGGGGGGGGCGGGGGGGCAAACGCCGGAGGAGGGGAAGGGGAAGAGTATCGGGCAGACCCCGCGATGCAGGAGGAAAGGGGAAGAAAGAGGCGGCGGTGCCGCCCTGGCGGACGTGGAAGCCAGCGGTAGCCGGGCTGGCTCCACCCTCCTCCGCCCGTCCTCCAGCCTTGCCTTATACGGGCAAAAGGCATATCCAGGCGGCGGCGGCGGCGGCGGCGGGCTGGCCGGGCTGGGATGTGGGAAAGAGGAGGGCAGGCGAGGAAGCGGAGGAGAGGCCGAGCGAGAGGCCGGGGCCCGGGAGGAGAAGCCGACCAGAAGCTTCCCCGCCTTCGATGCTCACTTTCTCGCGCAGCTCCCGCTCCTGGTCGCGCTGGCGTTGCAAGATTTGGGCGCGGTCCTCGGCCTCGTCGGCTTCCTGCTGCAGCGCCTGGATCTTGCGCTTCACCGCCTCCAGCGAACCTGTAGTGGCTGCCATCCTAGCGGCGGCTGGGTCAGAGTCGGATCCGGTCGCGAGAACGGCGGCGAGAGCTACACGTGAGCCGCGGCGGCAAGGATGCGGCTCCGGTTGCTGGCGGGAGGAAAGCAGCTGGGGAGGGGTTTGGACGTCAGCACCGCTGGAGGGCGGGGCCGTGACGTGGCCACCGCTGGCCCAGCCCGAACGAACCCGCTCCGCAGTCCTTCGGGAGAGCGAGGTGGGGCTGGAGGGGCGGGTAAGAACGGCTGGGCGGCTTCTGGCATCCTTTGATGGCCGAGCTTCTGTCTCCAAAACGTCTGCTGAGTGGCAGCGAGAAGGCGGTTCAGGCTGCCCCACCTGGACGTGCTGGGAGGGACTCCGTACCGGCTGGGAATTTGGGGGCTGTGAGAGATTGGAGACCGATTGCGCTTTGTCTGCTTGCGGGCTGTCAGGTCTAGCAAGAGTTCCCGCTCAGCTGACCCCTCGTTCAAGGCCCGACTGCGAAAGAAACCGAGTTTCTGCACCAATCAAGAGCGCATTCATTCGTCCCCACTCGCTATGTGGATATAAGATATATGGTGGTCGAACTAACCCTAAACAAGATTTCTCCAAGCCCCTGGTGTATTCAGTAGCACACAGGGTACCATGCCTAGGGAGCAAATCAAGAGATCAACCCAGTTGAGGGATCAAAATCCTTCTGGAAAGGCAGCCAGAGCTTGTGTTAGCACAACATGCTTCAGTGGTTCCTCTGAATGCACAGTATACTGAAGCACAAGTCAACAAAATGGGCTAGATGTTAATAACATGTTAAATTGCAAAAGAAAGGAAGCTTAGTGGGTGTACAAATACGCCTTCTGGGACTCTATCTCAGCTGGTTTAGCATATGTGAAGGCAGCCCTAATTGGAAGCTGTAGAGCTGGCTCTAGGATCACCTTCCTAAATTCCTTAATCTCATAACACGTGGATAGATTCAGCCGTAGTTTCAGCTGGCACCAAGCTAAATCCACAGATGTTAGGAAAATCCAGAAAGTTTGGCATTCAGACAAATTAACCATCACATAAACTAATTTTCACACTATTCAAAAGAAACAATACAAAAGTTAAGGAAACCAAAAGACCAGAACACATCCTCTCCAACAGCCAACACCCAGATAAGCAGGGATTAACACCAAGCAAACATCAAGCAGAAAATATGTTAATCAAGAAACTACCAAGAAGCAAACACACCTTCACTGGTATTAGGGCAAGCTACTTCATATAAACAGGGAGGAACCTCCACACTCCCTTAGACTGATGAGGTTACCTTGCTGGATAAAGAAACACCTGCAAGCAAATAACTAGAGAGCCCAAAGACTCCACTGTTCAATCCTGAGCTCCAAATATTCTCTTCTGCTGGCATCTTCCTTTTGTCCCGCACTTAGTGCCTCTATGCTCCTATACTGAGAAAGTGTTCATCTTTAAGGTTACTCATAAAGGTTGGTTCAGCATAACCTGGTCAAAAAAGCAGTTGTGGATTTTTCTCCCCCAAACATGGAGGCTTCAAAGGGGCTTCCTTGGCCCATTCTATGTAGGGTAGGAATTGCTTTGTGTAGCAAAGAAAGCATGAAAAAGGAGACCTCCTCCCTCAGACCCAGTGTGGCTAAACAGTGATGAAGGCACCAGGCTAGAAAGGCAGACTTAAGTTCTAGTCCTGTCTTAGCCATGAAAGCCAGCAGGGTGACTGGCTTTCTCTCTCTCTCTCTCTCTCTCTCTCTCTCTCTCTCTCTCTCTCTCTCTCTCTCCTCTCCCTCTCCCTCTCCCTCTCCCTCTCCCTCTCCCTCCCCCTCTCTCCCTCTGTCCAACTCATCTCACAGGGTCCTTATTGAGGGAAAAATAGGAGGAGGAAAGTGTGTTGCATAAGTTGCCACCTTGAGTTATTTGTAAAAATAATAAAGGCAGAATACAAATAAATCCTGTACATATTTTGTAGAAGACTTGGAGTGAAGAGGCAGTCTTCAATTCAGACTGAATAAGCTTTAGGAGAAAGCAGGAAACAACTCTTGCTTCCCAATTCTTGTAACTAGCTGAGTTTTCCTACACAGAAGTTCCTGCTATTAAAAAAAAACTTTTGTTTCCTCTTCCTCTTTCCTCCCTATCTTGTTTTCCTTCCAGATTGTTTTTTTTTTTTTTTTACAATGTAGGCTGAGGGCAGGGATCATTTGGCTCTTATGATTCTTGAAACAGCACCAAGAACCTTTAGATTCAGGAGGAAAGTGCAAATTCTTTAAAGCAAGAGTTCACAGTAAATCAAATTACAGTTTCTGTGACCAAGGACCAAAGTGGCCAAGGCAACAACACTATGTAAATGGGTGGTGCTGAGATTTCCAGAGTGATTTTGAATGGAGAAGCTGGAAATTGTTTCCTCTCCATGCTAAAACTTTCCAGTAGTTCACACATCAGTTTTGATTGTTTTGTTCCATGTGGTAAAAGGTCACACTTTCATTTTGCAAAAGTCTTTTTCTCCCTGTAAAATTTCAACAGTGCATTTGCAAGGAGTTGCAAAAAAAGAAGCAGCTTAGAAGAAAATATTTGTACCTTGGAGTTGAACTGTGGGGTCCTGAGTGCTCTCTGCGCTTGGCTGTTTCCTTGCATTACCAAACTAGGTAACATCATCAGTGCAGCGAACTCAGAAAGCACCAAGGACCTTACAAGAAGAAGCTTGGAAGCTACCATTTGGTTATAGGTGTTTTCAAATGGACAATAAGCCATTTTGGGGAGTGGACTTTACAAGAATAGTGGATAAATGTATGAGTTAAGTTGCTTTTGAAGTAAAGTGCTTGCACATCAGTCAGCAAGGGGAAGAATTAGGAGGTCTTGGTGCACTCTGAGCTTAGAGATGTTTCAATTACTTGACTAAGTAACATCAATATGACAGTATGGGTAATGAAACGCCTGCAAGCAAACAACCAAGCTGAGAGAGCACCAAGAACTCCACAGCGCAACCCTGAGTTATACTCTCTTCTATTGGAAGGGGGAATGTGGGCACTTCTCCAGCTAACTCTAATACCGTGGTTCCCCAAAAATAAGACCTATCCCAAAAATAAGCCCTAGTTTGATTTTTACACGTGTGCCTTATGTAAGCCAACCCCCCAAAATAAGCCCTACTTAAGACCCTGCCCACTCTGTCCTACTCTAGTTGCACAAGGTGGGGTGAGGCGCATGCATAAAACTCAAGCAAGGGTGGGGGTTGGGGATGGAGCTACCTCATGAGCCCCACACCTCCTTACCTCAGGACCGCCACAGCCAGGCCTCCCCTCACGGTGCCGGCACCAGCAGCCCTGTCCAGTAGGAGTTCGTGTGGCTACTGCCAGCATACTTCTACACTCACTCACTGCCATTCGCGCACGTTGCCCTGGCCTCCGTTTCACAGCAGAGGTCTTCAGAAAAGGCCTCTGCTGCCCAGAATGGGGCTCCAGGTTGACACGCATATCACCTGCAGTCTCTGTTTTTCCAGCAGAGGTCTTCAGGAGAGGCCTCTGCAGCCCAGAACAGAGCTCCCGGTTGACCTGTGTGTCACCCCTGAGCCTCTGTTTTGCCGGCAGAGGCCTTTAGGAAAAGGAAAAAGCTTCTGCTGGCGAAATGGAGGCCAGGGGTAATGTGTGCAAGTGGTCGCGGAAGACGTGGGTCAGCGGCAGCCACGCAGGTTCCTGCTGGATGGGGCTATTGGTGCCGCCGCCGCCACGAGGCGAGACAGTGGGGGAGAAAAAAGACATTCCCTGAAAATAAGACCTAATGCCTTTTTTAGAAGCAAAAAAAAAATAAGACCAGGTCTTATTTTGGGGAAAAACATGGTCTGTTGTACCAATAATATGCTTTGGCTGATGCAGTTCTGGTCTAGTTAAGATGGTTCAATTTCTTAGAAATTTTGTATCCCTTCTCTCTTCCTTTATTGGGACCTTGACAATTTCTTCCTTAGGCCTCAAGTTTTGGGAGGATTACCATTACATACACATTCAGTGATCACTCATTCTGTGACCAAAGTTACAATGGCACTGAATGAGGGATATTTACAACAGGGCCACATAGTCCACATCCCTGCGGTTATGTAATTATGATTCGGATGCTTGGTGACTGGCTGACAATTATGACATCACAATATCCTGCAGTTATGTAACTACCATCTGCCAGCTTCTGACAAGGAAAGTCAATGGGGAAGCCAGCGGGAGTGAGCAAAGGGTTTTATGATTTGTTTAACAACAGCAACCGGAATTGCTGCCACTGTGCAGCATGGTCATGTGATGTCGTGTTTTACAATCATATCACTTAGTGACAGATTATCATTGTTAAGCAAGGACTGCCTGTGTTATGTCTTCATTATACAAGTATCTTACAGTTTGCATTATGGTCATAGTAATAGTTGCCACCTATTATTAAATTGTTGATACAATCAGGTCCAGGTTCTTGTCACCTAGTCATGTCTTCCACCTCATTGGTCTCCCAGTTCTCTTCTTCCCATGAACCCTCCCCAGAAATCCGCATGAAGAGTCCATACATACATCTGTAGCTTTCTTTTCAGCTTGCTCCAATTTCTCCTGGGCATCCTTAAGAGCTTCAGAGTACTTATCCAGCTCATCTTCTGTTCCTTTCAACTTCTTCTGCAAAGCCATCAGCTCATCCTCCACCTAGCCAAAGATCAGAATTAGCCATTAGGACAATGTTTCTCAACTTTCTAACATCAGGCTGGCTGGGGAATTCTGGGAATTGAAATCCGCACATCTTCCAGTTGCTAAGGATGAGAAACACTGCATTAGTAGTTACCTGCTATCTTTTCAACTCATTCTGTGGCCCTTTTAAGGAAGTTTTTCCTTAGACTTGTTTACTGTGCATCCGATTTAAAAGTCCAGACCTCTGATCTTCCTACACAGATTTCATATCAAGAACCTAGGTTGTTTTTGAATGCTCAAAAAACCACTCCTTTTCTGGCTATGATAATTATGTCACTAATGTCATTGCTTTGTTTTTGCTGTGGGGTCTGTTAATATTCATTTAGTGGAAGAGATCAGGATCCTTTTTGTATCTGTGAACATTATTTCTCTTCAACAGCAAACCCGGTATGTATGGGGCAGATTATGCCCTCCTGGGAAAAATTAATACACACTTACATGGGAGAAAACTGTGTTTCAGGTGCAATCTATAAGATATTGTCCTACTTTTACTTGTCATTGTTTCTAAAATAACAAATTTCTTTCCAATTCTGACCCCAGGATACCCTTTTTGCTCAGCCCCTTCAACAGAAGTCTTCCAAACAATTGGAAAGAGCTGGCAAAATGAAAATTGTGTTCTTATAACAGCCATCAGCTTCACTTTGGCAACTGAGGAAAGATTACCATTTTACAGATCATGATTTTTTGATGTTGGATTCATTCATTAAGCTAGGTTGTAATGTAGTTTGGTTTAGGGTTAGTATGGTCTGTGAACCCAGCCACTATCATTTGCTGAACTATCCATAGTTATCTGGTTTGCAGACAATGCTAACCAGCAGATGAATTCACATTATACTAAGACAAAATCAAACCACATTATACCTTAATAGTATTAGCAGTTGCACTCATACATTCATACAAATGCAATATGCTAATCCAAATCCAAATAAATGATATCATCACTAAGATTGATTTGGATTAGCATATTACAGTATATGCATAATCCTATGCATTTATGTGATCTGTAAATGATTTGTATGGCCGATTCTAAGTTCACCCATTGCACTAATCCCTAACCTGATATACTTGCTTGTGCCCTAGGATCCTGCATGAAATCAGTTATTTTGGACTGTAAACCGTAGTGAGCCTATCGAAATATGTTTATTCCGTAGACCATAGTTTAGCAAACAATAGCTTCATTAGCTCAAAGTGAGACTTGATTTGGCTTCTTTAAGATCATTTTTTCCAAGCCATGGCTTTAGAACGAGCAGCCAAACTATGCTCCTTTCTTATCTTAATGGCACTCGCTCTCCTTCCACTTTCCCATATAAATCCATATTGCTTCCTCAAAGCAGCTATTTATATCATGTTGAGCATGCTCTGGGTGTCAGTTTGTCCCTCTTCTGAAGAGAATTTCTGTTATCTAGTGGCTGACTGGTGATAATGTGTTGGGCTGTTCCTTGGCTTCTGAGCTCTGAGAAAGAATGCTTTGTCCTCTTCTCTGTCTTCTGATGTGCTAGGAAAATTTGACCCTATAAAGGCAAAAAAGTAGCCCTCACTGAACCAGTTCAGGTTTGGGGCTTGTACTACCTAAATGCCCTATATTTTAGTCAGGTTTATTTGTGAGACTTCAGAGATTTCAACAAAGAGAAAAGGTTTCCTTTCATTGGCTGCCGTTTTACGATAGAAATTTGTCCAGACCCTACTTTTCCCAAGATTGCTCCAGTGATGAAGAAGGAAGCAAAGTGAGCCCTGGCCATCCTAAAGATATATCATGCTTTTTCAAAATTTCTCAGACAATGAAGCATATTATTAACTAGATGCATACATTGCTGTAAGCTATAGTTCATATAACCAAGGTTTCTGAATAAGCCATAATAGCTAGGATCTTCCCACATATTTAAGTGACAAATCATGGTTTTCAGACTGCAATGGGTTGAAAGCAGAATCAAACAGATCACATTATCTGTTAGTGCAATAAGTGAAGTTGACTACATTGTCCTCTACTTTGCTAAAGTCAGAAAACGGGAGACCAAAGAACATCTGAAACTCATTCTTGGACTCAAGACATGTTCCACCTGGTAGTGCCCGTATCTGCATGCTATACATAAGAATAATTTTAATTAGATGTGGTTTGCTTGCCCTGAACCCCTATTTGTGCCAGCTGTATCCATTTCAACAGGGAAACATATATCAGATCTGAATCCATGTCTAATTCTGTAAATTCATAGCAGTTCATTTTGTTTTAAGAAGTCACACAGAACTGATAGCTGGAACAGTTGAAGCATCCATCAGAGTTGAAAAGGAAGCAACAGCTTCATCCTAGCCACATTTTAGTTGCATTGTGGGGGGAAAGTAACACAGCCCCCACCAGCCATGCCAGAGCCCTGGCCCCAAAGGTCAACATTAAACCCAGATAGCAAGCAATTTGTGCTCTCCCTCTGTTACAGCAGTTACAAATAAGCACTTCTTAATCCTCCTTCCATCATATCAGCCATGACCTCATCCATCCTCACAGAAAATGTGAGACAGCTGTTCAGTCTGCCTTCAGTCCTTTCAGACATTTATTTAGGAATTGAAGGCAGGGTAGGTAGGCTAAGTAGGATGTTTCAAAATAATTTCCTACTTTAGAGGAAACCTGTTATATCGAAAAATTAAAAATTGTAACGACATCTGTCTAATCTGATGCTGATGAATATGAGGGATGACTTTTCTCCACCTTAAATTTCCTGAGGATGCAGCACACACCCCACATTTACCTGAGAGTAAGCCCCACTTATAAAGGGAAATCTGCCTCCACTCAGCCTTGAGTCTCTAGCATGGAAATAACACAACTGAATAAGCTCTGCTTTGAAAAATAACAGAATGGCAGAGTTGGAAGGGACCTTGGAGGTCATCTAGTCCAACAGTTACTCAAGCAGGAAACCCTGTACCATTTCAGACAAATGACTGTCCAATCTCTTCTTAAAAACCTCCAGTATTGGAGCATTCACAACTTCTGGAGGCAAATTGTTCCACTGATTAATTGTTCTCACTGCCAGGAAGTTTCTCCTTAGTTCTAGGTTGCTTCTCTCCTTGATTAGTTTCCATCTGTTGCTTCTTGTCCTGCCTTCAAGTGCTTTGGAGAATAGCTTGACTCCCTCTTCTTTGTGGCTATTAGATATTGGAAGACTGCTATTATGTCACCCCTAGTCCTTTTTATTAAACCAGACATACCCAAATGGAAAAGCTCTATAAGAAAGACCAAATATTTAGTCCAGTAATTGTACCATAACCAATGCATACAACTCTTGCAACAGCTACCTGTATCACCCTGAAAAGGCATGCACAAATCTCTGCAAATAATGAACACTCATTCACATCACATGCAGACCCTTCACCTGCTTGCACTTGTCCTCAGCCGCTTTCTTGTCAGCCTCCGCCTGTTCTGCTCGGTCAATGGCATTCTCCTTGTCCAGTTTCAGCATCTGCATCTTCTTCTTGATGGCTTCCATCTTTGCAATTTGAAGTAAAGGTGGCTTCAGGTGCTTTTATGTAGAAGAGAGAAGATGAAGGCTAGCCTTCAGTTGGAGGCTGTGTAGAAACAAATGGGCACTTGGGCAACTGAAGATAAATTTCTCTGAGAGCTTTCTCGCTGTGGTAGGCTAGAGTCTGATTGTGTCCCTGGTGGCTCCCTCTTCTTTCACAGGCAACCTTTCTAAGAGATAAGTTGGAACCCAGTCAGTCCTGGCATCTTTAGCACTCATGGATCACCTTATTTGGGCCTCAGCTTCTTTAAAGAAAGAAAAGAACTGTTTCCATTTTTAACCTTCCAGCAGGAGCAAAAAGAGATTGCAGGGGCTGGAGAGAAAACTTGTCAGCCATTGTCAAGCAGTTAAAAGAAATGCTGGGTTCAGGGAAGCAACGTAACTTTGTAAAAATCCAGAGTAGGTACTCTAGGTCAAGGATGAGACAAATTCATCCTTCTAGGATGACAACTTTGTGGTTAGGACAGTCTTTGGATCCAAAATGAGAAGAGAACCAGGGTGTAATGATTAAGGTGCTGGACCAGGACCAAAGAGACTCAGGTTTTGTTCTGTCTTCAGCCATGGAAGATCATTAGATGATTTTGGGTCAGCCACTTTCTCAGAGGGATTTTATTATGAGGAAAAACAGAAGGAGGAAGCATTAGGTACACCTCCTTAAACTCCTGAATAAAATAAAAGCAAGCTGGGTTCCAAAAAATAGTAATGGTTCTAGTTTCTTCCATGATATTGGTGGCTACTTCAGAGGTTTAGTCTAGTAGTCCAACCTCTTCTTAAAAAATTCTGGTAGCCAGAGAATCCCTTGTTTCATATGACTCATAACATGACACACATCTGAAGCATCCACCAATGATGTCTCTGTGTGTGTGTGTGTGTGTGTTTGTTATGACATACATAACAAGGAATAGTAGGTCTTGTTTTACAAGCTTGCAGTTGCCATTTTGACACTTTTTACTCTCCTTCCCCCTTCTTGTGGTTCCCAGTTCCAAATTAGTGGTGGATCAGGTCAAGATAAAAGTGAATTTTATTTCATTTACATTTAAATGAAATTTTAGGAAGTCCTCAACTTATGAACAGTCGCTTTTCGAAGTTATGATACCCCCCCCCCCAAAGCTACTTACAAGCTGGTTTCAAACTTCCAGTGTCAGCCCCCTGCCATCACATCACCGCATTTTGGGCAGTTGGTAAACAGCCCACCTTTACGGCTGTTGCAAGTCTCTGCAGTCACATGACTGCAATTTACAACAATTTTGCTGGAAAAGACGTTGACTTCTGGTTTCTAGCTTAACCACCTCATAACAAACTTTGGTGTTTGCTTAATGATTGCAGCATTCACTTAAAAATTGCCACAAGAAACGTTGTAAAATTGAGTCCAGACACAAGATGACCTGCTTTATGACCATCACAACTTACAATGGTATGGTCATAACTCAAGGACCACCTGTAAAAGCAAATAAAATTGGTTCAATTACTTTACAGGCCTGCACATACTTTTTTTTTGTCACATTCAAAATAACACATAGGCTTTCCGCATTCTCATATTTATATCTGGGGATTTCAAGGGGCACTGCTAGCAGCCTTCTAGAAATATAATTACTGCCAACTAAAATGAGTTGCTAAAATTATCCATTTTCATATAATTATGGCAGCTGCAGTTTTCAAAGTCAGAAAGAGGAAGTGGTTGATTCCTCTTAGTTATGTCAGGCGGGTGAGTTTTCCATGTGTGTCCTAAGATAAAGGGTCTAAATATGATGTATGATAAATCATTGGCTGTTATTGGAACTCGAAAATGTTAATCTGCTGTGTTTTTAATCTATTTTAGCAGAATTATTATTCTTTTCTCGACTGCATCACGTTTTTTTGTTTCAGTTTAACACTGATTCTGCTGCATGTCAGCTTCTGGCATTAAGGTGGTCCTCAACTTACCACAACTGCTACCAAAATTTCCCTTGCTAAGCAAAGTGGTTATTAAGTCAGCCTTGTCCAATTTTATGACTTATTTTGCCACAGTTGTTAAGCCAGTCATTGAAGTTGTTAAATGAATTTATGCTGCCATTAAGCAAATCTGGCTTCCCAATTGTTTTGCTTATCAGAAGCCAGCTGGGAAGATCACAAATGGACAACAGGTGATTACAGGATAGTGCAACTGTCGTAAATACATGCCGGTTGCCAAGTGTCTGAATTTTGATCACATGACTGTGGGGATGCTTTGACACTTGCAAATGACACTTTCGGTGCCACTATAACTTTGAACGGTCGCTAAACCGAATGGTTGCAAGTCGAGGACCATCTGTATTTCACCATTGGCTGCAGTTTCTAAGGATTGCTGTATAGCACACACAGCTATACATCCCACATCTAAAAGCTGTGGATTGCCTTTCCCCATTTTGTATAAAACTCTGTTTAAAAAAAAAGGAAGTAAATATTGATTGTATCTGTAATAACTTAGGAAGGGGGAACTCCTTTCTACCGACGGTAAGACTTTATCGTGGGAATTTTCATTGCATCTTGCGTCACCATTTCTGCTAATAATTGACAATAGTTGGCATGAATTGCAAACTAGAATTAGTTCAGGAGAAATTAGATGCTTTTTAAAAAGCACTCTTTGAATGTAAGAAGCCCAAATGCTTCTTAGGTTCTGAAACAGGCCAAATACTAGAGGCTATATGAGCTGCCTTCCCGATCTCCTTCTATCCTAACTCTGATGACGCTGGCAGTTTTTGACCGGACGAAAGCTTAGTGACTCTTCTTAACCACAGGCTTGTTTATATTAAACAGGCTGGTTTATTATATCCTGGTATTCGTTTTTTCTTTTATTTGTTAATATATATATTAACAAATAAATATATATATATGAAACTGACATATAAATGAGAATTGTCCTATAAATGAATACATTTCTAGTTACTCCAAACAGCTTTACTGTTCTGATATCCATCTTGCTATTATGGGGTTTCCGAAGCAGCCTTTACCAGTCCATTGTGTCCACAACAGATGCTGCTGGGCCAGACAACAGAAGTGGAACTCTTCTTGGAAACTCAGTGGAAATTAGAGCCATCCCTCAGGAACTGATGAGACCCTCGTCCATAACCTTGTATGGCAAACATTGAGGGGTGTAGAGTGAGAGGCAAAGCTTTGCAGGACAAGGCAGTGACAGGCAAAGACAAGAACCAGACACAGATTTGGCAGCCTGTGAGTGAAAAACAGTTGTTGCTTATTGGAATCCAGGTATGAATCCATCTTGGAAACTAGTCTTTGGGTGTCTTTCAAATGCGTGAGGACCACAACTCTCAAGATTCCCAGCTTGCATGGCCAAAAGCCATTTCTGGGAGTGGCAATCCTTTCCCAAAATATCCAAAGCAAAGCAATGGATGGATGGAAACTAATTAAGGAGAGAACCAACTTAGGAATAAGGAGGAATTTCCTGATCGTTAGAAAAATTAATTAGTGGAAGAGCTTGCCTTCAGAAGTTGTGGATGCTCCAAAACTGGAGGTTTTTAAGAAGAGATTAGATAGCCATTTGTCTGAGCAAGAGGGTTAGACTAGAAGGCCTCCAAGGTCCCTTACAACTTTGTCATTCTTCCCTAAGTTGGAATCCAAGGGAGAAAATAATCATAGATTGTATATCCCACATATACCATCTTATCTTGGGGCCAGGCTATTTGAAGGACTGTATTACATCCACCTGTCTCACCAGGGCTGAAAGGCAGGACATGTTACAAGTCCCATCAATTAGGAATGTACATCTGGTGGGACCATGAAAAAGGGCCTTCTTGGTGGTGGCTCTTTCTTTAATGGAAAATAATTATCCCCAACATACAGTTGGCCCCACCGAAAGATCCTAAAAATGTAGTTTTGCTAGCAGGCCTGAGGGCCATGAATGGAGACAACCAAGTGGTTAATTTAATAATAACAATAATAATAATAAAGTTGGAAGGGACCTTGGAGGTCATCTAGTTCAACCCCCTGCTCAGGCAGGAAACCCTATTCCATTTTGGACAAATGGCTGTCCAGTATCTTCTTAAAAACTTCCAGTGTTGGAGCATTCACTGCTTCTGGAGGCAGGTTGTTCCATTGGTTAATTATTCTAACTGTCAGGAAGTTTCTCCTTAGTTCTAGGTTGCTTCTCTCCTTGATTAGATTTCATCCGTTGCTTCTTGTTCTGCCTTCAGGCGCTTTGGAGAATAGCTTGACTCCCTCTTCTTTGTGGCAGCCCCTGAGATATTGGAACACTGCTATCACGTCCTTCTCTTCATTAAACTAGACATACCCAATTCCAGCAATCGTTCCTTATATGTTTTAGCCTCCAGTCCCCTAATCATCTTTGTTGCTCTTCTCTGTACTCTTTCTAGAATCTCAACATCTTTTCTACATCATGGTGACCAAAACTGGATGCAGTATTCCAAGTGTGGCCTTACCAAGGCATTGTAAAGTGGTATTAATACTTCACATGATCTTGATTCTATCCCTCTGTTAATGCAGCCTAGCATTGTGTTGGCTTTTTAGGCAGCTGCAGCACACTGCTGGTTTATATTTAAGTGATTGTCCACTAGGACTCCGAGATCCCTCTCACAGTTACTACTATTGAGCAAGGTACCCCCTATACTATACCTGTACATTTGGTTTTTCTTGCCTAAATGTAGAACTTTACTTTTTTCACCACTGAATTTCATTTTGTTAGATAGCGCCCAGTGTTCAAGTCTGTCGAGATCCTCCTGTATCTTAAGCCTGTCTTCTGGAGTGTTGGCTATTCCTGCCAGCTTGGTGTCGTCTGCAAATTTGATGAGTTCCCCATCTATCCCGTCATCCAAATCGTTGATGAAGATGTTGAAGAGCACTGGACCCAGAACAGAACCCTGGGGCACCCCACTACACACTTCCTCCATGTAGATGCGGTTCCATTGAGGACCATACGCTGAGTACGGCCGGTCAGCCAGCTATGAATCCATCTGGTGGTGATGCTGTCTAACCCACATTTTTCTATCTTATCAAGTAGTAATTTGATTGTGTTGTTGCTGTTGCTGGGGGGGGGAATGGTGGGGTTTTTTTTTACTATATGGTGGTGTTTTAATGTTGTGAGCATCTAGTCCTCTATGTGTGAATTTGGTAGCTACATAAATTTGTTAAATGACAACAAAAGAAATAATATACAGGAATAAGGTTTCATTAGATGAGCAACTCAAATAGTTAGCAGAACCATCTCTAACTCTCATAGACAGACTCAGATTATTTCCATTTCCATCACTCTTCATTTCAACTGTATTTCTGTATTTATTTATTTGTGTTCCGCCTTTATTATTTTTACAAATGACTCAAGGTGGAAAACATATCCAACACACTTTTGTTCCTCTTATTTTCCCCACAGCAATAACCCTGTGAGGTAGGTTGGACTGAGAGAGAAGGACTTGCCCAAAGTCGCCCAGCTGGCTTTCTTAGCTAAGGCGGGACTTGAACTCATGGTCTCCTGTTTTCTGGCTTGGTGCCTTAACCACTAGTCCAAACTGGCTCTCTTATACAACCTAGAAAACAACATTTTCATTATTAATGCAGTTATGAATTGAACAATGAATTTGTGAGCCTTACACCTCCAAACATCCTACTCACTAGTTCACAATCAATAGTGGATAGTGTGTTGGTCCAAACAAGATATCTGCTTTAATTCTGCTCTTCTCAAACAGATAACCGCCAAAGAACGGGATAATATTCAGATTATTTTATTCCTGAGGAATCTCAAACAATAACTTACAGTCAAGAAGAGTTCTTCTGATGAACATATCATAACCTTTTTCCATTGGTCCAGCACAGATAGAGTCATTACCCACATTTATCGCAAGAATCCTCATCCGTTTATCTGTTTCTTATGACTTCTTCCGACAGGGGGAGCCTACGAGCTAATGTAAGTATTACTTGAAAACGTTAAATCTTATTACAGAGGAAACATAAATGTCAGCTTATTGGTAGTATTGTGGGTGCAGGAGTAACCAATCTGAGGTTTGCTAAGCTATAAACTCAGCTAAATAAGAAATCTTCAGTTGAATAAGGTCGTGCACCTCTGATTTGTAATTGTGTTAATTGATTTTATTAAACCAATGCTTTGTCAGCCATGCAGAGTGCTATTGTGAGTTTAGTTATTGGTGGTCTATGGATCATGGCTTAACAGTATATATGAGCCAAATCAATATGGCTTACACAAAAGCTCATGGTTCAGACTGGTAGCTTGCTTAGTGCAAAGTATAAATCCAATCAAAGCCGTCATTGAATTGCTTTGTGGGGTGAAGGAGATCCTGAAATAGGAATATTTATTTATTTGTTTGCTTGCTTGCTTGAATCCTGCATTTACTGTTTTTACAAATAACTCAAGGCGGTGAACATATCCAACACACGCTCCTCCTCCTATTTTCCCCACAGCAACAATCCTGTGAGGTGGGTTGGGCTGACAGAGAGGGATTGGTTCAAAATCACCCAGCCAGCTTTCATGGCTAAGGAAGGACTTGAACTCACTGTCTTCTGCTTTCTAGCCTGGTGCCTTAAACAGTAGACAAAACTGGCTATCCGAAAGGTCTTTTGTGTGTGCTTACAAATTCTAATTTTAAGCCTTGTTTTGCATAATAGAATCTGTAATTAAATTAATAGCAATAGCACTTAGACTTATATATCGCTTCATAGTGCTTTACAGTCCTCTCTAAGCAGTTTACAGAGTCAGCACATTGCCTCCAGCCATCTGGGTCCTCATTTTACCAACCTCAGAAGGATGGAAAGCTGAGTTAACCTTGAGCTGGTGAGAATCGAACTGCTGGCAGTTGGCAGAATTAGCCTGCAATACTGCATTCTAACCACTGCACCACCACAGATCTTAATAACTGAGTTTCCTACACGTCCAATCATCATTAATTACTGCTTAAAACTTCTGGTTTCTCTCAAAACTCTTACTGTTCTATAAAGTGTTTATGCAAAAGTCTTGGGTCCCAATATAATACACACTTAATTGGGAACAAACAGTAGAGGAGGTATAATCTATCTGAAGGTTCATCCTTGTGTCTTGTTTCCTGCAGCACAAAGATACCTTGGTAATACAGATAATCCTCAACTTACAACCACAACTGAGCCCAAAATTTCTGTTGCTAAGTGAGATAAGTTAGTGAGCTTTCCCCCATTTAATGACCTTTCTTGCCACAGTTGTTAAATGAATCACTGCAGTTGTTAACTTAGTAACATGGTTGTTAAGTGAATCTGGCTTCCTAATTGATAAAAATAGAATAGAATAGAATAGAATAGAATAGAATAGAACAGAACAGAACAGAACAGAATAGAATAGAATAGAATAGAAGTTGGAAGGGACCTTGGAGGTCTTCTAGTCCAGCCCCCTGTTCAAGCAGGAGAACCTATACCATTTCAGACAAGTGAGTGTCTAGTGTCTTCTTTAAAATCTCCAGTGATGGAGCACCCACAATTTCTGGAGGCAGAAATTAACTGTTCCACTGGTTAATTGTCCTCACTGTTGCTCATCAGAAGATCATAAAAGGTGATCACATAACACTGCAACCAGCATAAATACGAGCCAGTCGCCAAGTGCCTGAACTCTGATCACGTGAACATGGGGATGCTGCCATGGACATAAGTGTAAAAACCAGTCATAAATTACTTTTTCCAGTGCCATTATACCTTCAAATGGTCACTAAACAAACTGTTATAAGTCGAGAACTACCTGTAATTTCTAAGTCAAAATCTTGATATATTACATATGATGATGCAACACTTTTTTTTTTTTTAGACAAAATCTTGATTTGCTGGCAATCCTCCTAACCAGCCTCAGTGTACAAAATACAGAGTAACACAATTAACAGAGGGCTTTGGGGTCTTCTAGTCCAACCCCCTGTCCATGGTAGGGGATTCTATGTCATTCCGGACAAAATGGTTGTCCAATCTCTTCTTCAAGTGACAGACCACCTATAACTACTGGTGGCAAACTGTTCCACTGATCAATTGTTCTGGCTGTCAGGAAATTTCTTCCTAATTTCTTCTTAAATTTGTTAGTTCGGGTAGGGTTATTCTAGTGTGTAATGTAAGTCCTGCCAAATCAATAGGGCTGTCTGCACTGATTATATGTAGTCCTCAATTTATGACTGTAATTGAGCCCAAAATTAAGGTCAAAAGTCATGAAGGTCATTAAGTTGGTCATCATAGGTCTGATTTTATGACCATTTGGGCAGAGATCATTGAGTAAACTGCAGTGGCTGTAAAATAAACACAGTGGTTGTAAAGCAAAGATAGCAGTCACAACAGTTGTCAAGTGAAAGGTGGGGTCATTAAACGAATACAGTGGATGTTATGGGGCATTTTTTGCTAAGAACTGGAAGTAAACACAAAAATGACATAAATTGTGAAGATATGATTGCAGGATACTGTAATTGGCCTTAAAAGCAAGCTGATTGTGACTGCCCAAATGCCTTCCCATGATTATGGAGGCAGCCATCAGAACTTCAAATCTGGATTGTAAGTAGCTTTTTCAGGGTCAATCATAATTTTGAATAGTCACTAAAGGACCAGTTGTAAGTTGATGACTATCTGTACATATCTCGTTGCAGCCAATCCCACATAGACCAGACTCTGTTAAAATTCTACAACCAATCTCCCCTATTCTGGTTATTAATAAATATTAACCACTCCAAGCCCAGATATATGCATACACGTATGGCTTTCAATGCTCCAGAATTTTTCCTGGATGTGCCTTTCGCAGTTTGAGAAGGCAGGTTCTTGAATGTTGAAGCTAAAAAAAGTGGTGCAAGATTGCTAACAATTAGGACAGAAGTGGCCAGGGGGTATCTTGCATTATCAAGAGTTCCTTCTATATAAAAAACAAAACAAAACATGGGCAATACACAGAAATCAGAACTGCTGCAGTTAAGACTGTGTTCAACTTTTGATATTCCGTTGGCCAATAGAGGGCAGCAGGGACAATCACTTAAAATGGAATACAGTTAAAAAGTCTCTTAAGTTCAGATGACTTCCTACTTTTTTTTTAATGGTTTTACTAAACAAAATCAAGTAACTATATTTACATGCATGCAATATACATAGAGAGAGGGAAAAAAATCAAAAAGAAAAAATTATAAAAAATACCAAAGGGCTCTAATGCGGTGTGAATAGACAGGTACTATACAGATAGTCCTTGGTTTATGAACATAATGGATCTTGGAATTTCTGTTGTAAGTTATGACAATCATAAGTTGCGGCACCCACGTGACAAACCCAAGTTTATAACATTTTTTTCCAGCAGATGTGAAACGAATACCACGGTGGTTGAATGACCCATTGTCTGCCTTTTTTTTTTTTTTGCCAGAAACTAGAAATAAATGCCCTTTTCCTGCAAAAAAAAAAGTTATAAATCATGTCATGTGACCGTGGGACTGCAAATGGCTGCAAATGTGGGTGGGTTGCCAACTGTCCAAAATTCAGTCACATGACTGCAGGTGGAGCAGCCATCGGAATGTTGAACCCTTGTCTCAAGTAACTAGTGACCAACTTTTTTACAATGAAAAGGAGGACACAAATAAATTGAAGAAAAAAATATCGTAAATAAAAGAAACATTTTTTTCATTGCAACAACAATATAGATAACTTGCATGTACAAAGTTTGCCAGCCGGGTGTTTTGGCACACTCAGCAGCAATTCCTATTGGCTTTCGAAAGCCAATAGTGGGAGTAGCACAGCTCATGCAAAAGCTGAAAAAAAAAACCCATCAAAAAAAGGTGCTGGAACGCCATTCTGAGCGTTCTGTGAGGGGTCAAAAAAAAGCCCTGCAGATTAGTCTTCAAATATCGAAATATCAAAAATGAAGGAGGACACTTTTTGAGGGAGGACAGAACTTACAAAAGGAGGACTGTCCTCCCTAAAGGAGGACGGTTAGTCACCTTACTCAAGTACCTTTTGGGGATACATCAGAACTTTGAAGGTTCTGATGTGGGTGGGTGATCGTAAGACAAGGACTACCTGGACATATGAACATTTTCAGGTGACTTTCTAATAACTGCGTGGACACCCATATCTGTGCAATTTTCTGGGCAAAGACCAGGAATAGTTTATTACTTCCTTCTTCCTGGAATGTTTTTCCTGATTTCCCTGTACAGTATTAAACAGGCTCCCCAGTGATAACGGTACTTTGCTTTCCAGCCCCATTGGCCACCTGCTGAGACACCAGATGGCCTAAATCCTATCCTACCATTAGGCTAAAACTGGATTACATGCTTTAAGATTGGAATACTGGATTTTGTTATGAATTTTAGATTGTGGTTTAATGCATTTATTTTATACTGCTAGGTTACTACAGGCCTGAGCTGACGAGAGTCCTGCCGTTTGCTGTTTGCTGCAATCTATTTGCATGAGTTACCCGTGTTGTTTTAAGGGTTTGAGGGTTTCTTTTGAAAACCAGGCTGCAAATATGGAAAAAAAACAAAAACAAATATAGCTTGATACGATTAGGAGAGCAGAGTGCTTTGAAATCTGCAAGATCCTACAAACCTGATTACTTTCATGGCCTCAGGTTCAATTTGTGATAAAAGCCTGGTCAGGGAATAGATTGGCTGATTTAATCCAGATTGTGAGGGCAACAGATTTGCAGCTTCTCAGGGACATCTGCCATAAATATTGATACAAAATAAAGGAGCTTTATCAACAGATCAGTACTGCAATTTATTCTTTAAGCAAGCATCAGTTATAAGACCCTTCCTTGGGTCCCTGTTTTTCTTCCTTGGGTTATTTTGTAATCTAGTTATGCCAGAAAGATTTGTGATTCAGCTATTTCATCTTACAAATTTTATCTGTATCCTTTTCAGCATGGACCCTGTTATAAAGCTGAACTTTGGTGCTGCATGTAAAGAGAGTTAGCACTTGTCTGGCACTTTGTGGTACACTGAAAAAAAAATTGATTTCACCTTCAGGATCCATCCCAAACTGTTTCTGCCTTTGTCCTCCTTCAGAGAGAAATCAGGGCATTTCCCAATGCAGATTAAAATAAATTTGCAACAATTCAACCCAAGTCTACAACAGCAAAATACAGGATGAAAATCAACCCAATACAAATGCATAAACAGGAGACAAACAATTAGCAAAGTACAAGGCTTTTTCTAAAAAAGTTCTTGTTTTGGTGCAATTATTCAAATTTCCTGGGGAGGCATTTCAAAAGACTGAACCGCACCCAAGAAAGCGCTTTTTCTTAGTAATTGTTCAAAGAGTGGGAAAATCTAAAGCACATCTTCAGAGGATGAGCAAAGCGTTTGAGGTGGGTTGAGGAAATACAGTCTAATGTTATTCTTTAAATTGCTCACAACACTTTTCCCCTGCAAGGAATGTTGTTGACATTGCCTCAGGAACAGGAAATTGAATCTGCATCTATTTTATACCTACAAGAAACAATCAATGGAAATTAATGAAGGAGGGAAGCAACCTAGAAATTTCCTAACAGCGAGAATAGTTAACCAATGGAACGGCTTGCCTCCAGAAGTTGTGGATGCTCCATCACTGGAGGCTTTTAAAAAGAGATTGGACAGCTACTTGTCTGGAATGGCATGGGGTCTTCTGCTCGAGCAGGGAGTTGGATTAGATGACTTCTAAGATCTCTTCCAACTCTGTTATTATGTCAAATACACATTTACTAACTAAGCATAAAGGCTCAGCATGGTCTAAGCATCCACATATGACATTTCCTACAGAACCTATTGTAACTAGGTTTTACATCTTGCACTGAAGTATAATTCATGGTTTTCAAATTGCAATAGTTGTGCTAACTCCTACTGTCGTTTAATATTATTGTTTAACAGTCACAATGGCCTGGATTTACACAAGACACCCTGCTGAAAACTGTTTGGATTAACGCAAAATGCTATATCACAAACCACATTATGACTATCTTTTGTGAAACCAGCAATGCAGCATGGCACGTAAGCAGGAGGGTGATTAGGTGGGAAGAGGAGAAGGAGAAGAGGTTACAGTAAAACAACAATAAATAACCTGCTTCAAAGCTCTAAATAATAAAGTCAAGTAAATAATGACTACAACAACACAGCCCTTTTTATTTTGAAGAATAGCGGTATTGTACTTTGCAGCTAAAATTAAAAGCAAATTTATTCATAGACACATGGAACGGTTCCAACAACTGAATGAACCACAGCCTATCAAATGCCAAATATAGAATCAAAGCGCCTTTCCCCACTTCTGAATTAGTGTTCCCCCTCCATTCTTGACTCAGCAGAAAGATGGGCAGGCATAAACTCTGCAATTTCCACAGCCAATCCCTATCCTGTCTCTATTGCCTCTATTCCCCATCATTGCAGTTGGCTGGGCATATTTTACACATCTTGAGGTTGTGCTTAATGATGATGTAATAAATGGGAAAACACTCTTTTAGCATCCGTACAGCAATTCAGTGATCTCACTCCTGGACCGACTAATGGAGGGTTGTTGTTGGGATATGTTTGTTTCATGGTTAGGTATGAGAGGGAAGTTTATAAAAAGCCGTTATGGTTGCTGAGTTCAATGTTCTCAGTACAGGAACCCAAATTAAAACACTGCTGACTTGTCTATCCAGGTGTTGCCTGAACACAATCAGCAAAAGTATTTATGGAGGAGAATATTTGTAGCTCAGGATTGAACTGTGGGTTTTTGAACTGTGGGGCCCTTGGTGCTCTCTGGTTGTTTTCTTGCAGAAATTTCATTACCCAACTAGGTAATATCTTCATAGGATAGGATGGGATAGGATAGGATAGGATAGGGTAGGGTAGGATAGGATAGGATAGGATAGGATAGGATAGGATAGGATAGGATAGGATAGGATAGGATAGGATAGGATAGAGCTGGAAGGGACCTTAGAGGCGTTCTAGTCCAACCCCCTACTCAGGCAAGAAACCCTATACCATTTCAGACAAATGGTTGTCCAATCTCTTCTTATAAACTTCCAGTATTGGAGTATTCACAACTTCTGGAGGCAGGTTGTTCCACTGATTAATTGATGATGTTACTAGTCTGGTAATGAAATTTCTGCAAAAAAACAACCAAGGTCAGAGACCATCAAAGTTTTCACCATAGAGTATTATCATCTGCCCCCCCCCCCCGCTCTCCTCTGCCATCAACAATTCTCTGTGTATATTAGATTATAGGTCACCCATTTGCTGGAGTAAATTATGATCTAGAAAAATTTATGTAACAATAAATTGGTCTATTTACTAACTACATAAGACTGTTCATTACTAAATACTTATGACTCCTAAACTTAATCTGCCCCATCACAGCATTCAGCTGCCACAAAATAAAATATTCCCACCTGTATTCAATATTACATTCACATAAGGGCTGCTGTAGCTTTATTGTCCTATATTCTGGGAAGGTTTTCTAAAGGGCACTGTTGTCCAAGAACTGCATTGATCTAAACTCAGGATCTGTTGGCTAATCTTGATTATGTCTACTTTGGCTTGATTTCTCACTTGCAAACCTGGAACTATCATGAGCAGGACATTAGGAGACAAACTCCAAAAAAGATAAAAAGAATAGCAGGCAATGTTAGATCCAGTCACATGGGAGCTCTGAAGGAGATAGGCTTCCAAGCAATATTTTTTTTATCTGCTTTTAAAGGGTGAGAATGATTTGATGAGAACTAGTCCTTGTTGAACAGTATTTTTTTTTTAATGTGTCAACTATAAGGTATGTGGACTTCAACTCCCAAAATTCTGCAGGCTGAGGAATTCTGAGAGCTGAAGTACATGTGCAAATTTGAAAAACACTTTTTATAGACTGAAGCCAATGCCATCTCTTAAAGTCTGAGCATTGCTTTCATAGACCTGGCAAGATGGCCGCCTTAGGCCACTTAAAGCTGAGCAAGATTCAAGGGAAGCAAGTCATCAGTCACATGATATCATTACCACTCTTTGCTATTTCACTGAGGGAGAGAGAGACAACTGGGAAGCGTAATGGACCACTGATTCATGCCATAAAATGCGTTGGGTCTGCTTGCTGCAATATTGCTTTAGCGCAAGAATTCCCTTGTCACGAGCTGATGCATTCTGCTCAAGAGAACCGCTTCCCTCTCTCTTTCTCGCCCAAACAGGACTACAATGATTTCAGTGGCAATGAGTCCTATAAGCTGTGCAATTGTCAAGCTCCAAGAGGTCACAAAAGGTTCTCGCTTGTGCTGGCAGCTGAAGTGTCCCTCACTGCTGTCCTTTGCCCTATCAACAGGAAACATCTTTAGCAGGGCAGGAAGTAGCTCTTTGTCATTGGCCAGGAATGAAAACATGACGGGATTCTCTCGTCCTATTAGGGCAGAGATATTTTAGGAGTTGTATATAAAGCAGAAAAGTGCCATGGAGAATGAAGAGAGAGGGCTGGTGGGTTGTGCTGATGCTTCGGGAAATAGCACTGCAATAAAACACTGCACAAGTTCTCCATCATCCACAGGTCTTGAAAAAGCATGTTAGGTAGTCAGGGTATTCCACAGCAATAAGTAAATATATCTCATTTTCAGCAACAAGACGTCAACCACAGTTTGCTGAATCAAGATACTTTCCTACCAGCCCTTTCATTTGAGCTATACACAGAGAACATACTGTAGATTATTTAAAGGCAAAAGAAAAAACGCACAAACCACATGTGTAGTCAACTAGGAGCTGGCAGGTTGTTTGTATGTGTTTTTAGAAAATTACTAAAAACCAGAATTCTGTGGAATAAATTATGCATATGTGCAACAGGTTTCTGTATCTGAAAAATGATAAGCCTTCAAAAACAGTTTGATCTGCTCCCTCTCTCAGAGTAAGGCTGTTGTTTTACACACTGTTTAAAAAAAAAATCCCTTTTCCATTTCAGTGTTCTAAAATGTTAGCTGTTCAAAACTGAATTCTCAGAGCTTGAACTTTCAGAAGTTTGTATATGTAAAGCAGGTGCATTGTTCATCTGGTATTTTGGAGGAATGATTTACATTTTCATTAATGGCATCTGATAAGTATCCTTTTTTTTTAAATTTCTGCTTCTGGATCTGTGGTTCTGCTGTGTTCAGGCCCTATATACTGCTATGGAACCTGTACTGATTTTCTGGGTGTTTTTGAATTTTTTGTGAAAACAAAATGAATACCAGGCAAGCCCTGTTTCCTTTGACCTTGCACATATCACTCAAGCAGGGTTGCGCCACAGCCTTAGTCTGAAGAGATTGTACCCATTTGTGCTGCTATCTTAGATATCAGTGATGGGAACTCTAGCACATGTGGTTAAAGTCAGAAGCATCTCCTAGATTCTGAGAAGAGAATACTCTCATACGCCTATTGATGCAAACACCTTTTTTTTTGGTTAAATGCTTTTTTTTAATTTTCTTTCTTGTTTTTTTTTAAAGTCCCATTATCTTCTCCCATTATCAAGATGGGAGTGATAACAATCCTTCATGTTACGGCTTTAGTCACTTGAGTTACAGTAAATGGTGCTGCCGCCGAAGGACTTTCTATATATATATCAGGAGTTTATTTTTCAGCTATTATTTTTTTAAAGAAAAATACAATCTTTTTACTTAAATGGTGGTTTAAATTGAATCTGTATCTTCGAATGGATAGACATAGTTCAGAAAATAGGAAAGTATATGCTTTCTCAAATTAAGCATTAATTCTGCAACCTCTGCTTGCAGAAGACTTCAAGAGCTGACAACCATTAAACCCCCTGCCGCCCCAGATTTTAGAATAACACCTTTTCTCTTCCTTTTAAATTTTGTTTAAACGTCAAGGATGAATTTGATGAAACTGATTATGTAGCACTTGAAAAAAAAATGTTTTCATCTATTACCAATCAACTTGTGAAACCCAGGGCTAACGTACACTTCCTGCTTACTTTGGTTTGAGAATCGGGCCCCTAACCGTTTCAGGAGGGGAAGAAAGGATAACGTCCTCATCCTCCCCCATGGCTGCTGGGAAGGTGACCTGGGTCTAGATTTCCTTGCTCTTCATCAAAAGAAATGTTTGCAAATAGGGTTTGCCAGTGCTGTGCGTCATGCCATAAATGCTGTGATTCGATTGGCTGATGTGTGTGTAGCAGGCCCAGTCTTACTCCCAGGCCCTGCTCTGTGCCTTTACCAGCCATTTTCTGACGGGTTGCCTGCCGTAAAAAGTTGGATCTCCTCCCTCGCCCTCCTCCAGTTCACTAGTCCTCAACTTACGACCACAATTCAACCCAAAATTTCTGCTGCTAAGTGAGGCATTTGTTAAGTGAGTTTTGCCCCCTTTTACTACCTTTCTTGCCTCAGTTGTTAAGTGAATCACAGCAGTTGATATGCTAGTAGCCCGGCTGTTAAGTGAATCTGGCTTCCCCATTGACTTTGTTTGTCAGAAGGTCATAAAAGGGGATAACATGACCTTAGGACTCAGTAACGGTCATAAATATGAACCAGTTGCCAAGCATGTAAATTTTGCTTACATGACCATGGGAATGCTGCAAAGGTCGTAAGTGTGAAAAACAGTCATAAGTCGCTTTTTTCAGTGCCATTGGAACTTTGAACGGTTGTTGTAAGTCGAGGACAATCTGTACTAAATATTGTTGTTGGTTTCGTTGTTTTTAAAAAATAAATGCAGCATTTTGAAAAAAAAAACTTTGTGAAATTGACAAACACTTTTGCAACTTTTTATTTTAGGCCACGGGTATGCAACCTTGGCTCTTTTATGACTCGTGGACTTCAACTCCCATGCTGGCTCAGGAATTCTGGGAGTTGAAGTCCACCATTCATAAAAGAGCCAAGGTTGCCTACCCCTGTTCTAGGCCAAGAGACAAGAAGTAATAATACTTGTAGTGGTCCTTGACTTACAACCACAGTTGAGCCCAAAATTTCTGTTGCTAAGCAAGACAGTTATTAAGTGAGCTTTGCCCCATTGTACGTCCTTTCTTGCAACCATCGTTAGGTGAATCACAGCAGTTGTTAAGTTGTCACATGGTTGTTAAGTGAATCTAGAATCAATGGCTTTCCTATTGACTTTGCCAGAAGGTCACAAAAGGGGATCACATGACCTTGGGACACTGCAACTATCATAAATATGAACCAGTTGCCAAGTGTCCGAATTTTGATAACCTGCAGTTTTGATGCTGCAATGGTCATAATGTGAAAAGCCATCATAAGTCATTTTTTTTTCAGTGCCGTTGTAACTTTGAACGGCCACTACATGAAAGGTTGTAAGTAGAGGATTACCTGTAGTTATTTTTTCACCATTTCTCCAAAGTGTTGCTGCTTAAATGAACACAGTTTTGTTCTTGCTTTGGATGGGAAAGGAAAAAAGAGGGGAATCCACCAATTTGGAGCTGTGTTAACCACAATCCGGACAGAACCTCATGGTGAATAATGTGGAAGAAAGCTGAAATCCCAGAAAAAGATTTCTTAAGGTGATTTTATTTCTAGCCATTTTCTACATGGGAAGTTAGTACCTTGAAAAGTCGCAATGTAGAAAAGTGGTTAGTGTCAGCGATACCAGGAGTATTTGAGTGATTCAGCAGCTTCTAGATGAAAAGTAGTGCTGGTTTTGGAAAAACATGGCCAGTGAGAAACACAGCTTGCTGTTTTTCAGTTTCACCTTTGAACTAAATCGTACTGCTCATCTTCAGGCTTCTCTAGAAATTCTTTTTTTAGGTTGCTGCTGCTGATCTCCTTTCTGTCAATGCTGCTAACATCAGATGTTCTTGCTTTGACAACAGATGCAAATGTAGCCATCTTTTCTCTATGGCTTTTAGAGTTCGTTGATGCTGGGAGGGGGAATGTGGATGAGAGTCCAGCTAGTCATAACAATAATAACTCAACCGTGGGAACCCAAGGTTATTAGGTCCAGAGTTGATAGAAATTTGGCCAGCAGGAGAGATGGGGGAAAAGCCCATACTTCAAGTTAATTGGGGAATGTGATTTATGACCGTTAATTGGAGGAGGGAATTGTGCTTTGTGCAAGGGGAGAGGAATTCAGTTTTTGGCTTCAACTATGTAGTGCCGATACTTTGTTTCTTGAATAAAAGATTCTTTAAGGAAAACAATGCCTTGAAGTTCTTTTGAAGAGATTCATCTGTCGGAACCATGACACTTTCTTTGGCTTGGCTCATTTCAGTCTTGATTTGCCCATCAACCAAGCTAAATGGACAGGGCATTGCCATCCAGGAAAAGAGTTAAGGTGGGATTTCCCCCCCATTCTTGATTTTTTTTTAATTTCATGTGCCCTAAAAATGGGCATACAGTACAAAAATATTAAAAATGCTGCAGCTGTCTTAGGATATTTTGTTGACGTGATTATGGGAAAGACTCTCTATAGGTTTAAGATTTGTGGACTACAGCTCCCAGAATTCTCCAGCCAGCATGTTGTCTGGGGTATTTTGGAAGTTGTAGTCCACACATGTTAAAGTCATTATAGTTGAGAAACATTGCTGTGTAGTTTTATACTAATCTTCTGTAGGCCAACCTCCTCTCCCTGCAGTCCTGTTTTATAGAATAGAATTCTGTATTGGCCATGGGTGATTAGACACAAGAAAATTGTCTCTGGTGCAATAGCTCTCAGTGTACATGCAAAGCAACAGGATAATGATAATCATAATAATACCAATATGAGTAAAAAACATAATAGGGAGGATGATGATACTACAGCCATACTATATGGATCTATACATCTATACACTATATATCTATGCACTATATAGATCTAATAACTATACATAGATATTAGACAGCAATGTGAGAATTAGGGTGATCAGCGGAAGAATTAGGTATTCAGCAGAATACCATGTATTGTTACATTACATGTGTTGTTCTTTATACTTTACACATCTCTCTTCCTTGTGATCCATCCCCTCTTCCTTCACATATTCCTTTTGCTGTTTCATTCTAATTCATTTTGTCCTTAACAATCAACTCACTACAATATATATCTTTCATATCTTTATTTAATCTGCATGTAAAAAAACGCTTCATTCTGGGCTCCACCTCTTATCGATTTAGCTTCTTGTTTAGTTTTATTTCTTCTGATCCATCCAGCGCTCACTAGCATATAGAGTTGGCAGGAACAGACTTCTTTTTAATACACTTCATCATTGCACTCAACATCCTTTTTCATGTTACCTAAAACAATGACTCAACACCCCCACCCCGGACCACAGTCATTCATCAAGTTGCACTATTTTCCCCAAAACTCATTTTTGGTTCTTCCGTTATCATAATTTACTGGAGCATAATATGAATTATCACCAGGGGTTTCTACTTTCACATACACCTACAACTTAGATGACACAGATTTGTACTTTTTTATGTGTGGTCTTTTCATTCATAAATAAACCTATACATATTCTTTCATGGATCCAGCAATTTATAATGGGCAAAAGGAATACATGTGGTCCTCGAAGTTATGACCGCAATTGAGCCAAAAATGTACGTTGCTAAGTGAGTTGCTAAGCTTTGTCCCATTTTATGATGCTTCTTGCCACAGTTGTTAAGTTATTAACAGTTGTTAAATTCCAAGTCACAATCTCCTATATGCTGTGGTCATCACTAGATGGGCCCATACAAAAGATATTGACCTTTATTGCCGATTGCTACTTTGGTCAATAAAGACATTCATATAATATTTGCTAGGATAATATATAATCTATAGATCTCTAATCTAGAAACTACTTTGCAAATGTTGCTAGCATCCCACCAATTAAGAGATACATGCAGCATATCAACATGCATTCAAGTAAAAAAAAAAAAAAAAACTGCAAAAGAGCCATTCTCAACTATCCGCAATCCAGATTCTAAAATTTCACTTGGCTTGGAATTTTGGGAGCTACAGTCTCAACCCATTTGAAGAGTGCCAAGTTGGAAAAAGTTGGTATTTTTAAAAAGCCATCAAAACCGGAGGGGGGAAAAAATATGAACAAAAACACACTCAAGCCCATAACTCTGGAATTCAGACTTCTGTCTTTCTGCATAGCAAAACTGCAGTATCTGTGATCTACAGTGCACTGCTGCTGTACAGTAAGCTAGATCTCAGAAAGCAAAAGAAAAAAAAGAAGAAAAAAAAAAGCTGAAGCCAAGTCATTTTGCTTTGGGCACGTGGCTTCAGTTCCAAAACCACTCAACAGCTTAACTAGAAAACTGCGGCTCTCCACCAACTATCTGAGGTTTACTGATACAACTGTTAAGTTAATAACAAGTTTTTTAAAAGATAAACCACTGAAAGTGATGCTCCAGCACTGCCAGTGTGTGGCCCAACTGAATCGTAAACTGTAGGCAACATCGGGTTTCTGAACCCTGAGAAAAAGGCTGAGCCTGGGAGCACAGGAAGGACACTGTACTCACCCTGTGCAGCACATGTTGTATCCCAGAGCTCTGTTGGTTTAACACCCCTCCTCTTCTTTGTAATTGTTAAAGAATGACTGAAGCTTTAGCTGATACCAACAGAACAATTTCCTCCACTGCCTCATGATGCACTTCTAGCTGCATGGCACTACTGATCCCATGTGGATGAACAGATGTTACACGGAGAAAAAAAAGCACATGCAAAGTTGCTGATACAAAACGTCAGGGCCTGCTTCCTTGTTACAGGAAGTCCTCAATTTATGACTGTAACTGAGTCTGGCAATGATGTTCATAAGTCATGATGGTCATAAAGCAGGTCACCACATGACTGGACCTGTTTTTACAGTCTTTTGTATGGCGGTCATTAAGTGAACACTGTAGTCATTAAGTAAACCCATTGTTTTCGCTTTGGGCCTTTTTTCTCTCCAGGAAACCAGACGTAAATGCCAGTTTCCAGCAAAACTGTGGTAAATCAGTCATTTGACCATGGGGGAATGTAAAAGGCTATAAATGCAAAACAATTACCAAGGCCCAAAATTTGGTCATGTCCTGTTCCAGGCCACGAGCAAAAGCACGCCGGAGGGAGTTAGATTTGTTTATTAGTACAACTAGCCCCAGTCATTCCCCAGGTCCCATCATGCCTGTAAAACATTCTTTGAGCAAGACCTGTTTCAAGGCAGGAGGGCAAAGTTCCCTCCAAGGTCTTCAGGCCAACCGTAGCAAAGTTCAAAACCCAAAGCAAGGCCAGGTGCCATTCCTTCTGCTCCAAAGGTTGCAAGGCAAGGGGGAGGGGAGCCAAGACAGCAGGGCGAGATGCAGCACAGGCGGGCAAGACAACGGCACAACAATGGCAAGAGAAAGACATGACAAAGACAATAGCAACATCACAGGATTCAAAACACAACAAAGGCCTTCAGGACAAGGCCTTCAGGGCACACACAGCAAATTGGATTCCAGATGGTTATCCCTGACACCAACTTAAGTTCTAATGCCCGCTTAAATAGGCGCCTCTGGGTGCTGCTCATTGAGAAGGGCAAGGCTACCTCCTCACGAGTAGCCTTGCTGATCTCTGCTGCACCTCTCTCCGCTTGGTCCTGTGCGGGCGGAGGCAGTAACTCCTCCTTGTCGACATTGATTGGTTGCAGCTATGTCTCCTCCTCAGTCTGCATACCCAGCTATTCGTCTGCATACCCAGCTCTAACCAGTTGTCTTCAGCACCTCCTCAGCTGCTTCGTCTTGAACAACCCTCTCTACCATTCCCGACTTTGGCTTCCTGAGTTGTCCACCAGAGCCATTCCAGGTTCTGAGTCCTCAACATTGACCCTCTCAGATGGCCCTGAAGCTGCCTCCTTCTCCTCGTCAGAGCCCACGTCTGAGGGAGCCATGACAGGTCGTGTGACTGGGCAGGGCAACGTCAGAATTCTAATTGTTCTGGAAGGTTTTAAGTAGCTTTTGGGGGAGGGGAGATGTCATAATTTTGAACATTCGCTAAGCGACCAGTCATAATCTGAGGACTTCCTGTGTTCTGCCAGCAAGACCCATCAGGTTCTTATATGGCTGAGCTGAAATTCAGGTGCTTGTAAAACTCCTGTTGCCACCAAATCTCCTTTTGAATCTCTCTAAGCAGGAGAGGGCTACTATGGCAACTTTATGATCTGTGGACTTCAACTCCCAGAATTCCTGGGTGCTGGTTTCTGGGAGTTGGAATCCATGCGTTAGAAAGTTGCCATAGTTGCCTACCCTTGCTCTAAGGACAAACTTTTCTTATTTTATTTGCCTTTGCCTCAAATCTGTTGAATCAATTCATGATCTGCACAATCCTCCCCTCATCCAGGGAAGGGCTGACTACAGGGCAGGGACCTGATAAACCTCTTGACACAGTTGTTAATTAGAGCAAAGTTCTGTGCAAGATGATTCATTAATATATTAAGTGAGACTCCCAGGGAAGCTCATACATACAGTAATTGCAACTTTAATTTTTTTTTTCAACTTTAACTTTTTCTACTCTAAAGTGTATTATATCCAGTCTAAGGGCAAGATATTATTTAATGTATTTAGAGACTGCAAATCTCCCCATAAAGCAATTCTGTGCAGTATACAAATAGACACAAAAGCATAAACCTATACATAAATATTAAAATAAAAAGCTAAAACAAGAGTAAAATTTCAGATTTAAAAAAGGCAGGGGAGAGACCTCAGGTACTATCCAGCAACATTGATGTGTGTGCCTCAAAAATATGCTTATGTGCTACAATTCTAGGCCCTCATCCCTGAAGAGACTATTTAAATAATAACATTTAAATTTTTAAAGAAAAGCCTGAGTCAAATGGCCTCTTTTTCCTTCCCAGCTTGCATGAGGAAGAAGTCTCTTCTCCTATGGGTGAGAACATTTTCAGCACTAATGAAGTCATTTGATAATTAGATACTTTTTGAGGCCAACAATGGATAGGTTCTCGTGATTCCCAATGATGTAGTAGTATAAATTGGGATATGATCTCCAAATTAATATAAGACCTTAATTTGTAAAAAGAGGACGTCCCAATTACACAATCAACCACTTTGATATGTTGCAATACCCATTCTGAATTATTTCTCATAAAACCAGAACCACTATCTGTTTAATAAATATCAGGCATGAATAACAAGACCCACACATGTAGAATTCAAACTAGCTACTTTATTTCCCAAAGGGGCTTTTTCAAAAGGCAATTGGACTTTCTTTGTTTTTCCTTGAAGACGGTTCGCTTCTCATTCAAGAAGCTTCTTCAGTTCTGAACTGAAGAAGTTTCTTTGATGAAAACTGAAGGAGTTCCTTGGATGAGAAGTGAAAGATCTCCAAGGAAAAGCAAAGAAAGTGCAGTTGCCTTTTGAAAAAGCACCTTGGGGACAGTCATGACTGAGAATCTCCATAGAGATTTACTTTATTGTTCTTTGCCTATAGTGCAGGAATCTGCCCAGTCTGGCAGTTTTTGCCAGGAAAGACTAGATAAAGTTCAAATGCATTCAGGGAAAGGGGGTGTTTCAGATCTTTTTCTCATGTGTTTACCTAGGGCAGGGGTAGGCAACCTTGGCTCTTTTATGACTCATGGACTTCAGCTCCCAGAATTCCTGACTTACCATGCTGAGGGGAGAGTTTCCATGCTGAGCCATGCTGGCTCAGGAATTCTGGAAGTTGAAGTCCACAAGTCATAAAAGAGCCAAGGTTGCTTACCCCTGACCTAGGGAATTCATGCCAATTGCCCATTTGAGTCCTCCTTGAGATTGGGACAGTTGCTCTAGAATAAGGATAGGATAGGATAGGATAGGATAGGATAGGATAGGATAGGATAGAATAGAATAGAATAGAATAGAATAGAATAGAATAGAATAGAATAGAATAGAATAGAATAGAACCTTGGAGGTCTTCTAGTCCAGCCCCCTGCTCAAGCAGGATAACCTATACCATCTCAGACAAGTGACTGTCTAGCCTCTTAAAAATCTCCAGTGATGGAGCACCCACGATTTCTGGAGGCAAGCTGCTCCACTGGTTAATTGTCCTCACTGTCAGGAAGTTCTCCTTAATTCCAGGTTGCTTCTCTGTTTGATCAATTTCCAACCATTGTTTCTTATCCTGCCCTCTGGTGCTTTGTTGAATAACGTGACCCCCTTTTCTTTGTGGCAACCCCTCAAATACTGGAATACTGCTACTATGTTTCCCAATTTCTTCTTTTCTTTAGACTAGCCAAACCAAAAATAATAGATCAGTCTTCCCCAGTCTGACCCCAGCTGGTAGATCTGGCTGGGATTTATGAGAACTGTAGTCCAGGCTAAGGTATGGAAGAATGACATGGATGGTTATGATTTGACCTTAAATGTGAGACAACTGCATCTGGTAAGTTATAGGTGATGCTCTTCTAAAAGTGACAGGCAATATCAGGTTTTTTTATCGCTCTATATGATCACCTTGAGGGAGTTTTCTAAACTAAAAAAGAGATGGATAACACTAAATAAGCAAATAATTGGTTATTACTTTACAGCTTGCCCTACCATGGCATGAGTTCTCGATTAGAGTTGGCTGGCTTGCTTTGCTTTCCAAGCCACACTTTTGCCTGTTCAAAAGATCAGCAGAAAATATTTTCCAGACACTTTTCTTTACATTAAAACTATTTGTTTTTCGCAAATGTGAAGGAGCAAAGTCTGGGCCAGGAGGAGGCTTTCTGGCAGAGACCAAAGTTGGCAATCTTTTCTTTTCCATTCGTTTTCTAGAGCTGCTTTTCTACTCTGCCAAAATTCTTGCAAATTATACAGCAGGTTCCTCCCCTTGTACAAACCAACAGAAATATCCAAAATCCTTTCCAACTCACTGCTCAGTTTCCAAAATATGTGAGTAGGCTCCCACTTGCTAAGCCAGGCTGAATAGAGAAGAGTAGGCTATTAGTCTCCAGACATAAACTTGGCTGAGTGTGCAACCTTCTCCTCTTATCACAAATCCCCTTGAACATGTTGTTGTTGGGGTTTATTTATTTATTTTTCACAGAAGAGGAAAATACATTGTGTACCTTTTGATCTAGATGGCATGTTTTATTCTGCCAGCTACATTCCTGGCATTATCAGGTGAACTCCAACCAAGCACATGAAACAGGTTGTTTTTTAAAAAATTGAATTGAATACTTTATTTGACCGAGTGTGATTAGACACACAAGGAATTTTTCTCTGGTGCAGAAGCTCTCAGTCTACATACAAAGCAACAGAATAATGATAATCATAATAATGCCAATAAGAGAGGGGAGTAAGAAAGATAGTAAGTAGGATAAATGGATAAATAATAATACTACAGCCATACTATGTGGGTAAATACACACCGATATTAGACAGCACTGTGAAAATTAGGTGTTCAGCAGAGTGGTGCCCGAGGGGAAAAACTATCTCTGGGTCTAGTTCTTTTGGCATGCAATGCCCTATACAACGCCATCCTAAGGGGAGGAGTTGAAACAGTTTATGTCCAGGATGGGAGGTGTCTGGAGATACCTTTTCAGCCCTCTTTCTGGCCTATGCACCCAAATATAATGCCAAGCTGGAGACAGCTGTTTATTGCCTGATCCTGAACTTTGTAAGGCAAAACCCCCAGTTCAGCCTCCAGTTGAAAGAATTTCCACAGAGAAGGGAAAGTTCTGATAGAAGAGAATATTTGTAACTCGGGATTGAACCCAGGTGGGGCGAGGTGGGATCCTTGGTGCTCTCTGAACTTGATGGTTTTCTTGCAGATGTTTCCTGATATTACCTAGTTTGGCAATGAAACGTCTGCAAGAAAACCATCAGGCTCAGTGAACATCAAGCAGCCCACAGTGAAGGATCTGAGGCTTGACAAATTTCAGCTAGGCTGAGTAAGACCTCAGAGCTCAGTAGCCCAAAGATATAAAGCAGCTTTGTAGGCGTTAACTACTAACATTAGAATCATAACAACAGGCAGGACTGCCAGATTCCAGTTGTAAAAACCGAAGCCAACGAAAGCAAGACAGAATTCGCTCTGCCATGTTAAAATAATCATCAAGCAGCAAAGCAAATATTATGTCCATTAACTCTGGATAAAATATGCCCAGCCATGTCCCTCTCTCTCCCAGCATCACAAAAAGAATTATTTTGCATCTCGAGGTCCTCTCATAGGATTGCCACATGGAGGCTTCAAATACTATGCACTGAAAGCAGAAAATGCAGGCTCTTCAAAGCATCCATGAAAGAGGAGCCCTTGTGTTTCAAGTCCAGGCCAAGTATTTATCCAGCTGGCACCGTTCAGCACAGCGCATACATGCCAAAACTGTGCTTGCGGTCGCCATTGTGTATAAAAATACTGCCGCCTGCTCCTGTGCCTCTGTCTCCAATAGAACCCTCCGTAATTCTCTTTCCAAATAAAAGGGCAACCTATTTCTGGTGGTTTTCTGAGGCTTCCTGAGTTGTAACGAGGCAAATTTCTGAAACGCTAAAATTGGCTTCTTCCATCCTCATTCTCAAACCAGGACAACTCTCTAGCCTGCCCCATTCTGGGGCTTGCTGAGCTTGTTACTGTATTAGCCTGAAACTAAGCCACCCTGATTGCATAAAGGCCCTTGGGGCTGTTGGTTCTGGGAGCAAGAACCCTGTTCTTCACTTACAGTCCGGACTCGGGGAAATCAGGGGTTGGTTGGTTGAAAAATCTGAAGGATTCCTAGTCTGTAGAATGCTTAATTCAGTCGATTTGAATTGGCCTGTTCTCTGGCATGACTGTGAAATTGTAGGTATGTGCTTTGATGTATTTGGAAAATGCAGGATGGAAACCATTTCTTTCATCAAAACACAGCCAGTATTTTGTCCATGACACGGATTGGTACCTAGCCAGCTTTTTTCAAGTCAGCTCTTTGAAAAAAAAAATCAGCTAATCTGTATATGACTTTCCATTTTGCATTTTGCAAGGGGGCCTCCTTTCCTGCAGAAAATTTGCCAGAGGAATGTTTTTGACTCAACATCATGCCGGTCTTCCCAATCCCCCTTGTTTGAACAGCATTTTGTAGTGTTAAAGGTGGGAGGGGAGCTCAAAATTTCATCTTATCAAAGAATTTCTTCAACTCCGTTTTAGAGAATCAAGTTAAAAAACAGAGTTATGACAGTGGGTTTGGCTTCCCCATTGATTTTGCTTGTCAGAAGGTTGGAAAAGATGATCACATGACTCCAGGATGCTGCAACTGACATAAATATGAGTCAGCTGCCAAGCATCTGAATTTTGAACATGTGGTCATGGGGATGCTGCAACGATCATAAGTTTAAAAATCATAAGTCACTTTTTTCAGTACCATTGTAACTTTGAACAGCTACTAAATGAACTGTTGTAAGTTGAGGACTACCTATATTCTATGGAAGCAAAAGTTGGACTTTAAAGAAGTAGGCTAGGAACTTTTGAACTTTGGTGTTGGGTAAGACTCCTGATAATACCACGGACAGCCAAGAAAACAAATGGATGGATCATCAAACAAATCTATCCAGAGTTCTCATTTGAGCCACTGATGAACAGGCTTAAATTATTGTCCTTCATATACTATTATGTGAAAACTTCACTGTCTGGAAAAGGCTCTAATGTTGCAAAAGGTGAAAGAAAGGAAGGATAAGGGATCTGGAGGCTAAATTGTCTGATGAACAGTTAATCAATCAATCAGAATAGAGCTGGAAGGGACCTTTGAAGTCTTCTAGTCCAACCCCCTGCTCAAGCAGGAGACTCTATACCATTTCAGACAAGTGACTGTCCAGTCTCTTCTTAAAAACCTCCAGTTAAGGGAACTAGGTATGTCTAATCTAACGAAGAGAAGGACAAGGGATAACATGATAGATATTTTCCTGTACTTGAGGGGCTATCACAGAGAAGAGTGGGTTCTCCAAAGCACCTGAGGGCAGAAGAAGAAAAAACAGGTGCAAGTTTATTAAAGACAAATCCAACCTGGAACTAAGGAGAAATTTCCTGACAGTGAGAACAATTAATCCATGGAACAGCTTGCCCCCTGAACTTGTGGAAGGGGAGATTGGACAACCATTTGTGGGATTTAAAGTCTTCTGCTTGAGCGGAGGTTGGAGTAGGAGGCCTCCGAGGTCCCATCTGATCCTATAATTCTATAAAAGAGAAGAGGAGGATGACCAGTTGCAAGGTGGATGGACTCAGTTACAGTGGTGATGAGTGCCCCATTGGGAAACGTGGAAGAACAGGCTAGGGGTAGGTCATCATGGAGAAAATCTATGTTATTGCTAGGAGTCAAGAATGACTTGATAGCACCAATCACTGGCTCAGTCAATCAAATCAATCAACCATTCTTAGAGTTGCTGTGCCAACAAGTCTAATGCTAGATGGTGCAAGTGCTAGGTGGGGAAAGCTGATCCTAAACAATGAATTGGAAACCCCCTCGCTGAAGTCATGAACACAGAAGATGTTATTTTAAGGTCCTCACTTCCCTGATTGGGGCAGGCCCTGTTATCACTGTAAAGATTTTAAAAGGGACCCATTTGTGGCATGTCAGAATCCTTTCCCAAGCCTTGCTTCTCTCCCTGCTGTACATTTCAAACAGCTTTATTCTCATGATTTAGTTACAGAGTTTTCCCTCTCGTGTTATGATTCTAAAACGTTACTACTCATTGTCAGCAACCATTGGTCTAAAATAGATTATGTCTTAGAAAATAGTAACCATGTATTGTATGAAACATTCTCTGCCTTCTGTTCCCTGTTTCCAGATTTAATTTCATTGTGGATGTTTGCCAGAGGTCCAACCTGAGTAATTGATATTAATTCAGTGTTACGAAGGTGCTTCTCATAACAGATCTTACAGATTTTGTTCATATCTCATATAGCACTATCTTGCAGTGTGTTTGATTTGGGCTTAATCTTTATCCAGTTATGATTCATAAACCACAGTTAAGCAACTAAAGGCTTAGCATAGTGTGTAAAACTAGTTGCAGTACATAAGAGCAAACATTGGGAGATTGCAAGGACTGGGACAGGGACCCCAAAATAGAAACTGCTGGAGGTTCAACAGGGACTAGCAGTTTGAATTCTACTGAAGGGCGATGTTAATAGCTTCTGTAGAGTGATTATAAGCACTAGAAAGCTGCTTTATTGGTCCACATATTCAACAAGGAGAGACTCACAGTCAAATTTCCACAGAGGTTCAAAGCTAACTGGGTGCCTTTGGGCCGATCCCTATTTTCTACCCTTATTTACCTCATAGGTTTGTTAAAAGAAAGAAAAATTCCAAATGGGAAAGAGAACTACATAGGATGCCTTGACCTCATGGAAGAAGGGAGGAATGAATAACTCAATAGAACGCTTGTCACTTATTTGGGGCACTCTGAATATTATATATTTAAATGGAGTCAAAATAAGGAAGCTGAGGGGATGGGAAACGCTGTCATTTCCTCAAAAGCTACCTTTCAAAAATGTGAAGGGGGGGGGAAAGCAAGCCCCCTTCACAACCATCACAAAGGCAGCCTTCATAAACGGAAGACCCAGGTTAGACAGCAAAGGGCCTATTGAACCAGGAACCTTGGCTTCTGGTGTTCCTGGAGAGAGGGTCCTCACTGGAGAAGCCACGGCCTACTCCGCACCCGGTGTGCTGGCTGCCTGCCCTCTGAGGCTTTCAAAGGATTTCTGTCAGGTCTTGAGCACTTGCCAGGTTTTTTTTTTTTCCCCACCGAGCTGTGTTGTTGTAGTATCCAGATTTTGTGCGCCAGGACCGCGTGTTAGCAGGAAGCAGAGCCAAGCGGGCTTCCTGAACGCCTGGGAGAGGAAATGCTGCCATCAGCAGGGGAGGCTGTGGTTAAAAATAACTTGGGTATATAAAGGTTGCAGAGGTTCCCCTCACTTGCTCAGATTCGCTAGTGTGGCTGCCTTTGACTTACATGCGCAGCGCGGGCTCCCGGCAGGAGCAGCCAAGACACAGGTGCTTCCAAGGGGGAGAAGCTGGTTGGCTGTGGATGCCCGAAGGAGCAAAAGGCCAAGTAGGGGTGCAATTGCCTTACACCCCACTACTTTAACACACCCCAGACAGCAAGGGACCCCATCTCCTTCTCCCCAATGATTCTGCCTTTAGCAGACACTTCCACAGCGCATGAATTGTTCCAATGATCATTTTTCACAGCTCGGCTCCCTCTGGAGCATCACTTTTTTCTCTCTCAGCTCCCGCTCCTAGATGATCTTGTCATAAATGGAGACACCCCACTTCGTAAGCCACCCAGTAGTGAGGTGAGTGGCATATCCATTTAATAAAATGAACATTAAAATTCTCTGCAAGTGTCATGCTATGGGCCGAACACAGGTAATCCACGAGGTATGGACCACAATTGAATTTCTGTTGTTAAAAAAAGGTGGTTGTTAAGAGAGTGGCGCTGACTTTACAACCTTTTTTTGCCAAGCAAATCCCTGCAGTTGTTAAGTGAATTATGTGGATATGAAGTGAATCCATTGACTTTGTTTGTCGGAAGCTGGATGGGAAGGTTCCAAGGGACAATCACATGATCCTGGGATGCCCAAACTCTTGTAAATACATCTTGGTTGCCAAGCGTGTGAAAATTTGTTCATGTGATTGTAGAGAGGCTATGACAGACATAAGGACAAGGGTACCTCATAAGTCACTTGTTTCAGTGCATTTCATTTAATTCTATTTAACTATCTCTGCTCCAGAGAGAACTGGAGATGAGATGCTCTGCCTGAAGTTGGGCTTAAGGGAGCAGTTGGGAAGGCTTCTAGGACTTGGAGCTCTCTCTGTGGGCACACGTGCCATTGCCCCAGCCTTGCCTCTCCCCATGACCCCCTCCTCACCAGCAGCCTCTTGGAGGAGAGTCGCCCCTGAGCATGGCCCATGTGGAGCAGCGCAGCCAAGAACATGGCAGCCAGGCAGCATAGCCAAGAATCTGGCCTCATGCCCCATCGTGCACAGTTGATGCTGCGGGATGTGGGCAGAGGGCGTGGCCGCCATGGCGCTGCTGGGCTGCCTGGGTGATCTGCAGCGGGCCCTGGAGGCGGTGAGTGGCCCTGTGGGCAGGCGTGGTGGGGGTGGGGCAGGGGGTGGAGCAGGGGCGGTACCACTGGTTGAAAAGCCCTGCTATAATGCATCTGGAAATATTCAAAGGGATGATTATAAAGCCCTACATGATATGGGTGTAGTTCAGTGGTTCTCAACCTTTCTAATGCCGTGACCCCATAATACAGTTCCCCATGTTGTGGTGACCCCCAAGTGGGTGTGGCCACCAATAAGAGGGAGTAGGACAGCTAGGGAAAAGGGAAAAAAATGGCGGAAAGCGTGGTTTGGCGACCCCCATGAAATGGTCGTTTGACCCCAAATGAGGTCCCGACCCACAGGTTGAGAACCACTGGTCTAGTTACTTAAGGAACCCCTTGTCTCCCACAACATCTGGCCAGCCAATCTGATCTGGTAGGATTGGCTTGTTCAGGGTTTCTTCAATTAAATAATGCCATCTGACAGAAGAGAATATTTGTAGCTCTGAGTTGAACTGTGGGGTCCTTGGTGCTCTCAGAGTTTGGTTGTTTTCTTTCAGACTTTTCATTACCAATCTAGGTAACATTATCAGTGCACCATAATGGGGCTAGATAACATCATCAGTGCATCATAATGCCGTCTATTGGAACCCCAGAAGTGCACTTTCTCTGTAACGGTGCCTGTCCTTTAGAATGAGGTTCCATCTATAGTTTGAAGAACCCTTTAAAGACCTGATTTTTGCCCATTTTGGCAAACATGAATAAAGGCCTCTTGGATTGTGTGAATTGTTTCTCTTTCGTTCCTTTTCAATTTTGTCACTCTGGTATCTTTTATTCTTGTATTTTTTTTTCTTGCTTTAATGTTTTAACTTGTGAACCACTCAGAGGAGTGGGGAATTGGGAAACATTCAAATTAAATAAATACATAGATGTGAAATGAATTTCGCTTTAGTTTTGGTATGGCCCCGATTTTGGCTTTGTTTCCCCTATTTCTTGGGATGTGACCTCCTAGTCTGCCTTCTGTCTGAAAAAGATTATGAATCCCCACAATTAAAACACAGGAACGTTAACTTGTTGGCAAGGGGCAAGCCTATAGTCTTCTGTGTGGGAATCTCTCATTCAAACCAGACTTGCTTTCCGCAACCGAGTTTTTAATTGCTGCAATGAATTAAGAAAATACGAGTCTGCCCTTGAGCATTTATGAAGTAGACTTCCTCGATAACCTGCCATCTCTTTCTGAAGGAGGTCAAGACAATAGGATTTACATTTCCATATGATGTAATTAATCCTCTGTCAGGCAGACGTGGCTTCCAAAGCCAGGGAGTTCTTTTCGTGCAACCCATTGGCTTCTTCCTTCTGCATGCAAAGCTGCCTCTGATTCACACTTCCATGAATTCAGCCTAGGAATGTGGCAACCCCAGCAGGTGCTGCAATTCAAAGACCACTCATTTCTGACTCAGTTTTGAGTATGACACAGGCCCTGCATGACAAGTGATTATCTGGGGGAGGGCCAGGACTTCAACCCTTCCCTCTCTGGCAGCATTTGACCATCAGAGCAAGTAGAAGCCTCCAGTCTCCAGCCAATTCTTTCTCTGTCCATCCTTCTAGAACAGTGTTTCCCAAACTTGACAATTTTAAGGCATGAGGACTTCAACTCCCAGAATTCCACAGCCAGCGTTGCTGGCTGTGGAATTCTGGGAGTTGAAGTCCACATGCCTTAAAATTGTCAAGTTTGGGAAACTCTGTTCTAGAATACACCTGGGTATTTTACTCCTAACCCTCCCACCAAGGCCACCTCCGGCCCTTTGGCTATCCCTGTCTGACCCGCTTGGACTGCTTTTGTTTTTAAGGCTTTTTTTTCCCTTCCAATTTATACATGTCTGAGCATGCCTGCCTACACACCTTCACAGTCCTTTTGGTTTGGTCCTCCACAACAGGCCCAGTTTTTCATGTGGCCCCTTGGGAAAATTAATTGCCACCCCTGGTCTAGAGTATTGAAGAAAGAGGCTGGATGGTCAACACAGCTGGGTTGTCCCAGAGCAAGAGGGAGTCATAATTGTTTCTGCGAGGATGAAAGACATCACCCTTCACCTACCCCAGAGCCTATGAAGGCAACCTTCCCCCATCTTTTCTTGCTACAAATCAGAAGTAGTGTTTTCCAATAAGCCCATTCAAGGGGTATCCTCTGTTTTGTCGGTTGCCCTTCATTCCACTTCAGGCAAAACTGCTACACAAAGTGGCTTCTGTACTTCCAGTCACAGGCTGCTGCCCTCCGTGGTCAATTTTTCCTGGACTTAGGATTTCTTTAGAACTAACAGAACAATTAATCAGTGGAATGGCTTGCATTCAGAAGTTATGGGTGCTCCATCATTGGAGGTTTTCAAGAAGAGACTGGACAGCCACTTGTCTAGAATGTTTTAGGTTCTCCTAAGCAGGGGAGAACTTCCAAAGTCCCTTCCAACTTTTTTATTCTGTTATTCTGCTGAAATGCTGAGGGTTTCTTTCATCCTCCTTAATGATCCACTGACCAACTACTGGAATCCCTTTTTTTTGACCAATTAAAAGTTGGGCTTTTTTTCTTTCTTTTACAAGTTGACTAATGGAAAGGTGAAATGGTGAACTTTCCGTATTTTTTTTTAACCAGGTGACACTGAGAAGAGTTCTGCCAATCTTCTCATTCTGTCTAAGTGATGGGAAGACGGGTGCAACTCATGGGGCAGTGTCTTGGGTGGGCGTCAATTATTCTTTCTCAGCCCAACTTATCTCATGGAACAATTTTAATAGAATCAAAATTATATATCTTATATATCATCCTGAGCATCCAGAGCAGGCCTGCAGAACATATGACCTATGGACCTTATGTGATCTACCAAGCAACTTTTTATGGCCTGATAGAGTTTTTTTTTTTTAAAAAAAGTAATAAACACCAAGCTATGTTGTTACCACCAGTTCCAGTATAGGTAGCTCTCAGCTAACAATCACAATTGGGATCAAAATATCTGTTCTTAGGCAAACCAGTTGTTAAGTGAGTCACACCCAACTTTATAACCTTTTCTGCCATGCTTATTAAGCAAAACACTGCCATTATTAAGTGAATCACATGGTTCTTAAGTGAATGGCACAGTAGTTAAGTGAATCCAGCTTCCCACATTGATTTTGCTTATCAGAAGACAGCTGGGAAAGTCATAAATGGTGATCACAGGGATCGGCTTGTGGGTAAATACATCGGTAAATTCATAAATACATGCCAGTTGCCAAGTGCTCGTGATTGTGGAGCTACTGTGATGACTGTAAATACAAGGACTGGTCATAAATGTCTTTTTTTCAGTACCACTGTAACTTTGAATGATCATTAAATAAATGTAAGTCAAGGACTATGTCAACTTCTGTAATGAACCTAGCTGACGCCATCTTTGTTGTTCATTCTCAGTTGCCACATAAAGAGAAGGGAGGGGGGATCAGGTTGCTTTTACTTTTATTAGACTATATATAGAATGATCCCGTGGGAACCAAGGTCATTCTCATTGGACCTGAAGGCGGAGAGAAGAACTGTCAAGAAGGCCGCCAAATGTACTTATTGGATAATGTGATCAGTAGCATAATAGAAGGGAGGGAATTGTTACATTTAATTATTTTGAAACTCTGGAGGGAAAGTTTAGAGTTGGTTTCATTTTTGATCCTGCCGATATTGTGTATCCAATAAATATGTTATTTGAGGAATTATTAAGCCTCAGAGTTCTACTTTATTCAGTTTCATTAGTCAGAACCTTGTCATTGCTCTACTATGTTATTGCTCTACTAGCTGCTGAACAGCTGATCGAACTCTGGGTATTTCTTTCTGACTCATATTGATTTTCAATTTATTTAACTTGGCCATTTGTCCTTCACAAGTGGGGCAGGCCTACTCTAGAGGGAATATGAAATATAATGCAATAAATAAATACACTGCCAGAGAATGCTTCCAAATGGCTAAACATGGTGCAGATTCAAGATAAAATGTAGGCTCGTGTTTCTCAACCTTTCCAACTTTGGGATGTGTGGACTTCAACTCCCAAAATTCCCCAGCCAGCTATATCTGGAATCCAGATCCTAAGCATAGGAATTACAGCAGCCAATTAATTAAATTGCCTTACTGAGGCCTCACCAGCTGGATGGGGAATTCTGGGAGTTGAAGTCCACACACCTTAAGGTTGCTGAGATTGAGAAACACTGATTGTAGGCAGTTCAAAGGAGGAAAACACTTATGCTATTTGCTTATCTCATCTCTGCCCTTAGAACAACAGCACAAGTTCACACTGCCAGTAGAATGCATTGGTCTTCTGTTGAAAAGAAAACAGAAAATCACCAAATTTTCAGAGTAGAATAGGGCAAAAATAAGATACCAGTGACATCATATATAAATACCCAGCAGAGAAACCATGATTCACTTGTAGAGTGTGCAATGTGGGCTTTCACTTTTATGGCATCCACATTTTGCATTTTTATTGCTCATGAAGAGAATTCTGATGAGGCCATAATAAGGCAATTTAACTAATTGGCTGTAATTCCTATACTTAGGACCTGGATTTCAGATATAAAGTCCCAGATAATTGTAATTCCCCTCCCCCACCTCAATTCAAGAACTTTGCTTTAGCCAATCCAGTACTTTGCATGAATCAAGGCACGATGTTCTCCTGACTGCCCTAATGCCATAAGGGACATTCCTGTCTCCCTCTTGTTCGTTTTGTCCAAGTGGTTAAGGTACCAGATTAGAAGCCAGGAAACTGTGAGTTCTAATCCTGCTTCAGGCATGAAAGCTGGCTGGATAACCTTGGGCCAATCATCAGGTGACAGTGAGTTCTAGTCCTGCTTTACATATGAAAGCCGGCTGGGTAACTTGAGATCAATTATCAGAAGACAGTTCTAGTCCTGCTTGAGATATGAAAGCCAGCTTTGGAGCAGTCACTCTCTCTTAGCCCTATCTACCTCACAGGATTCTTCTTTGGGGAAAATAGGAGGCAGATGGAGTACTGTGTGTGTTCGCCACCTTGAATTATTTATGAAAATAATAAAGGAGGGATATAAATATAAATAAATAAAATATACAAAGATGACCCAGCTCTGAAGATCAAATGCTAAAGACACAGAACGGAGAAAAGACAAAGAGTCTTTATTACTTGGCTTGCAGCTTCTTAAAGCATCTGGCTGCTTTAAAACAGGGTGGCTGAAACATTTATATAAAATGTTAGAAAAAGCACAAACCCACAATGCTTCTATTAGGCCAACTCAAAATACAGACAGAGTGCAAACAGCTGAATTCTCCAGAATTCTTCATTGGGCAAGATGGTAAACAAAGGGAAAACAACAAGAAGGGAGAAGGAAAAAAGTGACTAATGCTAAAGCCATGGGATCTGCTCTTAATTATGGTCTTGACAAATGTGGGAACAGGCTTCAGACTTTTAAAGTAAGTTCTATCAGGTGCATAGAGATTACCAGGAATCTTCCATGAGCTGCCAACATAAGGAAACCAACAATAGTTGACATAGATAATAGACATATAAGAGCTATGTGAAGGGCTGTTGTGGCTTATGGGCCTTCCAGTGAGGCAAATATCAAAAGGAATTATCTCAGAATAACAGAAAAACAGTTGGAAGAGACCAGAAGGTCATCTAGTCCAACCACCTGCTCAGACAGGAAACTATACCATTTCAGACAAATGGTTGACCAGTCTCTTCTTAAAAACTTCCAGTATTCTAGCATTCAGAACTTCTTGAGGCAGGTTGTTCCACTAATTAATTGTTTTAGCTGTCAGAAAAATTTAACCTTAGTTCTAAGTCAGACATGTCAAACTCACGACGTCACATGACGTCGCACAACGTATCGGGACAGTTTTGCCATTGCCGGCAATGGGGTGGGCACGGCTTCCATGTGACACGTCTGGCCTGTGGGCTGGCAATTTGACACCCCTGTTCTAGGTTGCTTCTCTCCTTGATTAGTTTCCATCCATTGCTTCTTGTCCTGCCTTCAAGTGCTTTGAAGAATAGCTTGACTCTCTCTTCTTTGTGGCAGCCCTTCAGACATTGGAATACTGCTATCATGTCATCCCTAGTCCTTCTCTTCATTAATAATAATAATAATAATAATAATAATAATAATAATAATAATAAAGTTGGAAGGGACCTTGGAGGTCATCGAGTCTAAACCCTGCTCAGGCAGGAAACCCTATACCATTTTGGACAAATGGCTGTCCAGTCTCTTCTTAAAAACTTCCAATGTTGGAGCATTCAATGGTTCTGGAGGCAGGTTGTTCCACTGATTAATTGTTCTAACTGTCCAGAAATTTCTCCTTAGTTCTAGGCTGCTTCTCTCCTTGATTAGTTTCCATCCGTTGCTTCTTGTCCTGCCTTCAGGTGCTTTGGAGAATAGGTTGACTCCCTCTTCTTTGTGGCAGCCCCTGAGATATTGGAACACAGCTATCATGTCCCTCCTCATCCTTCTCTTCATTAAACTAGACATACCCAATTCCAGGAACAGTTCTTTGTATGTTTTAGCATCCAGTCCCCTAAACATCTTTGTTACTCTTCTCTGCACTCTTTCTAGAGTCTCAACATCTTTTTTACATTGTGCAATCAAAGGTGGATGCAGTATTCCAAGTGTGGCCTTACCAAGGCAATTTCATTCAGTTTACCAATCTCATATAATTATCTAAGTCTTTTCTTTTCATCTTTATCCTTGTGCCACCTTTGGAATGAAGAGCTGGTATATAACTTTTATAAATAAACAATTGAGAAAAATGTGAATGTGAAGCTCCTGCCATGATCTTCCTGCTTCCCTCCAAACATATCATGTGGGAAGCTCTCTAACGTAGCTTTGGTGTTTCTTGGCTGGCCTTTTCAAGCTCTGGGTAGTGTAATGCAGGGATGAAATTGGCTTGGAAAAGGGAAGGCCATCACTGTGTGTGTGTGTGGGGGGGGGGGGTGATCAGGCAAAAGAGATGGGACTCCAATGGTGTAATTGAAGCCTTCCCTTTTCCTCTCCTCTCCTCTCTCCCCCTTCCCCCTCTCCTCCCCTTTCTCCTTTCACCTTTCCCCCCTTTTCCCTTTCTTTCTCCTTCTTTTCCCATTCCCTTCCTTCTATTTAGGGAGCCAATTTGGTCTAATGCAGTGTTTTTTCAAACTTGGAGATAATTGAGGATATTGGTCTAATAATGGTTTAGGTTGTGAACTAGGAGCAGGGAAACATGAGTTCTAGTCCTGCGGCTAGAGATGGGAAGGCCTGTAAAAAAAATGGGGAAAATTGGGGAAAAAACAACAGCTTTTTTCCAGGCCTTCCCATCTCTAGAACTCCTGCCTAAGGCATAGAATGCAGTTGTGTGACTTTGGACCGGTCATTCTTTCTTTCTCAGCTCTAGGAAGAAGGCAAGGGCAAACCACTTCTTGAAAACATTGCCCAGAAAGCTGCAGGACTTGTCCAAATAGTTTCCAGGAGTCAAGACTGATTGGAAGGCAAATGTATTATAAAACTATTTCAGATATATCCTTTAGTTTAGTGGTCATGTGTTTACTGTTTTAAAACGCCAGGACATAGAAATTAGGGAGAATCCTGGGGATTGGAGGGGGGGGGGGAAAGGATTTTGCAGATGGCCTTCAGATATAAGGATGCCAAGTTGCCTGTCATATGTAAAATGTCCATTCCTGTTAGTAGCAGCTTTTCTGTATGCAGGAATCCAGGATCAAGTCGTTCTCTGGAGGGATATCTCTAGATGCTCCAGGTCAGTCAATTGCAGTCCAACCTACCTTGTAGGGTTCCTGTTGAGGAGGACATGATGAGAAGTGCACCACTGTGTACCTTCATTGCTCTGTGCATCCAACAGGAAGGCAAGATAGCAGTTGTGTGTGTGTGTGTGTGTGTGTGTGTGTGAAAATAATGTTGTTATTCTGAGTTCATGGGGAAGGGACTTTTTTCACCGGAAAGGCTTTGCTTCTGACATTAGTACCTGCAGGTTTTGCAGAGGAGCTAAACCGTATTTGCTTGAGAGAGGAGAGGGTGTCTTGGTTTTTTTTTTTCTTTTCACCAGCAGCAATCGAAAGAAATTACACAAGTGTGAAAGTATAAAGGCATGACTCACCAAGCTTTGTGTACTAGGTTACCGGGCGTCTCCGCCTGAAGGCAATCAGTGCTCGCCAGTGAACTCTTCCACGCCAGCCTGACATCACCGTGGTGCAAGTTCACTCACTCACTCGCGCGCGCGGAGGAGTTGACCGTTGCCATGGAGACAATGTTTTCGCGGAATCGGGAACCGCGGGGACTGCAACGTGGAGTTCGGGAGAACAACGGAGGGCAACGTGGACCAATCTCAGGGAAGCTTCAGAAAGTCCCGCATATGCTCTAGGCCAGGGGTAGGCAACCTTGGCTCTTTTCAGGAATTCTGGGAGTTGAAGTCTACGATTTATAAAAGAGCCAAGGTTGCCTACCCCTGCTCTAGGCGCTGCACACAGAAGCCCTGTCCCGGGACGGAGGGAGGGGGACCCCGTTCATTTAGGGGAGAAAGGTGAGCCTCACCCTTCCCTGGAGAGTACAGCAGGAGGGGAGAGGTTGCAGAAGCAGCATCTTGGAAATGCGGACGAGGGAGAATCCAGACACAGCCTTTGACACGAGGGGCTTAGAAGCAACCAATTCTGTTAAATGCCAATACAGGCTCGCCCCACCTAATAGAGAAACGGATGGATTTGGGGGGGGGGAAGCGTGTCCAATGCTTTGATCGAAATAGGAACGCGCAGGACCCCCCCCCCCTTCGCGGTTGAGCGAAGCCACCCGGGAGGTGGGAGACAGTGGGCCAACAGAGCCTTTGAACACCGGGGGCAGCATTTTTCCCGCCTCGGCAAGGGGGTTCGACTAGATGACCTTTTAGGTGGCCTGCGATCCCCCGTGCTGCTACGGTTCAAGTTGGAGGAGACCCGGGAGACCCCCACCCTCCGACTATCTCTTGCTGTGACAGATTAACCACCTGCTCCCGGACAAAACCCAAAACCCCGCCGGGTCCCCGTTTCCAAAAGCCCTCAACTTTGAACTGAAAAAAAAAAAAAAAAAAGAGGAGATAGGAGGTATCAGCTCCCAAGGCACAGATTTCAGGTCCGGATCGAGATTTGTAGAGGTTTTATTTTTACAGATAGTGTTTCCCGCTCCGATCGCTTTTTTCCCTCTCTTCCAACTACCCCACCCCCACCCCGCCTGCCAGATTTTGTTGGACTCCCCCCTTCGCGCCCCTTTGGCACGCCGGCAAATCGTTTCTGGATTTGTAGCCTGGATCGCGGGGCAAGAATTAGCAGCGATCGGGGCGAGGCAATCCTGCCTAGGGCGCCTCTGAGGATCTCAAGCGCTGGAAGCGAGAAGGGGACTTTCACTGCCCCTCCCCCCGCCCCAGGTTCGAATCCCGATACAGCCGTGAAGAGGCGGCCTGACATCGCCACCGAATCACAATCACTGCACCATTGTTTTGTTTATATGCCGCCCGATGGTTTTCGTTCTCAACTGCTTTGGAGCCTGGGAAAAAAAACTTTCCTTTTTTTTTTTTTTTACAACTGTTAGCAAATCCTGCCGAAAATCCAGCCCCGTCATTAAAATTCCGTTCTGGCCCATGGCTGAGAATATCTCGGCAGACAAGGGGCTTCTCTAGGAAAGAAGCGACGGGCAGTCCCTCCAAAACCCAAGAGACGCGTTGAGCGGGATTCCTCTCCCCATCGGCCGCCCCAGCTTCATTTTAGCAGCCCGGTCCAGCCGTTTGGAGCCCCCTCGAGACCCACCAGAAGTGCGGAGGGCACTTCTTACTGGAGAGAAAGGGCAGGCGGGCGAGGGAGCGAAGGGTCAGATAAATATAAATATTATCTAACTGCTTCGTTAATGTTTTCATTCCTCGTTGCAATGGGACATAGAGGGGGAAGAGGCACGGTGCTCTCTGCCCTGCCTCGCAGCCGGGATGGTTTCGCGCGGGGGACCTTCCAGCAATAAGCTGGGCTCGTCTATCGCCCTAAATCACACGAGTGGCCGAGTTCAGACGTTACGTTGCTCCCCAAGCCCCGCCTTGGTCCCTCGACTCCGATCCCGTTTACCAGACGCCCTGAAATCCCTGAAACAAATCACATGGTGGTTTAAGGCGACGTGTGAACGCTGCCCAACGCTCGACGCCCAGTTTTTTAAGCAAACAGAGCCTGGAAAGATTTCTCCTCGGTTCTCCTTTATTAAGGAGTCTTTTGAATTGTTCGGGAAGAAACCGAACCGGGCAACCGGCTGAGTCCGGAGGTTCAGATTTTCCTCTGTCTGGAAAGTGGTACAACTCCGTTATTTCATCTTGCTACTTGTGCACTTGGTAGTCGCAGGAAAGCACACTGCACATGCCCAGAGGCACCAGCCTTTCCAAACGTCAAACGGAGGGAGCTAACCGGAGAGATAGTGAGGTGGAACGGTGCCTGCAGGCAATTCCCCCCCCCTTTCCTCCTTTGCGTCCTGTCTAAGTGTTTGAAGGCCATATGTGGAGTACCAATAAAGGAGAATTATTTGTATCAATAAATAATTTGCAGTTCCTCCCAACCTTGTGCTACGTTCTCCTTTACTGGTAAGGAGGTAGTGGTCTGCAAATCCAGATTAAGTACCCCGCGTCCACAGGCTTCTACCATTTTTGCTCCGGATTAACTAATTCGGGACTGCTGGGCTCCCTCTAACACGGAGGAGACATGATCAGACGGTGCCGTAGTGATGTACCGGGGACTCCTTGGTTACCTTTGTTTGGGTCAAAAGTCGTCACCTTTTGTCTCCCCAACGTCAAAATGAAGCTTAAGGGGAGACAATGGGGATAACGCGTATAAACGTCCACCGCGCCGGCTTTGGGCATCAGATGCCTTTGAGGCGAGTGTGAGTGGTATCGCTTCGCACGAGCTGTGAGAAACTTTGCGTTTCGTTAGGCATCTCGCGACATGGAAAACTCGCGCCGAAGACCAGCTAGGGGCCCAGGCCACCTGGGCAGCGAGCGTTTCCGTCGCACGAGGAATGCGAGACCCGTGCAGCTCGAGCCCCTGGCTCGGCTGCCCGGAATGAGTCCGGCCAAGCCGGCCGATAGCTCGCCGCGCCCCGAAGATCAGCGGCCGCGGCAACCAGAGCGCCTTCCTCCGCTCCGGACTCGCTCTGGCGGCTCTCCTTTTATAGGGGAGCTAAATTTAGGCCCGCTCGGCCAGGCAGGAGCGGTAACTGTACATCCCCCGAGCGGCCCCCCCCCGATCCGGAGACGCGTTTCCTCCGTTAGCGCCATTGGCCTGCGCGCATACTCGGCGCGTCTTAAAAGCTCTCCGCCGCCGGCCAGGCCTTCCACAGCGCTGCAGACAAGAGATCGGGGCAACCCCGAGGCAGACATGGCGATGCCGGCCTCCAGCTTGCCTTCGTTCGCTTCTTTCCGCAAGGACAGCCGCCCAGCTTCCCAAGTGAGTGTCCCGGAGACGGTGGGGAGGGATGGCTCTCTGCACATGCTCAGAGGCACACCCGCTGCCCCGGTGACGGGAAAGGGCCAGCGTGGAAGTTTCGGGGGCTACGACCCTGGCCGGTGTCCCGATCAAACCTGAGCGGTGGCCCCCACCGAACTCGGAGGGACTCGCTTCGCCGGCTGCCCTCGCAGGAGGAGCGCCGGGTCTTGCCCGGGGGAGTCACGGGAAGGCGCCCTCTGTTCTCCGTTACGCCTTTGTGAGGCTGCCTGGAAACAGATCCGGGGGGCTTGGGGGGGACGGGACCGCGACCCCTCCCCGGGCCAGGCCAATCTCTCGGTCCAGTCAAGGCGGGCCTGGGACGGAGCTGCTTCCGCGCGGAGGTCCACCGGAGGGCGGGCGGGCGGGCGGGCGGGCGAGCAGGGTCCCGCCGGCCGGCTGGGTCAGCGCCTACTAACTCGCCCGCTTCTGCTCTCCTCTCAGCAATGGTCCTGCGGATTGGAAGCTGCGATGCCGTTCAGCCACTGCCCCTTGCCGGACCTGAGGTCGAGGATGGAGGGTGTCGTCCCTATCAGGGACGAAGAGCTGAGCACCGTGCTGGATCTGGTCCTCTCCATGGGCAGCAGCGACAACAGCCTCACCTCGGACATGCCTCGGGGAGATTACGCCAGACCGGACGATTTTTACGGGATGAATTCGGCGGCTGGATACTACAGTCCGGTGGAGACTCGCACGCCGACTCCCTACAGCCCCGTTTTCACTCCCGAGATGGATCCCGCGGAGCTGGAAGCGGGAAATTACGCCCACGGGCATTTCTTCGTGGGCTGTAGCTCGCCCTTCGTGGACAGCGTTAAACCGGAACCCGAAGTGGACACTTACGAGCCTCCGCCAGGCCTGGGCTCCCAGGTTTGCACCAACATCAAGCGGGAGAACGCCCCGGCGCCCTGTATGCTGTCTGGCTCTCCCCAGCTGCCTTGTGCAGAGACCCCCCCAATGAGCCCGGATGACCTGCTGATGGCCTCCAAGCGCCACGGACAGTTGATGCCTCTCCCACAGCAGGGCTACCACCCAGCCTTTCCCCAGCCTCAGTACCCCCAGAGAGCCTCCCCTTATGGACTCTTTGATGAGAGCCTCCCCTGTCAGGCCTCGGCCTCCAGGACCCTTCTCACCCCACCTGCCTCACCCCTGGAAATGCTGGAAACCAAAACGAAGAGGGGGCGCCGCTCTTCGTCCCGTAAACGGACTGCCACGCACACTTGCACTTACGCTGGCTGTGGAAAAACCTACACCAAGAGCTCCCACCTGAAGGCACATCTTCGAACTCACACAGGTAAGCATCCTTTATTGCCTGCTAGGAAGAAAGGGAAGGCGGATTTGGACCCAAGGGAGTAATAAGTAGTTTGGCCACACATTATTCCATGAAAGTGGGTAGGTTTCGAGGAAGTTGCAGCTCACTTTTCAAGTAGAAAGTTTCAGAGGAGTCCCTGTTAAACACACAAAGTTTCCCCCCTTCTCCTCCTGAGGTTTGCACACATTTCGGGAGGAGTGGGCACAGAGGGAGACATAGTTATGCAGGTTCAACTGAGGTCATAATGGATATTTTACCTGCCCTAAGGCAGTATAGGGCAGCAGAGAGCACATCACAATGGACGGGTGTGAGGTATACAGCTGTTAGAAAACTACAGGGACTTTTGGCTTTTTACAAAAGGATGCTTTGACAGCCTTTCCTACTTAGGATAATGGGAAGGCAGCTACATTTATAAGGGATATAAGTTTAATAAATGAAAAAGGCAGATCCTTTCAGAAGGAACACAGAGCCTGGTGGTCACTCTTGGCCTGGCACATGCCAATAATTTTTTTTTCTCTTTTCTCCCCCCCCCCAAACAGGTGAGAAACCCTACCACTGCAACTGGGAAGGGTGTGGATGGAAATTTGCTCGCTCAGATGAACTGACCCGCCATTATCGGAAACATACTGGGCATCGTCCCTTCGAGTGTCACCTGTGTGACCGGACCTTCTCCCGTTCTGATCACCTGGCATTGCACATGAAGAGACACATGTAGTTTTCTCACGCCTGTGGCGTGACCTGAAGAACTCTGGGGATGGGGAGGAGATCTTGTAGCTGGTACTACTATGTCTGTCGATGGAAGACTTGGAATGAACCCCGACCCGAGGAAGCCAGTCCTTCCAGTGCTTCCTGAAGAGGCCAAGAACCTGACTGACTGGTCTTCTGCTATGGAAGAACAAGACTTATTTATAGGATGGAGAAGAGACCAAACTGGGCGACTGCAGCTCTGAAATCAAAAGCACTTGAAAGAACTGCAATGTCTACCATGAACAACACGTGGAAGAGTACATATTTAACCTTACAACCAAATGCATATTATTTCACCTAATAATTTTCCCAATTGCTACTTTTGGCTGTGAAACTTGGGACTCTGAAAAAGGCAGAAAAAATGGGGATGCCTTTAAACTGGGGTGCTGGAGGTGACTATTATGCATCCCCTGTACACAAAAATAACAAAGAAATCCTAGACTGACCCTCATAAAAATATTACTTGAAACTGAGATTGTCAAACACGAGGCTGTCATATTTTGGTCATGTCATCACAGCTGACACACTCGAAATGTCAATTGTGCTGAGAGTGATCAGCAGAAAAAAAGGGGGGCTGCCCTAGCACCTGCTGGCTGGCTACTATAAAAGATGACAGAGATGACCATGGCAGACCTGAGGGATGCAGTGATGATCCAGAGTGGTTGAGGGTCAAAAGAGCTGCATGGCTGACAATGACAGAGAAGAGACAAAGGGCTGGCTATATGTACATAGCTGACCATGCTCAAAACATAAGCTGTATTTGAGGACTGTAAGAGGTTTACTGTAGCCAAAAACAAAAACTTACTTTCTGAGACAGGAGGTTCTCACTGAGAACATGCCAAATGTATGCTGTACACTCAAAGTGTGCACTCAAGGTGCCTTAAACTAGAACTACTGGGAGACAGGTCCTGTAAATAAACTTGTCTTTGGACCGGAATTGTATAAATATTGTAAATAGTTCTATAATGAAGTTGGAATATAAACAGGAGACAAAATAGGTTTTTTTTCCTCTGCCTATTCTTTTATTTTAAATAAATTTTCTGAAAACTGTTAAAAAAGACTTTTCTAAAATAAAATAAAATAAATTTGAATTGATGCGTCTTTCACCCTTATTTAAAAGTCATTTGCTGAGAGTCAAAAGTCGAAGTTCAGTGACAGGATGAACCAGGCTTATCTTAAAAGCCGCTTTGCTGTTCTACCAATGTCTCAGCTGCGCCATAGGACAGGGCTTGGTAGCAAAACTGTCTCTTAAGTTCAAAAGCAATCAAGGCTATAATTTGAGTCTCGTTTTTAGTTTACTTGATAGCTATTTTGGTAGCACCCTCAAATCTCTTCCAGATGTAGATACAACTGTGCCAGCAGTAAACCTATGGGCGGTTTTGCTTGTTGGTATTTTTTTCTAACTTTGGAACATAAACATCATTTTTCAGTAATTATAGATTTTTAATCTATGATCTTTTCACTGTATTTGCTCTCAAGTCCTGGGTGGCAGGATAAATTTGTGAGCAAGGCTTCTTCATAAGTAGGTTGTAAAGATACATCTTTAAAATGACCCCTAATTCCTAGAGCTCATAGATTTTAAATATTTTTTAACTGGATGTTAAGTTTCCCAAAGTTGCACAGGAAGTGGATGGCCACACAAATCAAACTGAATAAGTAAGTATAACCACCATACAATGCTTTAAGTTCCAGTATTAGGAGAAAGTGGAATCTTTATGAACTTTCTCTTCATATTTTTCCCTAAAACAAAACCATTCATTGCTACAGCAGATCTCTGGTCATACTTTTAGCTGTCTTTTCTGAGCTTCACCACCACACCATTATGCTTGTTGAGATGGAATGTCCCAACGTGCATAATATTCCATAAATCATTATCTACCTCAGCACAGGAACAGTGCGGAAGTTAAATTAGGACTACTAGATCTGGGCTGCAAAAATCCAGGTTACTACAAGGGGGCAGCAAAAAGAGCTCTCTGCTATTATCTGGTGTTATTCAGTTTTTTGCTGTCTAGATTTGACAGTCATAGGTAAAGTCAGGATCCAAAAGGATGGGGTTCAACCAATTTATTGGTTCTTTGTTGCCCTGGTGAGTTGGATATGTTGTCCTATCAAAGCCAGGTTGTAATACTGGGCTGGGAATGTTAGGAATTATAGGACAATTAAAGGACACCAGGTTGGGAAAGGCCTGGCACACCAGGTATGTGAAAGTTCTCACTATTATGTTTGAAGATTCTCCTTATATCCCCCTCAGTGGCTCTAGAGCCAAAATAAAGGATTATACAGGACTGAATAGAACTAGACCCTATCAACAGATTTTGTCACGTCTCCTATTCCCTACCATGGCGAATCAGAACAGAACAGGGTCATGGGAACAACTTCTGGCTGCTATTTACTACCCAAATATTGATGTTCAGCAACATGGTGTCTCTGATCCCAGGGATTCTGACTGGTTGAATATCTATTAAATTTCTCTTTTACACTATTTGAATTGGTGGCCAGGTAGATTATAATTTCCCAACCTTCAACTTTACTGAGTGACCCAGGGTTTCAAACGTGAGAGGAAGAAACACGGCTCTTCACCTATTTTATCCACATTGCACATAATTTTACAAACTCCTTTCTCAGCCACCTTTAAAAACAAAACACCAAAATGCTCCAAATTACATCATCTTTTCTCATAAGGAAACTGCAATATCCCTGAACATTTTGATTGCCACTTTTTTCTATTTCTGCAATCTCCTTGCCAGGATGTTTCTACACAATATTCCAAGTATGTTTGTATTACATTGCTGTATTGGCAATTCTAGTTCCATAATTATACCAATGCGAAATTTGCCTTTTTTTTTTTTCACAGCTTCTGCATTTGGGTTAACATTTCCACTGAATGTTCCACCATAACCGCAAAAATCTTTCTTGGTTAGTCATTCCTAGGTCAGATCTCCTCAATTAACGTCCTCAATACTTAAATAGTTAACTGGTAAAGATAGAAAAGGAAAACAAGTTTAAAATTTGCATGTAGGGATGGGCTGTTGTACACAACATTACTAAAATTAGCACTTCAATTGTACACTTGCAGAAAATGACTGGGAAGTTATTTAAAGTAGCTGCAGAAATAACCACTCTGCTCTGAACAATGAAATCCTGTCATTTCTTTAAAGTGGCAAAACAAAAGTAGATTTCCCTTTTGAAAACACTGCCTGGAGAAAAGGTTTTGCTGCTTTTTGATGGCGGGAGGGAGGTCCTGTGTTTTCACTGCAGAAAGAAACCATTGCACAATCCCTTCCAGAAAGTATGAAAGATATGCTAAAATGATCGTTCAGATTACTGCAATTGTTTCAGCTCCTCCTCCTCTTTCCTCCTCTTTCACCAACTACGGGGCACAAAGACATCAAAAGCAGCTTGGGGTTTATGTAGTGGTGTAATAAGCAGAGAGTGTTACAAGAGCAATATTTGTGTCTTCAAAAACTACACTTCTTCTTTCAAGAGGCTTGTTTGACCACAAGTCCCTTTCTCACAAGTTGGAGGGCTCACTCCAAACCTTGCACCCACAGAGATCCACCTATATCCCAGTTTGATTAGATCCAATATGTTTGCAGAGGTGATTCACAGAAGCTAGCCAACTCCTTATTTGTGCTTGAACTTTGCTATAAACTAACAAACATTAATTAAAAATATATTAACCACCAGAACTTTAAAACGTTTCAAATCTCATGGAGACTATTCATATTCTCTGGAGTTGAAAATTGACTTGCAATATTTCCTCTGACTCCCCATGTCAATGATTTAAAGTGGACTTTTTCAATTTCAACAATCTTTTAAGATTGTGGACTTCAACTCTCAGGATTCTCCAGTCCACATATATTAAAATTGCTGAGGTTGAAAGACACTGGTTTAAAACATTTTGAAGAGTTCATTAGACAAAGTAGGCTTGGGCAAACTTTTGGAGCAAATTTTGGGGAACAAGATGATGATGCAAAGTGGTGACCCTTCTCATCAATGTCAACAGTGCCAGAGTTTTAAGATTATTTTTTAGGGTTGACTGGCTGGGGAATTCTTCAGCTTGAAGTCCACAAATCTTAAAGTTACCAAGGTTGGACATCGCTGGACTCTAATGTAAGAATAGTATAGTATATGTACTGCTGTACTCTCCGAACACTGCAAGGCATATTATGTTGATATCAGCAGAAGCATCTCGTTGTGTTTCTCATTTTGGAAATAGCTGTTTAAAATGCAAAACTGGAATGTTGGGCCAATTGGAGATTATCATCTCCTACTGTGTTTTCCCCAAAATAAGATCCACACAGAAAATAAGCCCTAGCCTGATTTTTTGGGGTGGGCCTAATATAAGCTCCACCCCCTCCACCTATCTTGCCTCACGTTGTGGCAGCAGCACGGGTGCAATGCACGCGCTCCTGCCCCGCTGCGGCCGCAAGCAACCAGACGGTGGGAAGGAGTGGGCAGGCGGCTGAAAATCCTCTGAAAATAAGCCCTAATGGGTCTTTTGGTCCCCCCCCCCAAAAAAATCTAAGACTTGGTCTTATTTTCAGGGAAACACGGTATATTCAAAGGTAATTGGTAATTTCCCAGTGATCTTGGAAAATTTCATTCAGAGAAGATGCTTTTCTCATCACCTGTTTCCTTAATCCTTTGGAGATCTCCTGTCTAACATATTTAAGCTATATTCTGAGGTTTCCCAACTGAACAACAAAGATACCTTCTCACTACCAAGTCAAGATTGCTTCTAAGGGTAGAGACTGTTGGCTGTTTTATATGGAGGAGGGTTATCTAAATTTTCAGGCTGAATTCTATAGAGAACTGTACCTAGCACAGTGGTGGCGAACCTATGGCACATGTGCCAGAGGCGGCACTCGGAGCCCTCTCTGTGGGCATGCGTGCCATTGCCCCAGCCTCCCCCCACGCAGCCCCCTCCTCACCAGCAGCCCCCCCCCCGGAGGAGAGTCTCCCTCGGTCTCTAAAAGGTTCACCATCACTGACCTAGCACAATAATGCATAGAAGGAAGGGAGTATCTGTCAGTAGACAAGAAGAACTTAGGACATGTAAAAACGTATCAATCAAAATAAAAGCTGGTCTGACCCCAAAAAATGAAAGCCTCCCCAGAGTCTCAAATGCTCCAAAATAATTAACTTTCTTCATTTATTATATTAAACAATAACACTTTTTAATTAAACAAACATAGAGCATGGGTTAAACTTCAACAATCCTACATTTCCTTCCACTCCACCGTGTTCCTATATGATAATTTCAAAAATAAATATAGGTACAGCAATGTACATATTTGGATATACATTAGTCAGCATCTGTAAGCTTGCCCTTTTCTACCAGATTCAGGAGATGGATCCTAAGAGCAGGGTTAGACTTCAAACTCACCTGAATGTATTTCTTCCGTCAATAAATTCCTCTCCCACCAAATCATGTGACAAAATATGTTTGAAATTCTCTACTGATTCACAATAACAACCTTTGTGATGCTTTGGAACCTGGGCTGACAATGAAGTTTAGCTGTTGTCTTTTTTTTAACTATATACCCTTTTGCATTCTTGGACAGCAGACAGGCAGAAGAAGAATCGCAAAAGAAGACAAAAGGAAACCACTTTTTTCTTTTGCCTGCTGCCATTAGTGGCAGAAAGCCCTTACTTCCCTCCTAAAGAAAAGCTAAAAATGTTAGAAGGTAGGCATCTCTATCATTTAGGACTTGCTTAAAAAGAATCCATAGTGACATTAAAAAAAATCCACTTGATTCAAAGATAAACTGCATCTCCTCTATTGGAAGAAATGAACGTTGATAGAGATGTACAGTAGGAAAGCTGTAGAAAAGAATCCCATTTCAAGTTAAAGAATGAGAAGTGTTACAGACCCAGTGGGATTAACAAATCATTCTGGCACAGATAATATGTGCCAGTAAAGAGAATGGACTGAGCAAGAACAGAGACTGGGGGAGCTTCTAGCACCGAGTGAAAGGTGGGAAAGGGGAGTGTGTGCATTTGTTCCCAAGCCAGAAATTCTTACGTGTACAACTAAAAAAAAAAGTCTGCTGGCTGAGTGAAAGCAAAGGGGCAACAACCGAGAACATTTAGAGAAAGCAAAAGAATTAAACTTACTTGCGAGGTACAAACAGCGTCCCAAGAAAAATAGGGGGTAGCTGAACCAGATGACAACAGTAATATACCACGTTCACAAAGAATCATGAGGAATTTACTATAAAAAGGAAAAGTGAGTGAACGTTGGGCAGGTGGGAGGCTGTATTTGCCTCACCTAAGTCCACAAGAAGCATCTACAGTGACATAGCAGTGTCACTAGGAGGGCAGGCTTCAAAAACTCTGGCCTGGTTTTGAGGAACTTTGGGAGTTTATCTTCCAAGGGTTTATTTAATACGCTTATTTGCAAAATACTTTTTAGTATTAAAAAAAGAAAAGAAAAACTTCACTCCCAAATCTGGCTATTTTCTCATCAAATTTCAGCAGCACAATCTGGGGGAAATTTGGAGAGATACAAAAAAGGCCAGAGTTTTACATGCAGCTCCTAGTTTGCTCGCCCTGCTATAAAGAATGCAAGGCCCAAGTGATGTGTGTGTGTGTGTGTGTGTGTATTTCTGTCTTGCAATCCAATTAAAGTAGCCACACTGTAGTGCTTTATCAGCTCCTCTGCCCTAAAAACTATTTAGAGTTTTGTAACTAAACCCCAAATGATGTGTATATGTAAAACAGCATGTGGGATGTAGCCTAGGTTGCCAGTGAAAAGTGCTTTTTTGCAACTATAATTTATATTGATATTAAGTGTTCCTCCAGATTTAGGAGGTCAATGGCCACCAGGCACTCCTAAGAGAAGTTATTTATCCTTACTTTTGAATTCCTTTAATTTCTTCTCCAATCTTTGGGTGTGAGTCCCTTCCCCTCACTCAAGCACCAAGGGCAGCAGTTTGCTTACAAAAACTGAAATGAAAAATCGCTGCATGTACAAATCAAGGAAAAGTAAAGAATAATATTGCAGCAGTGGCCAAAAGGAAATTTATGTTCATCCAAGAAGTTACTTGGATGAGTAACGACTTTGGACCAATAAACTTTGGTTCAGTTGCCATGATTTAACCTTTTTAGATGTTTAACCCTTTTAGATGCAGTTCTAGACTTGGCATGCTGTACGCACGAAATTAGACAGAGATCTTACTCTTGAACAGTTTTTGAGAATGGAATGGGACAACTCGCCAGTTAACTTGCCACAGCCAACTTGCCGTGGCCAACTTGCCATGGGACAATTCAACAATTCAATTTAACTATTTAAAATAATTTTAAAAATATTTTAATTTTTGTCATTCACATTTTATTTTGCCTCTCCTTTTGCATCCTTTCTTTAATGATTCTGTTCCACCATTTCTTCAATATTGGTGTATCTCTTGTCCAACAGTGTGTTGGCCACAGTGAGTTATCCTAGACCAGGGGTAGGCAACCTTGGCTCTTTTGTGACTTGTGGACTTCAACTTCCAGAATTCCTGAGCCAGCATGGCTGGTTCAGGAATTCTGGGTATTGAAGTCCAAAAGTCATAAAAGAGGCAAGGTTGCCTACCCCTGAACTAGACCCTTTTGAGAAGCATCTGGCTGAATTTGTGTGACACATTACATGTCATTTGTACTAGAACATTGAAATTATAACTACAGCTATTATTTTTTATTTCCAGATCTATATACTAAATATACATAATGCACACACAAACTATACATTATTTATGTACAATATATAATTATATTCCATAACAGGTAGGTGATAATAAGAACTACGGGAAATTTGCCAGACTGTTTGTGTGTGTATATATAAATATGTCCAATGCCAAGTAACATGGAGTAATAACAGACTAGCTAAAAGACAGTAAATGTATCAAAGCAAACTATATACAACATAATGTAGGGTTTTTTAAAAAAAAAATCTGCAAGCATACACAAACCTTATTTGCTTCTTAGTACATAAAAAAAGGGCTCCAAGCCACTGCAGTTAGATACATGGCACCCTTCAATACCTAAAACGGTTTGCCTGAGCACCAGAGAATCTGTATTTGGGTCTAGAGATATGGTCAGGTTGAATAAATACCATTGAACGTGACCAAGATTTGTCATTTTTAAGAGCTTTCCTGAACAGATCTCTACAGTAAAATTGGGAGCAAACATGACTTAAAGTGTTAAAATTCTATATACATTTTGATTATTTAAATGAAGTGTCAACACTATTAACGAATTAAACAAAAAAGCTAAAATCTTGCTATAGCTGGGGCCCAAACTCATTTGTTCCAAGGCTGTCATTCAGGACTGCCAATCAATTTTCAAGCAGGGTCTTTCTGGGACCTTTATTTCTTTAGCTCTCCAATCCATTATAGTTTGGTTTTGGAACTTCCCAGATTACAGGAACTCGGAAGCAGGACAGGTAGCAGAATAAGCAGAATAACAAGGAGAAGCCTAATCCTGCCACTAAGGTCAAGGGTGAGAAAACCGGGAGATGAAGAATGGAAGTAAAGAGAAAATGTTCCCAAAAGGAAATTGCAGCATAAATCCAAGCAGGATACTAAGCTGGGTCAGAAAGTACCTAATACTATTCAGGCACAGAGAGCTGAAAAATGGAAAGCTGGAAGAGACTTTGTGTCTAGAATGCTATGGAGATGTGGCTTCAGGAGGATTTTTTTGGGGGGGGGAGGACAGGGGGGCATCTTGGAAGAAGAGACTTAACTCTCCATATATTCAAGAAAGAGGAATGCACAGTGAGATAAAGGGAGTCAAGGAAATGAAGGCACATCAATGGGTCCTCTCTACTCTTTAAATCTCGTAACAGAAGAGAGAAAATGAGCTTGGATACCACATATTCGTTCAGGGGGAAAATGAAAGTCTTTTCAGAATGTCCCATAGGAATGATAGCCACAGGATCATCTCAACACGGGCTGTGGGAGTGTGCTGTACCTGTCAGGTTTGAGAAGATGCTGTCCTCACCAAAATTATAAAGACAGTTCTCTCACAAGTACACAACCAGGAAACATCACCTTCCCACTCCATAATCCAGAAGGTATGGCATAAGAAATCAAGAATGGAAGACCAAGCAATCAGAGTGTGGTTAACAGTGGAAAATCCAGTGTTGTGAAGGTGACCTATCCTCGAGATAAATAATGGAATTATTTTTTATAAAGTCAGGAATATTTTTTGAATAAGGCTATGAGGAGATGAATAAGATGATCGACTGAGAACTAACTACTTTGTAAAAACAAGATAGGGGATTATATACAGTAGCCATAAATCCAACTTTTCAGCATAACCCCAATATTTCAATTCCCTTGTCCATTCCATTGTATGGAATCTCAAAGCCCAAATACATACGTGCACATGCATATGTAACCCTGAAAATTAGCTGAAGTCATCTCACAGAATAAAGCCCCATCTGGCTCTTCCCTAAATCATGGATGGCCAATAGCTAAAAGGGAAAGAGTGAAGTTAAGAGAAAGCGTCCCATTTGCAAAAGAAAGCAGTCATTTGTGCACAATCAGTTGAACACCAATTGTTGCTTTGGCCTCTCTTCCTATTAACTGAACCCACGCCCCCTCCTTCCCCCCATCTCTCCCATCAACAAAACACATTTCAGAAAGACAGGCAAACACACACAAGGGCAGCTACAGTTCCAAAGATACTGAATTATTATTATATCTGTTTTCCAGGTAGCGTACACACAACGGCCCTGCCCTTAGCCGCAACAGTTTCCCTTGGTTTCAGTATGATTTGGTGTTGGTTAAAAGATGCTCTCGTCTGTACAACAAAGCGTTTATGGTTAGAAGCGAAACTTCTTGTTCAACAGAGCGCACTTTTAGTTGTAAAGAGATCCAGGCTCAGAAGGTAACGGACTCTACGCAACAGGCATAAGGAGTCGCTTAATTTTGGCCTTTTCCTCTTACTAGCATCTCAGGAGAGCTGGAATCTTTTTTTTTCCTCTGAGAAGCTGGCTTTCTATAAATGGGGAAGGCTTTTTCATGGGAGAAACATCCTATGATCTGAGCTTCCAACCTATGGTCTGATGAGCGTCTACCCTCTAATTTATAAATATCTAGGGAGAGGGAGTTATTTTCTTAAGATAAAGCACAAAATGCACAAGAAAGGAACTCTGGTGACGAGTTGTATTTCAGGCCACTGACCAACAGAAGAAAATCAAAAGAGACTTAACTACAGAATAAAAACAATCAATCTCTTTATGAAGATCATACTTCTCCTTGAACCCAGAGGTTGAGTGGCAGCTTCCATGACTCTCCTGCCACTCCACAAAAAAATGAAGTCCCGAGAGGCAGTCCCATTAGTGCTACTGTTTTTCCGCAGCGCAGCAAAATCTGGCAGTCAGTGGGATGGGGCTGCTGCAAGTTCTCATACAAGCAACGTTTTTTTCAGCCTAGAAAGTCTAACTTAATTTAAAAACAAAACGAATGAGAGACTGCTGTGAAGCCAAGCCCATCAATTGCAGTTTGCTCAACAATCAGCCCCACAGGCAGCTGGAAGTCATGAAATAATCGGGGGGGGGGGGGGAATGGCCCGAGGACATCAGGAATCTAGAACAGGTACCAGGAAATAGGTCTGCTTGATGGCCACCCTTGCTTTTAAGAAGTCGGCATGTCGGCCTTACTGAGTGCAATGGCCAACTCCAGGTCTTCCTGCTCTTGTCTTCGCAATCGCGCCAGCCTTTCCTGCTCTGCCTTCTCACTCTCCCGTTTGGCCCACGCCAACTGCTGCTCCTCATTGCCAAGCTAAAAAAAGTAACAAAATGAGACTCGGTTAACAAGGTAAGAGAGAAGAAAAAGCCCAGGGTAGTAGCAGCAGCAGCAGCATTTGGGGACAGATGTGATGCTCACCTCCCACAACCCTCCACACCTGACTTCGGGAATGCTTGTTATCAGTGGGAACTAGGGATGGGAGGAGGTCAAGAAGGGTCAGGAAACTTTTCTCTTGGCTAATTTTACTCCAAACTTTCCACCCATTGCTTCTTCAAAGCATCCATTAACAATTTTCCCACTTTCCCAGGACCTGCTTTCAGTTTAATCTTGCCAATTCTATTTCACTTAAAATAACGTTGAATTACATTAGACTTAACAATTAAAAAATGGCAAGACCCAGTGTTTGCATCGTGTAGCAGAGGACCCTAACAAGTGCCAGTGTATCTGGGGTCAGCAACCTTTGGCTAAAGATTGCTTTTAACATTTGGGGCAGGATGGCTAACGGTTTGGATGGCTAGGTGCTTTAGCTATGAGAACCGGCTCGGTGTATTGGTTAAGGTGCTGAGCTAGAAACAGAAGATTGTGAGTTCTAGTCATACCTTAGCCATGAAAGCCAGCTGGGTGTCTTTGGGCCTATCACCGGGAGATTGAGAGTTCTAATCTTGCCTTAGGCATGACTAGCAAGCTGGCCAGGTGACCTGGGGCCAGTCACCCTCTCTCTGCCTATCTCACAGTGTTGCTGTTGTGGGGAAAATAGGAGGAGGAAGGAGTAGTGTGTATATTCACAGCCTTGAGTTACTTATAAAGCAGTAAAAGGTGGGATAAAAATCTAATAAATAAATACATAATAAATACATGTGGCTTTTGTTACAGTTTCCATGTGATTCCTATTGCAAAATGCCAGGAAGTTAGTGGATTCTCAGCAATCATAACCAGAGAAGCTAAGAGCTACACTTGGAGACCCTGAAAGTTGTCCATCTCTGCTATATGGGAAGATTGTCAAAGGGTCTCTTTCAGATCCAGAATCGTAGGATGCCAGATAAGGGCTACAACTATGAACACTGTTGCTGTCTTCTTTTTTTCCATTACAAGCTGGTATTGATGGAAGAAGAAAGGGAAAACGCATGCAACGTAATTCTAAAAAGAACACTTGACACAAAGTTGAAATTTAAAAGGCTCCCCTGGGCTTGGGTTTAAGTCTGCCCTCCAGAGAGATCATCTATTTGGCATGTAGAAGCCCTCAAAATCAAATCCTGATGCTTTTCAATCATCATCATCATCATCATCATCACCACCACCACCACTTGACACCATTGGCATTGACAAATTTGCCATTAGTCAATTGCAAAAGTGGCCTTACTAGGAACTGCTTCCATCCTGCGACGATATCTGTAATAGCATCAAACATCCACATCTGCCTATCCCAGGTCCTGGATAAGGACTCGATAGGTAGACAAAATACCAAATCCAGTCTGAACATCTGGCTGACTGTGCGATGATCAATAATAAAAAAAAAAGTTGGAAGGGACTTTGGAGGTCATCGAGTCCAACCCCCTGCTCAGGCAGGAAACCCTATACCATTTCGGACAAATGGCTGTCCAATTCTTCTAAAAAACTTCCAGCGCTGGAGCATTCACCGCTTCTAGAGGCAGGTTGTTCCACTGGTTAAATTGTTCTAATTGTCAGGAAGTTTCTCCTTAGTTCTAGGTCGCTTCTCTCCTTGATTAATTTCCATCCGTTGCTTCTTGTCCTGCCTTCAGGTGCTTTGGAGAATAGCTTGACTCCCTCTTCTTTGTGGCAGCCCCTGAGATATTGGAACACTGCTATCATGTCCCCCCTCGTCCTTCTCTTCATTAAACTAGACATACCCAATCCCAGCAGCTTTTCTTTATATGTTTTAGCCTCCAGTCCCCCTAATTATCTTTGTTCTCTGTACTCTTTCTAGAGTTTCAACATCTTTTTTACATCGCGGTGACCAAAACTGGATGCAGTATTCCAATATCTCAGGGGCTGCCATAAAGAAGAGGGAATCAAGCTATTTTCCAAAGCACCTGAAGGTAGGACAAGAAGCAATGGGTGGAAACTAATCAAGGAGAGAAGCAACCTAGAACTACGGAGAAACTTCCTGACAGTGAGAACAATTAATCAGTGGAACAACCTGCCTCCAGAAGCAGTAAATGCTCCAACACTGGAAGTTTTTAAGAAGAGACTGGACAGCCATTTGTCCGAAATGGTGTAGGGTTTCCTGCCTGAGCAGGGGTTGGACTAGATGACCTCCAAGGTCCCTTCCAACTTTATTATTATTATTATTATTATTATTATTATTATTATTATCATCATCATCATCATCATCATCATCATCATCATCATCATCATCATCATTTTCTATGACTTTCTCTATTTTATGATCCCACCAGTTTTTGCTTACAGGCAAATGATATTTTTTGCAGATCTTCCAATGCACCATTGTTGCTACTTTGTTTCAGCAGCTGTGTGCCCGGGAAGGGATCTAAAGGAGAAATGGTTCCAGCAATTTAGTATGAGGAAAACTAAAATCAATGATCCTCAGACTGAATTATTGCAGCAACCTAATATGACTTTCCAAACATTTTTGTCAAAATAATGTTTTGAAACAACTCTAAAAGATTAAGCACCAAGTCGGGAAACTGAATAGAAGGGATGCTACTTTGTGTTTAATCCTAAGCGGTAGCCAACACCTAGTGCTATATACAGTGGTGGGATTCAAATATGTGAACAACCAGTTCTCTGTGTAGATGCTGCTTCTGGATGTCCATTCTGGGCCTGGGCAACAAAAAATTAGCTACCAGTTCTACCGAACTGGTGCAAACTGGCCGAATTCCACCACTGGCTATATATATTCTTGAAACAAATGGAAAGAAGCAACTGTGTAAATATAAGTTTAGAGCCATGGTGGCACAGTGGTTAGAAGGCAGTATTGCAGGCTAACTCTACATTCCCACTGCCAGAAGTTTGATCTTGACCCTGCTCAAGGTTGACTCGGGTTTCCATCCTTCTGAGGTTGGTAAAATAAGAACCCAGATTGTTGGGTGCAATATGCCGAGTCTGTAAACCGTTGTAAAGCACTATGAAGCGGTATATAAGTCTAAGTGCTATTGTTATTGCTATTCAAAGCATGAATTAGTAGAATAAACCAAAATAAGTTCAACAGTTATATAAAACTGCAAAGGAGGATTATTATTTTTTTTAAAAAAGAATGGTTTGATAAGAATGTAGTTGAAAAGGAAATTCAACAGAGCCAACTCTATCCAAAATGGAAGGAACTCTGGAGATCACCTATTTCAGGGGTAGGAAACCTTGGCTCTTTTATGACTCGTGGACTTCAATTCCCAGAATTCCTGAGCCAGCATGGCTCAGCTTGGAAACCTCTCGCTTTCCCCTCAGCATGGCTGGCTCAGGAATTCTGGGAGTTGAAGTCCACGAGTCATAAAAGAGCCAAGGTTGCCTATCCCTGACCTAGTCCATAGGTGTCCAAATTTGGCAACTTTAAGGCTTCAACTCCTCATGGCTGGCTGAGGAATTTTGGGAGTTGAAGTCCACGAGTCATAAAAGAGCCAAGGTTGCCTACCCCTGACTTACTCCATAGGTGTCCAAATTTGGCAACTTTAAGGCTTCAACTCCTCATGGCCGGCTGAGGAATTCTGGGAGTTGAAGTCCATAGGTGTTAAAGTTGCCAAGGTTGGACACCCCTGATCTAGTCTAACTTCTGCCCAGGAATCCATTACTAAGCAGTCTACTATTTCTACTAGCTGTTAGTCTTGAATAAGGACAGGTCTTCGGCCTAGTTTTGCAGGGCTGTCTTCACATTCTCAAGTTCTTTATAGCTCTCAAGCAGATCTGTTTATAAAATGACTGTTCTGAATGTACTGTACAGAGATACTGAATATAAATAAAGCAAATGAATATCATTTACTTAAAAAAAATTTTTTTCATGAAAGGGCTTACCAAAAATCTTGTGAAAAAGTAACATTTTAAGACGAGGAAAACTTCTCTTATGAAGGAATATTCAAGTTAGGAGAACAAAATAAATAAGACAGGTCTTGCAAGAGAGTGATGTAAAGAAGAGAGAACTACCAAGCCTCAGTTCTGGAACTACTACTTTTTAAGTTGTTCAAAATGATCCAGACAAAAAGATCCTGCAATTAGATGGTTCATGTTTGCTGATGACATGAAAAATGGTAAAAGATAACAAAGAAAAAAAAAAGAACAACTCAACTCTTATTTTGCCTTGGTTTTCTCCAATAAGAGGAAATGTATGCCACCAGAATGGGATGAGACAGCTAGAAAAATAATCAGAATACTCATTTACGTGGAATAAGTTTAAAATCTCTAGGATAAAATGAACTGCATCTGAACAAACTGAGGGTCTGTCCAAATCTTTGAGAAAGATTTGTATGTATCACCTTTGAGAAATCCTGTTTGTTAATTGTTCTAAATAATTTATTAGGTGAAGGCCAGATGACATGATTATTAAGTGGATACACTACTGGCTCAAAAACTATTCACAAAAGGTGATTCTCCTCAAATTAGAGGGGAGAATCAGGCAAGGTGTCACGAGGTGCAGCTCTAGACCCGACAATTTAATCATTTGGATGAAGAAGTGTAGGGTATCCTAATTCAAATTTACAGATGGATGAACTATACGCTGTATACAGGAGAAATAAAATTCAAATCTACCTTGGTGCATTAGAAAAACTGAATTAAAACGGAATGCAATTAATCCAACAGAAATGCAAAATCATGTACTTAGGTAATGAAATTTATATGCAGAGGCATAGAATGGGGAGTACTACTTTGGCAAAAATATATGTGGAAAAAGGTATTGGAATAATAACTATTCTATTTTATTCTATATAGAACAGACCACCTCCTTGAATACTTCTAATTCTGAGCATCACATTTGGGAATAAAAAGATTCAGATCATAGCCAATTGCTCTGAATTACTTCAAATTCAGAGCAAGGGAGTAAGGACAATATGCAGGGACCGGAAATTAAGCCATATTAAAGATATTAGACGTTGAATGTGTTTAGCCCTGGGAAGCAAATACTAAGAGACGATATAACAATACTTTAACTGTATCTGAAAGATAGCCATAACCTGTTTTCTAATATCCCAGGGAGCAGAACCTGGAATAATGAGGATATGGGAAAGAGTTTTCAGGTGGTGAGGTCTGTTCCTCCTAATGGATACTGGATACTGTCCACCCACCAGGGCGGTACTGAATTGAACACAGACCAAATTGCTCGCTCTGGTGGGTAGGTAGGTGACAAGCAGCTTGATCGTTTTTTTGTTGTAACCTTCAATCACATATCTGTTAAAATACAGACATAACCTGGATGCTATGTTTGAGTGTGCAAATGGCATTTGTTGATCCAAAAAGCAGACCCTGCAGCTGTAGGAATAACACTAAGAAGATGATAGGGAGGAGTTTCTAGCTAAATGTTTAAAATAAAACACCACAAATCTACATTTCCTAATGGTGCACTGACTTTAACAGTGGAATCAGTTACTCAGAAGAGGAGATTTCCTTCCTCGGAAGTATTTCAACAGAGGCTGGACAGCTGTTATGCAGCTTTAATTTCCTTATCTGCACCATTCAGGAGCTGCGGTGGCGCAGGAGACGTAATGGCACAGTGGTTAGAATGCAGTATTGCAAACTAACTTTGCCCACAGCCAGGAGTTCAACCTGACTGTCTCAAGGTTGGTTCAGCCTTCCATCCTTCCAAGGTCAGTAAAATGAGGACCCAGATTGCTGGGGGCAATGTGCTGACTCTGTAAACTGCTTAGAGAGGGCAGTAAGTATTATGAAGCAGTATATAAGTCTAAGTGCTATTGCTACACTGCTTCTCCCAATTCTATAATTCTATGGTGATACTAAAATATTTAAAGTGGTTAAATAAATAAAAAGGAATAGTGAGAGGATTCAAAAAAATGTCTTCAAACAAAAGAAAATGGGCATTTTGCCTGTCACATAAAGAGATCTGTGGCCACCACAGAAAGCTCAATGAAAACGTTAACCTGGTATGCTACATTTTATATGGTTCAATAATACACAGAATTCTCTGCATAGTTCTGCTTACTGTACCGTCAAGGGAATATAGTAGATTTGGAAAAATGTTCTTCAAAATTTCAAGGAGCTGGAAAAGGAATGAAGTTGCCTTCACTCTTTCTCAGAATTAAAATCTGGGCTCATTCAATAAAGCTGTATAACAGGAGGTCAAAAATAGCTACTTGATCCTGCAGTGCAAATTACAGAACTCATTATCAGAAAGTACAGTAGTATAGGAGAAGGAATGGCAGAACCTGGGGTGGAGTGAAAAGAGAAATCAGCCTAGCATCCCTGCATAGCCATAAGCGATCTAAGTCCAATCCCCTTTAAGTGCCACTGACCCTTATCTAATTCTAACCAGATGCTGTTATGAGATGGATTCCTGTTAGTAGGCCATTAGCAATAAATTAGCTTAGTTGAACTTTAACACATGGACCTGGTCTTTTTGAGCCCCACAACTGTAACCACCAGGATGAAAAGATTTATTAAAGATGATTTATAGCACCAAAGGCTATCTCTGAATACTGGTAATGAATCCCATATCAAATAGTGCCTCACCTCAATTGTCCTCAGGATATGCTTGTGCACTTCTCACTACAATTGCTGGATTAAAAGCCTGAAATCTGATTGAACAAGATTTTTCTTATATTTCATATACTGTATGGTAGTCACATTCTTCAAGAATATGTCTGATCCCCATATAAATCTACCTAAGCCCAATGCCTATCTATCTCATCTCTTCTATAGATCCATTACGCATTTCATAATGAAGGATTCACTGTTTGTCAATTTTCTACACATAAGTTAGTTTTTCCTAGTAGGGGAAATGGCCCAACCTCCTAATCAAAGGGGGTATCCTATTACTTGACTACACCAGAGAAAACATGTTTTCTATCTGTTATGCAGCTGCAAAAAAAATTCCTCTATTTCCTCTCTCTAGCAAGGCTCAGTTATGTGCCTGACACCTGAAAAGAGAAGCATGTTGACAGCTCCAGAGGGTGTGGGAGAATCAGGAATGTAATGAAGCCCATCCCAACTAAAATTGCAAGCAATGCAAGCAATGGAAAGGTCAACAAGTCCCAGAGGGCTTTCCCCAGCTTGGAGATGTGGAATCAAGCCAGTTGCTGGAGACACAGCCCTTGCAAAGATTAATGTTGCATTCTGCAGATCATGGATAACACAAGGCACAACAGAAGCTAGCCTAACCCTCTTCCGGGGTCACCCTTCTGAAGCTGTGGTTCATGGACCTTAGGAGGAAGAGGTGAGAACTCAAACCAAACAGCAAGCCAGAGGGAATGCAAAGCTCAGCCCACAAAGACAACATCCTCTATGCTTTCTCCGTGCTTGTATTTCAAAGTAACAGTAAAAGAAAAACCAGAAGCTACTACAGATGCATGCTATGTTATGCACCAAACTGCACATACAAGCTATAAGTGAAATTCAGTGTTACAATGTAAGTAGGAATGGATTGTTAAAAAAAATTACATGGCTGGCCAAGATCGTAGTACGGATAGTCAGATTTTTAGTAAGAGGTTTAAATGCACAAACATACTCCCTATTGCCCTATTCATGTACACACATCCAGCTGGACGGAGGAACTCTATAAAGCTTTAGGTTAAACAGAGTAATATATTCCAGACCAGGGGTCTTCAAACTTGGCCCTTTTATGACTTGTGGACTTCAACTCCCAGAATTCCTCAGCCAGCATGGTGTCCCAGCATGGCTGGCTGAGGAATTCTAGGAGTTGAAGTCCACAAGTCATAAAAGGGCCAAGTTTGAAGACCCCTGTTCCAGACCCTTGGTGAACATCTTCCTTGTTCTCTGCAGTGGCTAGGCTGCAGGCATGCAAGCACATGCAGTGAAGAGAGCGAAAGAACTGATTGTTTCCACTGAAGGAATTACACAACTCTTTCTGAGAAGTGGGGAGGGCTTTGGGGGAAGGGGATGACTCTGTCTCATCATCCTCCTATTCAAGGATCGGAGGTTTGTATGAGTTACCATACTGAAGATGGCAAATCAAATGGCAGGTTCAACACCACAGACTCATAGAAAGATTATATAACCAGAAACAAAACAGGATTTGTGTTTAAAAAAAAGGGGGGGAGCAATTCTCACAGGTGGATTATGTAGCTCAATTTCTGCTGAGAAAATGAATGCCCAAGAAGGAAAACAAGAGATTGAAAGTGTCTTTGAAAAGACAAAATAAAACCAGATTGTGTTATTTAGGTTTTCCTGTTTATCAGTTGAACTTTAATCATACCAGCATTCATCTAAAATCTAGTACTAGAAACCAGACCTTTAAGTTACCGGATGTCAAACAGACACCCCCCTGCTTCTCCCTAATGTTTTGCTGCACCATGGAAATATCTTTACTTGTTAGCCTAAACTAGCCTGGATGTATGCTTGTGTAATCTTTTCTGTAGCATGCTCCTTGTTCATCCATTTTATGGATCATGGATCTTTCCATGGATACAATACTCCCCCAATTCCAACACAGGGCAATTATTTATCATATATTTATGAAGAGATGAAGCATTCACTTACTGCTTCTGAGAACTTTCTGAACATTGGATTGCCATTAGCTCCAAATAGTTTCTATTTCTCCAGGGTAAAAAAAATATATCTAATTTGGCAACTTTTAAGACACATGGACTACAACTCCCAGAGTTCTGGGAGTTGAAGTTTACACATCTTAACATTGCCAAGTTTGTGACACTAGTACAGAGCTTTGACTGTGTAACTGCAACCACCATCCTGACTTTCAATCTCTCCCATGGATGCCCCTGCCTGGATGGTACCTAACAATGCAGTAAGGCTACCTTTCCCTATCTATCCTCAGTGCCTAACTGCTGAGTTCAATATGTTAAGTTCCCACTTTCATGCTTCTACATATTTTGTACATTTAATCCTAGAACAATGGTATCTATTACTCTCATTCCTAAACATTGCACTGTTGAGACAGATCACTCTATCTCAGCTGTCCTTCTCGGAACAAGGAAGTCAATCAGAAGAGTAATCTTCTCTATTCCCTTCAAAATAGTTGCCCCCAAGTTGACACTTTTTAAATAAGTAGCAATTATAATATTCTTAATTCTTAGCTGTCCCAGCAATTGGCTATGATACTTGGGTACCCTGGGAGTTAGCTTAATCTTGTTTGGTGCACACAAGCAGGGGAAGGCTGTTTAAAAACTACCTGCATTCCCACATGGCCTCGCTTACTATTTATTTCAGCTTTATAATATACATGTCTACTAAATGTGTGAAAATAAAGGGCTGGTTTGTCCTTGCAAATTATTGGCTGAAACAAAATCTGGGCACCACTTATTAGCCCTCATATTAATTTGTGGAATACAGATGAGGCGTTTGGTTGTAAAATGCTGAAAACATTACAATAAGCAGCATTTTTTTCTGGATTCCAGAGGTTCCTGAAGGAGGCTTCAGGATGTAGTCCCCTCTCAAGGCCTCCAAAGAACTCTGGAAATTTGGAAGAAAAAGCAACATTCCACTAGACAAGCAAGCAAACAAACCTCTCTAATTAGCAGCATCAAACTCAAACTCTCTTTATTGATATGTCAAGGTGCTGGAATACAGAAGTAAATATAGAACTACATCAGGTGTGAGAGAGGCAGCATGAAGGATTAAGAGACAAAAAGCTGTGAAAAGGAAAAGGAGAAGAGGGGCAATTGAAACAGAAATGAGAGCCCAGAGGCAACTGCTACTAGCAGCTTAGAAAAAGCAGCTGTGGATGCAGAGAGAAGGAACTTAACTTACAGAACTGAAGTCAGCAAACCCCCGGGAAGAGTCTTTAGAAGGTTTACTTGAAGAGGAAGGAGCAAACAGGACTCTTCCACTAAATAGGTCCCCAAACCCCTTTTTACTCTGAAAGGGGTCACTGCTGTCAGCCCCGAATGGCTGAAATGGATCGGGGGGCTTGGCAAAATCGGAAGACCCGACTTGGCTTACAGGAGGACTTTTACCTGGAAAAGGTTGAGAGAGAGAGAGAGAGAGAGAGAAAAGGAGAAGGAAGGAAAGAACAAAAAGGAAGAAAGGGAAAGGTTACTTACCATAGAAAAAATATCTAACTCTTACCCAGGAAGGTAAAACGTCCACCACTTTGCCCTCCAGTGAGTTCATGAGTGGCTAAAATTGAGGGGGGGGGAAAGGTTTTTGCAAAGCCAGACTGGGCCCAGATTTAAATGGGCTTTTGCTTTTAATAACTCCCCTCCCGAATATATATCTGTGCTACTCAAAACCAAAGTCATCGTACAGAAAGCCCCAAGAGCATCTAAAAGTTTCAGTCCAACGGATAGACTTTTTTTTTTCTTTTTTGGGGGCTGGGACAAATCTTATACCATCTGGCATCTTTCAGGGTCTGCTTAGGAATCCTGGGAGCGGTGACGGGATGTAAGACTGAGGAAGGCTAGGTCTTACAAAAAGAAAAAAACAAACAACAGATGCAGTTCAAAGAAAGCTAGAATAATTTTCTTAGTATGATCAATACCGCAAATGGGCTCTTGTCAAGGGTTGGAAAATAAGCACATTGCTGCTGATATTTTAAGTACTCTGTTGTTATCACTGCCTAATGTATTTTCTCTTCCTCCTTCCCCCCAAGTAGTAAAACAGGTCCCTCAGCTGAAAACCACAAGATTTTCAGCAGTTGCCTAAGTGGTGAACACAAACCACACAGAGGGCTCACTTCAACAAAATGACGATAAACAGCAGTTTTCAATGCAGGGAAAAAAAATTCAAATAAGCACCAGCAGCTTCCCCCCCCCTGCCGTAGCCCTGAGGAAAGACCCACGGGGGCGATGAGGTGGGCCTTTTTCCCATCTATTTGAGAGTAGAGGAGGAAGGCACAGAGCCTTCGGCTGAGCCTGCTAATTCGACAGAGTTGCTTAGAGCACCTTCCATGGCAGTTCAAACCTCTGGCTCAAAGCGAGAGGCACGTGCAGAGTGGCTTTGCGGCAGCTGCCACAGCAGAGATTCGTTCAACTTCCCTTTTCTACTCCAGTGAAGCTGCCTTCGATTGAGTGAGGCCACTGGGGTAGCCCCCACCTAGCATTTTGGTGGGTAGTGGCTCTCTAGGACTGCAACGAGGCACTGTCCCAATGGCCCACTTCTTGGAGGTGAACCTTCTACCCAAGTCCACCAACTGTCTTTCAATATGTGCAAAGTTCATGATCTAAGAAAAGCCACGAAACTTGTAGATATGCATACGGTGGCATCGGATGTCTGTTTCTCCAAAAGCAGCCATCTCACTGCAAACCAGAATGGCGCTTCAGAAGCCTTGCCAAGAAGCTCTGGTATTCAAAGAGGGATAGCAATTCGCACCTCACCTCAAACTCTTGGGCAAGCAGACAAGCTACTCTGGGTATAACCACCCCCCCTCCCAGTTTCCCAGAAGTCTTAAAATAAAGAAGCTCAGGAGGCAAACCTCAGTTAAAATGACTCTTCTGTTTTCTCCACTCCATCTCAAAAGAAAAGAAAAAGCTATTTTCTCAACCCTCCCATGTACCGTATATGCTGGCATATTAGGCGACCCGGCGTATAAGACGACCCCCGTCTTTATCGCCGAGCCGCATTCCTAGAACGCCGTCTTATATGCTGGAAACTACCAGTATTTCCGGCGTATAAGACGACTTGGCGTATAAGACAACCCCCGTCTTTGGCGCCGAGTTTAGCGCTTCTGGAAGTCGTCTTATACCCCGGCATATATGGTACTTTTGGGGAACTTCCATCAACATTTGGGTTCACCTGAGAAAGCACAGAACATGTCCAGTCTACACAAAGAACAGGGGGAAGATCCAGAGGAGGTGGAGAAAATGCGCTGAGCATTTTCTGCAGGTGGGAAGGAGGGAGGCCTGAGTAATTCCAGGTAAGCAGTAACCTATTACACTAGGCTCTGCCCTTTGCTCAAAGCTGACTCACTATTGGATGTTTTTCAAGGGAAAACTACCTAATTTGAAAGAGAGCTGCACTAGCCCCCACTTCTGGCCCACCTGAAGTGGCAGATCCCTATTCTACCATTTCTCCTTGCTCTATATACAGGCCAAGACCACATTCGGATTTGCGCTGGTTTACACCAGGGGTAAGCAACCTTGGCTCTTTTATGACTCGTGGACTTCAACTCCCAGAATTCCTGAGCCAGCATGGCTCAGCTTGGAAACCTCTCCCTTTCCCCTCAGCATGGCTGGCTCAGGAGTTCTGAGAGTTGAAGTCCACGAGTCATAAAAGAGCCAAGGTTGCCTACCCCTGGATTAAACAAAGCAAACACCTTGGGAAATTTTATCAAGAGCTGCTAAAAGGCTGTTGCAGAAAAAAAGTCATTGTTGAGATGGCCAGAGAGGCATTCACTGAGCATTTTCAGTGAGAAAGGGCTCCATCCTGGTCTTTTCACAATCAGGGCTGCTCTTCCTTTCAAAGGGCACAAGGCAGAATTGTGAGTGCACTGCTCCCTCCCCAGAGACGCTGCTGCTGAAGGGCGCAAGCTGCCCCCATCCTGCCAGATCTCATGGCAGCCTCCTCCTTTTCAGGTGGGGTTTCCTGCCTATAGTCAAAAGAGGCCAAAAAAAAGGGAGGGGGCAGGGGAGAGAGAAAGAAAAAAAAAAGAAAGAAAGAAATACAGCAGTGCCCTCAGGTTGCAAACCTGTCCCAGGCAGTCCATCAAAGTACCTGTAAATGCTGGGGAAGCTGAATGTGCCCACAAGCAGCTCAGCTTAACTTATCTCAGCTCCGTCATAAAGTTCTCTATTCCTAGACTGCCAAAGACAAGGCAAGCATGAGTTTCTACTCTTACCTGTCCAATTTGTAAGGGGGGGGGGGAAAGAGGCACTAGAATGCTCACCCTGCACATAAGGACACACACTTTCTGAGAATCCCCTCTGCCATTAAAACAAGACTACAAGTGGAGAAAATCCAGCCACAAAACCTGTGAAGATGCCTGTGAAACCTGAAAGCCAGATACCGTATTGAAAATATCAGTCACTCGTAAATTAAATGTATCATTTAAATGTCCAAATAGGTGATAAGCTGTGTCATGGAATTTCTTAATATTTCAGCCACAAGAAATGGCCTCCAGTGATGTGAAAACAGAGTTTAAGTTCTGAATTCAGAAGCAGAGGCGTTAACCACCGAGGCAAGAAACAGTGCCAACGCTGCAAAGACAGTTTCTACCAAAGCAAACTTTCACAAAGGTGGAACAGGCTAACAATGTTAAAGAGTTATTTCTATGCACGTGGGCATGTGTTTGTTGTTTGAGGATTCAGTTTCAAAGACCTGTGATATACCAAATGTTGCATCATGTCAGCCTTTGAAACTGATTTTCAACATTCACACGTGCGCAAGCCTCTTTTTTTCAATGTTTGTGCTCAGCAGTGTTAAAGGTCTACAACAGCCACATAATTTCAGGTCAGATTTAGTCACTGAGCCCAAACTGCAATCTCATCATAACAAATTAATCGGTTACGCTTGTTTAAATTCTGGACTCTGAAATCACATCTTAACAGATTAGAAAGCTTATCTTGTAAATTCCCTCTGAGCCCCTGAAAGCACTTTTACTAGTGTATTCCTTAAAATGTCTGATAATATTGTGATGCAGGGAAGCACCTCAGTCAGAAGGAAACAGCATCACAAAAATCTTGTAAGTACAAGTATAGTAATCCTATACATCTAGTTCTGGAATCTGCAGGGAAAAAATGGCTCGGTTCCCATCATACTGATAAAATAGCAGCAACATCTTTTAGAAAAGATTTGCTTAATCTCACATTGTGTTCAATTGCAATTCTGAGAAGCCTTAACCAAGGTGGCCTTTAAATTGGGCTGTGATTGATCTGTCAACTGAAAGTCATCTAATTTTCTTGCAATAGCTGGATATTGCCTCGTCTGTGTTCAAAATGTTCTCTTATTTCATTGGCTCCCTTGGGTTTGACAGAATCCCTTGCATCATGTCTTCAGCATCATGTCTCCATCACGTAGTCAGGCACTTGCAGGCCAAGAATACTGATCCAAACCCACCTGAAGATGATGGGTATTGTGCAAATTTGGGTTTTGTGCACAACAGACTTCCATCCAGAAGCCTGAACGGCTTCTTCTAACACCCTGATTGAGCGCCTGGTCTGTCACATTTGCTCAGAAAGGGAAAAGCAGACAAGTCTGCATCAATGCAAAAGTAATTCCTGGAGGAAATACATGAAGTAACCTTTTCTGCACTCATGCCCAGAAAATATATAATCAGAGAAAAACTTAGCCAGATTTTTTTTAAAAATGGAAACGAACTTAGGAATGGTTTCTTAAAGTAGCTTATCTGGCGGAAATGGCAAAGATTTCGGTTTTCTTAAAGCAACAAACGCAAGAGAAGTTTCTTGCCGTTTGGGATAAATGGATAAAATTTATACAATTTAGATTGGGTATTAAAAAATATCACATAGCTTTTTCATAAGTTTTATTTTTATATATAGAGAATGTTATATATAGATACTTTTTTTATATATATATAAATATAAATTTTTTAATCTAATTTTTTATTTTTATTTGTTAATTTTTAACTAAGCCTATATTCTGCTCTGGGAAGCTCAGGGGGGGGAAGGGAGGGTGTTTGTGAGGGGTGGGGGATGGGGGGGGGTTTATATGTGATGTTTAGTTTTTTTTGTATATGTTGTTTTTTGTTTTGTATTATTTTTGTCTTTTTGTAAAATTTATAAAACTTTCAATAAAAAAAAAAAAATGGAAACGAACTTGATTCAGATAGCAACCAACTGGATGAGGCCTAATGAATGTTTTGAAAAGAATGGCAGGTTTGCTGTACTACAGTATTATTGTCCCTTGCAGGTTTAGAAGAACACTGTCACCCTAACTCTTCTATGTCAATAGAAGAATGTGCTTTCTGATATTGCTGGCGAGCACTGCTGCTCAAGGCATGTTAAGAGGATGTGAGTCTGGGTGGGGCTGAGGCAGCTGGTCTCAGGATCACAGACCTACAAGGGCTACACTAAATTGACTTGCAATCACTGACACCCACACAGACATTTCCTGTACTTAGAAAAAAAATCTGTTTCTCTCTTTTGAGGCTCAACAACTTTTACCTAGAAGCTAGATAGCGGTGAGCACTGAGAGATCTCTTATCAGCAGTTAGGTTCCTTTTTTGTTTTTGCACTAATCATCTGTTTGAACTCTTAGGAGAGGTCTTAACTGACAGTTTTTAGCAGATATTTAATGAGAAAAAAAAGGGGAGGGGAGTTTTCATGCCCAAATGACTGAAACGAGCAACTAACCTCTGGTAGGGAAACTCTTTGACATTCTTCACATTACCATGGTACAGTTACACGGCTCCTTTCTGGACCCTTGAGCAGCATAGCATAGCACTATCTGCAACCTGTGTTAGACCTTTAGCAGCAGGGTGAGAAGAAGTCTGTAGAGGTTAATGAATCTTCTCTGGATTTGGAGAGGTGGGGGAAGCAGCAAAAATTTTTGCTCCTGTCCCACGCTGGCCAAATTAGACCATCCAGGATCTCAGCCAAGCCTAAAGCCAAGAAGTACTTATTTATACTATGAACTGTAGGATAGGAGAACCTGCCAGCCCAAAAACATTTCTAAAGGGGATTTTGAATTTTGTGTATGCGTGCGTGCAGTCATGTGCGCATAAAACAAGATCACCGCAGAGAGAAACATTTGCATTTCACAAAATTATTTCGTGACTTCTCCTGTTGGTGTCATGCAGGGTGGGAAAAGCAAAGCCAGGGAGAAAAGACACATAGCAACTTGGTTCAGCCTATGAAAAGCCACGGTGGAAGAAACAATAACAATATAAAATTACTTCGTTTGATTTCTATTTGTCTATTTTGTTGGGAACTTGGGAAGTGAAAACTCAAGCCACCGAGCACAGAAACTGGTATGTAGCTTCCAGAAACCTTGCAATTATTCCAGCAGAGGAACAGAAAGAGCAAAAGAGGCAGGCACGGCAGAAGGGAATCAAAGCAAACAAGTGAAAGTATAAGAGAGGGAGGGAGGGATGGGGAGGAGAAAAGCTATTCCCTAGAAAAAGTTTGCTTTAGAGGAAACTCAAGAGAGTTTCACCACCCCCACTCCCCTCAAAACTGGCCAACCATTTGCTGTCATTGGTGAGCAAGCATCCCAAAAGAAATATAACTCACCACTGGGTGGCTCAGGCCTGGGAGGTATGTTTTTCTTCGGCGGGAGGGCAGGAGTGTCTGCTTTAGTCTTAAAAGGATCATCAGAGAATCCAGCTCCTCCAAAAGAGGAGAATGGATCAGAAGCCGGAGGCTGCATGAGAAAGATCTGCATTTAGACTATTGCACAGAGAAGCAAAGGGAAAAAAAAAAAAATCAGGTGCGGATGCAGAGGACGGAGGAGGACAGGCTCCGTTGCAAGCCTGTTGAGAGGTGAGGGGGAGGGAAGAGAAGGACCTTGGAAAGACAGCAGAGAAGCTGACAGAAGAATCCCCAAGCCATGTGTTCAGCAGCTTTGGGTGTAATATCAGTGTTGGTTTTCAGAAAGGTGTGTTTTAAAATGGTAGCAGGTCCCACTTTGCCCAAAGGGCAGGCATGGAGTAGTGAGGCAGCAGTATATACAAGCTTGCACATGTCTAAGTCTGTAATAAATTTCTTCCAAGTTGAGAAACACTAGATACACGCATGTACACGCACACACACAAAACACTGCTTCTTAAGTCCCAGCGTAGCCCCTTCCACATCCAAATACTAGGAAAGAGGGGAAAGCAAAACTAGACGTTGAATAACTGCAAAGGATTTGTCAATAGCGGGAACACAATCCTACACTCCGACACAAGTTGCCATTGCACACCATGTGAAGCTGTGCTTGGGTTTCCTGGGTGGGCAGAGCTCTAGTAAAATCAATCTACTCACTGTCTAAACCAGGGCTCTTCAAACTTGGCCCTTTTATGACTTGTGGACTTCAACTCCCAGAATTCCTCAGCCAGGCACACGTGCCTGGCTGAGGAATTCTGGGAGTTGAAGTCCACAAGTCATAAAAGGGCCAAGTTTGAAGAGCCCTGGTTTAGACTATCCTGGCATTCGGTATAGGAAGAAATACAGAAGTCACGGACTTGGATTCATGGTATGGGACATATCTGAGGTACTGCCTCTCCCCAATTACATCAGCCCGTCTCATTAGATCCACCAAACAGGGCATGCCGTGAGTACTATCTGCGAGGGACCTACATTGATGGATCCCACAAAGTGGCCTCCTCTGCTATGGCCTCATGGAACATTCCCCACCCCCAAAGTCAGATTAGCTCCATTCCTGTTTTAATGTTGAGGAATCAAGACCTGATTCCTCAAATTGGTTTTGACCTGGTTAGATCTCAGGTTTGGGGTTCCCAGGGAATCAGCAATATCTTAAGGTGGCTCCCTTATACTGTGGTTGATACAGGTAGTCCTTGACTTACAGGCACAACTGGGGTCAAATCTGTGTTGCTAAGCAAGGCAGTTGTTAAGTGAGTTCATCCAATTTTACATTTTTGGTTGCCATAGTTGTTAAGTGAATCATGCACTCCTTAAATTAATCTGTTTCCCCCACTGATTTAACTTGTTGGATGCTGGCTGGGAAGATTGTAAATGGCAATCACAAGAACCCAGGACACTGCAACCATCATAAATACATGCTAGTTGCCAAACACCTGAATTTTGATCATGTGGCCATGAGGATGTTGTGACAGTCGTAAGTGCGAAGACCTACCATAAGTCACCTTTTTCAGTACCACTGTAACTTCAAAAGGTCCCTAAAGAAATGGCTGTAAATCAAGGATTAACTGTATGTGCTTTATACCCTTATCGTCTACTTTGTACCCTCTGGTTTTTAAATATTTTCATTTTTAATCATGATTGTTCATATTTATGACTGTTTTTATAACCCTTGATTTTATATTATTTTATTGTATTGTATGTTATTGTATGCTGCCCAGAGTAATTTTTGGTGAAAAATTTGATATTTGATAAATAAATTGCTCCTTAAGGCTTAAAGCATACCGAAGATTACAGGTAGTACTCAACTTACGATCACAATTGACCCCGAAATTTATGCTGCTAAGTGAGAATTTTGTTCAGTGAGTTTTGTCCCATTTTAGGACTTTTCTTGCCACATTTGTTAAGTGAATCACTGCAGTTGTTAAGTTAGTAACATGGTTGTTAAGTGAATCTGGCTTCCCCACTGACTGCTTGTCAGAAAGCTGCAAAAGGTGGTCACATGACCCTGGGGACACCGCAATTGTCATAAATATGAATTGGTTGTCAAACATCCGAATATAAATCACATGACCATGGGGATGCAATAGTCATAAGTGTGAAAAATCATGTCACTTTTTTCAGTGCCACTGTGACTTCGAACGGTCACTAAACAAACTGTTGTAAGTCGAGAACTACCGGGTTCTGGGCTGAACTCTCTCTAGTCACCAGACAATATATTGGAGTGTTCTAGAGCCACTGGAACTACTTAGCCAAACTACTGACCCTTCCACCTCCAGAACTAGCAGCAGCTTACATCGGAATGCCAGAAATTACACAATGACAACAACAGAGAGGAAGGAGCTACTTGCCTGCTCATATGTCCTGCTCCTAAGTCTTCTAGAGACATCTGTTTGCGACTAAGAGAAACAGGGATATTGACTAGATGGACCACCTCTGGTCTGAGATTCTACTTTACTATCAATTCTAAAGAGCAGCGATGATTTAGAATCACGTTAAAGAGCTTTTCACAATAGCTGCTATAAAATTTGTGGAGGAAAGATCCAAGGAACCTGAGACTGTTTGCAATTAAAGCATGAACCTTACGTTGAGTTATGGATTTTCACAGAAAATACCCTTGAAGGTTAATTTTGTTTGTCCTGTTCTTGAACCCCCTGTCCATATATTTATAGTAAATATTTTATTGCAGATTTGCAGAAGGAAAAGAAGGGTTTGGATAGGATAAAAAGACTATGAGTTTTCTGGCTGCTTAACTAAGTGAATCTGAACACCCTGATATGGAAAAACAGTTGCTGCCATCTAGTGGGATAAATAGCCTTTTGTTAAAAATGTTTTAAACATGTAAAAAGTGTTTCTCTCAACACTGGAAAAGGATGGTCTCTGTTCCATAACCATTTCTAGAGCCCTGCAGAATAGGCTGAGCTGTGGAAAAGAAGAAATAATGGCCATTTACCCAATAATATGTAGCAACTATGTCAGAATGAGCCAAACTCAATTTGCTTCATAAATATCGTATAAGACTCGGCGTATAAGACTCGGCATATAAGACGACCCCGGTCTTCGGCGCCAATTTTAATGCTTGTGAAAGTCATCTTATATGCCAGAAAGTACGGTAAGAATTGAAACATTGGACCCAAGCTGCTCACAAGCACAAGACCTATGAAGCTGGTTCATGTTGCTTGTGAAAGGAAAAAGATAATTAGATTCTTTTATTGTGGAATCCTTGGTGCTCTCTAAGCTTGGCTGTGTGCTTGCAGACATTTCATTACCTGATTAGGTAATGTCATCAGAAAGAAAGCAGAAAGCAACCTTCCCATTTCCCTTAGCAAAGAAAAAAAAAACCTTCTGAAAGAAATTTACCTTTGACATCCGACTGAAATCTGCAAATCCTTCACTACTATGGGTGCTGAAGGTGCTGCTACCAAAGGCATCTAATGTCCCAAAAGGATCTGAAAGCAAACATCAACAGTGCAATGATTCTGAGTTTTAACGATCAAAATGCAGAATGAGTTCTGGCAAATCTGTGTCCCGGGAACATCTAGCCAAATAAAGGAGGCTTGCAATGCGGGAGAAACTTGATCACAAGTAAACCTTTCCCCTTCTGCTTTGTACACAAAATTCATTTATGATTGCCTCTGTGATTTATGCAAATACTACTGGCTGAAAATGGATGGATGTAAATATGGACAATGGGAAATAAATGATGAATTCAAACTTGTCGAGCAGAAGGAGAAAGGAAGAACATCTCTGTTCTTACCTGGCCCTTTCGAAGAAGACATGCTCAGAGTTAGGAAAGGATCACTGTTCTCAAAGAGGTTTGGCTAAAACAGAGAGCAGAAGAAAAAAAAAAACATTAGAGGAACTTGGCTTGCTAGAGATAGGGAAGAGAACCATGTTGCAGGTAGACCTCACTTTACAATGGCAATTGGGATCAGAATTTCCATCAGTCACAAAGCACGAAATGTGACTGTACTTCTTAGTGACAGCAATTCCGACACTTCCAATTGTCTTTATCAAACTAATTCTCTGCTATTGTAAAGCACAATGTCACGTGATCACTTGAGACCTCCTGCCAGCTTCCCCATTTGACTTTTGCTTGTCGGAAGCTGGTAGTGAAGCTGTAAATGATGATCACCTGACCGTGAGATTCTGTGATGTTGTAATTGGGAGCCAGTTGCCAAGTGCCCGAATCACAACCACGTGACCATGGGGGTAACTATAATGGCCACAACTAAAGGGCCCATGGTAAGTACCCCTCGTTTAATGCCATCATAATTTCAGTCGCTGAACGAGTGGTCGTTATAAATGAGGACTACCTGTATAGTATTTAATTTATATTCTATCACATCTCAGGATTCTTGGCATTTCACAATTATGAAATAAAACAAGTATCCAGTTCATTTTTTTAAAAAAATCACAGCGCATAATCCTAACGGTGTTACAAGTTGCCCCAGGCTTTCCAGAACTCAGTTTCACAAGTACCCAAAAATTATTTCCACTGGAGTCAGTCTTGCCTCTGGGGAAGGCATTCCAGAGGACCATGGCCATCACAGAAAAGCAATGCCTCTGAGCTTTGCCCCCTTATTTCCCAGTATGGAGCATGACCAACATTTCTCCTGGGAAAGATGTCTCAGATAAACTGAATCCGGTGGTGGAGGCACTCCTGAAGATATCCATGGACAAGCTGTAACAGGTTTTATCAGATAAAACCAGCACATTCAAGTGCCTGTGGAATCCTAATGGCAACCAGCACAGCCTCCACAGAACTGACACCACCTGAGCAAAGCACCAAGTGCTGGGCAACACATGAACCATATCATTCTGAGTGAGTTGCAGGTTTTGAAGAGTCTTCAAAGGCAGCTGAATATACTACATAGTCCAGATGCATGGTGATGGCCAGGAGTCAACGTAATAAGACACCCAAGCTAGAGCTGCAACTGGCACAACAGGTAGAACTGGGCAAAAGACCTCTTGGCCTCATCCTTGCTTGACTCTGGAAGTCACAGAGTTCCACGCTTGCGCCGAGGAACACTAAGTGTTGGTCACCTATAGAGACATTCCAGAGCTCTATACCTTAAATACCATTACTTTCACTCTGCTGCAATAATGGCCGTCTCAAGAGTTCCTTTGACCACCAAAAATGAGGGCTGGATGGATTTCTGAAATGCTTGCACTCAAGCGGCTTGTTTGACCCTATATGCTGGCATCAGTCAAGGACCATTTACCCAGGTTCACAGATCTTTGTGATTTTATAATACACTGTGGCAATTTTGCTGGGTTCCTTGCTATTTTGCAAATTATGCTAGGGGACTATTAGTCTGAGGGGTGGTGTAATAAGTGATCCGAAAGGATCAAAACAGCTACATCAAATTACTTTCTGGAAAATGCAGCCTCCTCCAGATTGGTTATGGAGACTGCGATGATGCTGTCTCTATGCTTTGTGGCTGTTGATATTATGCTGGCAACATGTTCCTTTGATAAGTATTTATTTGATAGAATCACAGGACTGGAATGGACCTCAGAGGTCATTTAGTCCAACAATCCTGCTGAGTATAGGAATCCTTATATCACTCCCGACAAATGACAGTCCAATTTTATCTTGAAAACTTCCAGTGATGGAACATCCACAACTTTAGGAAGCAGGCTCTTCCGCTGTTTAATAGCTCCAATAGTTAGGAAATTCCTCCTTATTTAATGTTTGGCTATCCCTCTGTAAAGTTTCCAAGAATTGCTTCTTATTTTATCCTCATGTGCTCTGAGAATAAACCCACACTCTCTTCCCTGTGACAGTCCTTCCTGCATCAGAAATCTGGTATCCAATCTCTCCTTAGCCTACTCTTCTTTAGGCTAAATATATCAAGTTCCTTTAACTGCTTTTCACAAAATTTATCATCCAAGCTTTGTCATTCTTCTGTATTCCATCCTGTTTCAGATTTCAAACACATACAGTTGCTAAAAGATAGTAAGCAATTTACTCCAGACTAAGGAAACAAATAGCAGACAAGCAAAGGAGCATAAATCAAGCAGTCTCTAGAGATTATAAGGCTTGTCCTGAATAGATTTCATTTTTCAAAGAAGCACACAGAAGCCTACTCAAGATCCAATCCAAAGTCAGGAGAGCCAAACATGATTTGTCAGCTGGTTTGAGAATCAGTTTTTCAGATTTCTTACACAACCAGGAGGCAATGGCATGTCAGACACAGAAGATCTGATAGATGCTTCCAACAAGAAAATGTGGGTCACAGCTGCCTCTTAAATTAAGGCTTCAGCCAGCTGTATTTAATTAAGGCAAGTACTCCCTTGTTGGCAAGAAGCCTCACTGAGCATCTTTGCACGCTCTCTCTCTTGCTCTCTCTCGCTCTCTCCCCCCCCTCCCTGCAGAGTCCTAGAGTGCCTGGCTAAGGAATTCTTGGGAGTTGAAGTCCACAAGCATAAAAGGGCCAAGTCTGAAGACCCCTGATCTACATCATGACATGCTGTTTCCAGTTCCTCAGCATTCTTTTATATTGTGGTGACCAAAACTGGACACTGCATCCCAGGTGTGGCCTGACCAGTGCAGCCCAGAATGGTACTTTCACTTCCCATGATCTTGATTTTCATATGAATAACTTAGCTTTAACTTAAAGCTTTCTTACTGTAGATTTTTAGCTGTACAATTGTGGATTATATTAATCTTGCTTTATTGTTAACCATTCAACTACAGTCGGGCAAAAGTCTAAGGAATAAATAGAATAAGCCAAACCTCCTTACTTTAGAGGGCAGTGTGGAATTTTGCAAGAACGGGTCTGAAGTGAATGGATCACTTTTTTCAGCCTTTTTAAAGAAATCCTCAGGTACAGATGTCCGGAATGGGTCACTTTCTTTAAATGGATCACCTCCAAATGGATCTGATGTAGGACAGTTAAAGGTAGAAGATTAACAGGAGATTAAGACAAATCAAGTACAGGAAGGCTGATTTGAATTAAATGTTATAAAAGCATTTCTAAGTACAGGAACAGCAAAATCCACTATCCAAACAAGTAGGGGCTCACTTCACTTAGATGTGTTCAGGAGACCCAGGACTGTGTATATGGAATATTTTAACTTAAATATCTGAAGAAGGAATTGCACTGCATAGCCTTTCCTCTATGACTCTACTGATCTGATAGCCATTTTATTGTTAACTATTTATATATTCAACTTATGTGCTGCCCATCTCACCTGGAGGTGAGACTAGGGGGCTTACAATAATTAAAAAGTAATAAAAACATTAAAGCATTAAAGCAATGGATTGTAACATTAGATTAGTTTAAAATGACAGAGATAGGGAGGAAGGGAGCAAGATACACAGAGTTGGGGTCTTAATCCATTAAAAACTTCCTGAATGATGTGCTTCCAGAGACAGATCTTCAGTCTCTTTTGAAGGCTAAAAGGGTGGGTGCGGATTTCATTGGGGGGGGGGAATGTTCCAAAGGACAAGAACCACAGCAGAAAAGGCTCTTCTCCTGGATAACGGCTACTATTCTAACTATGGCAGGAGTGTCAAACTGGCGGCCCGTGAGCCAGATGCATCAGTGCAGGCCATGCCCAGCCCAGCTCCACAAAGGCAAAAAAAACCCACAATATGTCACAATATGTCACGTGGCCCAATCGAATTTGACATCAGTGAACTATGGGATGCTTTGTTTTGTTATGATGTATTAGGGCTAGTTTTACTCACCATGCATGAACCTATTGACTACAATTCACATTAGATTACATGGTTTCCCTTGATGGCTTGTTATAAAAATATTACTGCCTAGGCACCTCGCATCCAGAGACAGAAACTTTTAACTTTTAAAGTAATAAATAAATAATCTGAAACTTTAAAATATTTATCTTACCAGCTCCTGCAGGAGGTTGTTCAGCAAAAGGGTCATTCTGAAAAGGGTCGCCTGTGTGAAGGAGAAAGAAACATAAATCAAAAGTCATAGAAAGCAACACTAAGATAAAATAGGAATTTGAAAACACTTTTTAAGGTGTAATTCTTCATTCAAGAGGAGTGTTTTTACTTTGCTTCTAAAATGTCCTGATAGTGATAAACAATATCTCAGGGGTTGCCACAAAGAAGAGGGAGTCAAGCTATTCTCCAAAGCGCCTGAAGGCAAAACCAGAAGCAGAACAAGAAGCAACGGATGGAAACTAATCAAGGAGAGAAGCAACCTAAAACTAAGGAGAAACTTCCTGACACTTAGAACAATTAACCAGTGGAACAACCTGCCTCCAGATGCAGTGAATGCTCCAACACTGGAAGTTTTTAAGAAGAGACCGGACAGCCATTTGTCCGAAATGGTATAGGGTTTCCTCCTTGAGCAGGGGGTTGGACTAGATGACTCCAAGGTCCCTTCCAACTTTATTATTATTACTACTATTAGAAATAGTCAATTCACTTCCAGATTCAAGGAAGGCTGTAACAATTGGCTGCTGCTTCTATGTCTGGGCAGAGTTTAAAGGGCCAAACAGCCTCCTGTCCTATGGAGACTTACTGCCTTTGAAGGGATCTGCTCCTTTGAAGGGATCCTCAGTTTGGAAAGGGTCCGTCTGCAACTCCTGGACATTATTGCTGAAAAGTAGGGCTTTGTTCTTGAATGGATCATCCTGGAATCAAACATAAAGTGATCATGAAGATCAGATGGCCAGCAGGCGAAGGTGTGAGCCTCAAGGGACCTCTCAATCAAAGTTAAGGTGGCCAAGATAAACATCCATTAATATCAATCTCTTAATAGTTTCAAGGTTAGCCCAGTTTTAACAACTGCTTCTTTACCCCTAATTTTTAACTTGTTTAATAGCCCTCATTCTAGACATTCTTTTATTTATCTTGTATACTGAAATTGTATTTATCAGACACCAAAACATGAAGTCATGTTTTGGGACTGAAGGGCTAGATGACAGCCATTAGATTTTCTTTTTCTAACCATTTTTTGCAGCTTTTAATTTTTAAATTAAAAAAATGAACTTCCAATGACAATGTGGATAGACCCTTATTAGCCACTACTAGACCCTTATTAAAATCTTCATATAATGGACATAAACATCCTTGTTTTCCAAGGAGACAACCCAATGGGCATCTCCTTGCAGCTCATCTGAAACCCAGCTGCTAGGACTGGACTTCACAATCCTGATATTTGGACAGCATAAAGAGCTGCAATCTAAATGGGTAAGACAGGACAAGCTATCCAACAAGAGGGTTTTTTTTTTTTTAAATCAAGAACTTTATTACTGCAGAGATGAGCAACCCATTATCAATATCACCCAGTCTGTAGTTGCTAGAGCATTTCTATTAAATCTACTACAATCTGTAGCAAATGCAGAATATTTGGCAGGATTATTTCCAGTTTCTAAATTGGAATAAAATGCAAATTATTCATTTCAGTTTCTCTTCATTTCTCTAAGACCATCCTCATGCTAACTGCTGCATAGTTTTTAGCCTTCAGAGGATGATGTTTTTAAAATAAAAACGCATCCCACCAGCTTCAGAAAGATTGCCAGCTCCCATTGTCGGGTAATCCTCAAGGCACTAATTGACCTGAATTGATATCAATGCTCAGTGGAGTTAGATTTGGCTAGTAATACTTGGATGGAGATCACTAGGAAATTTGGAACTTATGATCCCAAAACAATGGCAAATCATTTCCGTAAGATTGCCAAAAAAACAAGATAGTTCTATTCATGGAATCACCAGTAAACAATTTAAATTCAAAAAAAGGTTTCATTACCATCACAATCTGAGAGTGAAAAAGATGTTGAAAAATACCAAGAATGCAGCAGAGGGTAGAAATGGGTGGCATGTCAAAGCCAAATATAGCAAGGATATGTTGTTTTCCACTACTCTCATTCTTATCCACACCTTTTACCTACTCCTTCCTCTCCAAGCACGTCCCGCCATACATAGGGCCATGTACACATGCACTCCATCTATTCTGCACCATTTCTCACCAAGGTCCCAAACCCGCCCCGGTCTTTTTGGACGTTTCCCTCATTCAGATCTGCCAGGTTAGTCATGCTGCCACTGTGAAGTCCATTTAAGGCTTCGTTGTATTGTTCGATGCTCTGGTTGGCTTCCTGAAGGGTCTCTTGAAGCCGAGATAACTTACTCCTTGCCTGTAAGGGGAAGGATGGAACCAAAGTTAGAAAGAGACCACTGATAAAAAGCTTTATATCTTCCCACTTACAGGCCTAAAATCATAGAACTGGAAACTGAAAGGAGCCATTTAGTCCAAACTAAAGGCAGATTAAAGCATTCTGGACCGATGGCCTCTGCTTGAACGTACCAGGCAAAGGGGAATCCACCATCTCCCTGGATAAATAGTTCTACTACCAAATTGTTTTTACTTTTACATACAGTAGATTTTCTTATCATCTTAAATGGTAAGAGGTGCAACTTTCAGACTACTTTCACCTGGATACCTCAATTCCCAGCCATTCATTTAATGACCGTTTGAAGTTACAATGGCATTGAAAAAAGTGACACGACCAGTTCTTGTACTTACAGCCGTAGCAGAATCCCCATAGTCACCTGATCAAAATCTGGGCACAACAGCATGTATTTATGACAGTTGCAGCACTTAACAATTACAATGATTAGCTTAACAACCGTTAACAAACAAGTTTGAAAACGGGGAGCAACTCACTTAAAAAAATGTCTTGTTTAGCAGTGGAAATTCTGGTCCCAAGTGGGATCATAAATTGAGGACTACCTCCACTGAATCATCTGAATACCTTTAAAAATAAGGTTGAAGCGTACACATTTTTTGCACTTGTACTACGATTTTCAAAAAATGACATCAGAAAAGGTTTCGGTATTAGTGAAAATATTTAGAATAGTTTTTAGTATAAACCCGGGAGTATATTTTTTATTAATTTCCCCTTAAATCTGAGGTTAGATTGAAAAAAAAAACTGCAATTAAAATCAAAGCAGGGAGATAAGGGATTGTTTCCTCTTCCAAAACAAAACAAAACAAAAAAAAACCCCCACCCAGTGGAATGGAGTTTGGCTTTCAAAAATGGAAAACCTTTAATGAATGATAGAATTAGACACATTTCCTCAAAGCAGAGAGTAACAATGTCTTCGTGGTAAGTTCTAATATACCGAATCTACAAAACAGATTTGATTGGATATAATCAGCCTTTGTTACCAAAATGGGGAAGACAAGAATCTAGTTATCAGAAATGTTCACGCTACCTGGTTAATTTCTTCCTGAGTGGATTTTAAAGATTTGATTATTGTTTCAAGTTGTACTTTCCCAGCCTGGATGCTCTGCTCCAATTGGGCCTCTTCCTGCTGAAGCCGATTCAACTCAGCTTTTGCTCTACTGATATCATCTTCTTGGGACTTTAAATCTGATTCCTGGGACTGAATTTGCATTTTTAATGATGTGATCTGAAACAAAGATTTCAAGTCAAGATTTGGTAGCAGGAAAGATTTTTAAAAACTAGTATGGAGTTTGATAACCACCTTCTACTTCGCATCTCAGTATCTTATACCTGACTGCAGACCACCACCAAAGATGGAGGTTTAGTCAGGACAGATGAGAAGATAGTTGATAGATTTCTATGCCATAAATTTATCTGCGTAATTTATGTATAAACTTTGGTCAAGTTTACAACATTGGTCACACTCTCATATCACTCAACTTATAGCATGTTCAGTAAGTTCTCTGAACATTACTCTAATTCAGTGGTTCTCAACCTTTTTAATGCCTCGACCCCCAACCGGTCGTAAGTCGAGGACTACTCAACTGATGCAGCACTGTTTGCAGAATGGGACTTTTGGCGGGCTCAGCAGGGCAGAGACAGCCTGGACAATTCCTATTGGCTTTTGAAAGCCAATAGAATTAGACTCTATTCAAGAGAGTCTATTCTATTGGCTTTCAAAAGCCAATAGAATAAAAGGGAGTAGCACAGCTAAGGAAAAGGGGAAAAAAATGGCGGACTGCATTGTTTGGCGACCCCCGTGAAATGGTCGTTCAACCCCAAATGGGGTCCCAACCCACAGGTTGAGAACCACTGCTCTAATTCTTCGAAGAAATATTCTACATTCTAGCGAATAAAAATAATTGAAAATGGATTTCATCCCACTCAGCCAGCCTGATTTGCTCTTTCACACTCACCACTTGTGACTCTTCCTGGCACTTTTGCCTAACATCATTTAGCATATCTTTCAGCTTTGCCTTTTGCTGGTCCATCTCATCAAGGCGATCTTGAGCATCCTGCTTCTGAGCCTCCAGTTCTTGCAAGCTGCTAGTTTCCCGATCTAAATCGTTTTGCAGTTCCTGGAAAAATGTTTGTTAACACAGCTCTATGAAGATGTAAACTAGGGCATCAGATATATATGTAACACGGAAGATACTAAAGACACATCGACAAAATAAACTAGAGCAATTATCATAACATTTTGTCATCCTGGTTTCAAAGGTCACAGACTTGAATATTTATCAGAGAAAAAAAAAAGAGAACCAGATCAAAGCTAAGAATTATTTCTGCCTCCTGGAAGAATAAAAAGGCCTGAAGGACTAAAAACTTAGACACCAATGAGGAAAGGTTGGGGAAAGTTATTGAAGAAGTAGTAAGGCTGAAACACTGAAGGGCTCTGGAGGAAACAAATTATGTGAATCTATTGCAGTTAGGTTTCAGGATGAGATTACCATCAGAAAGGCACTGATTGCATATGTAAGTGACCTCTCACAGACCTGGGATGTGGACAGCGTATCTCCTTGATCTTTCAGAGGCATTGATCATGATATCCCTTTAGACAGACTGTAAGTGGCGCAGATAGTTCTTTATTAAATCTCCTCTTTGTTCAGTATCATCAGTATGCTATAAAACTCAATTATTCATTTCTGCCTTAAGATGTCCAAATGATGCTATTGATGTACTTTCTCAGTGTTTGGAGGCTGTGAGGTCTAGATGGAGAAGAACTGTCTTTCGTTCAATCCTGGTAAAACTGAATGGCTGTAGGCTTAGGGCAGGGGTCCCCAACCTTGGCAACTATAAGACCTGTGGACTTCAACCCCCAGAATTCCCCAGCCAGTATGTCTTAAAGTTGTCAAGGTTGGGGATCCCTGGCTTAGGGTCTCTTGTATGTAGTGATTTTCCCTAATTCTGGGTGTGATCACACTCTTTCAGGCGGAGTTGGTGTGCAATCTGGGGGTTCTCCTGGACTTGTGGTTTCTACTCAAGAAGCAAGTGGTGGCTGTGGCACAAGAACTTTTGTACAGTTACATCTGGTTTGCCAGTTATGGCCATTCCTAGACCAGGAGGCACTGCTCATGCCTCTCATATCTTAGTCAATCTCAACTGGACTATTGCAATATGCTCTACCTGGGGCTACCCTTGAAGAACATTCAGAAGCTTCACCTAGTCCAAAATGCAATGTCATGTGCAGTATTGGGTACACCATGATGCATCCACACAATATCGCTGCTACTGAACTGCACTGTATCCCACTGGGTTATTGCATGCATGTCTTTAAAGCCCTACATGGCATGAGAAGCCTGTTACCTGAGCTAATGCTTCAGTTTTAATCTATTCCAGTAAGCCTGATAGAATGGCCTTACTCTAGCTTTAAGGAAAGAGTGTCATCTGGTGGACCCTAGGAAATGTGCCTTTTCTGTCAGGATGCCTATCTTTTGGAACAAATCTATCTAGCGAGTTTGTCCTTGGGAAGAAGTGAGGCTATATAAATGTGTTAAACAAACACATTTCTATCTTCCACACATGCTAGAAAGTCTGTCTGTCATTTGTCATTTTGGAAGCCATGCTGGAATTGGGTTACTAAAAGAACTTTAAAAAGGAGATCAAATGCCAGGATATTAGGGCTTATTCCCCACCAATTCCTACAAAAGCTTTTCAATAGCCAGTGCTAAAATATTGCAGTCACCTATACGATGAGAAAAAAAAGCAAATAAGGCCTTTGGATTTATGTAGACTCCTCCTTTAAATCTAGGGATTGCTGCTTCATATTTGTGTTCCAATACTCTAGTTGGATTCTAGAGTAAGGGTTATTAAACAAACAACAATCTTATTTTCTTCCTCTTTCTGAAAAACATGTGAGGGAGAAGACAGAAGCCCTTGAAGAAAAAACTGTTTTTCACTGAAGAAAATGATCTTCCTTAATAGGGGAGGTAGTTTGTCTTATCACAGTGATGGCAAACCTATGGCACGCGTGCCAGAGGTGGCACTCAGAGCCCTCTCTGTGGGTATGTATGCCATCACCCCAGCCCCGCCTCCCCTGCACCCCCCCCTCACCAGCAGCCCCCCTGGAGAGTTGCCCCCGAGCGTGGCCTGCACAGAGCAGCGCAGTGGGGACAAGACTCCACTCTTGTGCCGTCACATGCAGATGATGCTGCGGGGTGCGGGCAAAAGGCGTGGCCACCATGGCACTGCTGGGCTGCCTGGGCGATCTGGGTGGCCTTGCGGGCAGGCGGAGCATGGAGCGGGGGTGGAGTTGGCAGGGCAGGGGTGAGGGGGGTGGGGAGCTGGAGGCGGGTTTTGGGCACTCAGTCTCTAAAAGGTTCGCCATCACTGTCTTATCACCTTTGAACTAGGGTTCTGATAAGAACAAACAGACAGACTCGGCCATTCATAGCATTACCTGAACTTCACTGGTTTTCTGTCGAATAGCTCCTTCTCTTTCTCGGATGTCTTGTTCCAGAGAATATTTCTCTCTACAGTGTAAACAAACAAAAATCATGGCATATGTATCTGAAATAATGCTTCATCTAGCCTAAGGGTCTCCAAACTCCAGATGGCAGCCCACTACCAGGCCACGGCCTATTTGGAACCGGGCTGTGGGAGTGGTGGGCTGGCGCACATGTGTGCAGCTCGACTTGCGCGAGTGGTGGGGCATATGCACACCACCCCGCCACTTATGCAAGTTGAGCTGCTCACGTGTGCCAGCCTGCCATTCCTGTGGCCTGGTTCCCCTCTCCCCCATCACCCCCAGTCAGGCTGCCAAGCCACAAAGGCTGGGGACTGCTGATCTAGCCAATATAAGTTATAACTATCCAAAAATGAAAAGTTAGGCTAAGAACTATCTGCAAGAGTTTTGTTTTTTTTAAAATGCAGCAAGATCACATAGCTATCACATTAAAAAAACAAATATTTTATAGAAGATATGGGCTTGTAACGCTGACTGGCTGGAAGAAAAAAAATATTACAAACTGAGACATGCAATTTACTTAAAATAATCCAGGTAAAAATTCTTTCCTCTAAATCTGAATATTGCAACCACGAAAAAAATGGTATCATGGATGTATTTGTTCTAATTAGAGAATGACACTCTCACAAATATTTAATTATCATTGACTTTAGTTGCATATTACAAGTAATTTGGGTTCTTGAATCATGACAACAAAGTACCACCTTTCCAAACAAGTTCCAAAGAGGAAGTTGTGGTTCTAGTTCAGGGGTAGGCAACCTTGGCTCTTTTATGACTCGTGGACTTCAACTCTCAGAATTCCTGAGCCAGTCCATGAGTCATAAAAGAGCCAAGGTTGCCTACCCCTGTTCTAGTTAAATTGCTAAGAAAAAAGTTTTTCTATTCACGCAAACATGAACATTTCTAGCAATTTAAAACTTGTTTTCTGTTAACACCTCCAGAGTCTCAGCTTGTCAAAGCTCAAATTCATTCTTAGGAACGGAACAAATTCTCAGAAAAGACAGTCTTCTGCAGCTAAAAATAAGGCATCTGGTATTATTTTTTTATTTACTTTATTTTTCTTACTTATATTCCGCCTTCGTTGCTTTTATAAATAACTCAAAGCAACGAACACACCTAATACTCCTTCCTCCTATTATTGTTGTTATAATGTATGCACAGGTAATCCTCAACTTACAACAGTTCTTTTAGTGACTATTTAAAGTTACAACGCTGAAAAAAGTGACTTATGACCGCTTTTCACACTTACGACTGGTGTAGCATCCCCAGGGTCACGTGATCAAAATTCAGAGGTTTGGCAACTGACTCATATTTTTGACAGTTGCAGTGGACCCCCTTTTGTGACCTTCTGACAAGCAAAATCAATGGGGGAATCCAGATTCAGTTAACAACCATGTTACTAACTTAACAACTGCAGTGATTCACTTAACAACTGTGGCAAGAAAAGTCACAAAATGTCACTTAACAAATGTCTCTCTTAACAACAAAAGTTTGGGGCTTAATTGTGGTCATAAGAAGAGGACTACCTGTACTTTGAAGCTGGGTTAATGGCAGTTTTATATTGTTTATGGCTATTAGTTGGAGTTTTAAAACACAGCTACACTCAGCATTCTATGAAAGAGAAGGTCAATAACGAGGTTATTCTAGAGAGCAAGGAGGAAGGCTTTGATGGAGATGTGCAGGAACTATTGTCTAGGCAAGAGGGGCTGAAACAAAATACTTGATTTTCTGGTTTTTGTTTTTTTTACTGAACGTGGAAAAATACCCTTTGGAAATAGCTCAGGAAAATGCCTCCCTGATTCACTGGAATATAAGAAGGGGGAGGAGCTTCAGCACAATCAGACCCACAAGATTCCATTATTATAGCCCAGGGGTAGGCAACCTTGACTCTTTTATGACTCGTGGACTTCAACTCCCAGAATTCCTGATCCAGCATGGCTCAGCTTGGAAACTTCTCCCTTTCCCCTCAGTATGGCTGGCTCAGGAATTCTGGGAGTTGAAGTCCACGAGTCATAAAAGAGCCCAGGTTGCCTACCCCTGTTACAGCCAAACAAAATCAAAATTGTTTTGACTTTTCTGTGGAGTTGATTTCCTGGTCTGATCTACCTTGTGAGGCTGTCAATTACAGAGCATGACACAGAACCATTCATTTACAGCCTACATCACACTTTGCATATTAAAATAGCTGCACGATTGATTATATAAAGACAAACTCTGCAACTCGTGAAATTGTCTAAGAGACCACTGTCTCATCCCCTGTTCTCTGTTATGGCTAAACATATTCGTTTACCTCTGTAGCTGTGCAATCTCTTGGCTGATATCATCCAGTTCTTTCACGCCAGTGAATTCCCCTGATCCAACAGAACTTGAGCTGTCCTGTTAGAAAGTAAATAGTCACATTGAAGCAGCCAGATCCCCTGTCACACCCAGCCCCACGAGCCCATTCATTTTGGACATTCAGTACTTTTCATTCAAGCACGCGGCAGGTCTCTTGCATTCCCATTCTACAAATGCACAATTCCAGCCCCTGGCATGTGGTATGGGATATAGCAACACTTAAATTATACAAATACCTAGCTGGTGAATCACCTTGAAGAAAACCAAAATGTCAAGCAGCAGAAATAGCAAAAAAAAAAAAAAAAAAAAAAAAAGCCTGACAAGGATGAAAACAGTTTAGAAAGAAAAAAAAACCCCATCGCACAAAGTACTGAAGGATGCCAGCAAAAGAAAACACGCCTGGATCAAGATCCACTTTTATCCGTTTTTGAGCTGCTCTTAGGAATCATTTAAGATGACTCAGGAATAGAAGCACTCCTTTCTCATCAGCCACCCTCCACCCTGCCCTCTGCATCATGTGGGGAAACTCCACAAAGCTGTTGAGGTGGGAAAAGGTGTTTTGCATGGACAAAGCAAATGCCACCTGAGGTTTGATGGGGAGGGGCTGCGTTCTTCAGAGTGCCCCATTTACTCACACGACGCATTTCTGAGAGTGTCGAGATCTCAGTTCCTACAGAGGCCAAGTAGCCTGAGAGCGTCTAGAGGAAAAAGGACAAAGGGGCAGGAGCTCAGGCAATTCTGGGGAAAGTCAGTGAAACAAGAGGACTTGCACAGTTTCCCACAGAATCAGAGAGAAGAGGAAACAAGAGAACAGGAGCACAGACAAGCAAGAGGGTGAGGTCACTGCATCTGGGCCATGATGATTTAGAGACAGCAGTTCGCAAGAGCCAGATTTTCAACTGCTGAAACCTGGCACTGCCCTTCGGGGATCATTATATGCATACTAGGCCATCCATTCTTCTTCCTACATATAATATAGGCTTGTGCCATTTCCCTTCCCCTCAGGAGAGCCTGATGAAGCTGCCACCGCCTCCTCCTTGGCTGGCCTGCAGAACTCCCTGACACTTTGCAGGGAGGGAGTGAAGAACAAATAAGAGCATCACACCACTAGAAAAATTGTATCTGAGTCACCATCCTTCCCTCAGTGGACACAGCCAATTTCGGCCTCGGTTCCAAGCAGTTAATGGCTGCCCGCTCATCAAGCAATTGGGCACAGAGGCCAAAGGAAGACGGGAAAGAGGGTGGAGATGTATCCCTCCCATCTTGCCTCCCATCACACAGCCTACAGATTCCTGGGAAGTGTAGTCAGAAAACATGGAGGTCCTGAAGTGGCCACAACTTTCCAAAATTTTACTCCCACAGAAGTCTGAGCATTGTGTAAATTAGTCCATTCGGGTTACCTTGGTTCAATAATTTTTTTCCCGTTTGAAGGTTACAAACAGCTCCGAGAGCTTTAGCAGAATATAGATTCAAAACAAAAGCATCAGCAGCAAACAGGGCTATCTTTCCTGCTCCAAATATGGTCCCATGTTTTTGGCAACAGGAAGACAAAACCATTTAACAGTAAACAGATGTAAGAACTTTTTCCCCGCAACATATCAGTTGCCAGAGGAAAAGGGAAGCAAGGCCCCCATGAGAGTGTCAGAATAGATGTCTATGCTATGAATTCACCTGGACAGGAGTGGTCCTTTCTGAAGGAGGGATCATATCTGGGAGCAGCACCTGTGGTGGGTCAATGCCTTTGCTGACCTTCTGCTGAATGAGGTACATGGCGAGTGCAAACTGATCTTTGTTGAGCTTTCCCATTTGCCTTGTATCAGCCAAAGCCCTGCCAGAAAAACAACAACAGACTGCTTCCATAGACAGCTCAATAGACAATTGCTGTTCAAGAGATGCAGAGTATCTCAGAAGCTTTCAGCTGATTCCACAGCTAATTCAATCTCAAGACAGTGTCTGTGGCATTAAGAACGTCAGTAGTTTCGACTGGAAAATATCATCTCCTATGATAGAAGAGAGAAGGGAAGAAAAATCCATACCATATGTGTGCTAGGAGGTTCTGGGAAAGCCCCGAGTGCATGAAAATATCCTTCACTTCCTGGCCGCTCACAAAGCCATCCAGGTCCAAATCTGTCTTCAGAAATATTTCATCATAGCGAATCTTGTCAGTCAGTGGCACCACCCAGTTTGCAGACGGCTGAATTAAGAACAGAGCCTCTTAATTGACTGGTTTTGCAGATGAAAGAGTCATGTAAGAAGATACAGACAAAGCATCCCACCACCAACTTTCTCCCAAGTTACTTGGGCAGAAAAACCGTTGGCTGCGTGTCACTACTCCTTCCAGTTTCACCAGTACTCCTCAGTCTTCACAAATACAAATTTATCTAAAAACTAAGCTTATAGTTTTAACCTACTTTTTTTTCAATTATTCTGGATAAAGGTCCTGAGAAGAGGCTTCTTCACCATTCAATCCCAGAAATCATCCACCCTGAGCAATTTGGTAGCATTGCAGGCTCCCTGCTAAGGAGAGGTTTCTACCAAGTTACATTGATAATGCAGAGCTAGAGACCAGCATTTAAAGTCAGAAAGACTAGTTGCAGGTTGCATCCTCAACTAGCACCATTCCCAAGCTTGTGCTTAACATGATTGTCAGATTTGCCATTCCAACATTCGTCCTTAGAAAGATCTCAAGTGATGGCCACTCTAAGAGTCGCTTGTAGAGGCTCTATATTCAATTTGCTTCTCAATGCTTTTGCTGGGGAGTTCTATGAAAGAACAGTCTTGTCCACTATTTGGAGTTTTCCAGATAACCAAGTAGTCATTTTTGAAGTAGGATACAGAGTTGGATGGACGTAAGATCAATTTCAGCACAAGTACAGAAATCTGTACTTAAAAAACTTCTAGTCAGATCCATTATACTTACATGCCACAAATATAAAGATATCCTAGACACAATCCTTTCTACACATACACACTCCAATTTAAAAAAAAAAAAGAGGGGGGAAGGCTCACCTTTGCACAATATGCTTGCATTCTCTGCTAGAGGCTACACCTACCTGTGTTTGCTTCAGGCTGTGTTTGGGGGACAAGCTTCCTGTGCTGTTGAGGCTGTTGACGCTGCCGTGTGACGGAGTGGACCGCAAACTGTCTTTTGGGGGAGGACTGGCTGGAAGAACTGGCACTGCCCCAGGAAAGATTGGCACTTTCTTCCGCTTGGAAGGTGGAACAAGAGATGGGGGCAACACAGAGGGGACGGATTCCTTCTCAAGGGCACGATAGACCAGGTGCATCGCCTGCAAGGCCCAGAGGGAAAAGACGTCTGCAGAGGGCAACAAGGAGGAGGAGGAGGAGGAAGAGGAGGAGGAGGAGGGGAAGATGGCGGAGAGGTAGTGCCAAGCATGAGAGAGCAGGTCAGGCAAGGGCTGGAGGGAGGGAGGCTGGACTAACAGAGGTGGATAGAACCCTGGGAAAAGGAAAACTAACCAAGGAGTTTGATATTGTGGATTCCTACTGTGGTCGGCCTCTTCTATAGAAATGAGGACTTGGGACATAACCCTGTCCCTGACCCTGAAGGTGAGGCATTCAGGAATCCCTTTCGGTTACATGACAAAAGCAAGCATAGCAAACTTACCACGGCAAACTCATCTCTGTCAAGGTGCCCATCTTTATCAATATCACTGAGATCCCACACCTATAACCATTTGGACACAAATGCAAGGGAAAAGGATGTATCAGAAGAGCAGTGAAAGGAATGTTGTTTTTTTTTAAAAAGACATTTCATTATGGTTTATCATGGATAATCCAGATTTTTTTTTATTCAGCTGGTTAATTCTTTCTGTACCCCATGTGCAAGTCTAATAATTACCTGAGCTTAACTGTTAAGCCTAACTAACAATTTAAAAACTTCAATAACGTTTTTAGCAGCAAAACATAAGGCAAGAAGCATGATAGTAGATTTTAAAAGCACATGCAAAAGAGTCAGCAAGACTAATATTTGAGCAATCTGCTTTTGGATACAGGTCTTTCAACTGAGCATTTCTCAGTTCCCTCATTCTTTAAAGCAGCAAAATAAATAAACCAGAAACTATGTCAACGCTGCTAACATCAGGTGTTCTTGCTTTCACAACATATGGAGATGCAGCCTTTTTCTTTCTTATGCTTTACTCTTAGAATTAGATGATACTGGGGATGGGGGGTGGGGAGGAGGAATGTAATGGGAGTTAGTTAGACATAACAATATTGTACTAGTGTGAACTCAGGGCTTTTGAAATAAGAGATAAGAAATGGTGGGTTGGAGAACAGGAGGGAAAGCCTACATTTCAAACTAATTGGAGGAGAATGTGATTTATGACTGTTAATTAGAGGAGGGGATTGTGTTTGATACTATGTGCTAAAAGGGAGGGGAATCCAGATTTTGGCTTCACTTATGTATGTGCCGATGCTATGCTGCTCGAATAAAGTTTCTTTAAGGTAAACAATGCCTCAAAGTTCTTTGAAGAGTTTCATGTGTCGGAACCATGACAACCGAATTTTAAGAGCCCAAATTGCTTGAAATTCTGGGTAGGATCCAATCTTGCTTTACTCTAGTACAAATATTTGCCTAATTCAAAGCAGGCCGAAGTAATGCACTCAAATCATACAGCTAAAAAAGAAGGGAGAATTTTACTCACCCGTCCCAAGACATCAAGAGGTAGTTTGGAGTTCATCAATACTGGCTTCACTTTGTCTCCCGAAAGTAAACCATTGACAGGTAAAAGACTTTCAAAAATGCCATCAAACTTGGCCCTCTCTTCTACCTAGTTAAGAAGGAACAGACTAAAATCGGTTTATACTGAGCTGCTGTTTTCCACAGAATGCAAAACATTATCTTGAATTCAGTTTTCTATTTCTATATTAAATCATGCTTTCGTATGGGCAAGTACTAGAGTCTATTAATCAAAAATTATGTTATATAGCTATCTTTTCTTCCACAATGAATCTTTCTGGAAGGAGAAAATGTGAAAGAAGCAGGAGGAAAACACAAGATAGTTTCAAATGGAAGATAACATTGTCTGGATTCCCTGTAACATTTTGTGAAGGAGGCAGGGTGACTGCATAGTAAAAGTCTCACCTGGAAATACCAAAAAAATAGTGCTACAGGTAATCCTCATTTAACAATCACAACTGCAACCAGCAACTTGGTCATTAAGCAAAGCAGTTGCTTAGTGAAACTGTGACAGTGCTTATGATCTTATTTCAACTTTCCTATGCTTTACAGACCTGCAAAGGTCGTAAATGAAAGGATTGGTCGCAATGTTATTTTTTCATCATTATTGTAACTGCAAATAATTGCTAAATGAGACAGTCACTAAATGAGGACTAACTATAAAGAATATTTGCAAGTTCCCTGAAATTATTGTTAAAGTTTGTAAATGTTGCATACATTCTTTGGTAAATGTTGCATATAGGTAGTATTACGCAACTAGGAAAACAGTAAATTCAGCTTCGTGCTGCATACAGTAACTTACATGAAATTGGTATTAATCATTCAGTTTAATATACAGTAGAGTTCAATTGAGGCACAAATTAAATTAAAAAGCTTAATTAAGAAAGGGGTCTCCTTACTGGATACTACTGGATACTTTTCTCTTGGACACTTACTCTGACAGCCCAGTGAGCATCTGCGGAAGCAAGCAGCAGGGGGCTTGTATTGTCGTGCTGTAATAACAAATAAAATACATCAAAGCACTCCCTATGGTTTCCTTTGAGATATAGAAATATTTAACTCAGGCAACCAAGCCCCAAGTCATAAAGTTTATCGACCAAATTTAGGAAACCAAAAACTCTAAATTCTGTATCTGTCAGAGACCACTTATGTTCCAGTCAAAAACAGCCCTTTTCAAGGCAACATTAACACTTACAAATTTTGGAGGAGGTAACGTCAAATTTAAGTTGCTGAGAATGACATCATGGCCGCTCTGGGCACAGGCAATTAGCCGCAACGCAATGAAGAATCCCTGAACGAGACAGAAAAGCAAGGAGAATGAGGGGGGAAAGGCCCACTGTTCACAAGCCCAATGTGTACCTTTATTTTCATGAAAAAGAACATTCTTCAATAGACTGTCCAGCTCGCTTACCAGACTGGGGGACATTCAGGGACAGCATTGTCTCGATATTCAGGCAGAACTAGACCTAATTGTGTGTTCCACTTTTTCAAACAGACATTCACACTGGAGTTGAGGCCCTAATTTCAACCCAGATATTTCAAAGGAGAGGTTTCAACAGATGGAGGCGGCTTTATCTCAAAATTGATATACTCACATACCTGTTTATCCAGAAATCCTTTGCCCTCTGGATCTGCTAAATCCCATATCTATGAATATACAAAATTACATGCTGACATCATTCAATTTAGAACAAAATCACTTCAAAATAGAGACAGAAAGTAATCTGCCTCTTCAAATCTGCTCCTCCTAAAGACAGGAAGTGCTACGTCCAACGTTGTATTATTTTCTTCTGCCTTTATTCTTATATACAGTGACATCCCTAATTTAAGGATTGAAATTAATGGGATCTAGAGCCCATCAAGCACCCGGAAGGTAGCAGGTACAAAAGAATTGTTCATACCTTTATCTTTGCTAATATATTTCAGATTATTTTTAAAACCTTTATCTTTGCTAGTATCATTTCAGATATATATTTTAAACACAAAAATGGTTTATAAATTGATGAGTCACTATGACTCATGTGTGACGGGAAGAAATTTGGTGCTTAATAATAAATAATAGCAAGCACTGTTTCTCAATCTGGGCAAGTTGAAGATGTGTGGACTTCAACTCCCAGTATTCCCCAGCCAGCATAGCTGGTAAATAGTATTTTCTATTTATTTATTATTACATTTTTATGCCACCCATCTCCCCATAAGGCAGTGGTTCTCAACCTGTGGGTCGGGACCCCATTTGGGGTCGAACGACCATTTCACGGGGGTCGCCAAACAATGCAGTCCGCCATTTTTCCCCCTTTTCCTTAGTTGTGCTACTCCCTTTTATTCTATTGGCTTTTGAAAGCCAATAGAATAGACTCTCTTGAATAGAGTATAATTCTATTGGCTTTCAAAAGCCAATAGGAATTGTCCAGGCTGTCTCTGCCCTGCTGAGCCCGCCAAAAGTCCCATTCTGCAAACGGTGCTGCACGTTGTCTGCAGTGAAGGCGAGCTGCCTGGAATTTTCCACCCCTCCCTGCTGAGCAACTACTAAAAATGTAAGTAAAAGAGGGCCAGGGGTGGGAGGTGGGAGACCGGCGGGCGCAGGGAGGGTTGCTGGCACGCGTGGGGCCTGGCGGGTGCCTTACCTCCCTTGGGCTGGGCCAGCTGGTGGCCCAGCCAGTGGTTGGCCTGTTCCGTCGCTGCCCCTTGCCAGTTACGCCTCAGCCGGCGCAGGGGGCGGCACCACGCATGCGCGGCACTCCCGGGCAGGGAAAGTCTTCGACTTACGATCGGTTGAGTAGTCCTCGACCGGGGGTCGCGGCATTAAAAAGGTTGAGAACCACTGCCATAAGGTGACCTGGAGTCATCTTATAGAGGAGAGTTAAGACCTTCCCAACGGATTCTCTCTCATCTTTTTACATTTGTTTTAGCTGAAAGCAGCTGCCAAAGCCAGAAAGGCAGCAGCGTTCCTTCAGGGATTCAGGCAGTCATTTGTGTCCTGTGACTCCAGAGATTGTTTATGAACGTACATTTGCAAATGGTTTCCCTAACATGTATTTTCCTCTGGCATTTAGAATGGAGAAGATGCCTGACTTACTTTCCCCAGGACAGCATCCGTGAGGCCAGACTTTTTGAGAAACAGAGCAGCATCATTGGACCCAACTCTGCCAGTGCAAGCTGGATCCACCTGCAAAGAAAATATTAACTCTTCAGCAAACACCCCAAAAAGGAAAGGAACAAGCCACTTTTATCTCACTTCCTCACTATGGGCCAACTCATAAGATGGGGACTATATAAATGGTTTAAACATGATAAATAATCACGCTACCTCCTATTTCCCACTGAAATTAGGCCTCTGTTGGCTTGTTCTGCTCTTACTATAACCTCTACAAGAATGTGTTAAGATACTTCTTAAGAATGCTTTCATCCACTATTCTTTTCAATTTAGTTTAGCCTCATTATTTTGAATTATTAAAAGATTCTGATGAAATTAACATCATCATAACGCTGAGTACAACATAGATCTTTATTGACATGATATAAATCTTCTAATCTTATTTCTTTAATACAAAGTTTGGCGTTCAATCTGGTTCTTTTATAAATTGCAATAACTCAGGCTTGGTGCCAAAGGTTGTAATATCTCGGCTGACATTGCTTTAAATGCTTTCTGAGTTGTTTACACTGAGTTTGAAACTGAAGTAAATTTCTTCTGATTTCAGAATGCGGGTAATACAAGATTTCCCACATATTGGATTAAAGTATAAATTTTTGCTGAAAACATAATATGGAAGTAGAAATGCTAATTTGCAGGATCTGAGCTTGCCTTATTGTTGCTACATTTTGATCTGAAGTTAACAAGGTCGGGTCTGTTACGGATGTATGTGTTCTAGATTTGAGTTCTCAACATAGTAGGAGACTCTGTAGATAGGGGACCTCTTCCTTGTGCCTTCCAAGCTCCCCCCCCCCCAGGCTCAGTGGGGCTCACAATGCCGCCATGGCAATCATTTTGTGAATTAAACATTTCCCCTTTTATGGCAGAACCCAGAACACGTCTCAAAATTCCAAATGCATTCACTAGCTAAAAACTTTGAACACCCTGTCCTAAGTGACATATCAAAAGTTATGGATATCTTGTGTATAGGGTAAATGTTCTTATATAGTACTGGAAGAACAGACCTATAATTGACTAAAGTAGGTAAACTGTTATTATACATTCAATATGTTTTCCCACCACAGTGAATCAAGTAAGAGGGTTTACAGGTAATTTGATTATCTTTTGAATAATTTCATCTATGCTTGGGTAAATTCAAGCAACTTTTTAATTTATACTTAGTGACCTATTGACAGGGCTTCATCAAAGTATGAGCATTACATGCTATTACATTTTATCGTACATGACATGAAGTTAAAATTCATTACAATTCTAGTATCCTAATGCATCAGCAGCATATTGGTGTATGTTATTCTTGCTTTCTTTACTAGACAATGCTATCTGTAATTTACTTAGCATTACAGCTTGTTCTTGGTTTCTTTTGGGAACTAATTTAAATAGATCAAACCACGACCTTATTTCACTTTAAAAGAGTTTTGTTAGCCAGGCTCACTCACAGAAAGATTCAAAGGGTGCAAGAAAAAGCTTAAAAACTACAACCCAGACTCATGAATCTGAGATGGGCAGCAATATAAATTGACATAATAATACATAAATCAATGCTGGCTTTTATAATATCAAACAAACTTGTAAATTTTATATTTACTTTCTAATAGACCAGCACAATGTCTATAAAACAAATATGCTGGGTGCTCATATTAGCCAATAGATAAGAAAAAAGGCAGGATTTCAAGGGAGAGAGAAAAGGAGAAATGTAGCACACTTACTTGCTTGTAATATGTCTCATACAGAGGGTTACCAACAGAGAGCTAAAAAAAAGAGGGAAATGCAAGGTGAAAGTTATTCTCGCACACAGCCAGGTCTATTCATTGTAATGCAGAATTCTACAACTTTGCGGATTGGCGGCGGGGGGGGGGGGGAATAGTTCCACGCAAGTGGTGGTAAAGTGCACAAGCAAGAGGCAGGCACGCGCGCCTGCTGTCCACTACCGGCCCAGTTCCAAAAGGCTCAAGGTCCGGTAGTGGGCTGCAGCCTGAGGGTTGGGGACCCCTGCTTTAATAGGTCCAGCTCTATTTCTGCTTGGAACCTTCTAAAAATATCCCACCACCATTTTATTTTATTTTTGAAGAAATGACTTAGTACAATAATAGGGACAGGTATGAATAAAATTGAAAGGTCTTGCATAGGAATCGCATCAGATCATTTGTAGCTAGCCAGAACAGGTCTAAAGATGCTGCCTACCATCTCAGCTTCTCATTTTCTGACTGCAATAACATATCATTCACTTGCCCTCCAAAGAATTATCAATGGACAAACATTTCTTTCTTTAAACAGGCTCAAGGACAGTTCAGTTGTTTTAAAGGACTTCCCACTGCTCTCTCATTTGAGTTCAGTCTAAATAACACCCAAAAGCAATATTTGGCTTTCTCTGAGAAAGCATACAGTAGCTGCATGGTGATCCAGTAGTGGATGATAAATACAGATAATATTAAAAAATATATTAGTTACTGCATATTCTTCTTATTTCAGTTAATTTATAATGAAAAGGGAAGAAAGACAGCCACCTTGGCTGAGCTTAACAAAGATAGAATGAGACAACAAAGCATTAAGAAGCTATCACTTAGAAACTGAACTAACAATATTTTTTTTCACAAGACCAGGAGTAAGCCCTGAAACTCAAAATGGGAACAGAATGCTATGGAAACAAGAGAGGGAGCACATGGAAGTTCCACTCTTATCCTCAATATGCAATGCTAGAATACCATTATCACACAGTTCAGGTAAACTGCAAAATTGCCACATAATTTCACCCCATCCCTCATTCTGATATTGCTAAGTTACAAACATCCCCATCCCCAAACAATGAATAAGTTTTACTTCTGCTTTCTGCACAATTGGTTGGTATAATTTCTGGTAGTCCTTGACTTGTGTGTATTTTGATTATGTGACCACAGGGATACTGCAATGGTCGTAAGTGTGAAAAACAGTCATAAGTCACTTTATTCAGTGCCACTTAACTTTGAACGGTCACTAAATGAATGGTTGTATGTCAAGGACTACTAATATACACATATGCCTCCCTTCTACAAACCATCTATCTATATTTGACTTCTGTTCTAATCCGCTTCAGACAGCCTGACCAATTATTCGTGATAATGGGAGCTGTATCCCAGATATGTCCTTCTGGAAAGTCTCAAGAACCCCAATTCAGGCTTAACTGAATGACTTTCTTTTATTCTTCTTTACTGCCTGAAAGGCAAACAGAACTCACAGTGTAGGGTAATCAAGAAGAGCTATGCAGCTATCTTCATGATTCCTTCATCATCCAATGTGTAAAATAAAGGCTAACCACATATCATCATGAATACTCATTCTGTTATGCAGAACTGTGGCCTACCATTTGGTTTTAATGCTATGCAAAATCACCAACAATGATCCCTATGGTCAATATCAACAATGTTTCCTCTGGTTCTCTAGCAAGAGACAGAAATCCAAATTTTATCTGCCTTGAAGGGTGGGAAAGAAATGCAAAGTCAAAAAAGATTCTTTTTGCTCAAGACAAATGATAAGCTGTAACTAATAGCTCTGATTAATGGGCAGCCCAGTACAAGTTCTCATCCTACAGAATCCTGGTGTTCAACAACCAATTCTATTTCCCACAATGAACATGTGATATCTTTGACATGTGTGGATGCTACAATCCCTCATACAAAAGCTATCCACATACATCCTCTTCAACAAGTGCTACTCAATAGAGCCTAGACAAAAACTCCTCTTTATCTCTGTAATTGGCAGAGTCTACAGCATCAATAAATTCATCATCTGTGTGTAAACTTGCAGGGAAATACATCAGAACACCAGAAAGTGCCTTCTATAATCTATTATTAGGTAGATAAAAAACATTTGCAAGGCTGGTCTAATTAGGAGCAATACCTCAGCCTATCACCAATTTTCATTATATCAGAAAAAAAATGGAGGATGGGAAAAAGGTCGACATTAAATAATAAAGAGACCCAGAGGATTCAAGGGGGAGGATATTTTGCCTGGGCCTCTTCCTCTGCACGCCCCTTGGAATTTACAAGCCAGAATGAGATGCATCCAAAGCTTCCAGAAGCGCTTGGCTTCAAAACACCCTTTCTGAAAAGAGCAATTTATAACTGACTGGTTGTGCTTGACATCTGGGCTATGCGTGGTTCTGGGCTTTTCTGCAAGCAGAGCCAACATGGAGATACTTTCTCTGCTAGACAGCAGCCATTAACTTTGCAGGAATACAAATCAGCCTGGGCAGAAGCAGTATTCAGGGTTCTAAGGACTTTGGGTCCGTGTCCAAAAAAGGAGCCTGGAAAACAGCACTTGGCATCAGGCATATGATTCCCTCTTGAACCAGAATAAGCTCAGAAGGAATGCTCTTAGCAACATTATTTATTAACATGCATGCAACAAATCTACGCCTTATCTATACGGAGATTGCTGGATTTCCTTTCATATACATAGATCCCTGGATCAGCTTCCCTCCAAGAGAAAGATATAAATGTTTCTTTTTCTGAGTACTCATGACACATTCCATACACCAGAGATCCCTCTGCCACCTTCTTTTATGGCTGAAGGTTTACTGTGTACTATTTCATTTGGGGGGGAAAAGCCTCATTAAAGCCCAGTTACATTCTTAGAATAATTAAAACATCTGTCTCCTGGCATGACTGAATTTTTGCTCAAGAGGTCCTTAGTTAACAATTATCCCTAGGAACCTGTTCCTATTTTTTTTACTAAGAATTGCTGTACACAAACTTCTGACTTTAACCAAGACAGAAGGGAACACACCAATCCTGGATTATGTTTCCCCATGTAACCCTACCAGTCAGAGTTCATCATCCAGGGTTGCATAAAACCCCTCCCTTATTGTGACAGACCATATCCGGCAGAACAGGCAGCTCAGTGTCAGAGGCCATTGTATATTCTCCCCAGCCTTGCACTAAATTCCATTCCTTGCAACATTCCTCCAATCTAGTAAGGAAATTCTTCTGTGGCTGAAGCTGCCTAGGGAACTGAAACTTCCCTTGAACTTCAGTGCAGAATCCAGGCAGCTTCTATAGGCCATTGAGCCACTTTTTAATGGCACCTGAATTAGGCTGCAGGTTATGAGGCCATCAAAAAAGTATCTTCAACTATTGCAGGTTACAGACTATTTTCTCCAAAGAAGATCTGTTGGCACCATGTCTACAAATACAGTCAGGTCCTCAAGACAGTATTCTCCAAGGACTTTGTAATGATTATATTTTAATCCTTAGTAAGTTTTTACATTATGGCTAACATGGCTTTTAAATTTGGTGGCAGTGTGTAGCTTTTTGCCAAATAACTTTATGATGTTTTGGCCTTCTCTTACAAAATGTACAGTATTCCATATGCTATTATTTGACAATGTGATCCTCAGATATATTTTGATTGCTTATATGTCATTATTAAACTGTTTGTTATTCATTGAGAAATACAAGCCCTAAAAAATCCTCATACTTCCCGAGATGGCCACTAAAATGCTGGACAAAGCAGAGCATAAGCTGTGAGGTCTACAGCCTGACTACACCCATCTTTATCTGGAAATGATTTTTATTTGGCTTAATTTCTAGGTTTCTCTCACCAAGCTTGTAATGTTTTCCCCGAAGGAAAGACACCATCTGCTCAAATTGGTCCCACTTCAGTCTTTTGGTTCTGTACTGAGCTTCCCAAATTTCCCAGTGTTTAAACTGAGTAAATTCTCAATGTTCAGTTCTAGCTGGGTTCTACCTCTGGAAACATCCAAGGGTACAAACTGCATCATCTGAGTCCTGCTTTTCTAGGAAAATATGTTTTTGTGGCTTGAATTGGCAGCGCTTAAACTCTTCAGCACCTATTAAGCATCTCTCCAAACAAGCACACCCACTCTATACACAAGCAAAAGCTGTGCAACAGCGGTCCTTCAATCAAATCCCGGCCTAGAGGACTTCCAGCCCCTTCTCTTCTCCACTGTAGCATCCAAGCCCACTATACTCGCGGACAAGATTTCTTTCCAACAGCCCTGTGAGGTAGGCTGGGCTAGGTTACTTGTGTATTAAGAAGGGGCTTCTGGGCCGTGACCCTGAAGGGTGGCGACGGGACCCTCCGCCTCCCAGTCCTGGAGGCAGCATAACTGTCCCCTATCAGGGCTGAGTTGCCTGACCCCTTTCTGGCGGCGAGGACGACTGGCCTTGCCGGTCCCTCCCCGTCAGCGCCCGACGCTCCGTCCTTTCCTGGGAAGGAAAAGAACGGACGCCCCTCCCGCCCGAGAGACCACCTCCCATCAAGGTCGCATGTTTTGTGGGGAGGTGGTGGCTGCCTTCCCTTCAACCGACTCTGCTTCTGACTCACGGCGGGAGTATCTCTGCTTTCTTGAATTGCGACTGCTCTTCCTCCCCTTCTTCCCGCCGCCATTCTCCCTTCTCATCCCTCCGCCGCCCTTCCTCTTGGTTCCCTACCTGCGCGCCGCCGCCGAGGGGGCCGAGCGCCGCCATCTTCCTCCTCCTCCTCCTCCTGGGAGGGGAGCGGCCAGAGACGGACAGGGCGTGGCCACGAGGAGTACAGCAACAGCGAACGCAGGGACAGCGCCACCAGGCGGCCAACCGAGGAAGCGCTGAAAGAATCCCCGCGCAGCGTCGCCTCTGAAGGTCCGCGGAGGATGCTTTGGCCCCTGACTTGCTTTCCTGCTGGGAGGCGCCGCCCTGGGCAGCCTGCCCAGCTCCGCACATGCAGGAGGGGCGTGTGCGGTGCTGCTGCTACCGCCCAGAACAGGCCTTTTCAACCCTTTCACAGATTCTACCCCTTTTAGGATATGGCAATATTAGAGTATTCACCTAGCAAGGAGTCAAAAACTTGATGACCAAAAAAGGGGAAAAAAGTGATACAGGTAGTCCTCAACTTACAACAATTCACTTAGTGACTGTTCAAAGTTACTACAGCACTGAAAAAAATGACTTATGACCATTTTTCACGCTAATGACCGTTGCAGCATCCCCAGGGTCAATCTACATTTGGATGCTTGGCAACTGATTCATATTTATGATGGTCATTGATCCCCTTTTGCAACCTTCTGACAAAGTCAATGGAGAAGCCAGATTCACTCCTCCTTTTATATCCCCTCTTCTCTCCTCCCTCTTTTATATCTTCTCTCCCCCTCCTTCTTTTATATTCTGTTCTCTCACCTTTTTATCTTCTTCCCTTCTTTTATATCCTCTCCTTTCCCCCTTTATATCCTCTTCTCTCCCCCTTTTATAGCCTCTCTTCTCTCCATTCTTTTATATCCTTTCTCTCCTCTCTTCTCTTTTATATCCTCTCTTCTCTCCCCCCTTTTCTCTTCCGTGCACCTCCAGCTGATTCCTCCCAAGGCTGCACTTCTCCGTCTCTCTTTTGCAGTCCCCTTCTCTTTCCCCCCATTGTCTTTTTTTTCCTTTCCCTCTTCCGTCAAAACCTTCTCCTTTTATAGCAAGCATGTCAAACTGCTGGCCCATGGGCTGGATGCGTCATGCTGAAACCACGCCTACCCCATTGCCGGCAATAGGGAAAAACTCGCGATGTTACGTGATGTCACGTGACATCGTGAGTTTGACATGCCTGTTTTATAGCCTCTCCTCTCTCCCTCTCTTTTCTCTTCCATGTGTGCCGGAAGCACTGATCCTGGGGCTTCTGTCTCGCCCCTGAAGAAGTGTGTGCTGATCCTGGGCTCCTGCCCAGCCCCCATAACCCTGCAGAAATGCCGATCAGCTGTAGCTGCACGCACCGATCCTGGGGCTTCTGCCGAGCTCCAACAGCCCTGCAGCTCCATCTGTCTCTCCGTCAGGCTTGTGCGGTGCTGCCGCCACTTCAGCTCATTCCCCTCCTCCACTACACTTGTCTAGAATGGTTGCGTACCACCTACCAGGTGCCAAAGTACCATAGGTGGTACGCGTACCACCGGTTGAAAAGCCCTGGCCTAGAAGACTTCCGAAGCTAGAAAGGGACATTTCTCCCTCCTTCTCCACTTTTTGCATAGGAAGGATTTCTGGGGTAATTCAGAAATAGCAATGAGACACACACACTCTTCCCCTTGCAACCCCGAGCCCCAGAGATAATTTGGGAGAGTTACTGTCCTCTGCCTGCTTCTGGGTTCACACAAACGGGTCTTTGCTGGTGAATGATGGAGATAGGGAAACTAAGTAATTGTGGACTCTCTTTGTCAACAATTGACTTTACTAAAAAAAACCCTTTTGATATCATTCTCAGCTGAAACCAAACAGTTTTCCAAGATATCTGTTTAATCAAACATGGTCCCCAGCCCTTAATATCTTCCACTTGTTAGCTCCAATTTAAATTGAGAAAAAAATCAGAGCTCCTCCTTCTGCGCTACAATCCTCTCAGATTTGTTCTTTTGAGGTGGTTTCTTTTTTGGCATCTTCTGGGTTTTTCTCTGTTTCCTCTCCTTTTCTTTCTCTATTTCTTTCTTGCTCATTGCCTGTTCCGGCTTCTGGAAATTTTAAATGGAAAAAGAAAGGTCACCTTAAGAAAACCTGCTGTCATCTCAGATATCCAGCTGGGCAAATCTATTCCCTTGCAGGAATTTTCTTTGATCTGTTTCCACCCAACTAACCTGACAATTGAAAGAACAAGCTGCAGGCAGAACAGGCTCCGTTCCACGTGCAACAGCTGCTGCCATTGGACAGAGCAAAGAGGCTCCCCTTTTATTTTCTCATCCAGGTGAGAAAACTGTCAGCATCCATCCAGATGTACTGGGAAAGCCATCTCAAACAGCCTTACTGTGTGGCTGTGGCTATTTTGGAAAGGAACCTGCAGAACAATCATAGTGGATTCCCTGTTCCAATATCAGCCATCTAAGCAAAAATAGCTCTTTGAGAAAAGGATCAAGTAATAAAAGAATAATACAAGCACAGAAGGAATCTACGCCTTGGCTGCATTCCAGAGAAGAGATCATTCTTACCTTTGTTTTGCCCCATGTTTCATCACCAAATTTCTTTGCATACTTTTCATCATCAGTGATCAAAAAATTATCAAAAATAGTTCCAGATCTCACCTGCAATTAAGGAACACAAGCCTGTTTATATACATTTGAATCAACAGCTATGTTGCTAATTCTTTTTCATGCAAACAGGAATCTGCTCACTTCAGCCAATGAAGATGGCACCTAATTAACATACGAACCACGAAGAAGCCCAGCTGACCTGCCAAAGATCTAGACCAATGACGCTGATGTTCTCATAAATAGAAAGGCTTGGGTCCGGCACATATTCAGGATTCGCAATCTGGGGATGGGGCCAAATGCCTTTGTAGTTGGGATTTGGGATTTTCCTGGGCCGCCACTCCCCCTGAAATAAACCAAATGTTCTCAGTATGGGCTGCCCAAATGGCCACCCAATTCCTCAAAGTTCACCTCAAAACATGAAAAAGTGGTGCTGTACTCTGTAGAGAGGATTCTTGAGCAGAGGAGGCTGCCAGGTGCCCTGTGCTGCATCATCCCAGTCTTTAGGCTTTTCAGCGCTGTTGTCCACAATGTATTCATCAATATCCCAATCCTATCACAGGGATGAAAAAAATGGAAAGAAAAGAGAAATGAGCAATTCCTGGTCAGCAGGTAAAATCCACTAGCTCTGTGGGGAAAACACTATTTAGTATGTTTAGTGTTTAGTACAGAAAATAGTTTTGATCAACCTTGCCATGTACTACAGTATGCTCTCATCCTGTCAGCCTTGTGCCATAGACCAGAGAAGAAGCACACTCAGAAGTATGGCTCAAGCTTTATTGAAAGGTTACATTAACAAAATCTGCACTTCTGAAAGTACATCTCTTACCCCTCTCCTTTGCAGTCCCAAAAAAATAGGGAGGGTCCCTTTTGAGGTGTTTGCTCGGTTGCCATTTGTCTGACCGCTGTTTAATCTGAGGTTACCATTCCAATCCCATGAAAAAAGAGAAATCTAATTCTTGGACATTCATTCCAACAGGATACCGTAAATATACCACAGTTTTGGAATTTTCCTGTTTCCTTGCTCACAGATGTTTGTCTTCAAAGTCTGAGCAGTTTCTAAAACAATTATATCTAATTCTTATTTAATAGGTTTTGAATGATTGAAAAAAGTATTCCCTTTGATGTAAGGTTAAAGCATCAGGCTAGAATCAGAGAGACCTTGAATCCTAGTCCCACTAAGCCATTAAGCAAACTTGCTAACTTTGGACCAGTGACTGTCTCTCAGCTCTAGAAAGAAGAAAGCAAGAGCAAACCACTTTTGAAAATTGTGGTCAAGAAAACACCAGGGATGTTTGTCAGTTACCAGGAATCACTATCAACTTGAAGATGTGTATATGCAGTCCCCCCCCACACACACACAGAGGATTGAAAATGAAATAATGTGTATGAAAATTCAAGAGAAATGAGAAAGATAAATGCCATAAAATGGATTTAGTAATAATAAATGGAGAAAAATAGAAATATTATGGCTCCAATCCACAATATTGTTTTTATTATGACATTATAACCAGGAGAATTGTGAGACTGCAGCAGGATAAAAAATGAATAATTAAATATTTAAAGGATCTGACAAAAGCAAGTCTCTGAACAAATCCTTTTCTGGACTTGGTTTACCTCATGCTTACCTGGGACAGGCTGATTGCAAAACTTGTCTCTAGGCTGCCTAACTCTTCTGGTTGGCATTTTTCTACTACTTTGCATTGGGCAATGTCTAGAAGTAGCAGAAATAACAAAATAACATATCTACTGGGAATCAGTATTGAGCAAATCCCTGGCATCTTGCTGGAAATGTCCTTACTTAGAAAAAAGAATGGAGTGAGTCAGCAATCCTAAAAGTCAAGAAATGGCCTGTGACAATAAGGTTACATAAACCTTATGAAGAAACTGCTAATGCTATATTTTTTGTCATTATGGAATGTGAATATTAAGTGAGCTTTGGCTGGGCCTGTAGCTCATGAAATGTTATTTCAAGGAACTCAGACAAATTCTAGTAAAAACCTTATAGCTCATAAATGAATAATAAGGGCCCAGCACTTTCAAAGACATAATTATCAACTGCATTATCATAAGAATAATGAAAGGCACAAAGAACTTTAAAAGGAAAACACTAAAAAATGTTAGTAATTATGTTTAACAAAGTTCTGGAAAAAAAGACTGGATGCATATAAGAAATGGAAAGAAGGGTGGGTCACAAGAGCAAACACATACAACTAAGCAGATATGCAGCGATACTGTCAAGAAACCTAAAGCTAATACTGGGAAGAGGCCCAAGTATGTTCCAAACAAGCTGAGGGAGGAAATAATTCAGTAAAGACAAGGAAATGTTCAGGTGAAAAAAAGTGAAATATTCATATTTTGTCTCTTCAAAATTCTGTGCTATTTCCTATAAGTGTAGCTGAGAAACTATCAAGATTCCTGTCCAAGATTAGTAAAGAATTGGTCAGAAAATATCCAGCTACTTTCAATCTGCAGACACCCCTGAATAATGTTCATTTTCTGATGACTACACAGACACTTCCATGTGTGGTTTTTTTTGGAGGGGGGGGGGTAACAGTATTGTGGTGATTTGCTACAGCCATTTCTAATATGTCTTTTTCAAACTCTCAGCTCTGAAATTCATCGGAGATCTCCTGCCCAATTCCTAACCAGGTCTGGCCCTGCTAAACTTCTGGGACCAGTCAAGGCAGGTGGAGTCCTGCCAGTTGCCGTACCATATCCAGCCAAGTAAAGGTCTTTGAGTCTCAAGACAAAATCAGTTCGGTAGCCCATCAAGAGTTAGCATGTCCATCGCAACGTACTATCATATTTGGTGGTCATGTAGAAATGTAAAGGCTTTTTGGATTAAGATTTGGTGGAACATTCAGAAGATTTTTAATAGAAGGATAAAATTTACACCACAGTTATTTTTGTTAGGTATTATTGTAGACTGTGATGGTAAAGAGATTATCTTAATGTTAAATTTTATTACGGCGGCAAGGTTGCTGATTGGACAATATTGGAAGAAGGATTCCTTGCCTACTATAGAAGAATGGTTTCTCAAAGTTTCTCATTTATCAGAAATGGCAAAAATTTCGGCTTATCTGAAAGACCATTCACAAGAGAGATATATTTTGGTGTGGAAAAGATGGGTAAATTTTGTACAGATTAAATATGGGATTAGGAAGTATTATTTAGCTTTTGAATAATTTATAGTTTAAACTGGGTATGGTTGGATTTGTAGTTTTTATGTATTGGAGTTAAAGTACTTTAAATTTTTTGGGGATGTATGTATAGTGGATTGATGTTCATTTAATTTGTATGTTTTTTTTTCTCTTTCTTTAACCCTGTATTCAGCTCTGGGAAGGAGGGGGGAGGGTTATGGGGTGGGAGGGGGGGTATTTTATTGTAAAATGTTTATAAAAATTTTCAATTAAAAAAAAAAAGAGTTAGCATGTCCATTTGAGGGAAGAGAGCTGGTTTTGTGCTCAGGAATTTTACAGACAAGCCACTCTGCAGCAATAGCAGCTTATAGTGCTCTCTTTGGAGGTGACAAGCACTGGCAAATTGTACCAGTGCTAGAAATAACCTGTGCTGCAAAATTTGAAGTGGCCACTATTTATTTATTTATTTATGAGACTTATATACCGCTTTAAGTGCAAGCACTCTCTAAGCCAGTGGTTCTCAACCTGTGGGTCGGGACCCCATTTGGGGTCGAATGACCATTTCACGGGGGTCGCCAAACCACACTGTCCGCCATTTTTTTCCCTTTTCCCTAGCTATCCTACTCCCTCTTATTGGTGGCCACACCCACTTGGGGGTCACCACAACATGGGGAACTGTATTATGGGGTCACGGCATTAGAAAGGTTGAGAACCACTGCTCTAAGCGGTGTACACCAGTAAGCAATGTACATATATATTTACATTGCCCCCAACAATCTGGGTCCTCATTTTACCTACCCCGGAAGGATGGAAGGCTGAGTCAACCTTGAGCCGGTGAGATCTGAACCGCTGACCTGCTGAACACAGTCAGCTAAAGTGGCCTGCAGTACTGCACTCTAACTGCTGCGCCATCTCGGCTCAATAAAGAACAGAAAAGCTAGAACTTCAGTCTTCTAAATAACCAACCTGTTTGTGCTCTGCTACAGAGGCAGCATGCCACCTACAGAGGAACCTATGGCCTGTCAAAGCAGATCCATAGGCAAAAAGGCTCAGGTGAGTGTAGAGTTAATAGAGAGTTCTGTGTAGCTGTCTGCTGCCATTTGTAGTTGTTCTTGTCAGTATGCACTGAGGCTGATGGTTGCTCACCTGAGCTTCTTTGCCTATGGTTCTGCTTTGGCAGAAGCAGGTTCCTCTGTAGGTGGCCTGCTGACTCTGTAGCAGAGGACAATCAGGTTGGTTATTTTGAAGCCTGAAGTTCTAGCTGGGTCCCCCCTCTCTAGTGGATTCTACCACATCTGCCTTGATTCTAGTCAAGCCACAAGTCTCCAACTATCTTAAGCAAACGTATATCTTCAGGGCCAGATTAGTTGACCCCTAACACAAAACAGGGATTTTATGATTTACATGCAAAACAAACTCTGAGAAATTCTGAAGAATAGATCACAGGAATATAAACACATTTATAAAGCAAAACAGAAGAGCCAGGAAAATAAAGACTGATCTGCCCAATTGCAATTACATATTAATGAGAAAGGAATCAATTTGTTACAGTGAGATAGAAACCCTAAGATACTTTTTAGTAAGAGGTAGTGCAGATTTGCCAAGAAAAAAAATCTGCACTTTTTAAAAAAAGCAGTTGTCATGGTTCCGAAAGAAGAAGCTCTTCAAAGAACTTTGAGGCATTGTTTACCTTAAAGAATCTTTAATTGCAACATAGCTTCTGTACATAGAAAAGCCAAAATCTGAATTCTCCTCCCCCAACACACAGAATCAAAGCATAACTCACTCCTTCATTTAACAGTCATTAATCACATTCTCCAATTAGTCTGAAGTGTGAACTTCCCCCCCCCTTATCTCCTCTTATTACAACCAACCTTGAAGAATACTCTACTCCAGTGTTTCTCAACCTTGACAATTTTAAGGCAATGTGGATTTTAAGGCAATGCTGGCTGTGGAATTCTGGGAATTGAAGTCCACATGCCTTAAAATTGTCAAGGTTGAGAAACACTGCTCTACTCAGATATTGTTATGGCTAACTAGTCCCCAAGCACATTCTTCCCCCTCCCCTCCAGCATCATCACATTTTTACTCTAAAAGTAATACACAGGTTAAAAAGAAAATGTCTGCATCTTCATATATTGTCAAGCAAGAACATCTGATGTTAGCAGCATTGACATCAGTTACTAATTTTATTGCAAATACTATTTACATAATGTATTTTAATATTAGCAAAGCAAAAGTCAGAGTCCTTTTTATATCCCAGTAGGCCAACTGACTAATTGCCCATGAAGAACACTGAGAGGCTGCAGTCAGTCCAGAGTGACCAATGCAGACAGTCATGGGTGTGTCTTATGGCATACCTCTGCTCTATGAGCTGCAGTCCTTAGCTTCCAGGTGGAATTAATCTTTGTATATGTATATATGTATACACATAAACAAATATATACATATATATTTGCTTTTCATTTTTTAATATTATTACCCATCCCAGTCATTTATTGTTATTTAATTATTGGCTATTTAAATAAATTTAAGATGTGGTTATCACCCATAGTATAAAACCCCTCAGTGTAGCTCAGTGGTTCTCAACCTTTTTAATGCCGCGACCCCCAACCGGTCGTAAGTCGAGGACTACTCAACCGGTCGTAAGTCGAGGACTACTCAACTGGTGCAGCACCGTTTGCAGAATGGGACTTTTGGCGGGCTCAGCAGGGCAGAGACAGCCTGGACAATTCCTATTGGCTTTTGAAAGCCAATAGAATTAGACTCTATTCAAGAGAGTCTATTCTATTGGCTTTCAAAAGCCAATAGAATAAAAGGGAGTAGAACAGCTAAGGAAAAGGGGAAAAAATGGTGGACTGCGTTGTTTGGCGACCCCCGTGAAATGGTCGTTCGACTCCAAATGGGGTCCCGACCCACAGGTTGAGAACCACTGGTGTAGCTGTTTGAGAAACCTCATTTCCATTTTTTCTGCCTACCCTGTAACAATGGACAAAGTGGGTATGCTGTGGCTTCCATCTTTAAAGCAGCATCATCTGATGGGAACTAGGTGACATGTTTTGTCAGCTGGGGTGCCTGTCCTCTGAAAATTATCTCCCAGATGGTTTCAACAGCCCTCACCCTGCTGTCCTTTAAAATGGAATGGACTTGGTGAAGAACAAAAAATGTCAGCATCTCGTAGGTAGAAACACTGAAGGTACATTCAGCCTGAGAAGACCTAATGGCATTTTTCAACCTTCAAAATGCTATCCCTAAGATGAAGAATGCTTATTCTCTGTTCTCACAAAATCCTACATTACAAGAGAATAGTGTTTGATCAAATGTTAGGACAATTACTTTAATCATAAGATCAATATACTCTCCTTGTGGCTAGCCATTTGTTGGGGATGCCCTAGCTCTGGATTTTTCACATTGGATAGGGGATTATCCACTTCCATCCTAGAGCATCACCTCTGGCTTAGTGTCCTCGGGATCATCAATTTCAGCTTCATCATCCCAATTCTCTGGTTTCTTCACTGCTGGATCATTTATTCTCCTTGGTGTCAAGAAGTCCCAGTCATCTTCTAAAATGCCTGATATCACCATTTTATTATCAATTTTCACTTTATACGTGTGATCCGGTTTTAAAATCAGTGTATATAGGTGTGTGAACCCATCCACCTAAATAAAATGTGGAAAAAGATAAATATTAGTTTGTTTCAACACCTTCAGTAACACTAATTTCAGACAGATGGCCATAATAATGTGCAGCAACACCACACAAGTCTAATAAGTGTGTAAAGTATTCATACAACAGTGTTTGCTCTCTGTAAATCTGCACAGGACTTTACCATATAGAGGTTTTAACCAAATAGCACCTGCATTGTTTGCTGTACAAAATATCACTTATATGTGGTTTTGTCTACTGAAGGATATTTCATTAAAAAAGTATTGTTGAGTCATGCATGAGTCCTGAAAAATTATATGGGCATATAAACATAGTTTTCTTGGCAACAAATTATATTCCTCCATGAGTTTTTTTTCAGTTTCCCAGTTTAGCTTACAAACTTGGTATTCTTTGATTATAGTTAACCAACATCTTTTATCTGACTCTGATGGCTCAAGATCAGAATATTATGGATCACAACTTTTAATTATCATGATTTTTTACACTTACTTTGCAGCGAATTTGTTTCTTTACAGGATAAACTTTATTCTTGTAGTTTAAAATTATGTGGACTTTCTTTGTATCAGAACCACATATATCAGGCCCTGAAACAGATAATGAAGTTTGCTTTTTGTGTTATTTAAAGTATAGAAAATGCCTCTGAAATGCCAATTATTTCAGACTGATAAAATCTTTGACTTTCTGAATAATAAAACTTTCTACCCATCTCCGGTAATAACTGCAGATAAAAATGTAAGAATCAGGATCTTCTATGATTGAAGCCCTAATATAGAAGCTGAAAGGGAGCTCTGGAAGAATTTTAGTAAAGATGAATTTTAATTATTAATTATAGCTTTATACCTTTGCCTAGGATTCCTCCTTATTAACTTTGGGTCTTAGTGAAAAAAGTTATTTTTTTACATGATTTTAGGCAAGTTTATCAAAAGCAACTCACCAAACATGATGTAGTAAAGAGACTCCCCGTTCATATTCTTTTGGTCCAGACTGGAGGGAAATATTTTCACATAACCACCACCACAGTCAATTTTCTGTTCATGCTTTACTGTATATTGAATTACCAATGATTTTCCTTTATTGCTGAATGGTTTAAATCGTGATGAGATGGCATAAAACTTTAAATTTTCAGTTGTCTGCAGACCTAGAGTATATGAGAAATCATTTCACACAGACATCAGAATTGTACATAGAATTGCCAAAGTGCTTGGATTATCGTAATAATTAGAAAACAATAAAAGCATAGCAGCTGTCCCTAATGTGAGGAAAAGAAAGAGAGTACAAATATCACATTTCAGACACTTATATTGGAAATGGAGAGTAAATCTTTTTAAACCTTCATGTTTTATGGTATGGTAATACAATATCTTTATCTAGATAACAATACAATCTGCTGAGCAGGGTGAGGCAATAAATAAATGAAGAGAGGGAGGGAGGATAGGTATTCAAGCAGAATAACAGAATAAGTTGGAAGGGACCTTAGAGTCTTCTAGTCCAGGGCTTTTCAACCTTTTCACCCATTGTACCACTTTTAGGATATGGCAACATCCGAGTACCACCAGTCGCCTAGCAAGGTGTCAAAAACTTGATGACCCCCCCTAAAAGGAAAAAAATGATAAAGTACAGGTAGTCCTCGACATACAACAGTTCGCTTAGTGACTGTTTGAAGTTACAATAGCACTGAAAAAAGTGCTCCCTAAGCCACAGCTGAGCGAGACACCTGCCTGCCTACCCGGCGGAGCTCTTCCTCCTGTCTGAGGTTTTTATTGTTGTGAGCATTTCTGTTGAGGATTGGCAGCGGGAGTGGGGTGGGGGAGTGTTTGGTTTTTATTCCCCCCCCATCTGCTGGGTGGTTGCAGCAGGTGTTGGTCACTTCACATGACCCTGGGACACTGTGACCATCACAAATATGAATCAGTTGCCAAGCATCTGAATGTAAATCATAAGACCCTGGAGATGCTGCAACATTCCAGCTGATCGGTGCTTCTTCTGGGCTCAGCAGAAGTGCCAGGATCAACGCCAGGCTCCAGCTAGAGCCTGGAGCTGATCCTGGCGCTTCAGCTGAGCCCTGACAGCCCTGCAGCTCCAGCCATCTCTTGCTCAGGCTTGTGCGGTGCTGCCACTGGTTCAGCTCATTCCCCTCCCCTGCTACCACTTTTCTAGGATGGTTGCGTACCACCTGCCAGGTGCCAATGTACTACAGGTGGTTCCCCTTCCACTGGTTGAAAAGCCCTGTTCTAGTCCAACCCTTTGCTCAAGTAGGAAACGTATAACATTTCAGACAACGATTGTTCAATCTCTTTAAAAACCTCCAGTGTTGGAGCACCCACAACTTCTGGAGGCAAGTCATTCCAGATAGCCCCCATTTGTGTATATAGGACTATGATCCTGAAATTAGCAGAAATGACCTCTGAATTAGAACCAAGGACAGATGGGGAGAAGACAAAAGCATACTCTCATGACTGGCTCTTAGTAGTTCTAATCTGTGTGTGAATTTTTTAAAAAATCTTCTAAGGAGCAGGAATCACATCCAAATATGAACATCCATATAAAATATTATGAATTTCACATTAACTCCAAACCTTTGTCTGCTTCACGATCACCATAGAAATTTCCAGCTGTCACCCTAAATTTTCCATAGTTGGATTTATGCTGAGAGACCACCCATCTCTCCTTCCATTTTGCTGTTAACAAAAATGAAAATATTTGTCACCAAATGGAACTGTTAATAATAGCAAGCCAGGGACCAGAAACAAAACCAGAGACAAACAAAAAAAGTAAATACAATACACAAAAGCAGTGCTTTTTTTGTAAAAAAAAAAAAAAAAAAAGGTGCCGGAACTCACACACATCATACAACCCGCCTTGCCTACTCTACAAGGTTCCATCCAAAAAAGGTGCCAGAATTCCGTTCTGGGCGTTCCATGAGAAAAAAAGCTCTGCACGAAAGGCCGAGTGCTAATGATAGGTATAAAAAATTGGAGTGGATAGATAACACATACATATTAGATGATCAAAAGTAGTACATACATGTATTTATGCACCCATCCATGTATGTGCAGTCATTGCAAATTTGGACAAAAATCAGATTAAAATGACAAGCACTCAACAAGTAAAAAAAACATAAGACGTGGAAATGGAATTCAAGAAGAATGCAGTCAATGACCAAGTCAAACTTTAGATGCTTAATTGTTCTAAATCAGCAACGACTCTTTGATGAAAAGAAACTAGCAATTAAATACAGGTTACAACCACAAAATAATTTTTGATCATCCACAAGACCACTGTTTTTGCAGCAAAGTCTCAACATGACTTTCCTGCTGAAAGTGGTTACAACTGCTACAGAGTAATTGGAAATCACCTATTTGGTAGAGAGAGAAGAAAAAAGGAAGTCACACAGGGATCATATTACATTATTTTTGAAACATTGTAACACGATGTAGAATACTTATTTCATTCTATAGAGGTCTGAATTGCTCTACTATATTACTATATTATTATACAACAGAAGCGAACATAGCAGGATCCTTGGTGCTCTCTGAAATAGTTGTTTGCTTGCAAATATACCAACCAGGTAATATCATTAGTGGGAGTGAGTGTGGAGTTTGCTCCCTGTTTATATATAAAAGCTTACCCTGCCAGTTTTGGTGGGGAATGTTTTCTCCTTGGTAGTTCCTTGATTAGGGTATTGTTTTCTGTTTATTTGCCTAGGGCTAATCCCTGTTTATCTAGGTGTTGGCTGCTGAAAGGATATGTTTTGGTGTTTTTGTTTCCTTTGTAATTTTTTTATTGTCTTTTGAATTGTGTGTAAATATGATTTATTTCTATGTGTCTACTGAAGGCTGATTTGTCTGAATGCCAAACTTCCAGAAATTCCTCAATGTTTTTGCATTTAACTTGGTCTAAGTTGCTCAGTTTCCTAACTGAGTCAATTAAAAGCTAAAACGAAAAAAAAAAAAAGTAGAATACATCCTCTCCAGCAACCAACACCAGATAAGCCAGGATTAACTCCAGACAAACAATCAAGCAAAAAACCACATCCCCATCCAAACTGATGGGGAAAGCTACTGTATATAAACAAGGAGCAAACCCCATACTCACTGCACTGATGTTACCTAGGAGGGTAAAGAAATGTCTATAAGCAAACAATCCAGCTCAGAGATTAGTAAGGACTCCACTGCTGTATCATCCTCAAGATCTAAGTGACAAATATTTACCCAATGATTTTTCTTTTGTCTTGGAGATTTATCTACATTTTAATTAGTTGACTGTTTAGCTAGCTAGGAAATCCTTTAATAATGAAAAAAAAAACCACTCTGAAAAATGGAATATGCATGAAAGCCTTTGAAATGAATAAAAATCCCATCTCTGGATGGGGCTGCTATGTGTTTGTGTTATTACATTTATGGGTGGCCAAAGATATTGGTAATCCCATTTTTCCTCAAGGAAGCCCAATTTGCTGTGAACTTGAAACTGAAACAAGTAAATGTCATCCATCATTCTTTATTCCATAGTCAATAAAGGACCCTTGATGTTGATTCTGATTTAACTAATTCATGAAACAATAACACAAATGAAAATGACATGAACATATTTTGTTTCTAATACGGGAACAAAATCAGGAAAATGGTATTCCTAATTATTTTGTAGTACACAAAATAACAAACAATAACTGCAATCAAGATTTTCTGACTCTCTGAATAATTTGTCACATTCTTCTTGAGCTATCTTCTTTTCTAGATGTCTTCAGTCTGATGCATTTCTCCTCACAAGTATGAGTTTCAGCTCTCTCCAGAGATATTGAAGACTAAAAACTCCAGTTAGCAAACTCCAGTTTGGCTTTTTCATGTCTTTTTCTTTCAGAAGGGGGAGTCTTCCTAGGTCTTCTACCATGGAGCCACTTTCAATCAGATGGTGTAAGAAATCAGCCAGGGTCTGTTTTGAAGATCCTCCATTCAATGACCCTTCTGTTCAATCCTATCAACTTTCCTCTTTTAGCCATTGTCCAGGAGGGTGGGACCTTAGTCCCAGGAACTTCAAACTTCTTGATAATATTAGCAAGCATGGTTACAGGAATATAAGACTCTTTGGAGATAGTTTTACAGCCTTTACCATGCCTAGCTATTACTGTACTTTTTTCCTTTCCTCCTCATACAACTCTCAGCTTTTCTTTCGCTTGTCTTTATTAAATATGTTGTACACAATGACACAAAACAAGCTGACTGATTATGAGATAAAAGGCAGCTGTGATACTAATGAAAGTAGTCTCGAGATCAATAAAATCCAGTATCTTTTATCTTTTAATGGTACCAGTAATTATATTCACACATTTTTGTTCTTTAATTATTTACAATATGTTTAGTAATCCATCAAATGCAAAGTTGTCTGTTCTATAGACGATAAAATAAAGGATGCCATTTTCTTGCATCAATTTCAGCTTATTTTACCATAAACTGGGATTCTTTGGGAAAAAAAATTGAAAGGGTACCAATACTTTTGGCTTTGCTTGTATAACCTGCCTTCCTGATAACTCCAAATGCTTTAAACTTTCTCCTTTCACAAACTATATGTCAGATTGGGCTGAGAAGTAATATCTGATCCAATATGAGAGGGAACACTCTCCCCTCCCTGTCCACTATCTTAATCCTTCCACATTTTGCACAATATCACATCCATCACATTTAAGCTAGGGTTAATGGTTCTTCGGCCTTTGCAGCCCAGATCCGGTGGCTTCATTTAAGAGAGCAGGGTGTTAAAAAAAGTATGTTTACGTAAAAGAGACTTTTAATGGAAATACTATTTCACTGTTTCAATGTCCTCACTTTTGATAGTTTTAACTTGTAAAAGTCTGAGGCTGAGTTCCTATGGCACACATAGACAGGTCAGCAAAGAGCTAATACAGGTATCCTCGACTTATAACAGTTCATTTAATGACCGTTCAGTTACAGCACTGAAATGTGACTTATGACCATTTTTCACACTTTGTCCATTACAGCATCCCTATGGTCATGTATTTTACATCCAGCTGCTTGGCAACTGATTTATATTCATTATGGTTGCAGTGTCCTGGAGTCAGTGATCCCCTTTTGCAACCTTCTGACAAGCAAAGTCAATGGGGAAGCCAGATTCACTTATCAACCATGTTACTAACTTAACAACTGCTGTGATTCACTTAGGAAATGTGGCAAGAAAAGTCGTAAAATGGGGCAAAACTCACTTGACAAATGTCTCACTTAGCAATTTTGGGCTCAATTGTGGTCATAAGTCGAGGACTATCTATATATTCGCACACGTGGCTATTAACATTGTGACTCAGCACCTTGCCGGAACTCAGGCCCTTGGCTCATTTTTAATCCAAATGGGCAACCTTTAAAATGGGTTAAGGAATTATTTCGCCCTAGTCACTTGCCGACCTGACCCCGCCCTTTGTCCCGCCCTTGCTGCTACTGCCACCACCTCCGTCCAGAAACTGCTCCCGGAAATAGACCGTGCCGTGGACTGGCAGAGGCTGAGCTAAAACCAGAATCAGGGCGAGCAACAGCGATCCCATCGAAAGACAGCAGCGAACAATTATTGCTGAGGCAGCAGCTGCCGGAGGCCAACGACTCTAAGCTTCCGACTCCGCGCGCGTGCAGAAACGTTCGTTCATTCCTAATTGCTTACTTTCCCGCCTTTTCCCCGGGAGTTGCTCATTGGGTGTCGTTAGGGGTCCTTCCTCTGATTGGTCTTTTGCCTTCGAGCACCGCGCACGGTGTTTTTTTGTTTTGTTTTAATCGCCGATTAGCTATTGGCTTGCAACCTCCGGCCAATGAGGGAGTCCTGTTAGGATGGCTCTGGACGAATTAGGATTGAAGATACTGGTATATGCAGTTGCTAAACAACGCGGCGCTCGGTCCGGTGGAGACGGACGCGATCCTGCGGAGCTATGCGGAGGGGCGGCTGGCCGGAGTTTACTCGGGCTGACGCCCTCTTGGCGGGGAAGCGTGTCGTCGGGAGACGGAAGCAGGTGATAATGACGAGGCTGTTTTACCTTAACGTGCTAGTCCATAAACAAGCACCATCAATCTCGGTTCTAAATCTAAAATCTTACTTGATTTGTAGGAGCAAGAAGGGATTGGCAAGAGCAAGCCAACCATCCAGGCCTCCAGTAGCAGCACTCGCTGGCTTTCCGTTTTCCCCACGGACAGTGACTCGAGTAACCTCTCCAATCCGAGCAGTCCTTGCGTGGGAAGGGAAGGACTGGAAAATGTGGGTCCTGCTGAGACCACCCGACCGGCACAGCCTGGCAGCCGGTTCCTCAAACAGAAACCACAGAATGGGGACGTGGAGATCCAGCAAGCGGGGCACAATCCTGTCACGAGGGTGGGGCTCAGTGCTGACTCCAAGGGGAGATCAAATGCCATCCTCAGAAAGTTGGCACAAATAGAGAGTAAGATCCAGAGCCGGAAGACCAAGCAGAGCATCGAGCAGATACCTGTGTTGGATAATGAACTCTCATTGAGTGAATCTAATGACGATTTTGAATTGAGGACAAGCGGTCTGAAGTTCCTGAAGAAGACAGCTAGGCTGAAGGAGAATGTCAAAGCTCAGACGAAAAGTGTGACTCTTGCAGACATAACTGGTGATAATGAGGAAGATGTAGATAGATATAGACAAGAAGTTTGCCCAAAATCCCAAAGACAGGAAGATAAATTCAAATTCAAACCTAACAGAAAGGTAACTTCAGCTCTTTTTATCTTGCTGACTTGGACTGATAACTATTGGTGAAGGGGAACATGACCCAACTTCTCCATGTTTATGTTTCTCAGAGTTGGAACTTGTTGACAAGTACAGGTAGTCCTCAACTTAATTGACCCCCAAATTTCTGTTGCTGAGAAATTTGTTAAGTGGATTTTGCCCCATTTGGTAACTTTTCTTGCTACATTTGTTAAGTGAATCAATGCTAAATTAGTAACGCAGTTGTTAAATGAAACTGGTTTCCCTGTTGACTTTGTCAGAAGATTGCAAAAGGTGATCACATGACCCCAGGACACTGCAATTGTCATAAATGTGAGTCATTTGTCTCACTCATAGATATAATGTTCACAGATTCTTTATGCTTTGTTTCATCTGAAAAAACTTCTATTACAAATGAATTATTTTGAAGACCTTTATTTTGGAAACGTGGAAAGTGTTTAGTTCTTTCAGTATCACAGAATCCCAGATTTGGTAACATATCCTAATCTTCTTTCTTCCCTCCCTGCTTGTTTCCCTTCCTTTGCATTAATTCATCCTGATCCAGTTGCTACCAGAGACATCTTCCACTTCAAGATCTCTGCCTGAAGAAAGTCAAGTGAACGGACTTCTATCCCATTCTCCCTCTTCACCAAACAGGGATACAAGAGCAAGCCATGTAGCTTCCTGTTCCTCCTCTCCATCTATGAAAGACAGTCTAGCAGATACAATAACCCATAACAGGAGCTCCAATTACCAGAGGAAATCTCTTTCTGAACGGAGTATTGTCCGATCCTTGGATGAGTTGTTCTCTGATGTGGCTGATATACATAATGATATTTCCAGCAACAGTGGTGAGTTAAACAGATCACTTTGTCATGGCACGCTCTTTGGAAGGAGTAAAAACTTACTGTGGTCCCAAAGTTGCTGAATTGTAATTTACTGTATTTGGGTTCAGCAAACTATCAAGTTCCCATCTGTGTTTACTGTACAAAAGTAAATAGATCAGTTGTCCAGAGTCTCTGGAGAAATAGCACAATTGACCTTTAAGATTATTTCTTTTAAGAAAAAGGGGCATCTCAAAGTAAAAGATAAGCAATAGTTTTTAAAAAGAGCGGGAAACAATTTGACATTTTTCTCCAAAGGTTGTCCTTGGAGAAACAGGTACTGGCAGTCTTTGGTTTACATCCATTTGTTCAGCAATTGTTCAGTTAGGGCAGTGCTGAAAAAAATGGACATATGATCAATCTTTGAAGTTCTGTTTGTCACAGCACTTCCGTGGTCATGTGATCACAATCCAGGCACTTGTAGGCCTGCTTCACGATTACAGTGATAACCCAGGGAGAGTCATGGTCATGTAATCACCAATTGAAGCCTTCCTTGACTTCCCACAAGCAAAATCCATGGGTTAAGTTCCCTGAATTTTCTGCACTTGCACCATGGCTTTCCTTAATTTGTAAATATCCTACACCTGTGCTCCCCTATCCCCTGCAGCACCCCCGCATTCCTTAGATTGCTGCTACCTCCTGCTTAACAACCCATGCTCCTTGGGGTTACAGAGGCAACTGGGACTGCTTGGATTCTCACTAAGTGATGCAATTATATAACATCACACTTTGCAACTGTATCACTTATCAACAGCAATCGTCCCAACTGCCATCATTACCCTAGAACTAGTTGTACTTCAGAATTATGAAAATAAGATGAATTTTATGCAATATGATATTTTCCGGCACTAGAAACATTTCTAGAACTGTACTCCAATCTCAGAAAACTAAATTATTAGCATTGCACTTAAATCCTATGCATATTTTTAGCTTGGTGTTCCCTCCCAGTTTTGAGCTGCAACTTATAAAGCCTGGCTAAAATAGAAAAGCAGAAGAAAGCAAATGTTGAAACGCTTTTTGTGGAAATCATGACAAAATTAGCCAGATATCAGTAAATAAATAACTTGGCCTTCTTATAAGACACGAGGACATGAGTTCTATCACTAGATTACCCTAAGTGATTGTTTCTTTTTGCTGTAGATTTCAGAGTGAATATTTTGAGCCTGGATGAACTAGAACCTTGCCAAAAAACAGAATTAAAAGAAGAGGTAAAGCAACTCTTGTGGTTTCAATAGGAACTAATAATCTGTGCATCGGTATTAGTCTGTCACCCTAGAGCCTTTATTAAGGAAGCAAAGATTCTGGACTGTTGGGTCATAATTTTTTCTGCTAATTCTGTCAGAAAAAAGCAGCCTGTTATTCTGACTAGTGTGTAAGCATGGAGGAATCTGTAACATCTGTTCATTTTTTTTCGAAAATAAATATTACAAAGAAATGTGTTCTTTTTTGCTTGCTTAGCTTCCATTTTGTGCTGCAGTCTGATTCATGCTGATAGAAAAATATCTTTCTCAGGTAATACAAGCAGTTGAGAAGTCAAACAAGAACTTAAGAGGAACAGTTCTGTCTCCTGCTAATCCCCAAAGCCTCTTTAAAACCTCAGCTGTGTCCTTGGAGGAAGAGGAAAACCTGGAAGAAACTGAGATATCTGAGCAGCTAAGCAGCAGTTCTGCTGGATATTCCCCTTGCAAGGAGGAAAGCCTCAACGATACTGAGTATTCGGAAGATTTTGAGCCCTCATCATTTTCTCCCACATCTAAGGAAACAGGAGGAGAATCGTCTTCTGAAAAGTCAGATGACCTGTTGGGTGCCTCAGTTCATTCCATCCAATCTAATTTATCTTCTCCCTGCTGCCCTTCTGTGGCACCTGAGGGCACCAAAGCCATAAAGAAGATAGAGGTGAAAGAAGCAGCTGTTCAGACCGGTTCCTTCTCACTTGCCTATCATAGGTTACAGTGTAAGTCAGTCAGCATGGGGTAGATTAAGATGCAAACTGGTTTTCAGAAATGGTGCAGTTGCCTTGTCCCCTCTGCTATGAAGTGTCTTCTTTTCCCTGTCACATAGATGATGTTCCTGTTGGCCATGCAATACCACAAAGCTCTGCTGAAGCTCCGTGTGTTAGCAGCCATACATTGAACATGGAAGTCATAGAAGGTAATACCTCTCCGTGCCCCTGCTGAGCACCATCCCTTATTTTACTTAACTTTACAGAGAGGCACCTCATTATGGAACAAAACTGTTACCGCTCCTCCTGATTGGTCATTGTCATTTAACTAATTTGTAATGTAAATGTCATTTTAAAACCTGTCAACCAGGTGCGCTCTGCAACCCTGGTTATACCTGAAATCCTCTTAAATGAAGGTAGCAAGCATTGAGCCAATGCTTGCAAAATCTGAAATCCATTGAGACATATTTCCTCCCTAAGGGGTGATTCCATCCATAAAGATTATCAGATGCAAATATCTTAAGATTTGAAGCATATCTGTGATCAATCTGCTCTTCCTGAGAGGGACCTAGTTATAGCCAGTCAGAGCAATTAAAACTATTCTTATATCTTTTTGCCTTCTGCAGCTCTCTCAATATACAATCCATCCATCTCTGCTTTGAATAACATGTTAAAACAAAACTTGCTGCTTATTCAGCAGTCTATAGAGATCAATCGACATCTTCATGCCTCCTTTGTTGCATCGCTGGAAGAGGAGGAATACCGCTATCACACCTTGGAAGAAGCCAAAATGGTAATTGTTAGATTATGTGCACATAAAAAATACCCACTTCGTAGCTTTTCAAAGCTAAATTTATTGTTTTATTCTTGCATTCTGAATCTGTGACACTAAATATCCAGAAATGGAATCTTAAATAAAAATGTAAATAATGCTGCAGGTACTTAAGTCCTCCACTATCATTCATTCCTGAGATCTAATGGGCTGATCTAGAAAGGTTTGCGTATCCCACATCTTGTACTTAGGACATGTAAGGGAAATGTTTTATATAGTAAGGGGATGCCTCTCTTAATCTGTAATTTAGGTAAATTAGCTTAGTTGCTTTATCACTGATAAAACAAAACCTCTATCACTCATAAAACAAAATCACTGATGGGCTAAGCTTCAGTAACAATAGCTGCAATTTTTAAATGGTAAATTTCAGCTCATAAACAACAAATTTTAAACAATTTAAAAAAATTTTAAATCCACACTTTTAAGAAGTTATTCCTAATTTCATTTTTGGTTTGGTTAAAAATAAAAGCAAATATTTTGTGTACATAATAAAAATAATTAAAGGCAAAGGAATGTGTGTGTTAAATTGTTCCAGACAATATTAACAAAAATTGTTCATTTTTACACTGCATTTGTAGTCTCCATATTCCATTGTTCATTAATATGTAGCAGCTAAGGCTGTTCCTTCAAATCTAGTTTAAATTTGCTTTTATTTTATACAAAACATCTGTATTTTTAAAAAAGTACAGGGAGAAAGCATATTCATGCACGATGCTACTCAAATCTAGTCTGCTTAATGATGATGAGTGATGTTCCTAGGAAGCCCAAACTAGTGTTGAGGATGAGGGTAAAAATTCTGGTTCTAGTAATGGACTAGATGAGGTTTGACATTTTCTTAATAGGTGGTTTGTTTAGGCCAGGGGTCTTCAAACTTGCCCTTTTATGACTTGTGGACTTCAACTCGCAGAATTCCTCAGCCAGGCATGCTGGCTGAAGAATTCTGGGAGTTGAAGTCCACAAGTCATAAAAGGGCCAAGTTTGAAGACTCCTGGTTTAGGTCAATGTTTCTCAACCTCAGCAATTGTAAGATGTGTGAACTTCAACTCTCAGAATTCCTGAGCCAGCATGTTGAAGACTGCAAATCTTAAAAGTTACTGAGGCTGAAAAACACTGATCTAAACATTAGTTTAGCTTGTTCTGAAAGAGGTTTTGAAAAATAAAGTGCTCATTTAAAATGCTTTTAGATTAGGGATTGGCAAGCCATGATCCCATTTGCCATCTCTGGAAAGGGTTAACCAGTTTTACCCTACACACAGTTGCAGCCAAATAAATGAAACCAAATCACGCCAGTCATGACCTATATACACACTCCACCCAAAAAGTTGTCTAGCTGTGTTTTAGAGCTTTTTCTTTGGAGGGACAGGTGTCCTCTGTATCACATAGCACTTCTAACAGTTTAAGGTATTGTGACAATTACAGGACTGCTGGAATATAGAATTTGGCTTCAGGCTGTACCGTCGTAATCTCTTGCCTTGATTAGTGCAACACATTATGCATGTGTCTGCCTCTGAGGAAATGTGGAAATTTCTTAGTACAATAGAGAGTAATTGGAGCTAGACTGTTTTTATTTTCATTTTGAATTAATTTTACATGAGCTTCATTACATTAAAAGTTAATTTCTGGTTCCAATTCAAAGTGCTGGTGTCCTATAGGAACAATAAGAATCTTCCCAGATTTCTTAGCCAAACTTATCTCCTAAGGATGAGTTGGGATAAATGACTGACCTGAAGTTTTAGAATGTACTATCCAGCAAGACACTTTTTGGCCACACATCTTTCCAGTGTGAAGACATTTTGTTACATTTGGATATTTTATTTTATTTTAAAAAATACTGATATTAATAATTTACATTGGGGTGAGAATGTTCTCGATAGTTTCCCATCACGTTACTATAGTTTTAGATCCTGCTTAGGTTCATCAATTTCATATTTGTGGTTTCAAAGTGTTGCAGTTTTAGTTTTGAAGATTGGCAATTTTTTTTTAAAAAAAAAAATACATTGAGCTGGTTTAATCTTTTAATACTAAAGACAATTCTAGGATTGGTGTGACTGCAGCCTCAATACATCTCCCCCTACAAAAATTCAAAATTTCAACTGCCCCGATTATATAACGGTCAGAGTAAAGAAAGCTGTGGGCAGGGAGTGGTTTAGTACATTATCTGGTTTTTATCTGGCTTTCTTTCTTGCAGTATATTCAACAGCACAAGCCCCTGCCTCTGACTATGGAACAAGCCTTGCAAGAGCTGAAAGAACAAGAACAAATGGCTTCTTAGGTTCATTGCTCCTTTTCAGGCCCGTAAAAAAATGGACGGCACCAGAGTTTTTAGAAAGAAGGCTACAGTAGTAGTTTCTTCAGTCAAGCACAAAGTCTTGGGAATCACAACTTGAAATATGCATTTAGCTGGATTTTTGAAGAGAAACCTCAACAGAGAGTTTCTTTACCGCATTTTGATGTAATTATGCAATGTACAATTCAGTGCTGCAAATTAAAGTCAATCTCTAAACCTTCGTCTACATTGGCAGTATTAAATGAGACTGAGAAAATATTCTGCTGCTGCATCAGCTATTAATAAATCTCATCCTGATATAGAAAAAAGTTTTTATTGGAAGGCAACAGTAAATACAAGATGGTAGCTGACTCATGACAGAAAGGTTGAAAGATGAATAAATTTCACAGCTACAGGAAATCAGTCTACAACAGTTGCTACCATGTCAAAATGGATGGCTGTGAAAGAACAGTTCTAGACAGGTAGGAAAATGGTTCTTTCAGTTTGCACAGGGCAAGCCTTAGATCACTTAGAACTGGCGATCTATGGGCACCCTCGGTTACAAAAGGTATTTTCAGACAGGGCTTCTAGGAACGTTTCATATTTTGAAATAAGCAAGGAAATGCGATGGTGCTACAGATGAGTCAGTCTCCAGCACTCCTCTTAATTCTTAAAAGGATTAAGATTTTATATACAAAAATATAAAAGGCCTAAATATTTTTTTTTCTTGTTACAAATCCTTAAACATCTAGAAGTAACTGTTGAGTGGTTAAGCCCTCTGTTCTGGATGGAGCTGTGATGGCTGCAGAGGGGTATCTTGGGGGTTTAGAATGTACAGTAGATTCTTGATTCATTTGCCCAGTACTTGGTAGCTATCTGGCTTCCTCCACTTGAAACACCATTAGCCTTTAGGAAAAAAATATAATTGTCAGAAAAATATAAATTGTAAATTGGGGAGCTTGAAAACGCTTCTGAAATGATCAACCCCTTTAGTGCTAAAAAAAATCCAGTTTCACACTTGAAATGAAGTTTTGATTTCAAAACATTTTGCATACCTGTACATGCTAGAAATTTATATAGCTAATTCAAAGTGAAAGATTTGCTATTGGTTTGCACTGCCCCCAATTTCAACATATGCAGTTGTTACTGGGCATCTTTCAAATGCACCCAAACTTAGTCCAAACATTAAGAACTTAACATTATTCTTAGAAAGGTAGATACTTTCTTTTTATTTCTTTTAAATATGCACACACACTACATTCAAAAAGACAAAGATGGTTTACAGCAGCACCTTGCTGTGCTGCTTGGTAAACATCAGTACCAAAAGCAACCAACACAAGTTCCTAAAACAAGAATTCCCTTTTAGCCGAAGGCTTGCTAACCTTATGGAAAACATCCAAAAGTTTATTTACCCTAATTATTGTTAATCTCCTACACTGGGCACTTACTTTCATCTCTGGCCTTCATACGAGCAATAAAGGAATAGCTTTTGTTCCTGCGATAATTCTCATAGGGATCGTCTAGGGATACTCCCACACCCTTATACTGATCCCATTTGTCTCTGATATCCCCTCCTTTAATAGGGTCCTGGATCCCTTGCTCCTTGGCACCCAAGCCCCCAGATCCACTCCATCCTGAAAAACACAGAATAGCATGATCAACCACACAAAAATATCCCAGTTGCCAACCAACAGAATCATGTCTAGGTGTTCACTTCCAGTTATTCCAGACCAATTTTGCTCATTCCATTTACAGATCTGCCTCAGGAAAATTCTTCCAGTAGAGGAAATCCTGTATAAAGAAGTGGATTCAGGATCCTGGATAAATATTTCACAAAGTAGGCTAGGAAAATACTTGGAAGACTTAGGCTTTTTTGCAAACTAGAGTAAAATTGCAATTCTTGCCATTATTGGCAAAATACAGGTAGTCCTCGAATTAATGAATGTAACGGAACCCGTCCATTCCATTTGTAGCTTGAGGATTCGTAGGAGTGAATCTCGTACCTTGAATGCGATTTGCTCCCAGCTTTTGCCTACGCATTCGCTAATTTAATGTGTGGGCGAATGCACAGCTCGCTAAGTGAACATGAGGTATCTCTAGGTGGGGAAGGCTGTGAGGGGGCCTACTGCTTCCGACCACCCAAGGCCTTCCCCGACCCACAAAATACCTCATGCTCCCTCCCCTAGGGGCCCACAATTGCTCCCCCCCATCCTGCCACTCCCGGTCACTTACCTTGTGAAGATCTGTCTCCTCTCCCACCTCTGTTTCTTTCTCTGCTCCAGGCAAGAGCAGAGGGAGTCTCCGAGGCCCAGAAAGGACCTCCAGAAGCACATGGCCACCTCCCCGGTCTCGGTTCTGGAGCCCCACTGAAGCGTCTCCCAGAGTCCTTTTTGGGTGGCAGCAGCTGGGGAAAGGCCTCTGATACCTGGACCGGGTCTCTGGAGCCCACCTGAAGTATCCCCCAGTATCATTTCCGGGGGGCAGCAACCCAGAAAAGGCCTCCGACACCCAGAAAGGATGCCAGGGGACGCTTCAGCAGGGCTCCTAAGGCACGATCCGGCATTGGAGGCCTTTTGCAGGCCACTGCCACCCAGAAAGAAAACCGGGGAACACTTCATAGTGGGGCTCCAAAGGCCCAATCTGGGTGTTGGAGGCCTTTTCAAGGCCGCTGCTGTCCGGGAAGGGGGATGCTTCAGTGGTGCTCAGTTGGCCTGTTCTGGGCCTCAGAGACCTCCTCCAGGTCTCCGAGACCCAGAACGAAGGTTGTGGCGATTACATGCTTCCGGAGGTCTATTCTGGGCCTCGGAGCCCTCCTCCAGCCCAGAATGAAAGCCAGGGGAGGGTTTTGCTTGCCTCCAGACATCTGATCTCCTCCACCTTCCATTCTGTTACAGAGAACAGAGGGCTAAACTACCGTGAGATCACACAAGATGAGTGTGAGATCTCACACCACTGATCTCACATGATCTTGTGTTACTTTAGGCCTCCATTCTCTGCAAACACACTGAAGGAAGCAGTGAAACAGCCAAGAAAGCGAAGAATCTCTCGATCTCTTGATCTCCCTAGGCCAGGGGTAGGCAACCTTGGCTCTTTTATGACTCATGGACTTCAACTCCCAGAATTCCTGAGCCAGCTATGCTGAGGGGACAGGGAGAGGTTTCCAAGCTGAGCCATGCTGGCTCAGGAATTCTGGGAGTTGAAGTCCACGAGTCATAAAAGAGCCAAGGTTGCCTACCCATGCCCTAGCTCTAGTGAGACCGGTGAGGGGGAGGGAGGGACTAGCCATTGTGAATGTTGCAGTGCCACTGCGATCATTTGTAAGGGAATCTCCCATATCAAATATCGTGTGCTGTTTTCTTACAGAATTACAATGACTAAAAACTTAAAGTTACGAAAGATTTGAAAACTGCAGCTAAAGATCAGGCACGTTGTGCAAATCTTGGTTCAAAGAAACTCAACACAACTGTTCCCAACTTGATTGGAAATGAAGTCCCCAGATTCATTGCACATATGGGAAATAGGTACATTGGTTGAGAATTCTTGAAGCTGAAACCTCAACACATGTGGCAAAGCAGTGATTTCTCCATATAGGGAACAAATTTGGAAGAATACTGCCTGAAAGATAATGCAGTCTGAGAGAAATAGGCAGTCTTTCTTACCCATTTTCACCAGCATCTGATGTCCTTTATTCTCCTCTCCAAGTCTGGATTCTGGTATGGGAGGTCCTGAGCTGGAGCCCAATCCAGCGGCAGAACTACATCAGTAAGCAGAATGTAATAAATCAGATCTTTTATATATTCTTGGCTAGCACTTGCTAAAGAATGACTAATGAAGAGAGCAACTGTTACAACATGAAAGAATCTACATAGGATTTTTAAAACAGTTTTAACTGCTGTATTACATAGTTCCTCAAACATTTCTGTGTTTTGCCCCCTTCTGACCAAAATCTTTGCAGAATGAACAAGTCAAATCTTACGGAGGTGTCTGACTGCGAGATCGAGACCGGCGCCGCCTACTAGGGGAGTAGGATTTTGATCGGGACCTGGAGCGGGAACGACTTCGTGAAGAGCGGGATCTGCTCCTACTCCTACAAAATAAACAGGTGAAAATTAGTTCCATTCTACATATATTGCATCTTTCCTGATTCCTCCCTATTGATAAGAAAAAGCCCTGGAAAAGCATTGGAGCCACTGACTGATACTAGGGCAGTAACTAGAAGGTATCTGTCAGGTGTGAAAGATCAGGTCTACACCTGAAGGTTCAATTAAATTGATTTATTCCTAAAAGGAACAGGAACAAGAATTTTCTCAACTAACGATCTAGCATCTGCTTCTGGTTAGATAAGGGCCAACAGCACTGAAGGGTGAGGAGGCTGGACTTGGTTCTCTTGTGGCTATGTAGGGATTCTAGGCTGATCCCTATTTTCACTCTGGCCCCAGGTTCTGCCATCCCTTGTCCTATAGGACAGGGGTAGGCAACCTTGGCTCTTTTATGACTCGTGGACTTAAACTCCCAGAATTCCAGGGAGCCAGGAATTCTGTGAACTGAAGTCCACGAATCATAAAAGAGCCAAGGTTGCCTACCCCTGCCCTATAGTAACCTCCAAAACATGAAAGTTATCTGTTACATAGCAGGAAGTTTTAAAGCAAAAAAAAAAAAAAAAAAAAAATCTTCCAAAGGAAAACACAAGAGATACAACTTACACAAACACTACTTCTGTAGCTTTCCAACAATAACATTCAAGCTCCTTAAGAGCAAAACTGCACAGTCACTAGCCAAGTAGAAAAATCATCTTTTTCTAAACCTAATTCCCTCCCTTTTTTTTTTACCTGGACTGAGACCGGGAGTAGGACCTTGATCTGGAGCAGGATCGAGATCGAGACCTTGAGTATGAGCCTGAGGATTTTGAAGACCTTGAATTGGAGCGGGAAGAAGACCGCCCTCTGCTTTTAGACCTGCTGCGGGATTGTGAAGGGCCACTGCACCAGAAGAGGAGGAAATGAAAATACGACTTTAGCTGACTACTGAAAAAGCAGGCGTATCTAGCAATAGGAATGCTACAAGTGCCTCTGAATCTAAAATATGATCCAATCCTGATGCACATTCACAGGCAAGCAAAAAAAAAAAAAAAACTGCAAAAGATGAAATACTCGATACCTTTCCCCAACCCTGTAAACTTTGTTAGTGAGATGGGCTTACTCACAGCCAAGTGTTTGCCAGCCAAAAATAAGGTTGCATTTATGTTTGAGAAAATGTTTATGATGGAGATGCATTCTGCCTATCTGTAAGTAAATTTAGACCCATGCAAAACCAGAACTTGTTTGTGCCATATTTATGCATCACACATACTGCAGTACTGTCCTAACTGACAGCATTAAAAAGTCAACCTTGCCTGTGATCTTTTGTACTTTCACTAGGATAACATGAATGAAAGTGCTACCTGTTTCTTTTCTCTTGCCCTTTGCGGCGCCGGGCTCGCATCTTTGCTCTAAAGAACTCATACAGCCCATTCTGCTCCCAGCCCTCACTGAAATAAGAAAACAAGTAGGAGAGGGGAGCGGGGGAAGAGAGAAATCAGCTTGCCTGCTTGTTTATCAAATATATTGGCTGCCCATTTTACCCTAGAGCAGTGATGGCAAACCTTTTAGAGACCAAGTGTCCAAAAACCGCCCTGCTCCCACCTGCAGGGCCACCCACCGCCTCCACAACCTGCCGATCGCCCAGACAGCCCAGCAGCGCCATGTGGCCACACCCTCTGCCAGTACCCTGCAGTATCATCTGCATGTGATGGGGCTTGAGGGCGGAATCTTGTCCCCACTGCCTGGCTGCCATGTCCTTGGCTGTGCTGCTCCACGCAGGCCGCACCTGGGGGGTGACTCTCCTCTGGGGGGCTGCTGGTGAGGAGAGGGCCACGGGAGGAGGCGGGTCTGGGGCAATGGTGCGTGTGCCCACAGAGAGGGCTCTGACTGCCCCCTCTGGCACGCGTGTCATAGGTTCGCCACCACTGCCATAGAGTAACTCTGGGTGACTTACAATATTAAAACTGTATAAATAGAATGCTACGAAACTATAAAATACAAACTATAAAATACAAAATACGGTAGCTAGAAGATGGGGGGGGGGGAAAATAGGATGGGGGGGAGGTGGGATCTGATATTAATCTATAAGCCACCTCCAACACGAAGTCCTCCTTTTAGAGCCCCAAGTCAGCTTAATAGAGCCAGGTCTTTAGGCTCTAATGGGAGCTCAGGAGGACTGGAGCGGACCTGACTCTGGAGGTCAAGATGTTCCAGAGGGCAGGCGCCAAAGCAAAGAAGCCCCTTCTGGATCCCATCAGACTCTACCTCCGTAAAGATGAAAGCTCACAGCATTTCCTGCTATAATCTGAAAATACCAACAGTCTAGAAATTCTCCAGATTTGGAGCAGTCAGGAATCAAAATTATCAGGAAGACTGCAGAATTTGTACAACATTTAGGCCTAGCTCAATCTTTTACCTGTTTCTTGGCCTATCGTGGGATGGGGGACTATAAAAGGCTTCAACTGCAGCCAGTAATCTCTCACTGGGAGGCATCGGAGGAGGCAGGCGGATATCCTTGGGATCCAAAGGCTTGTACTCATGATCTTCCAGCTAAAAGAAGAAAATCACAGATTCAAATGAGGCACTTGTAAAAAACCCGGACCCTTAAAAAAGAACTTGTAGTCTAAATGGAGCTAAACATCCAGTAACTGGCTCAAGGAGAAGTCATAGGTGGAAATGATTTATCTGGCCTTAAAAGAAGCTAGGTTCCTAACACTGATTAATTATCAGCTCAGACACCACCTTGCCTCTCCTGCAACCATTCAGGAGAAAAGTCCATATGCCTGTGACAATACACAGGTTTTCCTTGGACAGCCCATAATTGAGTTGTTCCCAAATCAACGACTGAAAGCACTTACTTTGACAAGAGGAGCCATGAGTCCAGCAGGAAGATCAAAGTAAGGGACATTTGGCACCAGGCTGGGGTCATCGTGATTAACATGAGGTGGCCCCTGCCTGCGCATGTGAGGTGGCTGTCCATTAAAGCCATGGGGAGGAGGTCCAAAGTCAGGATGCTGTGGCCCACCCCACGGAGGGTGCTCACTTATTCCAGGATGTGGCATGCGGTGCCCAGGGTGGTGGTGAGGTGGTCCAATTTCTGGAAAAGAATATGAGAAGTTCAAACTTGAATCGACCCAGGGCAGTATTTTGAAAAGGGACTTGTGCAAATAACAAAGAGCAAGGCAGAGAACAGAGACCGACAGGGGGGCTTTTTTAGTCCAGAAACAAGGTTAAAAAATGGAGATAAATTCTTCCCGATCTTACCCACCAACCTGAGTTTTTCACACGCATCAAAACTGTCCCACAAAGATTGGCTAAACTATGACTACTTGCAGCTATCCTCGGCAAGGATTTATAAACTCAGCTTGCCCCAGTATCACCTGCAGGATTTCAAGGACCTTTTCCAGCAGGCCCCATTTCAAACAGGGTGCACAAATAGTAAGGTGACCAACCGTCCTCCTTTTGGGAGGACAGTCCTCCTTTTTTGAGTTCTGTCCTCCCTCAAAAAGTGTCTTCCTAAATGTCCTCCTTTTCCACATACCGTCCTCCTTTTGGGAGGACAGTCCTCCTTTTGGGAGTTCTGTCCTCCCTCAAAAATGTCCTCCTAAATGTCCTCTTTTTCTATATTTGAAGACTTATTTGCAGGGCTTTTTTTTCCCTCATAGAACGCCCAGAAGGCGTTCCGGGACCTTTTTTTGATGGTTTTTTTCAAGTTTTGCCTGAGCTGTGCTACTCTCCCTATTGGCTTTCGAAAGCCAATAGAAATTGCTGCTGAGCGTGCCAAAACACCCAGGCGGCAAACTTTGCATGTGCAAGTTGCAGGAACTTTGCGGGGCGGCTGTGGGCGGGGGCGCAGCGGGCAGTTGACCTTCCATGGGCCGCGCCAGCTGGTGGTCTACGCAGTGCTGACCTGCGCTGCCACCACCTCACCCTGTGCATCTACGTGGCCATCCTGGAGTGCCTGGCTCACAACACCTGCCTCCGCCGCCCACCCCCACGCAGTCCAGCCGGGTAGATTTTTGGACAAGTGAGAAATCGAGATTGAATGTTGATACTCTAGCTGCAGCACTTGCCGTAAAATTCAATATGAAGGACATTTCTTGTTCAGATATTTCCAATATATTGTTAGAAGATGATACATTGACAAAAAATATTCATTCAATGGAAAAGTACTCATTTAAATAATTAATAGGCATGTAAGCATAATTACAATATAAAATGTTATTGTTACAAATGTTTTTTATTATGCATTGATCATATTATAGTGTATTCTGTATTATTGTTGCAATAAATACAATGTTTCTTTTATTTACGATATTTTTTTCTTCAATTTATTTGTATCCTCCTTTTTGTTGTAAAAAAGTTGGTCACCTTACAAATAGCAGATTCAGGCAAATATCCGAAAGTCAAAATTCTAGGCCAAGCCAATCAGTGAATTGGGTCTTATTTAAAAAAAAATCCTCTCCTAACCCATAGGGGCTGAAAACAGCAACATCAGCGCTTCTTCATATGCTATAATTGTTGCAACAATCAGTTTTAAAAGCCTACCACTTCTGGGCAATGAAGAAAAGGACCCTGGTTTTGTTTTTAAGGGGATACAAAAACCAATGACCACAAGCATCAATTTAGAAAAGCCACACCTTACGGAAAAGGCATTCAGAATTTTAAGCAGGAACAGGCACATGCCTCCTTTTTCATTTTTCAGAATGCCCTGCTTATGAGCAGACTGAGGTTTTCTCAGATAGGCCAAGAATTTTAAAAACCAGGCAGATCCTTTCTGGCAGAAACTGGACACCACGCCAGTATAGCTGACAAGACTAACCCCCAGTTCTCGCCGGCCCTACCATCCACTCACCTTGAGGGAAATCCCCCTGAGGGTAGTCAAAGCGATGGGGATATGGAGGCCGTTCAAAGGGATGCCGTGGGGGGAAGTCATCCTGCATGAAGCGAGGTGGGAAGCGGTTGAAGTTATGTGGATGAGGAGGCTGATTGAACTGAGGGTGCTGCTGGTGAGGGGGGAAAGGCCCCCTAAAGTGAGGTGGGCGCTGCATACGGAAGGGGGGTTCTCTCTGGCCCCCGGCCCATGGTGGCTGCTCATGCTGGTTGTTCCAGGGGGCTTCAAACTGATTGTTCCAGGATGGGTCTGGCTGGTTGTTCCAAGGGGCTTCACGCTGATTGTTCCAGCCAGGCTCCCTCTGTTCGTTCCATATCCCCTCGTGGTTACTGTTCCATGGAGGACAGTGGGGAGGACCCTGGTGGTGTGGGAATGGAGGTTGATCAGGGGGCTGCAGAAGACAAGACACAGAGTTGATTGGGGGGGCTGGTCAGAAAACCAAGAGCTTGACTAGATGCTGGCCCTCTGCTTCACACAAGCTAAAGAGATCTTCATGGCCAGAAATACTTCCCACTCTATACACCCCAGACCTTCTGCTAGTACCTGCTGTTGGCCCCAAGGTGTGACAGGATGCGGCTGTTCAAACCAGGGCGGTTTATTGGGAGGAATGTGATCATGAGGCCCAGGTCCACGAGGTCCAGCTGCAGCAGGATCAGGTGGCCCAGCTCCTGTGGCTTCGTATTCTGTGGAGCCTGCAAGGGGCAGCTGAGCCTTCCCTTCATCTGAAACAAATCCCAATGTGAGAAAGGACAGCCTCTTCCCTGGGCATGGCATAAAATCAGCAGAGGAGAACACTTAGGGCACGGCCTCAAACCTTTGCTCAGGGCAGCTTGTTTTATTGAATAATCTCATCTAATGAACTTCAGTTATTAATATTCAGATTGCCCACTCACTGCATCCCCAAGCTTCTCAGACAGAACAGCTGAGTGGTGTTTCTCAACCTTGGCAACTTGAAGAGATGTGACCTAAACGTAGCTGGGGAATTCCGGGAGTTGAAGTCCATCTCTTCCAAGTTGCCAAGGCTAAGAAACCTTGGATTAGAAGCCATTCTGTAGAATTAGCAGAAACAGAAGCTCTTGTAATCTCAGAAGGGCTGTACCTGCTTGTGCAATGGAAGTAGCTGGAGGAGGAGCTGAGGCTGGAGGAGCTGGTTTCACCTCACTTTCCAGTGGGGGGATTTGCATCTGTTGCTGTTGTTGCTGTTGTTGTTGTTGTGTGAGGCTGTTGACAAACTCCTCATGCTGAGTTTTCAAATTCTGAATCTGCTGCTGAAATGCAACCTGAATTGGCTGCACAACGTTGGCATATTCTGTGATCAGAGTAGCCTGCAAAGGTGACGGGAAAGAGAGGGTTGGAAAAGAAAAGAAGTTTTAAAGTACCAGCAGCATAACTGAGAGTCCTGCCAGCACTAAGGATCTTGTTCTCTCTCACATAGCTCTTTTCACCCAATACCCATAATCGGATCAATTATCATCTAGATTTGTACAACATACTCAGCCTGATTAGTTTTAGTATTTCGATAATTTAATTGGTTGCTTAAAGCCAGTTTGTCTTTTTACTGAAATTTTCAATTCAATGTACCTGCAAATTAAAATAAGGTTGATAATGTTAGACTCCAAAATCCAGGAAGATACATGGTGGCTCTTTCAAGCTGAATTCTTTATGGATCCACATCTATAGGTAGAATCTTGCTAAACTGAACCACTCTACTATCAGCATCTACCATATACTCTGAGAACCATTAGGGAGAGGCTGTCTTCACTCTCTTTCTCTCACATAAAATATTTGGACTGACCTGCCTCTTATTCTTCCGGAATGGATCCCGTATCTCTTGGAAATACGACATACTACATTCCATCAAAGGCAAGCACACGCAAAGTTGTTTCTAGAAAGCTGTCCAAGGCCTTTATTAGCATCAACATTTTATTCTGCATAATGAAATTGCTGCATTTTTGTTTGCATATTTCTGCTTTCTCCTCATGAGCATTTGCCTATACGTGTGCTGGGAAGCACAGGGCAGGCTGCATATGTTCTGCGCCAGGTCACGTGACAAGGGAAGGCGGTTTCAAATGGAGAAATCAACAGTATTCTGAACTCCTCCCCAACAGCCTCCATGTTAAGGACACATTGCAGCCTGCTTTTCTCCACAGACCCAATCTGATGTAGCCCTTTTTTATATTTCTTTAGCAAACTTCCTTTGCCATATTAATGTGGTTCTGTTGTTTTGGGACATTACCCTACCAGTAAAAAGGAATAGAAATAGAAAGGAATAGGAATAGGAACAGGAACAGGAACAAAAACAAGAACAAAACAGAGCTGGAAAGGACTTGGAGGTCTTCTAGTCCAGCCTCCTGCTCAAGTAGAACCACTTCATGTAATTTGCATCCAACAATCCACTGGGTTGGGAAAAATGAATAGGGATTAGTTCAGTTACTAAGTTAATTTTATTTTTTAAAAATGCAGCTTACATGTCTGTATATTGATAGTATACTGAAATAAAAAAAACAAGTTTATCTCTGAGAATCATCTCAAGTCTATGAACAAGATTTCAGCAATTTCCTGACGGAACAATTAATCAGTGGAACAGCTTGCTTCCAGAAATTGTGGGTGCTCCAACACTGAAAGTTTTAAAGAAGAGACTGGACAACTATTTGTCTGAAATGGTATAGGATTTCCTGCTTGAGCAGGGAGCTGGACTAGAAGACCTCCAAGGTCCCTTCCAACTGTTATTCTATCTGACAGAATGCTTGGCAGTATCCCAGGCCTTTCAATTAGTGATACTGCACAATGTAATATTACATAGCCACTTGTAATATTACTATCAACAATTATGTTCTAAAAATAGGTTATGTATTTTTCTTTGTGAGCCACAAGGAGTCCTAAGAGTAGCAGGTTTCACTCAGGTGAACTGCAGAGATAATTTGACTGAAGACATGAGAGTTATTGGCTAGCAAAGTATACAAAATTGGGTTATTAGTCTGTGAACAGTAGCTTCCTAGAGTTTAATATCCAGAACATTAGCTGCAGTGAGCAGTAATATTCTGCCTTAATGCAATTTCACCAAGTATTCATTATCTCAAAATTCTCTAGCACTACTTAATTTTTTACACCTGCCATTAACATTGCTTATACTGTAGAGCAAAAAAGATGTTTCTTAGCAAAGAAAGAATGCTGAGCTGAGGTCAATAGCTGGCTCAGACTACACCTAACCCAGCACTCTTTCTACCAAGCCTTTCCTTGCTAAGGCAAAAAAAAAAAAAAAAAAAAAAAAATCTAGTGCCAGGACTTACTTGATATTGCCCGAGTCCAAGGGCTGGACTCTGGAGCTGCTGGATAATCGATTCATCAAAGTAGCCATTTTTCTCCCACAGCTGAAGGAGCTGTGGGAAATCAAGAGGAAGAGAAAGGCCGTTACTTGGCAGGCTGGACTTCAGGCAAGCTCTTGGCTGCCCCTGAAGTAAAGCCGAGCTGCTCACCCTGGCGATCTTCTGTTGTTTGTCCTCCTCCACAGCCAGGAAGCTAGTGCAGTAAATGGGCACCACCACTTTTTGTAGAGCTGCCAGGAGATCACGTTGTTGCTTCCGCTGGCTGAAAGCAAGGCAAAACCAAAGACATCATTAGAGGAGTAGACTATTTTAAGTATGTAGAGTTCTTGACCTGGACATTTAAAGCATTTCAAATCATGTGTAAGCTTACTACATCCTAGGTTCCTCTATGTGTCTGTCAAGCAACCTTCATACGGATGCAAAAAACCAAAACAAAACACACCTACATCCCAAATAAGAGAAATGCCCATTTCATGTATTTTTGGTTCCCTGTTTTTCAAAATTTGCTAAAGTTTTTCAGCCAAAAGATTTTTATTTAATATTTGATAGTTTTGGCTACCATTTCAGATTGTTTTACAAATGATGACTAGAACGGTCTAAGTGAACCAGAGAGTTATGTATTTTTAAAATTCTCTACAGTGCCAATATGATATGCAGATTAGTAACTCCTGGATCCTATCTTTAAAGGTGCATCTGAGCAAGCATTCATCATCCATTCGTTTGCCCTAGGAACCTAAGAATGAGCCCAGAAAGAACCACTTCTCACCAATGGTGGAGGACGTCGTTAATCAGATAGATTAAATGTAGTCGCAGCTCAAAATGTGCCCCCTCGGCAGTGATCTGATTGCGCAGATGCCCAGCCATTAGTTCACAATGCTGGGGAGATTTGGCATTACTGAACATCCAGTTCTTTCCAGCCTGAGAACATAAAATGGTGTGAAAGTTTGCCATAGTAAACAAAAGTTCAGGTTCATAAAAAAAGAGCAGGGGCAAAGAAACCCAAGGGCCAGGATAGAGTTCAAAAATACTACAAATTTATTTCATGCTCCTATACAAAAGAATCTGATCTACTAACGGTCAAGGCAAATTGGCACTAGATAAGAATTCAAGGGGGGACTGGACTTAGATCCCTTCGGTGAGTGGCGTGACTTCAAACTGATGACACTGTTTGACCCCACTGCCACTGGGCTCTGCCTGATCATCTCCTACATCAATACACTGAAGACTAATTAGAAATTAGCAAAGCTATGGGTAACACACAATTTCCAGGAAACCAACCCTGAGGCCATATTATTTTGCTTCTAGAAAGTCTAATGTTTAAGTGACAGTAAAAGCTTTTCGGGTACCAAATTATGTCTTTCTCTCCCTTTCCCCAAATTCAAAGTTCTTCCTCTAAGAAAGGAGTTGTTTTTAATCATAACATACAATAGTAATCAATTGTATGGTCTGGCATACAATGATTAAGGCAGGAAGATTAAATTTGGAAGTCATTTATATCCTTGTTCACTGCTCACATAATTCTAGACCTACTGAAGCCTTTCTAGTAAACATTTTAGAAAGGAGTATAAGTAAGATAAAAAAGATTTTACAATAATGCTATACAAACAGTAAAATACAAGTAAATAAACAAAGGGGCAAGATTATGAGTTGTGATAATTGGGACTGTGATTTCTGTTCCTAAGCAATGCAATTGTAAAGTGTAACTGCATTGCTTAGCAACAGCAATTTCTGCAGTCCTGGTGCTGTTGTTAACTGATTCCCACAATCATTAGTTTAGGAAACTTCCTACCGGTGTCTCATAACTAAAGTCATTGGGGAAGCAGACAGGAAGTTGCAATCCCACACCAGTAAGTGGCTACTACTGGGTGGGAGAGGAGGTGCACATGAAGGTCAAGAAGAGTGCATGAGAGGCACAAGGAGGGTACACGAAGGTGCAAAGTTTGTTTATCTTTTATGCGAATAACTTTATCATGAACCTGGCAACACAGTAGAAATCACTGATTGAAATTATAAGATATAACAAATAATCATTACATGGATTCATATTTCATCCAAGAATTGACTTTATCTAAAGAGTTTATATCAGAATGTTGTGAGCTATTCCAATCTGAATGCAGTAGTTTCTCAGCCTTGATTCAATTTTTATAACTTTTCCAATTTTATAGATATACCAGATCTGCTTGAGATACGACAGATCCACTTCATTGTTCTACTGTTAGTACTCTACATACCTTAAAGCTTCAATGGAGAAACACAGCTCTAGACTAGAGAATAATCAGTATAGATGGACTCGATTGCTAACTCCTACTGATATCTAAAGTGAATTTCATGACCACTTGGTAGTCTTCTTCAAACATGTAACAAACATTTTGTCTTTGTACTATATATCACCTGGCTCTGATTTTGCCATTACTTACGGAGATAGCATCTTTGGTGCATGTGTCAATGATTGGTTGCAGCAAGTTATCAAACTCATTCATGTCCAGCTGGGTTTCCTCCAAGACTTTCTGCATTTGTTGCTCAATAGCCATAGCTATTGCAGAGGTGATTTGCTCCTAAACAGAGAATTAAAGAGGACAACCCCTTAGCAGTTTCCAAATTTTCCTACTTAGAAGTCATGTTTGACCGTAACACTTCTGACATTTAATGATCCACGGCAGAGGCAGTCCTTCTTTTAAGCTACAGTTTGCTCTGCTTGAGCTATAAAGTGGCTAAAAATACTCCTTTTGTTCCTCAAAGAAAGCTATACACCTGCCCAAAACCAAATCACAAAGGAAGAATCCACCCAAACAAAAACAAGAGAAAAGGTATTCTATTTAAATTCTCAGTAGATTCAGCCACCATATTTCAAAGAAAGTCTTTGTACAGGGTATAAGAAAAACAAGGTAATACTCGGTAACAATTCTTTCGTATCTCTGAAATAGACTGCATTCTAAATATATTGAGAAAAATACTTTCTGAATGAATCATTTTTGCATCTTTCTTAAATAAACAGCATACGCCACAGCAAATACAATATTTGCCAAGTACCTTGCAACTTTGATGTAGAGTTATATCAAAACAATTGGCATGATCTATGATGGCTTGCCCAAACCCATCCTAAATCTCAGATCAACAATACTTTGTCAAATCCATACCTGTCGCAGGGCAAGGAGGTGCTGCTCCTGCTGCTGCAGATTCCATTGGCTCTGCTGGATCAATTCCTCCATTGAAGGAGTCCCCTGAGGAGTGGTGATAGGGGCGGCAGGAGCCAAAGGTGGTTGGGGAATTGGCTGCATCTGTGGGACAGCCTCAATATCTTGACTTTGCTTGCACAATACTGTAAAGGAGGAGCACAGAAGAACCCTAAGATAGCCATGTCTGAATATTGGATTATGTACTCTCTTCTTCAGTTATCAAAATCCATTAAACATTTTGCAAACAGCATGTTGCAGTTGGAAAATTTCTCATCCAGGTGGGGAAAACTGTTTTTTCTAGAAGTGAAAATCTAGACAGTGGTTTCCCTACCTACAACTAGTCAGAAAAAGTTACACTTATTGTTGATTTCTATGCACAAGTTAATTCTGAAGTTATCCAAAGAAATTGGGACCTTCAGCTAAAATATTAACAGATATGCAGCAATTTTGCTCTAAAATAATCAGTATCAAGTTTCAAAATATGCAAGTGACATATTCGTTCTTTTCTACAACCTTCAGCAACCTCCCAAGACCACTTAAACTTCAGAAAGAAGGAAAAAATTCCAGGCAGTTCTTGAAATTAAGACAAGAGCAAATAAAGAACCAAGACAACAATATCTAGCCTCTTAGATTGCATATAGCAGGGGGTCTTCAAACTTGGCCCTTTTATGAGTTGTGGACTTCACCTCCCAGAATTCCTCAGCCAGCGTGCCTGGCTGAGGAATTCTGGGAGTTGACATCCACAACTCATAAAAGGGCCAGGTTTGAAGACCCCTGGCATATAGCTTGAATGCCATGTTTTTTTTTTAATTTATGGGTCTCCTAACAGTTCATCTCCAAGAATATGATGGAACATCTCAGTGTGCGGAGAGGCGATGTAGCTAACCCTAGAACCGGTAAACTCAAATAATACACTATTTTATAGTCTCTCAGCTCCAGACAGCTCCCATTCTATTTTCAAAATGGGGCTAACAACAGCAATCCACTTTTTAGAATTGCTGATATCATATAATATGTTTTGATATATATAGTTTATATTATCCACAGCAAATTCTGTTGCCACCCTCCTCCCTAACTCACACTGTTGCTGCTCCAGAGTCAGCTTATATTTGTAATAGCCATAGAAATCTCCTCCAAACAGAAATGAGAATTTAGGATTTTCCTTTTGCTTCTCCATTGTCATTTTTTCAAACTCAGGGCCATTCCGTGCCACAAACTGAGCCAGTTTGTCAATGACATTGCGTAGTTCTTGATCTGTGAGGAAGGAGTAGTAAGAGTAAGAGCAGATATCACTGTGCATTTATAAATTAAGAAATCCCCTCTACTTAATCACTATATCTATAAAATATGACTTAAGTGCTAAATAAACAGGAAACAGATACCAGTTATACAAAAGAACCCACAACCCATCCTATATAATCTGGCAATGTGTTTCCTAGAATGGCCAGATTGATTCTCCAGTAGGACATATTAAAAAACATTTTAGATGCTGGAAGTCTACTTCACACTCGCATTTCCATTCTATCCTCCTTGCTTCATTTCATCTTTTATTGAAAACTTTTTTTTAAAAAAAAAATACCTTATAATTACCGGTACTGATTTTTTCTGATCAGACTTTAGACTTATATTCTTATAAGAATAAACATGTTGATTGTTTTAAACCCTTAGGTGCTGGCTACTCTAGCACCTTTTCAGAGCTTAGAACCATTCAAACTACTTATCTCTTTTATCAAGAAAAAACAACAGCTGAACAGCTGGTACAGAAATGCTGAACTATTCTTATATTCTGCTTAAGCAGGTCAGTTCCATAACCCCACCTGGCATCTGCCAATCCTGCCAGAGCTGCATCGTGTGCGGATAGACATAACCCAGGAAGTTACTGGTTTTTGAAAGCTACGGGAAAGAGTTAAGGGGGCGTGGCCCTAAGGTTAATGTGGCTTACGTTAAACACTGTTTCTCCCCTATTTTCAATTGTGGGCGCCTCCTGGCCTTGTCAGGCACCGTCATTTCTATTATCCGGACGGAACCCTGGAGGCCCCTGAGCATGTGCGGAGTGCCTAACCCTAAGATTGGTTTCTACAACAAACCAAAAGGCATAACGTTTATTACGAAGAATCCTCCCCACTATCAGGCCAGGTTTGGGGATAGTCAAATCTGCCCTTCTTATCAGACACACACCCACACACCAAATTTGTGCCCCACCACCCTCCGAGATGTCATATAGACTCACCTTCGGGCGGGGGCGGCAGGGGCGGGGGCGGCATCTCCATGGCGGTAAAAGAAAAGGAGGACAGCCACTCAAGAGCGCCTTCGGTCACACAAGGCCCCGCCAGCCGCCGAGCGCTCCTTTATCGTAAAAGGAGACCCGCTTGCGACATCGCTTCCTCCTTCCCTCGAGGTCGCTCTTGACGGCTTCGTCGCCATGGAGATTCTAACTCCTCCTCCCCATCGTTGAGGGCGGAGTAGCCTTTTTCCCCGTGGATGGGCCTCGCGGCGAACCTGGCGATCTTTACCGGCCAATTAGTGGCTTGCGATTGAGCGCGAAGATAGGGGGATCGCCGCTTCATTCACACAAAGCGGCAGCTAGGACGCCTCGCGCGAGGCTCTGAAGCGAGACGATTGAGCAGTGTGCGTTTTTAACAGGGTGGTCAAATACTGCAACTTTCTTCCGCCCCGTTATTTTCACGTCCGCCTAGCGACGTTGGCGGAAATCCCTTTAGTTAATGATACGAAATTACGCTTTGCCGTTGGCAAAACCAGGTCTTCAAGGCTCTTGGGAAAGAGTGTCAAAATAGGGGCCAATCTACTCTCCACAGGTATGATATTCCCAAGGGAGGGAAGCACCACGAAGGCACTTATTCCGGGTCCCACCAAATGGACCTTCTTAGGAGAGGGCATCTGCAACATTCCCTGCCTCCCTGCTTTGGTGGGTCTAGTAGATGTAACCAAGAAAAGAGAGTCTTATTTGCACATTGTAAAATTTGGAAACCGCTCATTTCGCTCAGAGCCAAGAAAACATAGTTAATTCTCTGTCACATTAAAAAGTTACATTTTGGCAATATCTTTGCACCTAAGTGTGTTTTTTTTAAATGGAGGTTTGGATTATGGACTGGTGGGATACAATTAGCACTTTGTATCACAACTGCAGTAACAAGATCAGAAGAAGTCTGTAAGCTTCCTTGTTTTTTCTTTCATAATCACCTAGCCAAATGTGCATTCTTGCTCTCAGAAGGACTGTTTGTAGATGGAGGCCAATAGTGGTCAGGAAAGCTTTCAAATGGTTTACACAACCAACAGGCCTTGATGGGAAAGCCTGCTGCTGTCACTATTCTATTTAGTATTAAGTTTGGCTCCCACCCCAGATGACCTCTCCCTCAAAACCAGCCTTGTCCTGCCCTTTCCTATCCTCTGAAGACACAAACACACTGAATAGGACAACTTATTTTTAACAAGAGAACAAAAGATGCCAGTTACTTCAAGTAGCAGGCAGGGGGAATAGCAATAGCACTTAAGAGTTATATACTGCTTCATAATGCTTTAAAGCTCTCTAAGTGGTTTACAGAGTCAGCATGTTGCCCCCAATCTGGGTCCTCATTTTACTGACCTCAGAAGGATGGAAGTCTGAATCAACCTTGAACTGGTCAGAATCGAACTCTTGGCAAAGGGCTGCAATACTGCATTCTAACCATTGTGCCACCATGGAATGACTGTTGTATCCAAACTGAAGAATGAATGTGGATTTCCAGAGGGAATATACAGGGGAGAAAAGGTGAGTACAGGTAGTCTCCGACTTACAGTTCATTTAATGAAAGTTTGAAGTTACAACGGCACTGAAGTGACTTATGACTGTTTTTCATACTTACAAGTATTGCCGCATCCCTATGATGACATAATTAAAATTCAGATGCTTGGCAAACTTAACTCATTTATGATAGTTGCAGTGTCCCAGGATCATGTTATCAACTTTTGTGATCTTCTGACAAGCAAAAGTTAATGGAGAAGCCAGATTCATTCAAAAAACGTGTTACTATCTTAATAACTGCAGGGATTCACTTAACAACTGTGGAATGAAAGGTTGTAAAATGGGGCAAAATTCAGTTAACTATCTTGCTTAGCAACAGAAATGTGGGCTCAATTGTGGTTGTAGTTGAGAACTACTTATATTCAGGTATGGAATAGATACACTATGTTAGGAAATCATGTTAGTTTTTTACAGTGCTAGCAGAACTATTGCCTTAGTTCCTTTAAAAGCAAACTATTTTCATAATTTCCCAAGTCTTCTTCATAAAAAGGACTGAGTTCTGCCAAAGGAAACAGATCTCCAAATAAGGGCTGCTTCAATAGTGGGGTGCAATACAGCTTAGAAGGAAGTGGTAAAATTGGCGATAACAAGAGGCAGTGCATTGTACTGATTACGGTGCTGGACTGGGACCAGGGAGGCTGAATTCACAGCCAAAGAAGCTCACTGGGAGTAATTCTGGGCTAGTCACCGTCTGTCAGTCCAACCTAATTCACAGGTTGCTCTTGTGAGAATGAAAATAGAGATCTTCATGTGAATTCTTATGAAGTAGAGAAAAAGCAGGCTGGACACTGAACAAATGTTTATCATTTTTTTGTCACAATAATGCATAAACTTGTGGCATATATTAAAATCTGTAATAATAGGAAGACCTGAAGAAGCCAGGTATTGTGGCTTCAGAAAGAATGAAGACCCATGAGTTAAAAGGCAAATCTTAATACAATTCAGGATTTTTAATGATGGGAATTCTGCCTAGCACACATGCCATGGCGCTGGTGGCTAGGAGAAAGATGTTGCCTGTAACCTTTAGAAAAAACACTGTTACTTTCAACATAAATCCAATCAAGGAAGTTTCAACTTTGCAGAATTCAGCTTTATTTACATATTCAATATTTAAAAAGCATAATTAAAACACATTTAGTTTTATCCAATTTTTAAATGTGCAGACTAAAAAAATCATGGTTCCTGTACACTACAAATAAAACCTGAAAAAAGTTCACCTTACTTAGGACAGGAGTGACTGCATTTATTTATAATATATACATCCACGCCTATCAACTCAATTAAATATTTCTTTTTCAGACATTGTCAATGCCATTTACAGATAATTGAGACTTGCCCCTCTGAGAGGCAAGTGACTGACTACACAATCCTAAACATTTATTTGGAAACAGGCAGGTCTATCTTGCCAGTTTGAAAAGAACAGACTTACAAATTATTCAGACTCAAAAGCTGAAGCTGGCTGGGGGAGGGGGCCCTCCATGAGCCCTTTCCCAAGCTGCCCCAATTCATAAATGGCTTAACTTTTTGAAAAGTTTCCTCCCAGGGCACGGGAGGCTTAGAAAAAAAATGTTTTAAGACACAGAAATCAGCAACTAACTTGCCATGCTGCCTAATATACAGTTTGAACCTAACATTTGTGTTCATACAAAGGTTTCAGCAAAGATACTCTAGCACAGTGGTTCTCAACCTTCCTAATGCCGTGACCCCATAATACAGTTCCCCATGTTGTGGTGACCCCCAACCACTTATACATCAGCGGGTGCCAGGGGCGTGGCCAAAGAAAAGGGGGAAAAATGGCGGACAGCCTTGTTTGGCGACCCCCGTGAAATGGTCGTTCGACCCCAAATGGGGTCCTGACCCACAGGTTGAGAACCACTGCTCTAGCAAGATATTAAAGGGCATTTCCAGGATGTGTTGACTCTGCTCTAGTTCTTTTATTTTCTTCATGCTCCTAGTGATTCTTTGCATTACGGTTCTAAAAGTAATTGGGAGTCTTAAGGAAGAGTCTTCAAAAGTTTTAAGGAATTTATCCTTTACTTGAATATTATATTCAAATATTCTTGAACTCTGTAGCATAGCTTTCTCCAATCTGTCTGTTTCATTTCTCATAATTTCTAGTTATCATTGAATTTGGCCATATTGTCTGGGATTGATGTGAAGTAACACCTAACACCAGACTGAGGGAGCCTGGCATATCCTGCACATCGCTACTTTCTAGTATACTTTGGTATTTACAAATCTTGTCAATTCACTTTGACTTCTGCAGGTATCAGAAGCCGTCATCCAAGGCTTTAATTTGGCTATCCAGGGATGTGCATTAAAAAAAAAAAAAAAGGCAAGGGCATATGTAAATAGTCCATAGCATGAATTTTCCAAGCACCAAAAATGTCCCTTTTAGTAAGAGACAAGATATTACTTATTTACAAAAATAAGTTGCTTGTTGAATCTGAGATCTAATCCTTACAACTTTTACAAGCTAGCTCTTTATTGTAGTTGACTGTTTTGCTTTGGGGGAATTAGAGAAATTTTACAACACACTCAAAGCCAAGTACACACTAGGATTTCCAATTACATATATACAAGTGCACGTGCACCCCTCCCCGAGCATACATACATACACGCACTGTTATCCTACCAGTCACCTTCTCCCAAGACAAGTATGAGAATAGATGGTACATCTAAAATTAGTATACCAAGCAAGCCCAGAGTAAATGTAATAATCCAAATATTGAATTTCACATATATGTGAAATTCGCTGGAATTTTTTTTTTTTAAGACTAATGTATGTGCTCTCATCACTTGTAGGGCAAAGTCAGGCCTCACGCTGCTCCCTTCTCTTGGCTCTAACTGGGCTACAACTACTCAAAACTAAAATATTTCATTAGGACTGCACCAGTTACAACCAACACCCTGTTACTAAGACAAGATTCCCAATGTCTCTCACTGCTTCGGAGAGTCTATGGAGAGAAACTTAATCTCTGTCCAACCTGACAGTGTGAAAGGATACAAAGGGACAACATGTGACAACATGCTATAACTTACTGGCTCTTACTGCTTTATATTGTATTTTGGACATTCCTAGTTCATTCAATCACCTGTCTCAGCAAGCCTCTTAAAAATCAAAATTATTATCAGCTTTGCATTGTTACACCATCAATGAGACTGGAATGTTTAATCGATACTAGAAAAAGGCAAATAGACTAGACAATTGGCACTTTATGTTCCCAAGTGAACTATTGTAACATAGGAACCTGCTCTTAACTGGTCCTACACTGGATGAGATCTCAAATCTTTTATTTTATTCTTTTATCATAATTTATAAAAAAAACCACAAAGTATACTCACTATCTTTGGACAAACAAACTTTTGGTGTGGAAGTTAGTTCACACATGTAAGAATTACATCCACTTTTAAATTTTGGGATCCTATGTCCTTCTCAAAAATGAAATAGCTATTTTTATTTTATAAATCTATGTTCCCCCATTGTGACCTGGTTTCCTATTCAAATTGTATAGAAATAATTTTCATTTTGTTTCTATTTAGTGGCCAGGCATGCTCATGTAAGTCCAAGTTTCATTATTTTGTTCTTCTACAGCACCTATCTTAAAAAAGAGAAATGTTCGTGCCCATTTTCTTCCATTTCCCATCTGTTTTCATTGCTTTAGTATTATGAAAAGAGAGGGTCGTGGAGAAGGCAGAAGAGATGAAGCCTAAATAGCTTGGAAGGAAAATAGTGCCCCCTTGTGAAATCCTTTGGGAACAGATCAAGGCCAGAGTAACTCACGCTTACTAGCCCCTGCAACTCCCCATATTGCAGCCTTCATGAGGGGCTTTATTACAGAATGCAAACCTTCTTTTCCAATTGCATATAGCATGGGTGGCTTCCTTTCATCCAGAGCTGCATTCTCTTTTCCACATCCAGATTAGAGAACTTACATCTCTTTAGCTTCCCTTTGCTCAAGGAGAGAGCAGTTTTAAGAAAACCAAATGGACACCCTAAAATGGTGTGCATATTTTGCCTTCCTACCATCATTAGCGTCCAGTCAAATTAAAAAAAAAAACTAGGCGAGGTATTTGGCTCCTGTCTAAGACTTGCTTTCTTGTATAAGCTAAGGGCCTCTGTCTTACCTGGGCAACCCAGAAACATGATTACAAACTCACAAGAGCATAGTGGACATATCACAGACTTCTGCTGAAGATCTCAGCTAATCATAGTGCAAGAGAAAGAGCATGTTGCTCCAATTCTTGAGGCAAAAAGCAAATGTCATCCACAGCAGGAAAGAAAGTATAAAGATTATTACAAAGAGACAACATAAACAATTCAGCACAATATACACAAATTATGCCCAAATCTGACATCAGGATAGACCAATACCCATAGTGGTTTTTTTAAAATGATCCTTGTAAACTAGGAGAGCAGAACCTTCAGAAAATAATTCCTGAAGCTGCATGATACTACTAAGAAACTTTGCCCTATGGAGCAAATTGTATGCTATACAGATCTCTTTGCTTCAACTTTTTGTACGAGGTGAAAAACAAACAAACAAAAAAGGCTTTGAGACCATGATTAAAACCGGAGTGGGAGAGGATTTCAGATCTATATTTGCTACATAGTGCTAGCAGCAAACTCGTGCTATTACATGATTATTTTTTTTAGAATAAATTCATTCATTCTTTCTCCAGAGACTGGAAACTGATTCCCTCTTCTTCTTCATTTTTGACAATCCCTCATCTGCAAACGAAGGCAGCAGATGAGCAACTAAGCTACTCTCATTACAGAATACAACAAACTTTCTCTTTTCCACAAAAAAGAGGGACTGAGAAAAAGAGTTGTTTTTGTTACATTTGGAAAATAACTGTAAATTAATGGCAAAGTAAGGCAGAATGCAATTCAAAAAGATCTAAAACTAGAAGTGAAAGGAAAAACTGGCCACATTTGTGCTACCATGGACAACCAACATGTTCAAGGGCATCTGGCGATCACAGAGACTCGGGGTACAGACTGGGGCTTTTGCATGGCCAAATTTTACCTGATGAAACCCACCCCAGTGGTTTCTTCCACTAGCAAGTAGTGCTTGGCATGCAGTACCCTCTTCTATAGCATTTATCCCTCCATGGGACATATGCACAGACCCCGGCTATTCCTTGAGACTAAATAGTTCACACAAGTGGAAGGGGAAAACTCCATGTGAACAGTTCACATTGTTTAGCAATGAATAAGCCGTTGCTAAATATCATAGCGACTGGAGCTATACAATGTTGGATAGTTCTGCCGGGAATACTGGAAGTGATCCATGGGGACATTGCCTCTGCTGCTACCATACTGGAAATCGCCCTGATGTGCAAAGGAGGCAAGTCCATTCTGAGACTTTTCTGGGGTACTCCAGCGCCGATCCAGGTTTGTTAGATCTCCAGTTGTGATAGGAAGGAGCTGCTTTTTTGCTTCCTGGTTTGCATCATATTTGGTCTGTAAGAAAATTACACTATCAGCCTCAGAAATCAGCATATCTAATAAAGTACAAACAGTCTAAAGACAAGGCACCCATTAACTATCTTGAGAAATATTAAATGAGAAACTATTAAATTGCTCTTTCCATTTATTAATGAGAAAGCACTAACTGCTCCCATTGTTGATTGATAGGATTAAGAATTCACCTCAGAATGTAGAGGATTGAATAAGGAATCCATATGGTGGACAAATTGGTGGGCTTCCATCTTTGCAAAAGGAAGGAGCTATGTCTGAGGAGCAACATGGAAGTATTGCCTTTGGAGTCTTGGAGCAAATAAGAAGTCCTAACAGGGCAAGATGTAAGCTCTAGCCTGATTGGTCAGTTCATTTGACCTGTAGAGTCTCAAATGAAGCCCCTCCCCACTATTACATCATAAACTGATCTTGTCAATATTCCTGTAAGACAGGGGTGTCAAACTGCCAGCCCGCAGGCCGGACGTGTCATCCGGAAGCTGCGCCCACCCCATTGCTGGCAATGGGAAAACTGTCCCGATTCATCTCACGACATCACGTGACATCGCGAGTTTGACATGTCTGCTGTAATAGAATGAACTAGATTGATTCCACTTTGGCTAGATAGGATCAGAGAAGCAAACTGGGTGTGACCATATCTTATTCAGAGATAGGATTTTTTTTTTTCCTTTTGTCAATTTTGAGAGGAAAGCAGTTATTTGCCTTTTTCTGTGGGTACTGAACCATAACTTCAGTTATATTAACTGAGTTGTTTTAATGTGGTGGACTGTTAAGATTTCAGGCCACTAAGGAAGCCCTCAAAGCACATCTAGCTTATATAGTGCCAAAATTTCTTTGCAATATTTTGAAACAACATATCACCTCCTTCACATTAAATTCAAATACCACCCTTAAATAAGAGGGGAGAACTATTCATTCATGGACTGTTAAAGGCCATTTTTGCTCTCAGGACTGGGGAACTCTGTTTCATTTGATCATTTTATCCTACTCATCTTTGTAACAATAGCTAGTCTTGTAGTAATTTTTATATTTAAATTGTTTAACATTTAAACTGTAGCTTGTGAGGAATCAATCTAACATTTGGTTTGTCTTTACAACATTTGTCAGAATTAACTTTGTCTTTGTTTTCTTCCTAAACATTTAATGCATACACTGTTTAGTTTTCTATCTCAAAACTGTGGAGAACCATCTTGTTGATTTTGCTCCATTGAGATTTGGCAATGTTGAGGACCAATAGAAGAGAATATTTGTAGCTCAAGACTGAATTAATCTCTGAGCTTGGTTGTTTTCTTGCAGACATTTCATTACCAAACTAGATAAACATTATCAGTGATGATGTCACCTGGTTTGGTAATGAAATATCTGCAAGAAAATAACCCAGCTCAGAGAATACTAAGGACTCCGTATGTTGAGGAGCTACAAAAAACAGAGAATTATGGACTACTTTTGGCTCTGTAACCTTATACAACCAAAACTTAAACTAGAGCTTCATTCACAGAATAATACTTGAGAAATCAGGAGATAAGAATCCACAGACATATACCCCTTTCTTAAATCATTAATGCAACTCAAAAGTTAACTAAAACTCATTTTGTTTATTTTGAAGAAACAGAAAATGAATCCTGAGCTAGTCCCACCATTTAAAAAGTTAAATCTCAGGTGTAGTTGAATTCCAGCCCGAGTTCCAATCAGAGTTCAGAGAATGCTTCAACTATATTCATTTTTCATTCACTGTTTGGCCTGGGGTCAAAGGAAGACTTCCCACTGGCTACATACCTTGTTGTACAAAAACACTCCCAGGATAGCAGTCATCATGCCCAGAACATTGGTGGTGGTGACAGGGTTGCGAAGCATGATCAGGGAGACACTAATGACCGTGATCCTTTTTGTTGCATTTGCAACAGAATAACTCAGAGGGCTGATAAGGTTCAGGATGCTGAAGGCGATGACATTCTGGGCAAAATTGCAGAAGCCACTGATGGCCAAGAGAAGCATGGTCCATGGCCAATGGGCCATTGAACTCTGTGGGAGAAACAGTGTGTGAGACATCAGCTCACTTAAAAGGAACAGAAGCAGCTACCACATATTGATTGTAATAATTGGTTGAGTGTAACTTTTTCTCTAATTAAGCCCAAGGATTCCTAGCTTTCAATTCCAAACATTGCTTTTAGAAAATCAAGTTTTATAAATTGAAAGTGTGTGTGTGTGTGTATATATATATTTATATTTATTTTCTCTGAGGTTTTCGCGGGTGTTTGTATGTAGGTCTTTGGTTATTCGGGTTTTCTCCAGCATAAAATTGGAAGTGTCTTGGTGACGTTTTGACGAAGTCCCATTTGTCATCTTCAGGCTGGTGTTTTCGGCTTCGTGCTTCCAATTTTACGCAGGAGAAAACCCGAATAACCAAAGACATACATACACACACACACACACACACACACACACACACACACACACTTACCTTGAGTATTTTTTGATGCACCCTGTCGGCCCAAATATGGGAGAAAGAAATCTTCTTTCTTTTTCTTTTGCCTGCATCAGCTCAATCTAGAGCCATCCATTGTTAGCAATCTAAAAAAATGTAGGCGCTGGCTTGTTTATAAATGTCTTTCCCACTGATTCATTTGCACCTTGATGATGTTGGCAGGAGCCAACGAAAGCTAGGTCTGCTTTTTAAAAAACTTTTAAATGTTTTATATTTAAACTTTTAATGTTTTAACTTTTCCTGGTACTCACGTTTTATTTCTTAGTATGCATACACCCAGGAATCACGGTTTTCTCCCGCGTCTGCTCGAAGCTGAAAACACCAGCCTGAAGATGACGAATGGGACTTCGTCGAAACGTCACCAAGACACTTCCAATTTTACGCGGGAGAAAACCCGAACAACCCAAGACCTACATATGTGTGTGTGTGTGTGTGTGTGTGTGAATATATGAATATGAATATGTATGTATGTATATATGAATATGAAACATGCTTCTTATATTCCTTCTTTAAAACAAAATAAAGGTGCAATCTAAATTCAGTAGTTTATGAAGATATTTTTTTAAATATTTAATCCTAAATGGCTGTAAGCAATAAAATACTACAAAACTTACAGCATTTAAATAAATATAACATTATTGCATAATTATATCTGAATATTAGAATATTAGGATTCTAGAATTTAATAGCAGCATGGATTGGCTGTGAATTTTATTTTGAAGTCTTAAATGTTCCCCCCCACAAATTTTATATTTCTTCCAATATAGTATAGGGGTATGAAATTGAAAGCAGCAAAGAAAATAATTAGAATAACAAATGATGTCATTTTAAAAGTTGTACATATGAGTAATAAATAACAAATCCAAATACTTTCCCCATAAAGCATTTTTTTTAAAAAAAATTCTGAACTTGAGCAGTAGGAGCTTATATAATGAACATTAAAGCATAATATGCTTTGCTTTCAAGGGCATAAAGCTATTTTAGAGTAGGCATTTACATGATGTACCCATCTGCAACTCCTTAAATAAAATGTAATTTTTCCCAGTAATCATGTTTTTAAAGCATCTTTTTGCCTCTGAATCCAAGTCACTGTATAGTTCACCAATTGTTGACATAAAACTATTTTTTATATACACTATAATTATATACACTATAATTAATTTAATGTCAAATAAAAAAAATCAGTACTAATAATATCCTTAGATATAAACGGTTGCTGGAATTGGGTATGTCTAGTTTAATGAAGAGAAGGACCAGGGTGGACATGATAGCAGTGTTCCAATATCTCAGGGGCTGCCACAAAGAAGAGGGAGTCAAGCTATTCTCCAAAGCGCCTGAGGGCAGGACAAGAAGCAATGGATGGAAACTAATCAAAGAGAGAAGCAACCTAGAACTAAGGAGAAACTTCCTGACAGAATTAACCAGTGGAACAACCTGCCCCCAGAAGCGGTGAATGCTCCAACTCTGGAAGTTTTTAAGAAGAGACTGGACAGCCATTTGTCTGAAATAGTATAGGGTTTCCTGCCTGAGCAGGCGTTTGGACTAGATGATCTCCAAGGTCCCTTCCAACTTTATTATTATTGTTGTTATTATTATTATTATTATATCCTTAGATATAAATGTCCTCTATTTTTTAGCATTTTATTCATAAATTATCTCTTAGTAAGAGCATAAATGAAAAAGCCATGACAACTGAATCATCAGTTTGAAAGTTGGTCTATTAAACTAAAACAGTCTTGTGGGAAAGGTTTGCTTTTATATAATTAGAACAAATTAAATACACCTTTTTCTATAATAGACTGAAATTTTGCTTGGTTACTCTGTTACTTGTTTAATGACCAGTTGTTCAGGGACCAAAGTTATGATGATACTGAACAAGTAATAGTTACGAACAGTCTTTATATTTACACCAGCTGCTGCATCCCCAGGGTCACCTGATCACCATTTGCAACCTATTTTCCTGGCTTCTTACCAGGTCAATCAGGAAGCCAGGAAGAGGTCACAAAAGGTGACCATGTGAAGATCTCACTTAACCTGTGATGATTCACTTAATGACTGTAACTGCGACTGCCAGAATTTCTGTTACTAAGCAGCAGTCATGTGACATTATGCTTTAGAACCATGTTGCTGAGCAACAAAAATTCTGATCCCAATTACTGTCATTAATCAAGGATAATATTCTCTGCTATTAATATCAGAGAAATAAGGCCAGCCAGCTTTCAAAAAAAGTTGAAAAAAGATATAGTTTTATTATTGAATAACCAGTTCTTTTAGAATTACTTAATCTGTTAGCATACTGCGCATAATTCACCAGATGCAGCTCAAATTTTAAGTGCAAACAAATAAGTAGACTCTAAAGTACTTTAAAGGATGAAATAGTTATCAAGATCTTGCAAGGGTAGCTGGAATTTCTAAACTGGAATGGGAAACATGGCACTATTCTGATACCATAGTCAATAATTCTTTCTAGCTGCATTGGGTACTGTTTATTTACTTATGGCCACCCATCGCTAGGTGACTATACTATTTAACACAGCAGTTATCTTAGTGGGCACCTATTTGCTAAAAAAAAGTAGAAATTACTGACAAATTTAAAATAATGTAATTTTGGTAAGGAATTACTTAAGATTTAGATCTTTCTTTCCTCAAAGAGTTCACCAGTACTTCAATTTCAGCAATCCATTTGAGACAGGCTAGCCTGTCATTTGACCAAAGTTAATACATTGATAAAATCCATAAAAGGTGAAAACTCAAAAAGCATGAACAAAAAATACATTTTGAGCTCCCTTGTAAAGCACAATAATAAGACACCTCCCTCAACTCCAGCAACAATTGCCAGAAAAAAGCAAGATTGTTTGTGTTATACTGTCTATGCCTTTGGCAGGGTCTGCAAAAGTGCCTAGTTAATTACCCAAGCTATTATGAAAAAAATCTATTTTTGCAGTCGCTAAAAATCAACAATGACTTCATGGCACATAATCAAAAGCTGCATAAAGCTATAATACAGTGAGTGCCTATAACTGATTTAGAAAGCGACTGGGAAGCAGTGCAAATGTTTCAGCACAGTGTTGATATGGCAACACCTTTGTAGCCACATTTTGAGCAGTTGCAATTTCCATACTCTCCAAGGGCTTCCTTTAGTACATAAACTGCAATAGCCTTTGCGGTTACCAGCATCTGGATCACCAATACCAGGTCTCCATTTCCAGAAAGAGGCCCAATTTGTTGTTCAAATAAGCTGATAAAAGGCCCCATTGCCATTGATGTCCTGTCCATGCCAGATTCAGGAAGGACCCCCAGACTGTGAACCTGGACCTTCAGGGAGAATACAACCCCATCCAAAATAGGCTTATCTCCTGAATCTTGAAGTTCAGCCCCTGGATCAGCAACAACTCCATCTTGATTGGTTTCAGCTTCACCTTGTTCTCCCACATTCAGTCCTTTACATCCTGGAGACTTGCAGAAGCTCTTGAGACATCCAACCCTGAGCTCGCAGGAAAGGAGAAGTATAGCTGAGTATCATCAGCATACCGACAGTGACTAGCTCCAACCCGCACATAATCCTTCCCAGCAGCGTCACACAAATATTAAATATTATCAAACTTTGCATGATCTGCAGGAGAATCCCAGGGGTTGAGCAACAGTCTCTCATAAAACTATCTTGAAGTGAAAGGAGCAGAATTACTGAAAACAGGGCCTCTAATTTTCAGCTTTTTCAATAGTTCCAACAGACTGGCATGACCAATAGGGTCAAAAGCCACCAAAAAGGAAGTTATAGGAACATCAAGAGGACTGCACTTTCCTTCTCTCTTTCCCCCAGCAATGGCTTACTTTTTATTGCAGATTTCCCTGTTTATTTTTAGATTGTTTAACAACATAGCAACTAAGGTACAACACATGTATAAATTTCAATAACTGAAAAAGGTATTTAGGTAAAAACAAACATTATTATCCCGAATCTTTCCATCTTTACACTATTCATTTTCTACAATTGGCTGAGTTCTTCTAAGTACCCTTCTTCTCATCCACCAGAAGACTACAAACTCTATTGAAGAACAAAAGCTCAAAAAATGTCTACAAATTTCAATAATTCTATCAACCCGTCAGTCAGTTCAGTTTTAGAGCTCTCTTGGTTTTATTGCTAATATGCTCAAAGTCCTTCACAATGATCAAAATTTGGGTTCAACAACAGTTCTAAACAGCTAAGGTAAAAATATGGGAGGGCTGCAATAGGAAACATGATAGAAATACCAGCAACAGGAACCTCTTGACTCCAGGGGCATACTTCAAGACAAAGGCTTTTTTCTACAGACTTAGTTAACGCTTACCAAATCATTTTCTACCAGGAATGATGATAGATCAACCAGCACCCATGTTGGGATCATGAAAAACACAGCATGGCACCCAAGGATGTTCAACAGACGGAGATGGTGTATTCGTGAATCTCTTAAAACCTATAAGAACGAAGAATTCAGAAACAGCTCCTTCTTCAAGAATCATTTCTTTTAGTTGCTTCTCTTCCTGCAAACCAAAATGTAGTTGCTATATCTCAAACACACAATTTTTTTACCTGTGTGCAACTGAACACAATGGCAGTGATTAAGTCAATTTTTCTAATTTGATGATCTACAAATAAATTGCATCTCAGCTTTCAGAATTCCCAGCCTTCATAGCTGTTGGGCAATGCTGAGACTGTAGAAAGAGTGCAGAGAAGAGCAACAAAGATGATAAAGGGACTGGAGGCTAAAATATATGAAGAATGGTTGTGGGAACTGGGATGTCCAGTCTAACAAGGAGAAGGACAAGGGATGACATAATAGCAGTTTTCCAATATTTGAGGGGTTGCAACAGGTCAACCTATCTTCAAAACAGATAGGACAAACAGTAATGGATGCAAAGTAATCAAGGAGAGACCCAGCCTAGAGCTAAGGAGAAATTTCCTGACAGTGAGAGCAATTAATCAGTGGACCAGCTTTCCTCCAGAAGTTGTGGGTGCTCTAGTACTGGAGGTTTTTAAGGACATTTTTCCGGAATGGTATAGGATCTCCTGCTTGAGCAGGGGGTTGGACTAAAAGACACCTTCCAACTGTTTTTCTATATTCTGTATAAATGAAATCCTATTTGAATCAGTTCAAATAATAAAATAAAAAATTGAACAATCTAGATCAGCGGTTCTCAACCTATGGGTCGCGACCCCATTTGGGGTCGATCGACCATTTCACGGGGGTCGCCAAACAAGGCGATCCGCCATTTTTCCCCCTCAGGGGGCGCCGCCGCGCATGGGGGCGCCGCCGCACATGCGCGGCACGTTTGTGTGACGGGGGTCGCCGTCATACAAACGTTGAGAACCACTGATCTAGATAATACTAGCATCTAATTACAAACTAATTGGGTGATTTGTGTGGGAGATTTCTTACAGAGAGAAGCAAAGGCAAGGAAAACTGAGGGTTGTTGTGCTGATTAATAATGAAATCCAGTGAACCATCTTCATTTGAAGACCTTTTGTCAGTATAAATAATGTGTGGGAGGAGTGAGGGATATACAGGTAGTCCTTGACTTACGATCATAATTGTAATAATAATAATAGTAGTAAAGTTGGAAGAGACCTTGGAGGTCATCTAGTCCCCAAAATTTTGTTGCTAAGTAAAACATTTGTTAAGTGAATTTTGCTCCATTTCAGTTTTCCATATATAAATTGGTTAACAATAGCAGCTTAGACTTTGTGTACCTCAAAGAAGTTACTGAGTTTCTACGCCATTATCATCATTTAGACAGCATTAGAGAATATGAATTTGAAATGCGAATATATTGCAGGTTTGTTACAAAGATCATTAGTGCAGAAATATCAAGTATATTTGCAAATGTTATCGATGTGCAAAAATGTACATTAAAACAAATAAACACAGGGTACCTTCTTAGAGAAAATATTCTGAAGTGAGAAGCAGAGAGTTGCAGCCAGGGCACTGATAAGTCCCCAAGTATCAAATGAGAGTTCTGTAATTGTAGCCAGCAGGACTCCACCAATAATAGGGATGAGGGATAAATATACCTGACAGAAGAAAAAAATCTACTTATTTATTTATTAAATTCATTTGTGCCCATCTCACTTCAAGACAACTCTGGGCAGCTTACTTATATGGGACAGCTTATATGTTTCCCAAGTTCAGGTGGTGAGAAAGTTTATGCAAGTCTCACAAAACTTTCTTTCCAAATGTTTTCTTTTTCCAAATAAACATTTCAATGGAACAATTGCAGAGAAGCACCAAATATTTCACCCCTCTGACTACTCTTATTTGTCTTACCTTGGTTGTCTGCTTTTCCTTCATGATGATTCTTGAGAGGAGAACAACCCAAATAGGCATTGTTGCTTTAACTGGAAAGAGGAGGAAGGAATTAAAGTGAGAACAGAGACCAGCAACAAGAACTGTGAAATAAAAGCTACTTAGAAACTGATATATTGCATGCAGATATTACTCAACACAGTATAATGCAGTATAAATAACTGCTCAACTGTCACTCACATATGCAAAAGCTTCCATGGTGAAACTGTGGCACTACTCCCTGATACTTTCTCCCATACTACTTCCTTTACAACTAAACTTCGTACTAACTAAGCTTCCTGCTATTTTGAAAAAATAAGGACTGCTGTTCTAAATAAAATAAAAGATACAAAAATCTTGCATGAACACAGCAATTTTTAATATGCAATTAAACAAGAATTAAATAACAACTACAAGAAGCTTACAGTGTGAATTACAGGTAGTCCTCGACTTACAACAGCTCATTTAGTGACCATTCAAAGTTACAACGGCACCGAAAAAAGCGACTTGAGTGTTTTTCACACTTATAATCATTGCAATATCCCCATAGTCATGTGACCAAAATTCAGATGCTTGGCAATTGATTCATATTTATGATGGTTGCAGTGTCCCAGGATCATGTGATCCCCTTTTGAAACTTCTGACAAGCAAAGTCAATGGGGGAGTTGTTAGTAACATGGTTAAGTGAGTCTTAAGTGAGTCACTTAACAAATGTTTCACTTAGCAACAAAATTTTGGGGTTCAATTGTTGTCGTAAGTCAAGGACTACCTGTATACCCCTCACTCCCCCCACACATTATTTATACTGCAAAAGGTCTTCAAATGAAGATGGTTCACTGGATTTCATTATTAATCAGCACAACAACCCTCAGTTTTCCTTGCCTTTGCTTCTCTCTGTAAGAACTATCAGGCATTCTGGTTGAACCAGATCATTGGCAGTAAAAGCTCTTTTTTTAAAAGAACAATACCATACCCTCCAGGCTTGTTTTTTCTTCCTCAATATAAATAAGGAAATTCTCCTGAAGTTCTGCCAACATTCTACAGCCTATCAATCTAATGAACACTGGAGACAGCATATCAATCTAATGAACACTGATACCTCTATACCAGCGGTTCTCAACCTATGGGTCGTGACCCCATTTGGGGTCGAATGACCATTTTACGGGGGTCGCCAAACAACGCGATCCGCCATTTTCCCCCCGCATGGGGGCGGCACCGCGCATGCGCAGCGCATGCGCGGCGCGGCCGTGTGACAGGGGTCGCCGTCACACAAACGTTGAGAAACGCTGCTCTATACAGAGAAGCCCTCCTTCTACTCTTTGCAAATCCACTTGTGAACCAAAGTAGTTTAGCACTGAACTACAAGAGAGAAATACAAGTAGTCTTTGACTTACAACACTTTAATGACCTTTCAAAGTTACAAAGGTGCTGAAAAAAGTGACTTATGACCATTTTTCACACTTACGATTGCCGTGGTGGTGTGGGCAAAATTCAGACGCTTGCAACTGGTTCATATTTATAACGGTTGCAGTGTCATGGTTGCAGTGTAAAGTTGTAACTTTTTGTGACGTTCTGGCAAGCAAAGTCAATAAGGAAGTTAGATTTGCTTAACAATTGTTACCAATTTAACAATTGCAGTGGTTCATTTAACAACTGTGGCAAGAAAGGTCATAAAGTGGGGCAAAATTCACTTAGCTGTCTCACTAAGCAGCAAAAAATTTGAGCTTAATTGTGTTGTAAGTCGAGGACTACCTGTATCAAGATTGCAACTCATCCTTGGTCACAAATGTTCACTGGATAATATTAGGCCAATCGTTACCTCTTAACCCACCTTACCTCACAAGGCAGTTGTGGGGATAACAGGAGACAGCATAATGCACTGCTACACTTTGTGATTACTGTGGTAGTCAGAGTGTGGACTGGCACCAAAGATACCCAGCTTCTAGTAATAACCCTTAGCCATAGAAGCTTACTGGTTATTTTAGGCCAGTCTTTCTCTCAGTTCAACATGCCCCACAAGATTATTACTGTGGAGAAAATAAGAGGAAATCCTACATATGTTATCTTAAGTTGAACAATGTGCAAATTATAAATAAATTGGAGAAGAGCTTTCTTCTTTCTCAGCACCAGGCCCAGAAAAAACGTTATTTCCATAAAAGCATGTCCGCAGGCAAAAGTTTCACGATCCCTCATATCTAAAACATGAAAAAAAAGTAAAGTGCATCTCCCTCTCCCAACACTTTTTTTTTTTTTTTTTTTTTGGAAATCTGAAAGCACTCCGCATACTGACTAGACTAGAGCTCCCTCCCTTCCCTTCGCGCCCCATCATACCGGTGTGAGCGTAGGAAACTGGGACGCGCCAAAGGGAGACGTGGGCCGAGACGGAGGCCAAGTACTTGCCAAAAGCGAGCGGAAGGATGAGGCGCGGATATGCGCGAGGCGGTAGCTGGGCAGGGCTGGCGGCGGGCACGCGCCAGGCCCGCAACAAGGGGGGCAGGAGCGCCACCAGGCCCAGCACGTGGCAGAGCGAGACCGTCACGGGCCGCGGGAATGTGCCCAACAGCACCTTATTCACCACATTCCCGCCAGCGCTCAGCGCGTACCATGCCAGGCAGAGCGCAGGCACTCGAAACAGCCCCGTGGATCCGCGGGGGGGCGTGCCGGAGGGGCTGCCGGGCGAGGGGGGAACGGGAGGGGGAAGGAGGCCAGGAGGTGGCGGCGGCGGCGGCGACACCATCCTCAGGCTGGGGAGAAGAGCTGCACCGGTGCCTCCGCAGCCGGGCCGGAGCCGCTTTGCCTTTTTCCCTCGGACGCGTCACTTCCGTACAGCCGGCGGAAGCGGAGTGCCATAGCGACGGAAGCCGGGGAGACGGCTACGTTCAACTTCAGAAAAAGCGAAGTCCTCAGTGGGTGGTCCTGGCAACGGGGAAGGCGCGGGCTCGTTTGGCTTTCTTTGCGGTGAGCGGGAAAGCTCGCGCACTTGGGGGGTGGGTGAGGTGGGAGAGCGAGAAATGACTACGCTGCTGTAGCGCCCAACGTTTTAGGGATTTTATCACCGATAAAATTAGGCTCTCGGTTTTCTCCTAGCACAGTGTTTCTCAACCTTGACAATTTTAAGCCAGCAATGCTGACTGTGGAATTATGGGAGTTGAAGTCCACATGCCTTAAAATTGTCAAGGTTGAGAAACACTGCCCTAACATAACGTACGGAGAGGGCACAAGCTCGATCTCTTCCAAGCCCGGATCCCCACAGTACTCATTTTTCACTTGCACTTGCGTACCGATAGTCGTCGACCTACAACAGTTCACTCAGTGACCATTCGAAGTTAAACAGACTCTGACAAAAGTGACTTATGACCATTTTTTATACTTATGACCATTGCAGCATCCTCATGGTCACATGATTTACATTCGGATACTTGACAAATGACTCACATTTATGACAGCTGCAATGTCCTGGGGTCATGTGATCCCGTTGCAGCCTTCTGACAAGCCAACTCAATGGGGAAACCAGATTCCCTTAACAAACATGTTACTAATTTATCAACTGCACTGATGCACTTAATAAATGTGGCAAGAAGAGTCGTAAAATGGGGCAAAACTCACTTAACACATTTCTCACTTAGCAACATAAATTTTGGGCTCATTTGTGGTCGTAAGTTGAGGACTACCTATATTTCTACATACCATCAGGCGCTGCAGATGTAATCACAAAGCATCGGTCTCAGTGCTGCTGCCAAGGCTCGTTCTGGGAACTGAAGTACAGTATCTCTAAAACGAGAAGGTAACGGGCTGACAGTGCTCACCTCTGCATCATTTAGGCTGGGTGTGTATGTAGCTGCTGGTGGTTACTCTTGTACAGCCAACAAAACATCGCTTATCCTCGAGTAATGTACACAACAATCATTGAAGCAGGTCTCAGAAAATAAAAGTCCCAAACATGAATTTACAGACATCTGGTATCAAGGATTCCACTAGAATTTGCACAAAGCAAAAAAAGTGATTCTGTTTTTAAACTCAGGATAAAACGGCCTCACAAGGAATATTCCAAGTTTGCTGGATTCTGCAGAATAAAATTCAGAATTTCTTTAGTGTCTTGTTCCATCCTCAAACAAAATTCTTCGTATCAAAGTCAGAATACTCACATTGGCAATTTAGATGTCAAAATATTTTCAAGTGTTTTGCACACCCAAATATTTCATGTTTCTGTCAAAGTAGACTGGGCCTGAGAAAAGCATTTGCCATACCAGTACAATTCAAAATATTATTTCAATTACACCTTTAAGTGTTTGATTGTGTTCTCAAACCTAAAAGCACAATTACAATAAACCTATAACTCATGCTTGCCCCTCCTTTTCTATATTGTCTGGAGTGGAATGGGGAGTGGGATAAAGTCCTGCAAACGATACCTTGGCGAAGATTCTTAAGTCCCCAAGATGTCTTAAAAGTCTCTCTTTGCATGCTAACCCCCTTCCTCTGAATTTTCTTAATTTTACTTTGCTAAATTGCCCATTTTTCTTTTGCTGCAGTGAATTGGGTATAGCTATTAGTGAAACATCCTATTTTTTTTTAAGGTTAAACGACACAGATGCTATACTTGGGACTTCAGGTCAGGTTTCTTTTTTAACATACTGTACACATTTCTATTTTTTATTTAAATTTCTTTTGCCTTGTTTCCCCTTTGTTTTATGGTTTTATTTATTTTTGCAATATATATACATATTGCAAAATAGCAATGGCCCAAAATAAATAAATAAAAATATATTTGACAATATAGCAATGGCCCAGTATAAAACAATGTACACAACCTTCATTCCTTCTATCCCATGTCTCCCAGTGAATTAGAATCTAATTTTCCCAAACATAATCCAACACCAGCAGCACTTGCCACACTGACTTACTAAAAAATTGAATCAGCCTATGTACAAAAGCTAAGCATGAATGTAAAGAAAATAAATTTAAAGTTAGCTAACGGCAAACAGAGGAATCAGACCAAGAGAAGTAGAATATTCTGACGATACCTCCATGCAGGGATTGTGAGTTAGAAATACCACATCAGAACTATCCAAAGAACAGATTTACATTACTTAGGAAACCACATCAGTGGGTCTCAATGTGATGACCAAACCTAGAAACTAAATTATTTTAAGAAAAAAGCCTTAATATCCATTCCATATTCAACATGGAGTGAGCACTGGGTGCTCTATCTATTCATGATTCACAGTATCATTCAAACTTTGAAGTTAGAGTTAACAAGGTTATTTCTTCTGGCGTCTGAAACGAAAATGAGAACATCCACAAGAGTTTCCCCCAGCACTCTTGTCTTCTCCTTTCTCTCTCATGCATATGGGAGAGGGTGAAATAGGAAATAGAAGAGATTACAGGGAGAGGGTACTGGAAGTAGTTTTCTCTCACACCACCTGTTAACTCTGATCAGCCATTGTGGAATTTTTACAACAGCATTTTTAAAAAACCAGGAATTGACAGCCACAAAAATAGCTGAGATACCAGCTCAGGTCATTGCTCCCAGGATAATTATACCAGCCTTCTTTGTTTGATCATCTGGAAATCAGATTACCGGGTGAGTAACTAACCCACAGTAGTGTTAGACTGTTAGGCATCTTGTGCAAACACACCCAATTATGATGGAGCTACTGGTAGCAGGAATATTGCACACTTTATGCCGAGGAAAGGTTGTGCAGTCAGCAAAGGTTAAAAGGTCTTATCTGGTCCCATGGTCATATATTTGTTTTTCTGTTCCTACTCTAGTAGCTTTAATTAGATGACCTTAATTTTTGGAAAAAAATATCAAAAATGACAGGAAGACTTCATTCATTGGATTGTTGCATAGAAACTGATGCAGAAAATAAGGGGAAGAAATAAGAAAGCAGTATTTTGACAGAGATCTAGAGCTTATTTTTCCATGTCTATAACTGCTTGCAAAAAACCTCAGTTTCTTCACGGGTGAAATTGGCTGGAATAAGTCAGACTGGATTTCTGGCTGTTCTATTCCAGCTTTAAAGGCACAGAGGATAGTAGTAAAAATCTGCCTGAGGAAAAGGAAGGCGGTGACTCTCTAGATTACTCTCAGCAGCCACAGTCAACTGTGTCAATGTTGCAGAATACTGAGAATTGTACCTGAATGTCACAAATTCCCCTCCCTAGCAAAAGATAAAATACATCTCACTGTATGAACTAGAACTATATATGCCTCACTGAAATATGTCTGTTTAGGGAAACATTTGCTGCTTTATTTATAGAGACTGCATATTTGTTGTCTAGAACTTGGTACAGCATGAAAAGATTAAAAAGACCTAATACTGTATATGCTTCCGACCTACCCAAATAAAACTATCCACTGAGAAAGCAAAGTCCAACTAATTCAAAAACAGGTCAACACATCCCCTTCCAGGTGCATTGAACTGCAATTCCCACAAACCCTGTCATCAATCATGCTAAGACCTAAGACCAAGAAGAGTTACACAGAATGCAACCCCAGGCACAGATTTCAGCCTTCCGAGACCTTCAATTTATGGATGAATATTTTTTTAAAAAAATCTCTTGGGCTGAAGTTCAACATTTGCTTGATCACATTTTACTAGCTAGCCAAAGGCTGAGTACATAAATTGCCCTTTTTTCCTGACAAAATGTCAGAGATTTTGCAACAATAATACACATCATGATTGTCATCGAATTAAAGAAGTTATGTGATTAAATACTCAAGAATAGTTTAAATCTAAAGACACACTTTGCTTTGACATTGCAGTGGAAAAGCTGTGCCTCTCAAGCTATTACTGGACTAAAACTTTCCCTGCCACAATTTCTAGTAATTGGTGATGAGAACACAGTAGACTGGAGATCTAAAATATAGATGATATTAAATAAATTATATAGCACTTTTTATAGACAATTGCAAAATGCTTTGCAAATTAAAATACAGGTAACAGGTAACTTGTAACTATAATTGGGCCTAGAACATCCGCTAAGCAATGCAATTGAATCATGCCTGATTTTACAACTTTTAGCATGGTTGTTAAATGAATCACTGTGGTCATTAAGCCAATCCAGCGTCTTCCATTGTCTGTTGGAAGGTTGCAAATGGTGATCATGTGACCTTGGACACAAGTCCTTACATTTAGGGTCATTTCAGTGTCCCCATGGTCATGTGACCAAAATCTAGGCACTTCCTCAAGTATTTAAAGTTGCTGAAATGCCTAGATTTTGGTCACATAAAGGGGACACTGCAATGGCCGTAAGTGCATGGACTGGTCATAAGGCATTTTTTAAATCACTGTCATAACTATGAACAATTATTAAACGAATGTTGCAAGTCAAGAACCACCTGTATAAAACAAGTCGTTATCTTCATTTTTCCTGGATATTGCAAGTGAGATATTGCTAAGCATGGTGAGGTCCATGCAGCTGAGGTCCTTCTGGAGACAATAACCAAATTGGGAATTTGACTGGAATGTTAGAATCATGCTCAAAAAACATGCAGGACCAGGACGAAGACTAAATTTGATTTAATTTAAAGGTACACTTAATTAAATATGAATTAATTAAATGCAATTAATATTACACCCCATATATTTAATAACTCTTCTCCCACTAACACACTAAACAATTTAGCAGCTCTTTTGAAGAGTTCTGGGAGCTGCAGCCAAGGCAGGAGTGGGAGGAGAGGATATACAGGACCCCATGGCCTCAGGTTATGCATCTCTAGTCACAGACTTAGTGGTGCAGAAAATATACATTTTATAAGTTTAATCTTTTAATTGTCCAACAGGAGACAAGAAGAGCTCCGCTTCCACTTGCGACCCCATTTATAAACCCTCATCTGTACCTGGCCATTTCTGAAATATTAGAAAGTGACAGTGTATTTTGTGCAAATTTTTTTATTTCCACATTTATATCACAATGTGTCCACTGAAAGGACCAATAGCAAAGTTGCTCTCTTCTGTGCCCAAGAACACAGAAGTCTAGTTACTGTACATTCACTAAGGCTGTTTTTGCAAGTCGCTTTTGTGATGGATATCCATAAGGCAAACAATATCTAAAGGAATGGTAACAAGTATATTTCCAGCATACAAACAGGCGTCTGTCTCCCCCTTCACAGGACATTTACAAACTAGTAGCACCCTCAGTACAAGTTGGAATTTTCTTTGTTAAACAGAAAAAAACAAAAACAAAACAAAAACAAAAAAACCCCCATTTTTTCCCCCTGCTTTCCCGTAGAAAATCTGTAGAAAGGGGTTAACGTGCTTAGGCTGCTGCTGCTGCTGCTGGGAGAACTGTGAACACTTTTTGCAGCATTTCATGGATCTGAATTGAAATTGAAACCAGACTACGCCCTGTGAAAGTCTACGGAATGCTGAGCTGAAGGTGGCCATCTCTCTCTCTCTGGCCCTTCCTGCACTGCAGAGCACACATCATTGCAATCCACATCTCCACATCAGGGGGACTTTTGAAGAGACCCATAGTTTTGCACAGTTCATTTTAAAACATCTCACTGCCATATTATTCCTTTTTAAGAAAATCAAATCAAGACAAATAAATAGACTCAACTACTCTGTGTTAAATGTTTCATTTCCACAATTAACCACCTGTACCTGCCTGACCTTGGATTCTGGCATCCACAAATAGCTGGAAACAGTTTTCACCTTTGGAAAACAAACACTTTTGTTTTGCTTTGTTTCTAACAGCTGGCTTGCTAGAGTTCAAAACTCTACTTGTTTTTAATCAAACCTTTTGTTATGCCTCCCTTTGCAATTTTATTAGTAAACTGGTAGCAGCACTTCACAAAAAAAAAAAAAAAGTTTTAACAGGAAAGAAGAAACTGCCAGCGTCCAGCTCTCTGACACACCCTCTCTGCTTTGTAAGCCTCTTTCAGCGTGATGGGGGTAGATGGGGGATGGCACAGCACCTGCCCACTTTAGTAACCTGCCAGTGTAAAAAAAGCATCTTAGCAAAATTGTACTCAGTCTAGGCAGACGTAAGGCAGGATATTCAGGCGCCCCTCATCCCCATGTGGATCGAGCGATATGCATTGCGTCCAATCATACCAGTTACCCTGTGTATCATAACATCCATTCACGCCAGGCCAGTGTTGGCTGCATATCCTGTCAAGATCATCCTGCGTCACCTCCCGTGTTACCCCAGGCAAGTCTGCAGGTTTGCTGTGGGGAGCCAGGACATGAGTTTTCCGGGCTTCTCTCCTAGTGCTTTCCTCCTGCTTTAAATATTCAGACATGAAGTAGTGAGCCCCTGGAGTCTGCACCCCTGAAGAGGACAACAAGCTACTCTGCCTGTTTAAATAGGACTGAATTATTTCATTCCGGGACAATTCTTTCCAATTCGTTTGTTCAAAGGGACTCTGCAGAGGTGGCTTCGGCTCCTGCTTATCTGTGCCTGTCCTGTGCTGCTCAGCAAGAGCAGGAAGATCCAACTGCAAACAGTCCCTCTGTGCTAAAGTCTTGATCTCGCCCGTCATGGGGTCAAAAGTCAGTCTCCGCTCTTTTTTTAACCGTACAGGCTTGACCCCGCCTTCCATCACCTGCCCGTCCAAGTTGACCATGTAGTCTTTGGGCCGGTACTTTTTTTTCTTCTTGCTGTCAGACCCTGAGGCAGCACTGTCACTGTCCATCCTTGAAGCATCTGGTGATAAGTCAGCCAAGGGTGCAAAAGACTCTACTGAATGGGAGCCTGCTCCACTGCCGGGAGAGGCTCCTGCACTGAGCTGAAGCTGGCCCTCGGGCACTCTTTGCTGCTCCTGGTCATGAAGGGATGCTTCAGGGTCCACTTGATGAGATGCCTCCAGTCTCTTTGCTAGTGCTGGCTGTGGTGACAGCTGTACTAGAGAGGGGGGAGGTGGCGATAAGGGCACTGGAACATCCAGAAGAGGGGGCTTTGGGCATGGGACAAGCGTCAAATTCTTGGGGGAATACGTGGCATGTTGCCGAGCAAATGTTTCCAGCCTGACATTCCTGGGGCTGAATGAGGAACAACGAGGACTCCTAGGTTGGTTGGCAGCAGCCTCCTCTGCTTTGTCATGCTGCTGCTGCTGCTGCTGCAACACTGCTGTTTTCAGCAGTAAGGATGTCCCAGAAGTTTTGAAGAGTCCTGGAGAGCTCGTATGAGGCCGCACTGCATTGATGGGGATCTTGCTGGGCTTGTCATTTTCACTCACCTCATCCCTGTTGCCTTCTGGCCCTGGGAGAAGACTCACATCTGGAGGGCTAGGAAAACTCTCTGGGCTTCCACCAATCCCATTGGTGGGAGGAGGAGAAGAGTTTTGTAATACTTCATAACTGGCTTTGGAAACTTTTGGCAGCGGCAGAGGAGGACCATCCTTGGGCTCACCTTGCCTCTTCCGGTTCCCTGGCTTTGGAGAGTGCAGCTTTTGGACATCATTTCTATTCTTCACATCTTGAATGGGTTTAGATCCAATCACAGCCCCAGAAGTTTCCACTCGGCAGTTGTGAGCCCCACCATTGGCTGATCCAGGTGGATTTGGCAATCCTCTCAAGGTGGCTTCATTCTGTGAAACAGGCTCAATCAGCTTCTGCCAATTCCGCAACAGTTTTTTGGCCCGTTTAGCAAGCTCCTCATTCTTGGTTTTCTTCCTCACGTCATTGATGAGCTTCCCCAGCCGTGTTTCCTAAAGTTTGTTTTTTTTAAAAAAAGAACACAAAGATTATTTTAAAAGGCACCTCATCAAATATCATTAATGGAGAGACTTCTTTTGTTCTCTCAGTGGTTATGTTCTGACAAGGCCCAGAAGAGGAAAAAGAGTATAGGGCAATTCTATAGCTGACTTAGAGTCTCGTTTCTTAATCACAGTCAGAAAAGGGGGGGAAATTACTATACCACCAGAAGAAGTTACAATTAAGGAGCAAGGAGCTTATAAGGTAGAAAATGCTCTTCAAAACTTTTTGATTGCAAAATTGTTTCTATTTTGAGAAATGGCTCCTTTGCTAAAGTTAATTTGCAATCCGCAAAATGTAAATCAAATAGGGCGGCTATATTTTGATACAGTTCTAATCGACTATAGCATCAAATGGTGTTTTTCACGATAAGAACATTAGAATAATTTTTAATACTTTAACAACTCGTGTCATATAATGATTAAGGTGTTGGGCTAGAGTAGAGACCCAGATTCCAATCTACGCACAACTATAGAAGGTCTCTGGATGACTTTGAACTAGTCACTCATTCTCAGTCCAACCTACTTCAAAAAGCTATCATTATGGGAAAAAACAAAAAGAGCTATTACTAGATACAGCACTATGGCCCTTTAAATCAAATAAATAATCAACTTCCTAAAACTGTAATCAATACAAAGCCACTGTTGTATTTTCAAATATGTACATTAAACCCAAATAAATATTTGGATTTATTTAAATAAATTCTTAACATTTATAATATCAATGCTATAGTAAGTGCATTTTTTCAAGTACTTATTCTAATGTTATCCTGAAAAAATATTTTGTGTAGCATTTGAATTAAACCTATGTTTAAGTAAAAAAATCAAATTGATAGGTAAAGCAGAAGAATGTTCTCTGATTAATATTTACCAAATCTACAATCATATCAAATAAGTATATGTTCACAAATCAAGTGTTGCAGAATATCCTTACTAAGACGAGCCCCATTCAAGTATATCTTGAAATGACAGAATAAATGAAGCTGGTACCATTGTAAGTGAATCAAAATCAACAAAGGAAATTCAAACCTTTGTGCACTTATTAAGGCAGGGCAGCAGAAAATCATCTCAAATTGTAAATGAAATTTGCAGCATCAATCAGTTATAAATTACATTCCCTATTTCTGACTGATTCTAACAGAGAAAGCTGTGGGCAGCTTCCATGGAATTCCACAGGCTATAGCAGGCATGTCAAACTACCGGCCCACGGGCCGGATGCGTCATGCTGAAACCGCGCCCACCCCTTTGCTGGCAATGGGGAAAAAGTTGCGATACGTCGTGTAATGTCATGTGACATCACGAGTTTGACATGCCTGGGCTACAGCAATAGGTGAGCTGTAACCAGTTCAGGCAAGCTGTCAATACCCATTCTTTATATGAGTCAATTTTTTTTTATCAAAAGGAGAGTCTAAAATCCATGAGCTGTCACAGAATATGGACAATCATACGTGATAAATGATTCTTATCAAGTTCCATTTGGTTAAGATAATTACTTTGGCCAAAATATGTCAGGTAAAGAACTTAAGTCTGTCTTCTCAGAGGACCAAATCTTCTTAGCAGGCAAGAAGTGAAAGCAGTGCTTTATTTTTTGTATGGCTGTATGCTTAAATTATGTTTATTATTCTTAGTCTTGTTTATATTATTAATTTTACTTGTTTACATGCATTTACTTATATTTAATCAGGCTGGGGAGTTTCCAAAGCCTTGAATAATTAAAAATATTTATAGCATGTTCCAAACACATCCTGATAAGCTCCCAACACATTTGTCTGGCCTAAAAGGCTCACGTCTTTATCAACCACAATAATTCATTGCTTGGGTGTTCTTCTCTTCTTTAAACAACAGATGAAGGTGAAAAAAAAGCCATGCAATCAAAAAAGTCAGTTCTGCCTTATTCAGTATGGCACATGCACATCCATATTCAATAGACATTGCAAAATTGTGAAACTAAAAATGCAATATTGCAAGAAAGAAGAGGTGAAAGCATCGTAATTCTTGGATGAACAGCTTCCTCTGCCCTACCATGGTGGAGGTGATATTAAGGGTGACTACAGAATGTCAATCAAAGTAGAGACTGGGAATATAAAGTTGTATGACTGCTGGGACACCTGGAGCTTCTTTGGCCTTCAGAGACAGACCAGCAAAATCCTGTTGTTTGCTGCTTTTCTTAACTACAGTGTCAAAACAGTGAGAGCACATTTCTCTCAATCACAAAGTATTATCAAGCCTAACAAGGAGTTGAATGTAAGTATTCAGACTGGAATAAGATAGGTGATGCATATAACTCCTCCTACAACTTTAAATACCATACCTACTTTTGGCATTTTCTAGTATTCTATGAGTTTTTTTTCTTATCAAGAAAAGAATACTTGTGTAGGAACAAACCTCAAGTGCCTCTTTGGTGATGGGGTATTTCTCCAAGCTGGAGATCACTTCCAGTACTGCCACCATGTTATGTATCTGTGGAAAAAAAGGAACAGAAAGTATCCTTTTAGAGAAGGGCAGATGCTTTAAGTATACCGTGTTATATCCCACTGGACAGGAGAGCTGTCGTATGTTAGTGGATTCCCTGGAATATCCTACATGAGAATTGAAATATTTGAAGCAGGTAGTGTCAAAAGATGATACTTTTTCTGCTGAAAATATCTTTGCCTGGAATTCTTTTTTTCTACTTGGAGTTGCCTATTTTTTTTCCATGGTAAGTGAAAACATTTCTAATTCTGTGTGTTTCTTAGGTGTCACCTGTAGACACAAGACTTAAATTGATTGTTTCCAGTGTACTGCATCTCATTTTATTCTTACACTCTAAACCACAGGTCGGCAACCTGCAGCTCCGGAGCCGCATGCGGCTCTTTGAGCCTTCCCCTGTGGCTCCCAGCCTCTCTCTCTCTCAGTGTGTGTGTGTGTGTGTGTGTGTGTGTGTGTGTGTGTGTATGTGTAAAAGAGAGTGCACTCACAGTGTTCTCCGAGGAACTGAAAAGCTTACTGGGCGGAGCTCCTCCCTTTGCTGCGTCTCTGCAGGAAGCAGGAAGCAGGAAGGGCAGGAGAGAGCTAGCTAGCCCAGCTAGGCTGACTCAGGAATTCTGGGAGTTGAAGTCCATGAGTCATAAAAGAGACGAGGTTGCCTACCCGAGCTTGTTGGACACAGCTTGAAGCTTGCCAGGTGAGCAGCAGATAGGAGGGGGGGAGAAAGAGAGGGAGAGAAAGAGAAAGAGGGAGGGAGGGAGGGAGAGAGAGAGGGGGGGGAAGAGGAGTGGCAGACCAAGGGCAGAGAGGGAGGGAGGGAGAGAGAGACAGAGAGAGAGAGAGACCCTTTTGACATCTAAAATGAAGATAACACTGCATATATCCTTTTTTTACCTGTGTGTGTATGTAATTTTATGCTCTTAAAGCATTCTCTTGGTGATCATTGTTTTAATAGTATGGATATTCCCAAGAGTCATATTTTTACTTTTATTTTTAATGCGTGTGTACATATACACACACACACACACACACACACACCTATAATAAAGGTAAAAAAGGATATATGCAATGTTATCTTCATTTTAGATATCAAAAGGGTTTTGTGGCTCCCGGTGTTTTGTTTTTGGTGGGAAACGGGTCCAAGTGGCTCTTTGAGTGTTTTGGGTTGCCTACCCCTGCTCTAAACTTTATTATTGCCAGAGTTGGTTTAAAATTTAAAGAGAAATTATCAGCTGAGAATGAGGCTGAGTAGAAAAAGACAAGGAAATAAATGTGTTTTAACACAATTATTCTGCTTTACTTAGTGGAGGCTGGGGTCATCTCAATCCACTAGAAGAGACCTGTAAGAAATCATTCAAATTGCCTGGAGGCAAAAGTTACCACACAGGGACAAAAGGTGTGTCTAGAAACAGACTTTCCACAATACTAAAATCACATTAATGTATCTGCAAAAAAAGTTTAATGCCTGTAAAAAGACAACAAATGAGAATCAATATAGCATTTAAGATATTCTCAGAAGAGGACTGACTCAGATTTAGTCCTCAACTTACGATCACAATTGAGCTCAAAATATGTTAAGTAAGATATTGGTTGTGAGTTTTGCCCCATTTTATGACCTTTCTTGCCACAATTGTTAAGTGAATCACTACAGTTGTTAAGTTAGTAAAAAGTTGTTAAGTGACTGTGGTTTCCCCATTGACTTCACTTGTCAGAAAGTCACAAAAGGTGATCACATGATCCCAGGACGCTGCAACCATCATAAATATGAGTCAGTTGCCAAGTGTCTAAATTTTGATCATGTGATCATGGGGAATGCTGCAATGGTCGTAAGTGGGAAAAATTGTCATAAGTTACTTTTTCCAGTGCCATTGTAACTTTGAATGGTCACTAAATGATCTATTTTAAGTTGAGGACTACCCATAGTTCCCTTCTACCATGAAAGCTCATTGAGTGACTTTGGCCTATCACTCTCTCTCAATCGAGCCAACTCATAGGAGGTTATAAGGAAAAAACCCTGGAGGGAGCACTATATATGCTATGTCGTGGTCCTGAGGAACAGTGTAGCATAAATTAAAACAAATCAACAAAGTCACAGATTTGAAAGAAAAAATGGCATAGCTTCCTGATGTATCTTAAGAATAGATATTTCTGAAAAAGTGTATACTATCCTGCAAACATTTGAAGGATAAGTCACATACTTAAAATGAGAAATCAAAACATAAACATGAAAATATATTCAGACTTTCTCAAGAGAATGAAAGCTTTAAATGAAGCCTGCAAGAGTCAATTGGCTCTTCTACAACAGGACTGTTTACATGCCATTATCTTTACCCTGATATAAAGTGATTATTTCCATAAATGTAGAATGCAGTAGAGCAGACATGTCAAACACAAGGCCCGGGGGCCGGATGCGGCCTGTAAAGTGGTTTCATGTGGCCCGCGAAGCCATCCTGGAAACATTGAGGGAATGGCCCCCGCTGCCTTGGCCCTGGCCCAGGCCAGCCGGGAGCCAATGTACACAGTTTTGTGGTGGCCCTCTTGGCACTTGCCCTGGTGGACCATGCTTTGGCACTTGCCCCAGTCCCACCCCCTTCTGCCAGAGACCTTCAGATCTGTCCCACTCCTGCCCAGGCCCCCACAGGCACTCTTGATGAGAATGATGTAGAATTGGCCACACCTACCCAGTAGGCCACACCCACTCCATCCACATCCACTAAGTAGGCCGCACCCACCCTGGCCACACCCACCTGGCCCCCCAAGGGCAACTGCAGTGCTGATGTGGCCCTCAGTGAAATTGAGTTTGATACCCCTGCAGTAGAGAAAAGCACATCCAGACCATCTCTTTTTCTTACTCACAGTGATACAAAAGAACTCATAAACACATAGTCTCTCTGCGTATGGTAGCTGAAGGAACAACTGCCCAGGAAGAGTAAGTAGTAATGCAAGGACCTGATTTGAAATATAGCAAATGATAAACATCCAAGAATTCTTAATAAAGGCCTGCACAATGATTTTAGTTCAGCTTAATATAATTGTCAGTATAAATGTTCTAAATCTTATGCCTAACAAATTTTGAGAATTGTTTGTTTCCTCAACTCTCTTATATATATGGGTCTTTTACCTAGGATGTTTCCATGCAGATAAACATAATTTTATGCATTTTCCATTGGTCTCATTTTTTCTCTAATGCAAAATAAGCAAATTATATACATTATATACCAGATGAGTAATTTACAACAGTTATTGTAGTTACTCACTAGAACTACTACACTATCAAACAAAATATTTTTAAGTAAAAGATAATATTTTTTATTTTCCTAGAAGTATAATAAATAAAAATAAACTCATTATAATAAATAAGAAGTCCAAAGATTCAGGTTAATTAGGTTTTTAATAAATAAACTCATCTCACCCCTCAAAAATAGGGTTATATTACTGCGGACAAATTATCTGCCATTATTTTGCTATAATCAAAAAGATAGGTCAAGAGGAAAGAGCAGCATAGAAAGGAATGATTGCAGAAAATATAGGCTGGGTGTGGAGAAATTAGGAGATACAGCAATCTGAAGTAATAAATAATTTTATAAATTTCAAAGGAAAACAGCTCAGGACCCTGCTCTACAAATATATTGGGGCTGGGGGAACTAGAATAAAAATGCAGAAAAAATTCCCTACTCAGACCCATAGAATGTGATTGTGAAAAGTGGATCCACACATACTAACACATAGAGGATTAGGTACAATACACAAAAGCAAAGCAAGGAAAGGAAAAGAAAAGTTGCTCTTATATTAGTACAGAATGCATAGATGCTCTGAGAAAGAGGTAAGATGAAGTATTTCAAGAAGCCCTTAAAACAGAAAATATTAGCCCAAACCATCACAAGTATCCCTCCTCAGCCCCAGCAAATACTAAATTCCTGCTCACTGGTAGACCATCATTGCCATCTCTGAGCCATACTACACAAGTTATGCTATTCTGAAGAAGCAAAAAAGGGGAGGGAAAATGGTGTCAGACAGAAAACACTATTTGTTTGTGTTTGTGTTGGGGGAAGAGAATGAGTAAATGATCAGCAAAGGACTAAAAATAAGTTTTAGGCAACACCAATTGTTGGGCAATATAAAATACAGTTCAGAAGATTATAAAAGATCCAAAGAGACCCTAGAAGGGGACTACAGACAAGAAGCTTGATTAATCCTTTTCTTGCAGTACCTATTTTTTGGCAAAATATGGGAGGGGGGCTGAATTGCTCCAGCAGCCATACAAATGGAGGAACAGAAAGGAAAGCCAAGAAAACAGAGAGTAAAGATTTCAGAATCCAAACCTTCCTGCCACCATCGGTATCAGAAGTATAACTTGTTTATATATAGAAATCTATATAGACTGTCTTTCTCAGACACCCACAGATACATCCACATCTAACTACAGGACTCCTGCCCCTAAGCAGGATAAAGATGGTTCCCATTCTCACTAATCCTTGACCAAGACTTCTTACACAGCCGGATGCCCTACACATGTGGTGGACTACAGTCCACCATACTTAAGTCAGTATGGTTATGTCACCTGGGACTAGCAGGGAGTGTAGATTAATAGAAAAACATGAAATTAGTTTGAGACAAGCTGCCCATTCCCTGTACATATATCCTTCACTCACATTGCTGTTGGGGTCGATGGCCTGCAGCAGCCGGTCCCTGATCTGCTGCGGGGACGGTCCCGGAGCCGCTGTCATTGCCTCCCTGGGGGAGGAAGAGCCCCGGGCCCAGCAGAGTGGGGCGAGAGGAGGCCCCACCGTCCTCCCCTCCTCCCTCCCTCTCTTTCTCACTCGCCGGCCTCGCCGCGGGGCAACTGGAGCCGCATGTTCCGCCGGGCTCAAGCGCCCCACCAGTCGGGGAGGAAGGGTATCACAACTGCTCGAGAAGAACTGAAAGAAAATAGTGCAGCCCGACTCGTCCTAGACCCAACCGGGCCGCCGCTCGGCTCCGCTCGGCTCCACCGAGGAGACGGAGGAGGAGGCCGAGTTCAACTGTGGGCAGGAGCCAGCCCCGCGCAGTGCATCCTGGGACACGCCCGACGCTGACGGCGGCCGACGCACAGACGCCGAACGTCGCGTCTGTGACGTCACGACGCAGGGCGTTGGGTGCTCCCGCCAAGAGGATTGGGGTGGGGGAGGAAGGGTGAGAACTCGGCATTCTGTTTGTTCAGTGCGTGTCCGCGACAGGGTACTCGCGGGCGGGAAAAATCTGAGCCATTCGCGCCTGCGCAGAAGATCCCGCGGAGGTGGCTGGTGAGGGCGAGAGCTGGAGGTAGCGGAGGGCCTTGGAAACGGCAAAAAGGCGGGAAAAGTGGGGCTTCGACTGCTGTTCCGCTTCTGTCACTCGCGTTTGTTGAGCAGATAGTTTTGATTATTTTAACTATATCCCATTTGCAAAGTACAAACATATTTTTCTGTGTTCGGGCTTCATACTCGTTACGTCATTATCTATTTGCTCTCGCTAGTAATCAAACCGATCCTCGCTTTATTTACAAACTGGTAACAAATGGTACTTCTGGAGGGATAAAACAATCGTCTTTTCATTCATCTTGTGTTGGATTATCTAAAAACTATCTGGAAAACAGTTTGGGGGAAGAATCTGGTATGGCAGTTCTTGATCATTGCAATTCATGCCCTGACTCTTGGCATGTTTATTACTTTGATCTTCTGGATTTGGGCACCACGTTGTTTCAGCCCACTCTCACTTGCCATTGGACATTTATGTACCTCTGCATTTAAAAGGACTGTATGTCTGCATCATACAGTTCATTAAGCCTAGTACACATAATCACCAGAAAAGGTCATTTGCTAGGCAAGTCTATAAACAGTTTACATTCTGCTCTAAAACTGATTATCTCTGCTTCAATATATTTGGAATACCCTTTCAATAGAGCACGTTTACCCTCGTCATTCAGATAATTAATGGCAGAATTCCCAAGGTATATAGACATGTGCTATAACAATTGGTAATTGAACATTAGAATGTTTTGTTCTCTATTAGTGAAATCTCCAATATGACAATTAAGTAAAATATGGACTTATTTGGAGTACATTGTACAACTTACAACCACAACTGAGCCTAAAATTTATGTTGCTAAGTGAAACATTTGTCAAGTGAATTTCATCCCATTTTACAGTCTTTCTTGCCATAATTGTTAAGTGAATCATTGCAGAGGTTCAGTTAATAACACAATTGTTAAATGAATTTGGCTTCCCCACTGATTTTAATAAATAATAGTAGTAAAGTTGGAAGGGACCTTGGAGGTCATCTAGTCCAACCCCCTGCTCAGGCAGGAAACCCTACACCATTTCGGACAAATGGCTGTCCAATCTCTTCTTAAAAACTTCCAGTGTTGGAGCATTTACTGCTTCTGGAGGCAGGCTGTTCCACTGATTAATTGTTCTCACTGTCAGGAAGTTTCTCCTTAGTTCTAGGTTGCTTCTCTCCTTGATTAGTTTCCACCCATTGCTTCTTGTCCTGCCTTCAGGTGCTTTGGAAATAGCTTGATTCCCTCTTCTTTATGGCAGCCCCTGAGATATTGGAATACTGCTATCATGTCCCCCTTGTCCTTCTCTTCGTTAAACTAGACATACCCAATTCTAGCAACCGTTCCTTATATGTTTTAGCCTCCAGTCCCCTAATCATCTTTGTTGCTCTTCTCTGTACTCTTTCTAGAGTCTCAACATCTTTTTTACATCGTGGTGACCAAAACTGGATGCAGTATTCCAAGTGTGGCCTTACCAAGGCATTGAAGAGTGGTATTAATACTTCACGTGATCTTGATTCTATCCCTCTGTTAATGCAGCCTAGCACTGTGTTGGCCTTTTTGGCAGCTGCAGCACACTGCTGGCTCATATTTAAGTGATTGTCTACTATGACTCCGAGGTCCCTCTCACAGTTACTACTATTGAGCATGGTGCCACCTATGCTGTACTTGTGCATTTGGTTTTTCTTGCCTAAATGTAGAACCTTGCTTTTTTCACCATTGAATTTCATTTTGTTAGTTAGTGCCCAGTGTTCAAGTCTGTCCAGATCCTTCTGTATCTTAAGCCTGTCTTCTGGAGTGTTGGCTATTCCTGCCAGCTTGGTGTCGTCTGCAAATTTGATGAGTTCCCCATCTATCCCTTCGTCCAAATTGTTGATGAAGATGATTTTGCTTCTCAGAAGGTTGCAAAAGGTGATTACATGACCCTGGGACACTGCAGTTGTCATAAATATGAGTCAGTTGCCAAGCATCTGGATTTTGGTCAAGTGACCATGGAGATACTGCAATGGTCATGTTAAAAATGGGCAAAAGTCACTTTTTTCAGTGCGGTAACTTTGAACGATCACTAAATGCAGAATCCAATCTTGGTCGGTCACCAAGATCAGACCCAGGATTGGGAATGTCCCAGATTTTATCCTGCAACATCTTGGGACACATATATTCATCTTCATTCAGCCACTAAATGAACTGCTGTAAGTCAAGGACTTCTTGTATTGACTTATTGTTGAAGTAGTAACCCCTATAAAATGCAATCAGTCGTGAATTTTGCCCCAAATCCCGGTCTCAAAGTATGTTAAAAAATCTAGTGGAATATCAAGAGTTCTAATACAAGTCACCATACCTTGCTTTTCTTTCTCTGTCTTTATTTGTTGTTGTTAGTTGCGAAGTTGTGTCCAACCAATTGTGTCCGACCCATGGACAACGTTCCTCCAGGCCTTCCTGTCCTCTACCATCTTCTGGAGTCCATTTAAGCTCATGCCTACTGCTTCAGTGACCCCATCCAGCCACCTCATTCTCTGTCGTCCCCTTCTTCTATTGCCCTCAATCTTTCCTGTCTTTATTAAGAAGGTGCTAATCAAGCATATATATGCTTATGTGGATCTATTTATAAATTTAATTTAGGAAAGTATTATTTTCTAATGCTGCTTACTCCTAAGAAAATGTGGCAAAAAAGCATCTTAAAATGCAAATAAAAGTAAACTTCATTTTATTTCTCTTCCCATGAAATGTTTTGTGAACCTAAAATGTGGAACATATTCAGATGTTGATACTCTGTCTAGAAAGAGTACAGAGAAGAGCAACAAAGATGATTAGGGGACTGGAGGCTAAAACATATAAGGAAGGGTTGCTGGAATTGGGTGTGTCTAGTTTAATGAAGAGAAGGATGAGTGGTGACATGATAGTGTTCCAATATTTCAGGGGTTACCACAAAGAAGAGGAAGTCAAGCTATTCTCCAAAGTACCTGAAGGCAGAACAAGAAGCAATGGATGGAAACTAATTAAGGAGAGAAGCAACCTAGAACTAAGGAGAAATTTCCTGACAGAACAATTAATCAGTGGAATAACCTGCCTCCTGAAGTTGTCAGTGTTCCAACACTGTGGGTTTTTAAGAGACTGTCTGAAATGGTATAGGGTTTCCTGCCTGAGCAAGGGGTTGGACTAGTGATATCTAAGATCCCTTCCAAAATATTATTATTATTATTAAGATTATTAGAAACAAAGGAATAGACCTCTTAAGAGAACAATAGAGAATGCAAACAGATTTATATTAGTTACTGAGAATATAAACTTGTTGAAATCATGCAGAATAGAAAGTCTGAAATTGGTGAGACGGTATACTGCAGATTGACCACGAAAATGGCAAATGTGGATAGCACTTTCACAATGCAAATTACAATGCTTTCACAGACAACTCAGCATTAATGGGGAATTACAATCTGTTAAAACATCTGACTGATGAAGAACTTGATGAAGTCCAAAAGGCAGAAATGCTACAAATAAATTGAGGTGTTGTCTTAAAATTAGTAATAGTGGGGTTATAAAACCATGCTAGATGCCAAGTGCTCAAATTGTGGCCACTTGACTGAGGATGCTGCAACGGTTGTAAGTGCAAGGATCCATTATAAGTCACTTTTTTTCAGTGCAATTGTAACTTTGAACTTGTAAATGAATGGTTGTAAGATGAGGATTACCTGTATGAGAATGAAAAACAGGAGATGTCTAGAGAAGTCAGGGTGGCTGCATAGGAAAATTTCATGATAAACATTTACAAGAGGGTAACAGTAAGAAAGAATACAAAAGAGGAATTGAAACATTAAACAAAAAGAATTATTTGGGTATATCAGGTAACACATTAAAAAAGGTCTTTGAAAGAAAGGGAGTTTCCTGGATGCATCTATCCAGTGTTTTTAATGTGCAGAAATGATTTACTTACTTTCTTCCAGGATTTTCCCCTAATTTCCCACTTTATTTCAGAGCTGCAGACCAAAATTACTGTATTCATTTAGGACCAAAAAACACCTCTTACGCTACTTTTTTTTAAAGAAGATTCAGATGTGTTTACTTCTATTGTTCACTTTCCTGCTTTGATTATTCTGGAGCTCAATCCTAGTTTATCAGCTAGGCTTTGAGCAATGGGGATATATATATGGGTTATATAGGTGAATCAGTGGAGCTCATGATTCCCCCAAACTACTGATTTCATATACTGTACCTACTAAGAAGGCTTGACCAGTTCAGCAAAGTTTGACTAGTACTACTGCAATGTACCCACACTTATCCAGTGCCCAAGGTTATAATAAAATTGATGGAAAAGACAGACTAGAGTTTAATCCCAGCAAGACTGTTACTCCTCCATATAAGATACACGAGAGCATGACAAAGGGAAAGGGACAAACAAAAACGTTCCCCTCTCCAATAAATGGATGTTTATTTTAGTGTTTTAAGTAAATTGTTATTATTATTATTAATAATAATAATAAATAATATTGGAAGGGACCTTGGGGGTCATCTAGTCCAACCCCCTGCTCAGGCTGGAGACCCTATACCATTTCAGACAAATGGCTATCCAGTCTCTTCTTAAAAACTTCCAGTGTTGGAGCATTCACAGCTTCTGGAGGCAGGTTGTTCCACTGATTAAAAGTTCTAGGTTGCTTCTCTCTTTGGTTAGTTTCCACCCATTGCTTCTTTTCCTGCCTTCAGGCACTTTGGAGAATAGCTTGGCTCCCTCTTCTTTGTGGCAGCCCCTGAGACATTGGAAGACTGCTATCATGTCACCCCTCGTCCTTCTCTTCATTAAAGTAGACATACCCAATTGTAAGTGGAAGACTACCTGTACACAAAATGCAGACTTGCTCACAGACATCTTAACCAGGCATGAAGTTTCTAAGTATTTACATAATACTTTCTACAGAGTATGAAATAAAACTCTTAATCTTTAGATCAAGTTGCAACCAGCATCTCAATTAGGGTGGGAACTTATTTGGATAAGAAATGTTAAATTCACACAAGCGCAAAATTTAAGAGAGAATTTTTATAAGATGTTTTATAGATGGCACCTTGACCCAAAGAAAATGTCCATTATGTACCCTAATCTACAGCCGAAATGCTGGAGATGTGGATATTTGGATGCTACCTATTACCATATTTGGTGGACGTGTAAGCATATAAAAGCTTTTTGGATTAAGATATGGTGGAATATTCAAAGAATTTTTAAAAGAAGGGTAAAATTTACTCCGCAATTATTTTTACTAGGTATTGTTATTGACTGTGATGCTAAGGAGGTTATATTGATGTTAAATTTGATTACAGCCGCTAGGTTGTTAATAGGACAATATTGGAAGAAGGAATCTTTGCCTATTTTACAAGAATGGTTTCATAAAGTTTCGTATTTGGCAGAAATGGCAAAGATTTCGGCTTTCTTAAAGGAGCAATCTCAAGAAAAATTTTTTGCGGTATGGGAAAAATGGATAAATTTTATACAACATAATTTGGATATGGAAAAATATTATTTAGCCTTTTTATAATTTGTAATGATTGTTTTTTCTTTCTTTCTTTCTTCTTTTTCTTTTTTATATATATACATTTTTTATGTATTATTATTCATATATTTTTTTTTTATATATATATGCTTTATTCTTCGTCTACTTTCTTCTTCTTTCTCTCTCTCTTCTCTTTTTATTTATTTTTTTTTCTTTTTTAGTATATATTATTCATTTTAAAGTTTATGTTATGTATATTATTATTATATATATTATTACTGTGATTTTTATTATTATTATTAATTATTTTATAAATTGCAAATGTTATTTTTAAAATATTTGTTAAATAATCCTATATTCAGTTCTGGGAAGTCGGGGGGGGGGTGGGGTGGTTGGGGAGGGGGGGGTGGATTTTTATTTGTAAAACTTTTGAAAAATTTCAATAAAAAAAAAAAAAAAAAATTAGGGTAACACACTCTGTTCCAGAGAGCAAGGACGTCTTGTTTCTCAACTAGAGCACCCATCCGTGAAAAATCCTCCCACCAGAAATCTAGTGGGCTCACCTTTAGGAAACTGTTATGCAGAAGCACCTTTATGATGTCATAATTAGATTCTTTACCATTATTATTTCCCTGGTTATAATTATTTATTAAAAGTGTGGGGATTATTAAAGTTGTTATGTAGAAGGCAGAGCAGAATTTTTGTACTTCAAATTGACTTTTTTTGAAAAGAAGTTGGCAGCCTATCTCAGAATTCAGCTAATCAGTTATCACTTAAGGGCAGTACTCAGTTATAGAAGACAGATGGAGGTTATGAGAGCTCTCTCCCAGAAATAAACCTGCCGTTCTTATTTACCTTAGGACAAGTTTGGAGACCTTCCTTTCGGATTTTTCCTGATAAAGTATGTCAAAATAGAATTTAGAAGACTGGTTGAGGAATTCTGGGAGTTGAAGTCCACAAGTCATAAAGGGCCAAGTTTGAAGACCCCTGATCTAGACCAAACATATTTAAGTACTTCCATAGAATTCTAAAGATAATCCATTAGCAAAGTGTATTGCTTAAATTCATATTTGGATAGCAACATGTCATCTCACCTACATCAGCTTTCTGAGTTTATTTGAATTCATGCTGCCAATAATGACTGTTCTTGAAAGGAACATAAACATCTTGAAAGGAATACAAATAGTTAGCCACAGCACTTTTTTTTAAGAGCAGCTTTCCAACTTTTCTGAATCCTGCATATTACAATTACTAAAGGATAATGTGAATTCTGCCCTCACCTTTCCCACGAGGCTGATAGGGCAGGAACAAGAATCAGCCCCCAGTCAGATGAAATAATTTACTTAGTATGTAAAAATGCCTTATTCATCCCACCATTTAACATTCAGGAGGGAAGCGAAAACAATCTTCATTTGCTGAGCTGGCTGATACTGTGTTATCATTTGTAAAATGCAATATTTTGATTATTAGTTCTATTATTTGTAAACCAGCCAATGTAGCATTGTCTCTACATTTTCTTTTTTTCACTCAATTTTTCAGATAGTTCCGTGAGATTATTTTCTTTATGCCTGCCCTAACCCCTTCCGCTCAAAGAAAAAAAAAAAGACTCAGTATAGAAAGTATACAATTGTGTTTATTTTGCTAGATCTTGGAGCCCAGATGTTCAAACAGTCTCTTCATACACACAGTAAGATCTCCAGACATTCAGCATTCAACAGAAAGATGATTTTACAGATTCACCTCCCAGGGATATCCTCCCATTTTAACCATCATTATAGACCAAACTGCTTTAGATGTCAACATCACCTCAGATATATGTGCTGGATAACTACTTGGGTCTACTCCAATCAACTATTACAAGAATAAGGTATATAATCAGCTATTCTCCTTTGGCAGAGAGTCATACAACAGGTCTTGCACAATTCACACTTAAACTGCTTTTGGGCATCAACTTATTTTTTGCATCACTCTTTCCTGATCAGGAATATTTAGTGTACTTTGTTTTCTGGTAAGTAAAGAGTGGTAGTCCTTGACTTACAACCATTCATTTAGCGACCATTTAAAATTACAATGGCCCTGAGAAAAGTGGCTTACGATGGTTTTTCACACTTATGACCATTGCAGCATCCCTGTGGTCACATATCCAAAATTCAGACACCTGGCAACTGGCATGCATTTATGAGGGTTGAAGTGTCCCGGGGTCATGTGATTACCTTTTGCGACCTTCTGACAAGCACAGTCAATGGGGAACCAGATTCACTTAACCATGTTACTAACAACTGCAGCAATTCATCTAACAACTGTGGCAAGAAAGGTCGTCAAATGGGGCAAAACTCACTTAACAACGGTCTTGCTTAGCAATGGAAATTTGGGGCCCAGTTGTGGTCATAGTAAAGGACTACCTGCACGGTAGTTACTTAAAATGTTACTTTAAAGCAGTGGTTCTCAACGTTTGTGTGACGGCGACCCCGTCACACAAACGTTCTGCGCATGCGCGGTGCTGCGCGCATGGGGGCGGGGGCCACACATGTGCGGTGCGCGGCGGTGCCCCATGCGCGGTGTGCATGCGCGGCGCCGCCCCGAGGGGAGAAAATGGCGGATCGCCTTCTTTGGCAACCCCCGAAAAATGGTCGATCGACCCCAAATGGGGTCGCGACCCATAGGTTGAGAACCGCTGCTTTAAAGCAATGTTTCTCAAACTTGACAAAATTCCCCAGTAATCCCTTGCTGAGAATTGAACTTATTGGGATTTGAATTCCCAGAATTCCTCAGCTAGTCTTCCTGGAAGATGAAATCCATCCACTTTAAATTTGCTAAGGTTGAGAAACACTGTTTTAAGGCAAGGAGAAATATAGCTTTTTTTTTCTTAAAAAACAAAATAAAATTGTTTTATCATTTTATCCTATCTAAAACCTATTTTTTTTCCTTAGTGGAGCTAAAGGCTAAATTTAAATCCAATGACTGATAAAGTGTGCACTACAAGGCCATTTTTGTACTCGTGTCAAAAGTTTCAACATAATTTCTTCTTACATTTCTTCATATCTTCACATAAAAGCTCTGTTCTCCATGGTTGTCATGCCTGCAAGCGTAACCCAAGTATCCCTTCACAGGGCTGAAAGTTCATTCTTATACATTCATTAACCAAATAACCAAAGAAACAAAAACTAGGGAAAAAAACAAGAACAGGGGAAAAGAGGGAATGGTGAAATTTCCTTTGATATTTGTAGTAAAAATAAGCCAGAGCTCAATACTAAAATGATGTCATATCTTTTACTTAGTATTTTATATTTCCAGTTGGAAGCCATCTGCAAATTGCCAAAGATTTACGTGTATTTTTTGTCAGTTCAGTCAAAGTTGTTTAAGATCCAAACAGCCTGGTGAAAAACAAATGGAAAGTTAATGACTAATTTTTATCAGTTATTCTTACAATAAACCTGTAAGATAAACCAAAATTGTTTATTGTCCTTTTATACTGTCCAGTAAGTTAATTGAAACATAGCATATTAGAAAATATATAATATCCTCATTATATAAGGAACAGTGAAAACAATTAGTGAATAGTGTGAATTTAGAATATGTGGGATTGAAGCTCATATTTTATAATAATTTTATTACTACAGCAGTACCAGTTCAGTATTGGTATCGTTCCTATGTTTAAGTGCCAATACTATATTAAAAGAATACCATGCATTATGTAACTATACAAACCAAGCATTAAAAAGACAAGGTAAGGAAGACATAAACATGACATCTTTGTTGGGATTACTTACACAATCATGCAAAACATCATGAAAATATTCCACAGTGCGATGAAGATCCGAAAGTATCTTAAACTCAACAGAAACTCCCTGATATTATCACCTAGAAGTCGGGAAGTAAATGAAATTGCATTTACAGCAAAAAGTACCTTTGTTTCATCCACGCTCCTTTCAGTATACTCTTAGCAATAATTTATTCAGTCATTAATTTAGGTACCATCCGATTCCAGACTGACTTAAATAATTGGAGTTATTTCTTAGATTCCCAACAATTAATAAGGTACTTTTTATATTTAAGATAAGACAAGAAAACAAGTTATAAAGCAGTGGTTCTCAGCCTGTGGGTCGGGACCCCATTTGGGGTCGAACGACCATTTCACGGGGGTCGCCAAACAACGCAGTCTGCCATTTTCTTTTCTCTTTTTCCTTAGCTGTGCTACTCCCTTTTATTCTATTGGCTTTTGAAATCCAATAGAATAGACTCTCTTGAATAGAATCTAATTCTATTGGCTTTCAAAAGCCAATAGAAATTGTCCAGGCTGTCTCTGCCCTGCTGAGCCCGCCAAAAGTCCCATTCTGCAAACGGTGCTGCACCAGTTGAGTAGTCCTCGACTTACGACCGGTTGGGGGTCGCGGCATTAAAAAGGTTGAGAACCACTGTTATAAAGGAATCTTTATAATTCAAGCAACTTATAATAGAGCCTATGAGCCAGCAGGGATAGAAGAAGCATGAAAATAACTGTGCAGAGCCATACAATGTCCTCCTATGCAGTATAATCACTAAGAATATTATTTTTTCTAATATTTGCAATTGGGTGGCATGTTGTCATTCTTCCAGCAGACATTCAATATCTGCCCCTTCCTTTATATGCCTATGATTTGTCTGGATAGCTAAGAAATCGCCATAGCATATTTACAGAATATATAGGGAGGGGGGGAGGAAAGTTGCTGTAAGGACAAAGGTTAGTCACTTAATGATGTATACTCTTTTGTTTCAGTTCAGGGTGGGCAATTTTCTAGAAATTGTTGAATAGCAACTCCCATGACTGCTTATCCTGGCTAGAATTGAGGAAGTTCAGTATCTGAGTGACTATATATTGCCTGCTGTCAAACTCATAGAACCTCAACAGAATATCCCAGGCATTCAATAGCTTGAATAATTCTAAGTTCATATCTGATGAAAATTTATCTGACACGTTACTATATACGTAAGTATCTTTATTATACACTAGGAAGAAATCATTAGAACACTTGATTGTTCTCTATCAATCTGAAGTTTTTTCAGTTCATTTTTTATATTCAAAGTAGTTTAATTTCCCATGGCTTAACTCATGTTTTGCCCTATGTTTCTCAGCCTTCACAATGAATGTTGTTAATTGTTGACAAATCAACCTCTCTGCATTGAGAAACTCTGGGACTCACTTAATTCTGTTCTAAATGCTTTAAAATAAACAATCTATTAATTATTAGGCTAAAACAAAACTACAGCGTGAAAAACACGGTATCTAAAGCATTACCCACAGCAAATTTGATACTATTCTCAAGAAGGGGCAACAATAATTTACACAAAAACTAATTGACTTCACAGTCCAAATGTAGAGAAATGAGGCCCAGTAAAACCAAATATCTATAAAATCTGAAAATATACCATATTACATGTGTTACTTTTTCATAATTTTGCAATTCTGTGTAAAAATTTAATTCTTAATTTATGTTAAACAATGTTACCAGTTTAGTAGACTGAGCTGTCTTTTACAATGAAGCAGTTACAATATGCATATGGTACCAAATAGTCTAGATCAGGGGTAGGCAACCCAAAACACTCAAAGAGCCACTTGGACCCGTTTCCCACCAAAAACAAAACACCGGGAGCCGCAAAACCCTTTTGATATCTAAAATGAAGATAACACTGCATATATCCTTTTTTACCTTTATTATAGGTGTGTGTGTGTTTGTGTGTGTGTGTATGTATGTATATGTATGTGTGTATATTAAAAATAAAAGTAAAAATATGACATTAAAACTAAAAGTAAAAATATGACTCTTGGGAATATCCATACTATTAAAACAATGATCACCAGGAGAATGCTTTAAGAGAATAAAATTACATACACACAGAGGTAAAAAAAGGATATATGCAGTGTTATCTTCATTTTAGATGTCAAAAGGGTCTCTCTCTCTCTGTCTCTCTCCCTCCCTCCCTCCCTCCCTATCTGCCCTTGGTCTGCCACTCCTCTTCCCCTACTCTCTTTCTTTCTCTCTCTCTTTCCTCTCTCTCTCCCTCTCTCTCTCTCTCTCTCTTTCTCTCCCTCTCTTTCTCCCCCCCTCCTATCTGCTGCTCACCTGGCAAGCTTCAAGCTGTTGTCCAAAAAGCTCAGAGGTAAGCAACCTCGTCTCTTTTATGACTCATGGACTTCAACTCCCAGAATTCCTGAGTCAGCCTTGCTGGGCTAGCTAGCTCTCTCCTGCCCTTCCTGCTTCCTGCTTCCTGCAGAGACGCAGCAAAGGGAGGAGCTCCGCCCAGTAAACTTTTCAGCTCCTCGGAGAATACTGTGAATGCACGCTCTTTTACACATAAACACACACACACAAAAACACAAACACACACACACAGAGAGAGAGAGAGAGAGAGAGAGAGAGAGAGAGAGAGAGAGAGAGAGAGAAGCAGGGAAGCGCAATTGCCTCTCTCTGTCTCTGTCTCTCTCTGCAAAGGCAGAGGAGGCTGGGAGCCACAGGGGAAGGCTCAAAGAGCCGCATGCGGTTCTGGAGCTGCAGGTTGCCGACCTGTGGTCTAGATAGAACAAGGGTGTCAAACTGCCGGTCTATTGGCCGGATGCGTCACACGGAAGCCATATCCACCCCAGCTCCGCAAGGGGAAAAAAGTCACAATACGTTGCAACACGTCACATGATGCGGCGAGTTTGATACCTCTGGTCTAGAATGTTAATCAGGAACAACAAGCCATATTTTTCTATACAATACCCCAAATTTGCAATCCTAACACAAAACTAAAAAAATAACTGCAACTATTTTGGAAACACACAGTAAGTTAAAAAAAAAAAAAACCTTCAGTACAAAGGCCTCAGTTAGAATGTTTACCTGTTGTTGGTTCTCTTCCTTCTTCACCAAAGCCCTGACTCTCTTTCTTCTTCCTGGAAGACAAAGATTTATTGTAAACATCCCAGAACATAATAGTATCTCATAATTTAAGGCAAACAGGAATATATTAAAATGGACAATGACAGAAGAAAATCTACTGACAGCTATTAACCAAAGTAGCGATGGAATACTATAGCAATTTGCTGAATCCTGAAAACAAAAGAAGTTTCAAGGCCCACTTGAAGAATTTTCAGAAATGATTAGCCATGCAGAAAAAATGGTGCTGGACCAGATGAATACAATTTAGGCAGGATACAACAAGAATCTTCTGGCAACAATTAAGGGGAACTTCCATGATCAAAAGCAGCATGCCTTTAAAAGTGCTTGCAGCTGGTTCACCCACTGCTATAATATTCAGCTTATGATATTCCTGTAGAGCCACTAATTTGGCCACTGTAGTAAACAGAATATCTGGGTGGGATATGCATTTCCTATACTCCTAAACAATATAGGAAATGTATTACATACAGCTTTCAGGTCTTTTGTAAAATTGCTAAGTGCTCCGATTGGAAGTAGTGATAACTGAACCTTCTGATTGAAAGTCCCTCACTTTACATTTAAATCTAGGCAGTCATGGCTGATCCTGAAAAGCGAAGCAGAGTTAATAATATAATATAATAAAGTTGGTAGGGTCCTTGGAGGTCATCTAATCCCACCCCCTGCTCAGGCGGGAAACCTATAAATTTCAGACAAATGGCTGTCCAGTCTCTTCTTAAAAACTTTCAGTGTTGGAGCATTCATCGCTTCTGGAGGCAGGTTGTTCCACTGATTAATAGTTCTAACTGTTCTATCTACATTGAGTTAATTTTAATACTTAATAAGAAATCTCAGGGTTTCATGCTATCCCACCAGTTTAGTTGCCCAGGCTATCATTTAAAATGAGAGAAATACAACTTGTATTTCTCTATGATTGGAAAATCAAGGCAACGGACAACCACATTTCTTCTTCTTCTTGTGCCATATCCATTATCGGACGCTGGCGATCATGTTGGCGATCCTGTTTTTATCAGCAGCCACACAAAAAAGTGCTGCTGAGTTTTGTCCAAACCAATCCCTTAGATTTTGAAGCCACAATGTTCTTCTTCTGCCTGGACCTCGTTTGCCTTCAATCTTTCCCTGGAAGATTAAATGGAGTATGCCGTATTTTTCTGGATGTCGCATCACATGTCTGAAATATTCTAATTTTTGTTTTTTAATTGTTCCGATGATTTCCCTTGGCTTTCCCAGGCGGCTTATCACCTCCTCCTTTCTGATCTTGTCAACCCAGCTTATATGTAACAGCCCCCTGTAAATCCACATTTCAAATGCTTCTAGTCTCTTCAGGTGGCCTTCTGTCAGAGACCAACTCTCTACTCCATAGAGCAGGATAGAAAAAATATAGCATCTGACAAGCCTGATTTTCAGTCTTAGGCTTATGTCGTGACTGCAGAAGACCTTTTTCATTTCACAACCACATTTATATTTTGCTAAAAGAAAACATGGCTATGTGATGTGTTTAGTCAGCAGACATAAAGTTACGCTCAAGAAAAGCTATTTATTTATCTTTGGCCACTTCCAAGATTGGGGAGCAGCCATAGGAGCATCATTGGCATTTTAAAAAGAGCTTTCTAGTTTGGAGAAAGTTGTGTCCTGCACAATCCGTCCAATAAACTACTCTCTAAGGAACAGCAACTCTCTAGAAAGAAGTTTTTGCCAATTTTCCTAAAACTCATTTAACAACCTTGAACCAGGTGTTTTCTGTTACCAGAATTACATATTGCAATCTTTGAATCAAAAGCTTTCCCAGAAACCTCTCTGAGAAGGAACTCATGCTGGAAGCACAAAACCTCAATTCCTACAGTTATAAGATTTCCTCCATTTCCCCAACAAAGTAAATCCTGTTGTTTTTTTTCAGTACTTACAGCCTGAAATTTAACACTGCTCCGGCATTGACCAACAGAGTCCTATGTGGCAGAAGAAGAAGAAAGAGTAAGAATATACAAAAGCCTGGCCTTTTCCACTTTAATTCTTAATATTTCTGAGCTGTGGGGGCAAGAAACGGCCTACAAGTTAGGGATAATTGCTTCCTCCATGCCTTTCCTGATGTCCCATCCTAAATTACTTCTCTTTTTTTGCACTTTTAAGAGTTGCAGGGCAGAAACAAGAAATTTAACCAGTTTCCCTCGGAGAATGCAGGTTGGAGTATTCTGCTGTCCCTGTCCCATATTTACACAACCTTTACACTCAGTTCCGTAGAGTCGAATTTATCAAACAGGAAAACAGCTATGCCTCCCCCCGCCAGCTTAATAAAACTGGTTGCTTGGCAACAAGTTATCTCCCCTTACCCGAACAACAGCAAATCCCCCAACATCCTGCTACTTCCGCTCTGCTGCTATCGAAACGGAAATACACCCGGCTGACACGCAGCGGCTCAACATCCAATAAACATCAACTTCATCTTGCCATTCCAACCGCTGGCCGCCAGGTGGCACTACTGCAAGGAGAAAGTCTGTGGTAGGTTACAAGCGGGTGGTGACGTTCCTCCATAAACCCCGCCCACCAATTTAAAGCGCTGGGATGAGTTCTTTACCCTGGGAGCGGAGGCTTTCGCTCTTCAGTGGTTTTAAAAGATGCTGCCTTCTTTTCTTCGTTATTTTTTTTGGGGGAGGGGGTCTGGTCCTTGTTGTATCTGGTTCCCCCTCCCCCACACACAAACACTAAGAACTGTAGGAGGATGTTTATGTTAGCCAAAAAGTCGGAGGGAGGAACAGAAATTGTGAAGCTATAGAAAAATAGGTAGATCAAACTGAAGGTTCTTCAGAAACATCCCTTGTGTTATCTAGTAATCTCAAGCTTGTGAAGAAGTGGGCTCTTGGTGGTGAGGTGCCGACGGAACCTGCATGATCAAAGGCAGTCTACCTTTAAGTACCAAGTGCACGATGGGGGTGTGTCCTTCTTGCCTTCTGAAGCGTTATAGGCAAACGCACTCACAAAGCCAAAAAAGAAACAAAAAGACCAAAGCACCTCCTCACCAGCTGTCCCAAAGGTGTTTTTCAAAAGGTAACTGGACTGTCTTGGATTTTCCCTTGGAAACGTTTCACTTGTCATCCAAGAAGCTTCTTCAGTTCAGGTGTAGAACTGAAGAAGCTTCATGGATGAGAAGTGAAACGTCTTCAAGGAAAAACAAAGGAAGTCCCGTTGCCTTTTGAAAAGCACTTTTGGGACAACCATGACTTGGATGATTGAGAATCTCCATAGACAGTCCTCACCAACTCAACACCCAGATGAACAGAGATTAACACCAAGATCAACATTAGACTAATAATGTAGAAGCAAATAATACGCCAATCAAGGTACTACCAACTCAGACTAACAGTAAACAATAGCCCAATCAAAAAATCAAGACCACGCCCACCAATACTGACAGGGTAGGCCACTAGAATATAAAATGAAAGCAAACCCAGCTCCTTACTACCGCAGCACTGATAATGTTATCTAGTTTGGTAATGAAAGGTCTGCAAGAAAACAACCAAGCTCAGAAAGCACCAAGGACCTCGTAGTTCAAACCTGAGCTACAAATATTCTCTTCTACCGGCAGTTACCGCATTATGTGTAATACGGAGTAAGTGGACATTCCTCATGGATAGAAGATCTGCGCCATCAACTCGGTTCTGAAGACCCTTCAGTTTGATTTACCATTAAGCATCTCAGATGGGGGTCACAGAAGAGATCCTGGGTGGCAATTTGAGCAAAGAGGCGAGAAAGCGCAGAGTTTGGGGTCTGGATTCACAGTGTAGTTTGTCTGACAGTGTTGAAATCGAGGGCTTGGGAAGGGAAGTAGTATTCATTCAATCCTGATTTAACTAAAGAGAATCCGAATCTCCGCAGAAGAACCTCGCCTGAGTGGGCAAGCGTTGCCTTCTGCCCTTTCATGAAATGATTTTTATTGTTATTATTTTAAAAAAGCCGCGACATGTACCATCACCCTGGCAACCGGTTGCATTTGCTTCTGCTGCCCCACTCTCGCTCGTTTCGGGGAACGGAGCGGAGACTGAGTTGCGGAGTCCCGGATTTCGTTTTTGAGGTCCGGCCCTAACTGGACGATCATTGCCCTCCTTTCCAGTAAATCGTTCAGCATCCACTGTCGTTGATGTATTTGCGTGGGCCTGTGAAGTAGAAAGGAGAGTCGCCTCGTTTAGCAACCGCGCAAGGTGCCGGGGAAGGCGGGGACGCGAAGTGCCTGGGTTTGGGAAGTAGCGGCGGTGAAGGCAAGGCCGGAGAGAGATGGGGTCGTCTTCCGGGCGGGAGGAAAAAGAATTGCACTCTGCACATGCTCAGCTGCCCGAGGCGGCCCCCGGAGGCGCTTGCAAGCGGCAGGCCAAGTAGGGAAGGCGGCGGGGCGTCTCCATCCCTCTCTCCCTCCCTCGGCGGGGCGGCCGCTGCGTCCCTGCTCTGCCAAGCAGCGGTAGCACCAGCTACAGCCGCTGGGCGCTCGTGAGGGGCTCCCTTTTCGCCGTTCGCCTGCTCGGTTCTCCTTCCGACAATGGACCTGATCGGGGCCCTGGATGTGGGGGATTTGGCAGCCGCCTTTGCCCATCTGCCTGTCTTCCCCGTTTTCGATTTGGGCTACTTCGTAGTCTCTCTCCTCTACCTCAAGTATGAGAAAGGTAAGTCAGGAGGAGAAGCGGCTCCCCCTTCGCCCTTCCCCACGGCAGGGCAGGCGCCTCTTTTTCCCACGGCTAGGAAATCCGTTTTCGGGTGGTGCGAAATTCTCCATCTTTTTTTACCCACTGACCTGCTTCGGAGAGCCTTCTTCATCGACTTAAATTAGCATTGATGATTAAATGGTGTTTATTGTTACCTATACCCAGCATTGTCCTTGTAATGTAAACAGAGGAGACTTGTCTGACTCTGGCTCTTGTTCCATGCCTCCATCCCCACATTCCCCGCTGTCCTAAATCCAGCCAAAGGCGTTCTTCTCCTACAGGTTGACCTGACTTCCAAGATGGACTTGCTTAAAACGAGTGGGTGGGTAGTGATTTTGGCCCAAAAGCTCCCCCCCCCCAGTGATGAGAATATTCAATCTAGGACAAGGGCCAGAATTGCAGCTCCCGTCTGCACAACAGTAAGGCAGTTTCATAGCTCGGCCATCAGGCTGGATTAAAGAGGGATAAAGATGGGGTTGCAGAAGGTGAAAAGGGCAGGAAGAAGTCTTGAGAAAGTGGCCCAGAGCTTCACAGACAGCAGAAATGATCTCCCTTCGTCCTCACTGCTAAGTGAGGTAATCCAATGTAGTGGTTTCCTTTCCAGCAGACTTGATTTTATTTGAATCTAGTGGTCTTGAAAAGGTGAGAGGCGCGTGACCAATGCCAAAGGCTCCAGATTTGCCTCATCTAATTAGAAGAAAGAAGAAAAAATGAATGAACACAAAGTGGCACTAAGGAGATCGGCCGCTTCAACATCCAGTTCTCTGGTTGAAGAACTGGCAGCTTTGAAGGGGTGAAGGGGGTGTCTTTGGTACAACTGAGTCTCCTTTGTTGGGATTTTAAAGTATTGCTTTAGCAGCAGGAGTGGATTTAAGAGTCCTGGTTCCAAAGACAGTTCTAAAATAAGAAATGATCAAGTGGGAATATCTTTCTCTTCTTGTCCACACCAAAGGGATGGGTGTCTGTGAGAAACTTGAGCCCTTGAATCTGAGACCCCTGTCTTGATGGATGGATGCAGTTGGTGACCTTCTTCTGGAAAGGACAAGCTGGGTTCCTGCCCATGAAGGCTTAAAAATGCCTGGAATTGCCTGGCTTTTTCAAATTGCCGGAGAAGGAATTACTGGGAAGGAGAGAAAAAAATTGGACCCCAATGATCCTCCAATGATCATCCAATCGCTGGGATTCAGACAGAAAGCAAAGCAATTGCCAAAGGTTTTTCCCAACCTTCTCTGATTTTCCACACTTGCCAGTCTCAAAATCTGGCATTTTGAGAATTGAGGCGTCATGAGTATTGATACTGAATTACTAGTCCTTATTGTTAGCGAGAGAACCTGCATGGTCATAGAGGGAAAGGTGCGGAGGTTTTGCTAAGAAGAACAAATCTGGATTATTTCTCTACCCTGGTCAAGCTTACAGGCCTGGTTGGTAAATTCAACTGCAGAATTATTGCTTTACTGTTTACAACATTCACTTAGATTATATCATTAGGGCTTCAATCCACTAACTTCCTTTGGAATGAAAGCATAAGAATAACATTACCATTTCAAAAGACATAACAGATAATTCTGGTATTACTAGTGATGGCAGACAGCTATTTAAAACCACAAAGTATGGTGTTAAAGTATTGGAGTGCAGGTAGTCCTCAACTTATGACTACAATTGGGACTGAAATTCTGTTGGTAAGTGAGACACTTACCATCATCATCAGCCAAATAGGTTCATTGAGTAAGTTAAGGCTTTCTTTCTTTCTTAGCCCCATCTACACCACAAGGTTGTTAGTGTGAGGCATAATTACAATAGAGGACAAAATGCTATATTCACCATCTTGAGTTGCTGAAGAAAAGGCAGGATGTAACTCCAGTTAAAATGCTCCTTCTTTCTGCAATACAGAAAATGTATATATCAATGGTTCTCAGCCTGTGGGTTGGGACCCCATTTAGGGTCGAACGACTATTTCACGGGGGTCGTCAAACAACGCAGTCCGCCATTTCCCCCCCCCCCTTTTCCTTAGCTGTGCTACTCCCTTTTATTCTATTGGCTTTTGAAAGCCAATAGAATAGACTCTCTTGAATCGAGTCTAATTCTATTGGCTTTCAAAAGCCAATAGGAATTGTCCAGGCTGTCTCTGCCCTGCTGAGCCCGCCAAAAGTCCCATTCTGCAAATGGTGCTGCACCAGTTGAGTAGTCCTCGACTTACAACCGGTTGAGTAGTCTTTGACTTACGACCGGTTGGGGGTCGCGGCATTAAAAAGGTTGAGAACCACTGGTATATATCATCTTGAAAATGCACAATAGCTGCAGAAATGGTACCCAAAATTCCTCTTCCACCAAAACACCTGTTTTCAGGTACAAACAATATAAAGAACCTTCATTAGGCTAGTCAAACCACCTTTATCTCTATCTGGCAGGAACTGGGGTGACACCCTGGTTAATCAGTAAGAGAAGGTTTTAAGAACAGGAGTGTCAAACTGCCGGCCCATGGGCCAGATGCGTCACATGGAAGCTGTGCCCACCCCAGCTCTGGCAAGGAGGAAAAGTCACGATATGTCGTGACACGTCACGTGACGCGATGAGCTTGACACCCCTGCTCTAGAAGAATCTCCAGAAACTCCAAGCCACTTTCAGAAGTTCTGCGTATTATGTAACATTCAATTCTGGGCAGAAATGACTCACTTCCCTCAGTTCACCTTCCCTGAAAGTCATTTCACTAATTATGCCTGCAATAGCATCTCTAGCTTCTTGGTGGCTCCTCTCTACCACCAGTTGCCGATTCCTTTCTGCAATTAATAGTATGGACTCGCAGCTGCTTCATCTTAGCATGGAGGACAGAGAGGGAATTCTTTAGGTCATTGGTTCTCAACCTATGGGTCGTGACCCCGTTTGGGGTCGATCGACCATTTCACGGGGGTCGCCAAGCAAGGCTGTCCGCCATTTTTTCCCCCTTTTCCGGCGGGTGCCTTACCTCCCTTGGGCTGGGCCAGCTGGTGGCCCAGCCGGTGGTCGGCCTGCTCCGTCTCTGCCGCTTGCCAGCTACGCCTCGGCCGGCGCAGGGGGCGGCACCACGCATGCGCAGCACTCCCGGGCAAGGAAAGTCCTTGACTTACAACCGGTTGGGTAGTCCTCGACTTACGATCGGTTTAGTCCTCGACTTACGACCAGTTGGGGGTTGCGGCATTAAAAAGGTTGAGAACCACTGCTTTAGGTCATCCACCAGAGCCTGACTTGCCCCAGACAATATGCCTTGGTTGTTTTATGCGTTCTTGAAGAAATTAAACAATGATTGGAAAATTTCCCGCATGCAAAATTTGGTATGTTCTACTAGTACCAGAACATAGAAACTGTGGCCTGTACTTGACTCCCTTTTCCAAAGTCCTGGGCACAATCTCCAGACAACTTCCAAAATGTTGTTGCCAAATTATACTTTTAACTGTGACAAAAGGAGTAATATGTTTAGCATTTGAAATGTATTCCATTAAGTTTGTGTCAATTAACTATGTTTTCCTCTCACATTGCTCTGTCCTGGTCCTGACTTCTTTTTGAATGCATCCTCCATAGCATGTATGGAAAAGGAAAGGAAAGGAAAGGAAAGGAAAGGAAAACAACACTCACTTTAGACCGAATCTTTATTCTTGGTGACTACCTGGAAAAATCCATATACTTTTCTTTACAATAGTATGGAAGTGTTTGCTATTTCCTTCCTTTGGGAATGTCATTCAGAAATCAAGTGCAAACCTCACCCTAAAAGACAATATTTGCATACCTCCTTCCTGAATAAAAGAAACCAAAGTTCAAATGTTTGTTCATTCCCTAGCCAAGATTCCCTCAGTCTCCCTATTTCCTGGACTATAAAATGGAACCCGTGTTAGAATCATAGAATCATAGAGTTGGAAAGGATTTGGAGGTTGTCCAATCTTTTCTTGAAAACCTTCAGTGATGGAGCACTCACAACTTGGGAGACAAGCTATTCCATTGGCTAATTGTTGTCACTGTCAGGAGATTTTCTTAGTTCCAAATTGGATCTCCCTAAAGAGCTTCTACCCATAGCTTCTTGTTCTACATTCAGGTGCCTTGGAGGATAAATCAACTCCCTCTTCCCTGTGGCACTCTTCAGGTATTGGAAGACTGCTATCATGTCTCCCCTCCCCCCCCCCAGCCTTCTCTTTGTTAAACATACCTAGTTCCTTTAGTTTTCTTCATAGGATTTAGTCTCCAGATCTTTAGCATCTTTGTTGTTCTTCTCTACACTCTTTCTAGGGCCTCAGCATCTTTTTTTGTATCATGGTGGCCAGAACTGGATGCAATATTCCAAGTGTGGCTTCACCAGTGTGATACAGACCAGTACTATCATTTCCCTTGATCTGTTGATGCAGCCTAGGACTGTATTGGCTTTTTTGGCAGCTGTAGCACAATGCTGACTCAGACTTTAAGTAGTGATTCATCCAGACACTTAGATCCTTTTCATAATTTCTATAAGGAAAAAATAATTCCTAATCTTTTATGGACTAGAGATCTGTAGGGTGGGTGTCTTGAGGAGAACAGTCTTTGCTACATTCACTTTATTTTTAGACCACAGCAAACATATCAGTTTCATTGGAAGGGGGGATCCAAACCCAATTCCTTTCTAATGGCTGCAGAGGTGAGAACAGCTGCTCCAAAGTATTATGCATTGGCTGGTTCATTCATTTGAACCTGCAAGGTTGACAGGAGAAACAGAGACAATGAAGGGCTGAATTATACTTTGACAGTCAACATATTGATTATGGAACAATGCTTCCAATATTATTTCCAAGCATACCTATTTAGTCTCAGGAGCCAAGTAGGAAGAAGATTTTTGCCACTCCATCAGATGCGTAATAGATGGATCATTGGAAGAGGTCACTCTGAGATGTGTAAGTCGCCCATCCTTGGGTTAGGCCAGGGGTAGGCAATCTTGGCTCTTTTAGGACTCATGGACTTCAACTCCCAGAATTCCTGAGCCAACATGGCTCAGCTTGGAAACCTCTCCCTTTCCCCTCAGCATGGCTGGCTCAGGAATTCTGGGAGTTGAAGTCCACGAGTCATAAAAGAGCCAAGATTGCCTACCTCTGGCTTAGGCCATAAGATGATAAGAGTTAAATACAGGTAGTTCTCGACTTACGACCATAGTTGAATCCAAAATTTATGTTAAGTGAGGCATTTTTTATGTGAGTTTTGTCCCATTTTACAATCTTTCTTGCCTTAGTTCTTAAGTGAATCACTTCAGTTGATAAGTTAGTAACTCAGTTGTTAAGTGAGTCTGGCTTCCCCACTGACTTTGCTTGTCGGAAGGTCTCAAAAGTTGATCGCATGACATAGCAACGGTCAAATATGAACCAGTTGCCAAGCATCTGAATTTCGATTATATGACCATGGGGATGTTGCAGAGGTTGTAAACTGTGAAAAACAGTCATAAGTCTTTTTTTCGTTTTTGGTTTTTTTCAGTGATGTGTAACTTTGAACAGTCACCAAATGAATTGTAATAAGTTGAGGACTAACTGCACTATATTTTAAACAAATCAGAATCCAAGATACATATTTATGACACTTTTACTTGAGAACAAAGGCCTGTGATACTAGAAAGCAACAGCAATGCCAATGTTAGAATAGTTTGCTCAAGAGCATTGCCCACATGTATCTAACCACGGCACAAACATGGTTTGGCAATCTCTTTCTTTCTAAACTGATCAAATTTACACCCTAGACCAGTTTTGTTTAATGGTTAAGGTGCTGGCCTAAGGACCAGGAGACTGTGAGTTCTAGTCCCACTTTAGGCATTAAAAACCATCTGGATGACTTTGGGCTAATTCAGTGATGGTGAACCTTTTAGAGACCAAGTGTCCAAACTGCAACCCAAAATCCACTTATTTATCACCAGGTGCCAGGTGGGCGTGGCCCACTGGGTGGGCGTGGCTGTGGTGGTTATGGCAGACTGGGTGGGTGTGGCCAAGGTGGGCATGGTCACCTCGATGTTGCTTGTGGGGAGGGACGCTTGTGGGGGACAGGGCAGGGTTGGGGGAGATCCAGGGGGTCTTTGGCAGGTGGAGCGGTGGGCAGGAGGCTCGTCCTGCAGGGTGAGGCAAGGCAAGGCAATGCAGGGTGGGGGTGCCATTGTTGCAGGGCGAGGCAGGGGCCGGGGCGGCCGCTGCCTGACACTATCAGCCCCCGCACACAGAGGCCAGTGAGTGCATGGGGGTCAACAGTGTCCATCAGCAGCGCATTCTGGGGCTCCGCAGCCCACCACCAGTAGTTCAGAGAAGCTGCCTCTGAGCTGGATGGCTGGCCGACAGCCAAGGAAGCGATGCAGTGGGTCGTGCCCGGGAAAAGGAGAGCATGTGAGGCCAGGAGGGATGGGATGGGGGAGAGGGAAACCACCCATCCTGGGATGCATCCAGTCACATGGGACCTCAGCGAGTTAGCGGGCAGCTGGTTGAAAAGGGATGGTTGCCATCTCCGGGGCATGGCACATGTGCCCACAGAGAGAGCTCTGAGTGCCGCCTCTGGCACGTGTGCCATAGGTTCGCCACCACTGAGCTAATTATTCTCCTTCAGCTCAACCCATCTCATATGGTTGTTATTGTTGTGGGGAAAATAGGAGGAGGAAGGAGTATTAGGCATGTTTGTTGTCCTGAATTATTTATAAACAATAATAAAAGCAGAATTAAAAAATGAAATAAATAGTTAAATGGCAATAAATGCCTTTTCTAGTCTCTCTTTGCTGCCTTTGTAGTTGTTTTGCAAATATCTTGTAGATTTTGTAACTGGGTCTAAAAACCCAATATACCTGTATTACCCCAAGACTCCAAATGGTACAAAACTCAAACACTGGACTTGCATACAAAAATAAGATACCAGAGCACATTCAAAGTATCTGAATCAATAAATAAGACTGAAGCACACATATCCAAGTTAAAACATAAACCCTATTTTTTTTTTTAGCTAAAAACATTAACCTATTCCTTAAAGCAATGTTTCTCAAACTCAACAACTTTAAATTGTATGGACTTCAATGGCCCAAATTCCCTAGTTAGCTTCTGGCATCTGAAGTTCCCACATCTGAAAGTTGCTGAGGTTGAGAAACACTGCCTTAGAGACATACCAGGCTCTAGAACAGCGGTTCTCAACCTGTGGGTCGGGACCCCATTTGGGGCCGAACAACCATTTCACGGGGGTCGCCAAACAACACAGTCCACTATTTCCCCCCCTTTTCCTTAGCTGTGCTACTCCCTTTTATTCTATTGGCTTTTGAAAGCCAATAGAATAGACTCTCTTGAATAGAGTCAAATTCTATTGGCTTTCAAAAGCCAATAGGAATTGTCCAGGCTGTCTCTGCCCTGCTGAGCCCGCCAAAAGTCCCATTCTGCAAACAGTGCTGCACCAGTTGAGTAGTCCTCGACTTACGACTGGTTGAGTAGTCCTCGACTTACAACCGGTTGGGGGTCATGGCATTAAAAAGGTTGAGAACCACTGCTCTAGAAGAAAGGGTCTTTTTGCCTCTGTGGATTTTCCTAGTTTCTTGTGGATTTGCAACTGTTTTTCAGAGGTTCCAATTCCTTGACTCAATCCTTAGCTTCCTGAGGCTTTGGATTTTAAATAGCAGTTTTCTCTTAGAAAGAGAGCAGGGTAGAGGAATATAGAGACATAGGAACATGACCTTAATGGAAATATGCAGGAATCATTACATAGGTAAAATGGGATCAAATATTTTCTAAGCTCATCCAGAGCAAGGAGATAACATTCAAAAGTGGCTCAATCAGATTCCTGACTGATTCACTGAAAGAATAGGGACTAGGTACAGCACTATCAGATACACAAAATGCTGTTTTTAAAGCCAACTTCAATAAAAGTATTTTAGCCCTCCTGGGAAGGGTGATTTCCAGGTCTACTTAGTACAGCTGAGAAGAGATTTCCCTATTCTTTATGTAATTAAGTAGGAACTTTCCTGCTGAAGAGAAAGGTATTTAAATCTCTCCGGAGAAGTAACTGAAGGCTTCACAACAGAAGTAAGCAGCCTGAAGTGAGGGACTGAAGTAAGTTCTCTCAAGATTTTTTCATCCTAGAACAGCTGGATTTGAAACGGCAGTTTTCTCCTTCTATCTCTGCAGGTGTGGTGGAGCTGTCCCGGAACAGCCCATTGGCCTCTTGGGTCTGTGCTATGCTGTATTGTTTTGGCAGCTACATCCTTGCTGATCTCCTGCTTGGAGAAGCCCCTATTGATTACTTCAGCAACAACTCCAGCATACTTCTGGCCACAGCTGTTTGGTAAGGCCACCTTGTGTGACCATAAGGCTAGGCCTCAGTGCAGAGCCAGGACTTAGGAACAGCAGCAGCACTTAGACTTATATGCTGCCTCATAATGCTTTATAGCATTCTCCAAGGGTTTATAATGTCAGCATATTGTCCCCAACAATCTGGATCCTCATTTAACCTATCTCAGAAGTATGGAAAGCTGAGTTCATTGGGATTGAACTCCTGGCTGTGGGCAGAGTTAGCCTGCAATACTGCATTCTAAACACTGCACCACCAAGCCCCTTACACTCCACTTCTCCACTAGAGTTCCTGTTGCCCTCCAAAAGAGATATTTCTAAAAAAACAGAATGAACATAAATATGACTCCAGGTTAATACATCTGCTTGACACATACCAGTTGCTGAAACTGTTAAATTGTTAGTTTCACATTGCTATTGTTGGTTAAGGGAAGGAACTGCTATCACTGCCAAGTTGTGCATATGAAAGAGAGATATACTAAGATTTCTCCTTCCAAGCTTCCCAAACTAACAGAAGAAAAGATAACTGAGAATCTTGTGCTGTCTAAAAATCTAATATGATTGTTGTGGAATAAGTACGTAATGTCCTGGATTCTGTCTCTGTCTGTCTGTCTGTCTGTCTGTCTGTCTATCTGTCTGTCTATCTGTCTATCTATCTATCTATCTATCTATCTATCTATCTATCTATCTATCTATCTATCTATCTATCTATCTATCTATCTATCTATCATCTTTGCTAATCATAATAATAATAATAAAGTTGGAAGGGACCTTGGAGGTCATCGAGTCCAACCCTCTGCTCAGATAGGAAACCCTACACCATTTTGGTCAGATGGCTGTCCAGTCTCTTCTTAAAAATTTCCAGTGTTGGAGCATTCACTGCTTCTGGAGGCAGTTTGTTCCATTGATTAATTGTTCTAACTGTCAGGAAGGGATAAATGGATGATGCTAAAAGTTATATGGATGGACAGATGGATAGGAGACATATGATTGAAAATAGAGTGTAGTTGTCCATTACAAGCCACAGTGTTTTAAAATGATGCCATGGGGGTCCTGACATCATTACACAATGATACAATTGTACCTAATGACATTCAATGTATGTGTCACTTATCTGATGATTTCAAGATGCACAAATTGTTATTTTCTCTACTGCCACACATATTTACCCACCCCTTGTAGAGTGGAGAAGCTAAGCAGGTCAATAGAAATAAAACATATTATTCAGGTAGCAATGATTATGTATTCATTACAAAAACATTTGCTAGATGATAAAAGAGACAAACTTTAATTGGTAAATCAACTGAAAAAAATTACATGTACAAACAAGAAAAGATGGAATGGAATTACCTGAAAAATAGCAGTTTATTTTTTTTCATGCTACAATCTGCTCAAAAATTGCCTTTTTAAGGCCAACAATAGAGTCTCTATCATGGGAGGCTGAAGCTTATTTCTTCTCTTCTTACTTTTTTTATGTCATCCTTGTTGATGTCAGATCTCTTTCAACCCAATGACTGGTATCACTTTTTATTCTGCATTGCTTTCCAGGTACCTAATCTTCTATTGCCCTATGAACTTGTTTTACAAGTGTGTCAGCTTTCTGCCTGTCAAACTGATTTTTGTGGCAATGAAAGAGGTAGTCCGAGTTCGCAAGATCGCTGCTGGTGTTCATCATGCCCACCATCATTACCATCATGGTTGGCTCATTATGGTCATAATTGGATTTGTCAAAGGTGAGCTCTGTCATTTCAGCATTGTGATCCCACTCAGTATTCAGACAGGTGGTGGAATGGTGAGTGTCAGAACTGCTGAGATATAGATTAGGCTGAGATTTCTCATCTTCTGGGGAAGAAAAACAGATGGCTGTATTCTTTATTTCTCAGAGAAAATTTCTTGCATAAAACAAGGATGGCGAACCTATCACTCTCCAGATGTTGCTGAATGATTACTTCCACCTGTTCTAGCCAGCATGGCCAGTAAAAAAGGGATACTAAGAGTTACAGGTCATTAATATCTGGATTAACACAAATTCACAGCATGGCAGGCCAAAGTGAAGCTCTTATGAAAAACTATTCTACAAATAAGCACCATAACTGAGAAGCTTCTCCTGCTAAACGTGACCCCACCTTTCATTGTCAGGGTGGTGGGGAACTACTAACTAGTTTTTCTGTTGGGTATATGGTTGAAGATGGTGGTCCTGAAACTATTTTGTTGACCAGATTCCTGCTCTAAACCCCCAAACAAATGGTAGGATGTTGGAATGCATTTCCAGCTGAATCACATGTTGCGTTCTTCCATTCTTCCTAAAGCTTGGTGAGATGCTTAAAACTGGGATACCAACGGGACTTCTGAACTCTTTTCTTTATTTTTGGCAAATACAGTTGTCAAACACAATAAGAGGGTTTCCTTTCATTTAAGGTAGAATAACACCCCAAAAAGCTATCTCAAGATACAATTCTATAAAGCCTCCTTTAGAAAAGATCAAAGGGAATAAAATAGTATCTTGGCCCTCTCCACATATCTGGTATAGCCCCGCCCATCATACATCATTAATCAGTGAGTATTGACAGTGAGAACAATTAATGAATGGCTTGCCTTCAAAAGTTATGGTGCTCCATCACTGGAGGTTTTCAAGAAAATATTGGACAATCATTTGTCCGAGATGGTGTAGGGCAGGGGTAGGCAAACTTGGCTCTTTTATGACTCGTGGACTTCAACTCCCAGAATTCCTGAGCCAGCCATGCTCAGGAATTCTGGGAGTTGAAGTCCACGAGTCATAAAAGAGCCAAGGTTGCCTATGGTCTTCTGCTTGAGCAAGGGTTGGACTAGAAGACTTCTAAGATCCTTTCCAACTATTATTATTCTATTCTACTATTTCCAGTGGAACATTGCTCAGGCTGCTAGGTACAAAAATGATAGAGATCACACAGAGGTTCATGATTGAAGCATCTGTTACCACTCATAAGACATTTCCCTTCTGATGTAGAAATTGAACCAAGAAGGAAGAAATCACGTTCCTTTTCTTTTCTGTTAATAACTGATTTCATCTGTCAGGCTAGAAATTCCACCAACTAACTCTTCCCTACTAATCTGGAATGCTTTTGCCACAAGGACGTTTTAGATATAGAGAATTGCTTTATATCTGACCAGACCCTTTGTCCTTCAATACTTTCTCTTGTGACTGGTAGCCTCTCTCTAATATCTTATTTTAGCTAGAAATGTCAAGATCAAGCCTGAGATCTTTCAAATGAAAAATAAGTTTTAAGACAGTGAGAAAAGCTTGTGTATTTCTTATTTTTACATGAAGATGAGTTTTGAGATCAAAGTCATTATTTGGGGGTTCAGTTGTTTTGATTGTTCTGGTTGTGATCTGGAAAGAGAAGTACTTTTAATCTGATGTATTTCCAAAATGATTGAAGCAGCCTGCATCACACTAAAATCCTGTGGGGTCAAGACTGTTTCGATTCAAAACAGTACAAATTCAAAATGTTTATTTTTTTTACATTTTTCTGTACTGCTTTTCTTTGGCTAATTCAAAGCAACCAGAAACTAGAATAATCCAACTTCTATAAACTTAAGGTAGGGGCTCTGGCATCACTACCTTATTTTCAGTTTTAAATAGTAAACTTAGAAACGGGCATCGCTTTTATTATTCAGAATAATTAGTGAAATTGCCATTTCCTTAAAGGAGCTGTTGTGGCTGAGAGCACCACCACAAAGATGCTCAATGTTTTTCTCCTGCATTAGATTACCTACTTTGACAGGAATTATCAGTGAGCATAGGAAAATGAAATTCTGCTCACCTGCATTCTCACTGCTGGTCTGTTTACAAGTGTGCTACCATCTTTCTGTTTGTAGGTTCTGGAGTTGCCTTGATGTCCAACTTTGAGCAATTGCTACGTGGTGTCTGGAAGCCAGAAACAAATGAGTTCCTTCATATGACCTTGTAAGTAGAGAAACTGAAACCTTTGGACTGGTGTGTCTTCTGGATAGAGATCAGTCATGTTGTAACTAACCTGGAAGGAATCTGATGATTAATGGAAATTAGAAAAATCAGTAGAAATTGGATAAGGGATTCTCAAAACACATACTGTCTTCACCTTCTGGGGTTGTGGGTGCTCCATCACTGCAGGTTTTCAAGAATACAGGCCATCCTCAACTTACAATCTTTTGTTTAGTTTAGTTCAAAGTTGCAAAAAAGTGACTTATGATCATTTCTCACACTTAACGAGCATTGCAGTAATCTCTACAAAAAGCATGTCCTTTCTCTAAATTTTGGATTTATTTATCTGAGATGGAATCACAGTTGTGCTTCTTATGAAGGCTTGCTTGTCTTGCAGTCCATCCAAAGCCAGTCTGTATGGAGCAGTGCTCTTCACCCTTCAGCAAACCCAGTGGCTTCCCATCTCCAAAGCCACCCTTATCTTCTTCTTCACTATTTTTATGATCATCTGCAAGGTAAATTCCTCTGTCCGGGGCACATGTGAGCATTTGGGTGGATTGAATGGGGGAAGGAGCCAAATCCATTTCTGTTCACTGGAAGGTCTTCAGAAAGGCAAGGAAGCTTCAGGCCCTGGACTCATTCATTGGAATAAACTATGGATAGTTGACTAAACTACGGTCCTTGATTTATGCATAACACTAAGCTATTAACCGTAGTTTAGATATTTCCCACAATTCACTAAGTTAAAGCTAACAAATCGCACTATGGGTTAACAGAAGCATTTGGTAGAAGCCACAGTGACATTCAACATATCGTGAACTCAGATTATGAAATTTGTATCAGTCACTTCATTGACACCATCAGTCACTTCATTGACACTTCATTGACACCAATATCAGTCACTTCATTGACACATTACTGACATCATTTGCATGATGAGGTCATGACATTCATGATATTACATTCTTCCCCTATTGATGGACTCCTGTGTGAGTTTTGAATTTCCAGAGATATGAAAGGAAGCTTGGCTGGTGTATCATAAGAAATACTGTTAGGTTGCTTAACAATGGAGACCTTTCCAGTAGCCTTTCCACAGTATAGCTAGAGTCCTGCTGACTATAGGTTGGAACTGTGGTGACCCCATAGAAGCAGCACCAGCACTTTATTGAAAAGGGCTTGATTGGCCAGAACAAGAGATCCATATGCCAGCCTTGGTGTAAGAAGGGGTAAGAGGAATGGAAAGAAACACAGGTTGGAATCACTTCGATTTACTGTAGCTGACTGAGCAATGGAAAGCCTGGCACAGTAGGTGACCACTAATGGAGCTTTTTCCTGTCATGCAGGTGTTTTTGACAGCAACTCACTCCCATAGCTCACCATTTGCCCCTCTGGAAAATGTGGTGTGCCCCATCCTCTTTGGCTCTGCATTTGCCAGTCATGATAATCACCACCACCACCACCACCATGGAGGATCCCAGGAGCCATCCCTTCCATCACCACCTCAGATGCCAGCCAAATCAAGGGAGGAGCTCAATGAAGGAACCCGGAAACGGAAAGCCAAGAAGGTGGAATGAGCAACAAGAAGGCTGACAGATCCATCTGAACCGCCAAAACTCTGCTGCATACCTTGTGTGACTTATTGCCTTCCAAAGACATGGTTGGAGGAGGCTCCCAGGAAGATCAGTCCTCTTCTTCTGGCCCCTGCCTTGGTTTTCCTGGCCTGTCACCTGTGAGACGCAGAACTAATGTCCAAATGGACCTTTCATTACAGTTTCTAGCTCAGCTTTTCTATTGGTCTCCTCCCCTTCCTAAACCACACCAATGGGAAAGCTGGGATGTATTTTGGTGTCTCCTCCATATGGCAGAGAGAGAGAGAGAGAGAGAGAGCACTTCTTAGCCTGCAAAACAATCCAGGGATCTGCACTCAGGCCATCCTTTCAGGACTCTAAGGCCAGTGATATATTTCAAGGGCAGAGAGACGTTCCAAATGGAGTGACTGTCATTTCACTCTCTACATCAACATTTTGGATGTCTTATTTGGTTGCCATTTGTATAAAGGCCTTGAGCATAGGAGAAGACCATTGCTGCTGTTGCTGCTCTTTGGGCTGTTAATATATGTGTATCTGTGTTAGCATGTTGCCATTTGTATATACCTCCCCAAAGTTTGATGAGCTTTGCTGTAGGGAAGGAAACCAAAGCAACTACTGAGTGTTTCAATCCTAGCCTCTTTGCCAAACACTGTGAGACATGGACATGCATGTAATTTATTTATTGATTGATGCTCCTTCCCCCAGGATAATTATTTATTGTTGCCTAAGGATTTTAAGTAGTTTGCTTTCTTCTGCTATGCCTCTTCTGCAAACAGTTGGGTTGTTCCTACTGAACTGATTTGGATTCTGTTGTTGTTTTCCTCCTTTGATTAAGAGCTGATAAAAGTGAGGGGCTATTGGCAGAGGTGAGAATTAGCTTCTAGCAGCTATATAAGCCTGTAGGTAGGATGCCTAAAGAATCCTTGCCTATGAGTTATGGTATATCTACAGATTTTGTCTAGAAAGTCAAAGCTAGACTATATGAATAATGGAGCCATGGTGAGCACCTGCAGAGTTCCCTTCTTGCATCAGAGTAGTCAGTTGCCAGCTCCTGAGATTACAAAGAAGACTTAAACTCTAATTAGAGCATAGAAGGAGACTCTGACTGGGGTATTGACTATCACAGGACTTCCCTTGCTTATCATTTAGCTCTGACAAAAACATGCCACTGCAAGCTCTTTTTTCTGCTGTGTCCTTATGATGTTGCCTTCACCTTCTCCACCACACATCCCGAGGCAACAAAGTCGTCCTTAGGTGGTCCAGTGTAAAAGTGATGTTTTCCTCCTTTTAAGCAATAGTTTTATTGTATGGTAAGTGCAATCTGGCACCGTTCACCAGCCATTCTGTCAGTAGTGCTTCCAGATGACCTACCGTATATGGGTTGAGGTCAGCCAAGCACCTGTTGACCATTTGAAGTAGCACATTGTTACTTTCCCTATCAAGTCCCCAGGCACAGCTCTGTAGGACGATCCTAATCTGGACAGCAGACGGGTTTGGTTCTTTCGCATGGGGCTCTTCCACTTTATGCACAGGGCCAATCCCCGACTAGTAGCAGCAGTGGGAAGGGCTGCACTGTGAAGCAGGAGAGAGAGAGAGAGAGAGAGAGAGAGAGAGAGAGAGAGAGAGGGAGGGAGAGGGGGGGAATGGCTCTCACTCTGCTGCACTTTTCATCCTCTGCTTAACTCTGCCAGTGAGATGGGCGGCATATAAATTTAACAAATAAATAAATAAAACTGCTTTTGAACATGTGTTTATTCTTCTTCTCGAAGAGCACTAAGCCCATGTTCTAAAGCAGACCGAACAAGAGTCAATAAGTGCACATAAGTTATGCTCTGGAATGTCATAGAGGAAGACAAGTAGCAGATTTGATGGCCGATGTTTTGATATCAGCCATTTGAGCTGATCCAGGTTTCCAAACCCAGGAACACCTGGTGAATAAGGAGGCTCCTCTTTCCTGTCTTCTGCTACCTCTTGCCATTTAGATAATTGAACTCCCCCCAGTTGGAAGAAGTGACAGATAAAACGGGGACAAATTCTGGCAAACGGTGAACCTGCAGATCTAGTAGTTCTAGTTTGAGATCAGCTCAAACCATTACCAGTCATAACGATGCTTGAGTAGGAGACTGTTTTCCCACAAGTTGGTTAAGTTGTGAAAGTTGGACACCGCTCTCCAGCTACTGACCAGAATAAAGACAATGGGGCATAGCAATGGGAACAGATGCCAAAGTAGCTTTTTGTTGGCTCACAGCATTTTAATGGACCTATAGGGAAGAGGCCCATGAGTGGCGAGGAGTGGAAATAGCCATCCAGAAATAGAAACTCCTGACTTTCCTTTTCTCCTTTTGGGGACAATTGTCTCCTGTTGGACATCCGCAAGAGAAGGAACTGATTGACATGAAGAAGCAGAAGGGCCTTGGAGAACACTTCCTTCTCCAAGATGTATGCTTCTTGGTTAAAGATACATCTCATTAAAAAGTGCCTTTTCCTTAGCAAATCTCTGCCCCCTGGATTTTTATCCATGACTAGAACAGCTGTGGTTTGGTGGATATAGCCATTCTTAAAATAAAAGCCCTCCATGGTGTAACTGAATGGAGAGTTGTGCAGCTTCTTTGTACATTTCTATCTTAACATTTCTCACTGTACTTGAAGGAAGAAGATGCAATAAATGTTTCTTGAGATAGAGTGTGAAGATGGGATGGGATGAGAATACCAGATTTTGGGGATTCAGAATGGATTCATTTCTTCTCCTAAAGTAGCGTTTCTCAACATTGGCCACTTAAAGATGTGTGGACTTCAACTTTTAGAATTCCAGGAGTTGAAGCCCACACATTATCAAGTGCCCAAGGTTGGGAAACACTGTTCTTATCCAAGAGCTGCCCATTTTCTAAACTTCTTTGAGTCTCCCAGAGTCCATCCTAATGTTTCCCTTTACAGATTATGGCTATGCAGAGTTTGTGACCATTTTCTTTTTCTTCGTCCTTGTTTGCAGCAATTTTTAGCTGCAGGACTGCATCTCGTCCCCTTTCCTGTTTAGATAGGGCCATGCAGATTATCAATATTTGCAAGAAAATTTGGGGGAAAAAAGTTCAGCCTAAAAACACAACTGTATCTCCTCAGTCTTTCCCTTCTTCCTAAAGTCTTTTCTTTCCATGCCTGGCACTACCATACCTGGCAAATGGCTTACACAAGGAAAGCTGCTATTTCTTTTTAAGTGTCCCTGTTGTAATAATCTTATTTTTATAATTACAGCAGTTCTTTTATTATTCCAGCAGGACAGCCTTCTCAAATGCTCTTCAGATAAGTTCCTGTGATTTGCATTCAGTTCATACTCACTTCAAATTATGAAATGGTACAGGTAATACAGGTGTTTCCCAAATACTGTATTATTTTGTAAATAAATATATTAGAAATATCTTTTTCTGCTTTTCACACTTCTCCAAGCAATCATTCTGTCCAAGAATACAGGATTCTTTTGGAGTTGGTGGAGTCTTTGAGAGAAGTCCTGAAAAGTTTACAACTATTTTATCCTTTCATTTGTATCTTTTTCCCGAACCAAAAGATATGTATAGTTGATGATGTCATTAAGTTATTGGAGTGGAAGGGGAAAATTTGAGGGCATCCTTTGGAGAAAAAGATAACATTTCCAAGGCTTAAGAGACCCTTTATATCTCTTCAATAACGGCTATACTGTAAATGTCAAGCTCCAAAAACCAAGAAAGACATGTTTTGATTTTTCCAAGCAGATTTGTTTATTGTTCTTTATCCATAGACAGGCATTTATTTATTAAATTTGTTTGCAACCCATCTCACAAAAGCTGACTACCAGCCATATAAAGCATATACTTTGGAAACTATTAGGAAGGAACCACCTTCAACCTCTTTCTCTCACACAAAGTATCTGAACTGAGTTTGCTCTTGCTCCTCTGGAATACACTCCCTGTCACCTGGGAATCCAGACTACATTCCATCACAGTAAGTCTCTAGTGGGAAAATTACCATAGTCTTCCCCTGATTCTTTAAATGCTTTTATTTATATTGTTATTGTCTATCATTGTCTATTTCTCTCTTATTTTTAATGTTTTTATTTCTGAGCCACCCAGAGCTGTCAGGAGTCAAGCAATATATAATTTTAATCAATGAATTAATAATAATTCTACTCATAAGCTATTGCATGCTCCAAGTGCTGTTGGGATATAGCTTGCAAGTCTTGGGTTATCGGATGCAAAAATCCAGATGACCATTAGAAAGATTTCAAAACAAAGGATTACATTTGCGTGTATCTTTTTACTGCTGTCTAACAATTCTCTGGGAGACTTCAGTTCTGATAACTGTTAGTGATTTCATTCTTTCTCACATGGAAAACCAAACATGGTAGTATCTTGCCACAGAAGGCTTTTTTTAAAAGAAACCTGTTGCAGATCATATGCTTCTGTGGATTATAGAAGCATAAATCAAAGATTTTTAGAGTTGGAAGGGATTACCTAGATCATCTAATCCAACTCTCTGATTTATGCAGGAAAATTGATTAGACTGCAGAAAAGGGGCTGTTCAGTCTCTTTTTAAAAACCTCTAGAGATGGAGACTCACAGCCTCCATATGTAGAATGCTTTAGGGTGATACCATCACTAAGTTTTTCCTTATGTTTACCCAACATCTAAGTAACTTACATTTGTAATTTCTGGTCCTGTTTTTTATAACCTTGAAAAAGACAAGTAACTTCCTTTTATGTATCTAGCCAAGCTTCTTTCTTCTGACTGAATATTCCAAATTCTTTCAGACTTTCATATAAAGTTGAACCCAATTGTAACCCATAATTGTTGGCAAAAGCAAACCCTCAATTATTTCTTAGTGGAAAACATACAGACATGGAAGTGGAAAGTCAGAATTCTCTCTTGGGATCCCACTGCTCAAAAAGGGAACACTTGATTCAGGACATCTTTGTGCATGTCATCTGGAAGATTGCCTTACATTACTTTACAGGTCTGGTGGCTACCTAAGACCTTTGCTTGATAGCTTTGATCTAACTCCAAACTAAAAAAGAATCCATGTCTTTTCAGAGACTCAATATATCCAGGAATGCTGCTAATGATGTGAAATTAGCATTATAGAATAACAGAGTTGGAAGGGACCTTGGAGGTCTTCTAGTCCAACCCTCTGCTCAGGCAGGAATCCCTGAACTATTTCAGACAAATGGTTTCCAATCTCTTCTTAAACACTTCCAATATTGGAGCATTCACAATTTCTGGAGGCAAGTTGTTCCACTGATTAATTGTTCTAACTGTTAGGAAATTTCTCCTTATTTCTAGGTTGTTTGTCTTTCTTGTCCTGCCTTCAGGTGCTTTGGAGAAAAGTTGACTCCCTCTTCTTTGTGGCAACCCCTGAGATATTGGAACACTGCTATCATGTCCCCCCTCGTCCTTCTCTTCATTAAACCAGGGCTTTTCAACCAGTGGTACGGGTACCACCTATGGTACATTGGCACCTGGCAGGTGGTACGTGACCATCCTAGAAAAGTGGTAGCGGGGGAGGGGAGTGAGAGTGCCGCTGGGTGGGCAGGCAAGTGTCTTGCTTGGCTGTGCCTTGGGGGGCACTTTTTTCAGTGCCATTGTAACTTCGAACAGTCACTAAGCAAACTGTTGTAAGTCGAGGACTACCTATACTTTATCACTTTTTTCCTTTTGGGGGGGGCGATCATCAAGTTTTTGACACCTTGCTAGGCGACTGGTGGTACTCTTATATTGCCATATCCTAAAAGTGGTACAATGGGTGAAAAGGTTGAAAAACCCTGCATTAAACTACTAGACATACCCAATTCCAGCAACCGTTCTGTATATGTTTTACCTTCCAGTCCCCTGATCATCTTTGTTGCTCTTCTCTACACTCTTTCTACTGTCTCAACATCTTTTTTACATCATGGTGACCAAAACTGGGTGCAGTATTCCATGTGTGGCCTTACCAAGGCATTATATGTCCTGGGCAGAATGTTCCAATCTCCAAAAGGCAGAATCAGCATCTCCCCACCTACACATGTCATAGGCAACTCCATCTGAGGGCTCAAGAGTGCTAAATTTAGCAGCAATTTAATCTGAAAAGAGGCCTCAGTCTTGCAATGTCAATCCGGGTAGCTCTACGCTCTTGTGCCCTCCCTCCCTCCCTGTGATATTTTTATTGAGTTCAGCATGTCAAGAATTTCAGGGCAAAAAGAAAGTCACCTTCTTCTGGAATGGCTTATCTTGGTGGCTTTTCAAATGCAACAGATGTCTGAGCTACCAATTTCTGAGGCTAACTCAACCCAAGTGTTGATCTTTTCCACTGCCCTCCAACCACAGCCTTTCCTCTTCAGTTTTGGGGGATGAAGGCTCCAGGGAATTTAGCACATCTCCCTGCTTAGTACAGAGAAAAATGCAGATGTTCAACAGACAGCAAGTTTGAATCAAAGAAGATGGAGAATGTTAGAATGTTATGTGCTGCTAATGAATGGAGTATAGCATGCTGTATCCTGGCTTATTTAACAATTAAAAATTATTGGGATTCATTCATCACAAACTATAAAATATTTAATATATATTGAAGAGTCAGTTGGAAGTAATTATATTCCATAACTTTAGGGGATCTTTCTTTTTTCTTTCTTTTCTTACACTTGTTTCTTCTTTTCTCCTTTTCTATTTTTTTCTATAGATTTGTTTTTTACTTTATATAAAATCATTAAATGTAAGTAGTAAAAAAGAAATTATAAGACATGATGTACAAACTATAAGGCTTGGGTTCTTCACAGGTCAGATTATTAGGAAAATCAAATAATGCATAATGAATAGCTGCAATTGCATAATATATTAAAGCTGGCCTGCTTCGACCCTGAGTGATTACATACATAGTACAAAGCCAGCCCATCTGGCTAGTTTAATGTATTGTAATAACCTTTATGAATGACAAGGAACTAGTGAAAAACTTCTGACTATCCTTCCAGATACCCTTCCAGACAATCCAAGAGTGCCCTCTACTGCTTGTTGCTGCAACTCTCCAGATTATCTCTAGAGCAGTGGTTCTCAACCTTTTTAAGGAGGACTACCCAACCGGTCGTAAGTTGAGGACTACCCAACCGGTTGTAAGTCAAGGACTTTCCCTGCCCGGGAGCGCTGCACATGCGTGGTGCCGCCCCCTGCGCCGGCCAAGGCATAGCTGGCAAGTGGCAGAGACGGAGCAGGCCGACCACTGGCTGGGCCATCAGCTGGCCCAGCGCAAGGGAGATAAGGCACCTGCCGGGCCCCATGCATGCCAGCAACCTTCCTTGCGCCCGCCGGCCTCCCACCTCCCATCCCTGGCCCTCTTTTATTTACATTTTTAGTAGTTGCTCAGCAGGGAGGGGTGGAGGCTTCCAGACAGCTCGCCTTCGCTGCAGACAACTTGCAGCACTGTTTGCAGAATGGGACTTTTGGCGGGCTCAGCAGGGCAGAGACAGCCTGGACAATTCCTATTGGCTTTTGAAAGCCAATAGAATTAGACTCTATTCAAGAGAGTCTATTCTATTGGCTTTCAAAAGCCAATAGAATAAAAGGGAGTAGCACAGCTAAGGAAAAGGGGGAAAAAGTGGTGGACTGCGTTGTTTGGCGACCCCCGTGAAATGGTCGTTCGACCCTAAATGGGGTCGCAACCCACAGGTTGAGAACCGCTGTTCTAGTGGAATTTTTGTAGGTCCAAATAATAACCAGACAATCCATATCCCATTAAGTCATTGTTTCAGAGATATATTGTTATCTAAACAGAGAAAAAGAATGATCACAGATGGGTAATAAAGCAGTGGGAGCAACTTGCGACTTCCTGCAGGCTTCCCCATTGAGTTTCCTTGTGGGAAGCTGGCATGGAATTCAGAAATCCTTCCTTTCTTCCCTTCCCAGCAGCCAGGTAAATGGTTGCTGGTGGCTGGCTGGGTGGGTGGGTGGAATTGAGAGTGGCTAGGAAGCTGTCACAGAACATTCAAAATGAGTGTCACATGACTACAGCAGTAGCCCAGCAAAACTGAAGCCAAATTCCATTCCTTCTGGAGTCGTGGATCCCAGAATTTGGATGCATTCTGTAAGCCCATATGAGGAGCCTTGAGTCAAAACTGTTGCCCGCTTTGGCACTATTTTGCCCAGTTAAAAGTTACAGGAATGACAGTATATTGGTAATCCCACTAATTAACAAACAAACCAGTTCCAAACATCAGCAAATGCATAAAGAAAAAAGAAAACCCTGGGTCAGCGATACTATAAAGTCGCTCAAATTGATCATAAATTGTGTCAAGACAAAAAAGTACAATTTCTGAGATTCCCACACAGTTCACAAAACTGAAGAAGTTATTCCCACCACAGGCCATTTATTGTTGCAATCCAGTCCTCTGCCTTTTTAAAAAGACTTCTCACTACATCATCACAGCTTAGAAACAGCTAATCTGATAATCATCAAAATAAACATAGTTGTAATCCAAAGCAGGAAGGTAGCTTTGATTGTATAATCCAAACAACAATAATCCAATAATTATTTTTTCCCCAAATTTCTTTGAATTCCTTTGCTAAAAAGGAAGCCAGGAAAGGGGGAGGGAAATGGCTGCATTAGGAGTCTGGCAGCCAGCCTGGGAAAAAAAAATTCTTTTTTGAGTGCTAATGATAAAATGTCACCATTTTCTTAGCTTAACTCCTGGTTTAGGTGTCTAAGAGTTATTTAAAATACCACAAATTCCAGAGCAAGACAGGAAAACCTCCTGTCAACAGAGGGATGTAACTCCACCCTCCTGGTCATAACGTCCTATTAAAAACAGCAGATTAATTTTTGCGGAATGTTGTGTCTGCGCAAAACTGTGGACTTGGCTTTACATGACAACAGATAAATACAGACCAAAGAGGATCTTAGGCAATCAACTTTTATTCCCTCTCTGCCAATGAGGCCAAGTGACCCAGCTAAGCTCCCCTTTTCCTTCTTCAGTTGTGGCTGCATCTTTCTCTCAATACTTGGCCCCTAAACAGGGACCTAAAAATTTTCCTTGGTGCCAAGCCAGGATCAAGCCAAGACTTGCCTCTGACGTAGTCTGAGCAGACAGATAGCCGTCCTTTTTCCCTTCCCCTTCTCTTCACCACACCCTGATATCTCCTTCCTGGATCTTTTCCCCCTGTCTCAGGATTCCTATCCAAGAGGGGCAAAGAAGAGTTGAAGTCACCAGTCAGAGCCCGTATGGCTTCCTTCCTGAAGCCCCTTCCCCCAGATCCTTGCAGGCTGAGAATTGGGTGCATGAATCTGCAGCACAGGGCAGAGGCAAGCAGGCAGTTGTGAACCATGCGTACTAACCAGATTATGAAATACACTCTCTTTACCTCCTGCTACCTCTTCTGGGTGAGTCAAAAGGGGGAATATTTGGCAGTGCTGGGATATGCATTGGCTTTACCAGGGAAAACTACCGGTTTCCAGGAAGGCTGCGTAGCAGAGATGGTGTCACAAAGGCCCTATAACCCATCTTGTATCTTAAACTCTGGGAATGCTGGGTGAGTCAGATTCTTCCTCCTTAGCCAAACTGTTAATGTTCAGGGTAGGCCTCTGGACAAATAAGAAATTGGATGTGCCTTTGTGTTTCCTCCTTCAAAGGTAGCCAGTGGGCTCATGGTGGCTGTTGGAATTTACGCCAGGCTCTCAAAGGAAGCAGGTGAGTGGCCTGACCCTATATAGCAGGGGTCTTCAAACTTGGCAACTTTAAGACTTGTGGACTTCAACTCCCAGAATTCCTCAGCCAGCCTTGGCTGGCTGAGGAATTCTGGGAGTTGAAGTCCACAAGTCTTAAAGTTGCCAAGTTTGAAGACCCCTGCTATACAGAATTTACTGGGATGCAGTCCGCGTTAGGTGGAAGATGAGAAATCTGGGCTTGTCCTCATGGTCATGTTAACATGCTATTCTCCAGGTCTTGAGGCAACAAACTGGTATAACTTGCACTGTCCCAACAGTTCAGCTCTATTCTGTCTCAGGAATGAGGCTGGCAAGTGGTGTTGACCTTACAAATTTATGAGAAACAGATGTGATGGTCTGTGAGAATGTCCTTGAGAGACAGGAGGAGGAGAGCAATCTAGGCACCGGTCAGATAAGAGGTAGCTTACCCCACAGAAGGAATGGAGGCATGACAGATGTCTCAGAAGAGACTCTCCATCGTTTTGTGGACTGTGAAGGCAAGGCAAGTGGGGGGAACAGATATACTTTGAGACTTGTAAGATTCTTTACTTAACCTTACAAAAGGTAATTAGGGTTCCTGGTTGATGGTTCTTATCTTGATTGTCTCTAAGGACTCATGTAAGTTAGGAAAAGTAATGGATGGTATCTTCTGGCTTTGCTTCCTCATGCATCAAGTTTCATTTGCTGGTGAGAAAACCAATCATCAATTAATCTCCTTAACTGGGGAAGGGGACTGGAACTTCCAGTCCCCTGATTTCTGACCTGGTGCCTTAACCACTAAACCAGACTGGCTCTCAGAATATAATGAGAGAGGAGGAAGAGTTCTCACAGTGAACCAAGATGGCAGTCCAAGTTTCAAAATGGGATAAGAAGGAAAAGGAGATCAGCCTATGAACCAACCCAACAACAAAGTCATATTTGCAGACTAGAACTTCTGGTTATTAATTTCTTAATTGATTTACTTATTTATTTAATAAATAGATTGTCATCCTCAGATTCTTCCCTCAGCCCCACTCTCCAATGCTTCAGCTCCTCTGCTTGGCCTATGTTGTTGTGCTGGACCAGTATGTAAATCTGGCCAGACCATATATTTAGCTTAGAAAACTGTGTGTAGAGCAAGTAGCATTTTAAGGGTTAAAGTGCTGTCTCCTTAAGAGATGGCTTCTGGGAAATGTAGTTATATGGTTATATCTGTGTTCTAATTGGTCAGTTCTGTGTCTTAATTAGCCACTGGGAGCAACTTCAATGTTTTATGATAGGATTTCCTGGCTACCTGTGTAGTACAGCCACGAGACCCTTTGCTCCACACAAATATGGGGTTAATCTACCTTTAATTTTTTACACCACAAGAACGGACAGATTATGATACGTGCCTCAGAAGAACTCTTCTTAACTGTGAGTTATTGTTTAGAGATTCCTGAAGAATAAATAATCTGAATATTAATCCGTTTTTGGATTTAATCTGTCTGTGACAAACAGGAATAAAGCAAAGCTCTTGTTTGGATCAGAACAGTTGTCCTACTATTGAGGTTGTTCATGGAACTTTTAAAATAGTGTCTCCATCTTTCGCCAGGTGCTGTGGACTCCTTGTTGGCTGATCCCTCCATAATTCTTTTAGCAGTGGGCACCCTGATTTTCTGCATCACCTTTATGGGCTGCTTGGGAGCCCTACGGGACCTCACACTAATGCTGAAAATGGTACGTTAAAAAGGATTTTCCCTTTCCCATCCATCAGCCAGCTTTAGTGAGCAATGAGGAATTCTTCTCCATCTCTTTGATGGTAGTAGATCCTCCCACAGCAGGTACCGCTTTCATTTCATGCTTGTCAGCATCCTTTTGGTGCATCTGGCTGGCCCAGTTATGAACAAAGGATGCTAAACTGTATGGACACCTTCTAGAACAGGGGTTCTCAACCTTGGCAATTTTAAGACTTGTGAACTTCAACTCCTAGAATTCTGGGAGTTGAAGTCCACAAGTCTTAAAGTTGCCAAGGTTGAGAACCCCTGTTCTAGAAGGAGCTTTTCCTACAAGAAGCTCCTCAAAGGATTGGCACATATTGAAAAAGGGATATATAGCTCAATTCTCCATCAGTTTGGATTCAGACTCTAGAGAACAGGTGTGTGCTTGTTTGTCTATGATGAAACATATACTCTATGCAAATCCAGATTGAGACAGATGGGTGTTTTTCATCAGTGTGTAAATTGCATTCTGCAGCTGCTGACCTTTTTTTTTTCCTTTTCCCTTTTTCTTTCTTTTATTCATTTTGCTTTCTAGTTTGCCTGGATCTTGCTCATCATTTTCATTCTGCAAGTGGTGGCTGCAGTTTTAGGCTTCATCTTCTCTGGCATGGTAAAACAAACAAACAAACAAGCTTGACCTACCAACTTCATCAGCGGTAGTCAAAGTGGGCAAGATATTCCAGTGACAATCCTCCAGGCCTGTCTTGGTTTTCAAGTAGGCCATAGAAGGGTTTTCCTCATTGGCCCAAGATTTGTCTCAGCATTCCCTGTGACAAAAAACTCCCTCCATTTACATCCCCCAGGTGATGGAAAAAGCCACATTTTTGATGGGCCAGGCCATTTCCCGCTATCGTGACAACCTTGATTTACAGAACCTCATCAACTACATTCAGAAGAAGGTAACGGGTTCTGAATTTGCCCTGGTTTCCAACATTATGCAGAAGTTCTGGTTCCAGGGCCTTAGTACTCTGCCTTCCTCAGCTTTATGCAGGCTCTGTACAGAAGCACTGATGTTCTTTTTCACACTTCATAGAGGAAGAACAATTATCTGATCTGCAAAACTGGCCCATAGGTAATCCCTGAGTTATGACCAAAATTTCCATTGCTAAACAAGGTGGTTGTTAAGTGAGTCTTGCCCAACTTTACAACCTTTTTGCCACCATTGTTAAGCAAATCCCTGCAATTGTTAAGTGAGTTACACTTAACAACTGGTGTCTCCCATTGACTTTGCCATCTGGGAAGGTCACAAGTGGCCATCATGTGACCTTGGGATGATGCAACTATTGTAAACACATGTCAGTTGCCCAGCAGCCAATTTTTGATCATGGAACCCATGGGAATGCTGTGATGTTCATAAGTCACTTTTTTTTAGTGCTGTTGTAACTTCGAACAGTTACTAAACAAATGGTGTAATGGGCTATTTCTACTAATTTGGAATTGTTTTAAAAAAGATTCAGATATTATTGCTAGACATTGCCCTGTGTTTTTTGTGTTACTCTTTTGTTCTAGTCCAAATGTGTGATTCCTTTAAATGTAAAGTTAAATTGCAGCACCTGCCTGTTCAGTATGGCTTAACAAAAAGAACATTGAAACTTTAAATGGGCTACAATCCCTGCTGCTTGCCACATCCAGTTCTTTTATTGATTCATTTTGAGCACAACAGCATTAGAGTTTCTTTAAGGTGCAGTTAGGAGGCCCTTCAAGGAAGTAATAACCTTGCTTTGATGCTGAAAAGAGCACCATAAAAGAGCAGAACCCCCAAGATGTTATTAATTAATTTTGTAGGGGATCTTTTTGTAATGGAATATTTGTGAATCAATATTTTATTTTGTAGGATATCAGCCATGGTGGTAGGCATTATCAGATAACAGAATGCTGTATCAAGTTGCCATTTTGAATACCATTTTAATTCTGCCTCCAGCTTGTTATGGAAGAGCTACATTACTACTAAAAATGTGTGTTAAATATGCATATAACTGAAAAAAAAAATCTCTCTAAGGTAAATTGAGGTACAATTTGATTTCCCTAAAGCAGAAACTCTGTAGACGGAAGGCAGAACAAGACTGTTAATGTTATGGATGGTCACACAGTCAGTCAGATGTTTAGACTGGATTTGGCAATTTTGTCTGCCTATCAAGTCCTTCCCAAAGCCCTGGGATAAGCAGATGTTGTTATTTAATTGTATTAAGGCTAAGCTGTTCCAAGCAAAACTATCTTTTACAATTAACCGATGGTGATTTTGTCAATGCTGATGATGCTCAAGTGGTGTTCCAGAGGTTTTGGGATTGCACCAACGTGCCTATTCACTTTGTTTCCTTTCACCACAGTCATTCTACCCCTGATTTTGCAGGTCTTTGTAGTTCGTAATCTTCTCAAGTTCTTTCTCTTCTATTCTGGTCCTACTGCCATGTCCACCATCCAGACTTTTTTATATTATTATTGATCATTGCACAGTTAGCCAGATGTTCAGACTGGATTTGGCATTTTTGTCTACCTATCGAGTCCTTACCAAGGACCTGGGATAGGCAGATGTGGATGTTTGGTGGTATTACAGATATCATTGCAGGATGGAAGCAGTTCCTAGTAAGGCCACTTTTTGCAATTGACTAATGGCAAATTTGTCAATGCCAATGGTGTTCAAGTGGTGCTCCAGTTATTTTGGGATTGCACCCAAGGCGCCTATTACTATTGGTACTACCCTTGCTTGCCTTTGCCACAGTCTTTCTATTTCTATTTGTAAGTCTTTGTATTTTGTTATCTTCTCCAGTTCTTTCTCATCTATTCTGCTGTCTCCAGGCACTGCCACGCCCACTATCCAGACTTTTTTGTCTTTCTTATCGGCAATTGTTAAGTCCGGGATGTTATGTTGCAGGAGCTTGTCTGTTTTTTTTATTATTAATAATAATAATAATAATATTGTTGTTGTTGTTGTTATTCCTCTACTCAACTTCACCCATAAGCTGCTGAAGCAGGCTGTCCTTATGGGACATTTCTCTGTGATTTCATGTATCCAATTAGTTCCCTTGGCATTTGGTTTTGTTTCTCTCTCCTCCCCAGTTCAAGTGCTGTGGGGTTCACTCATACAAGGACTGGTCCCAGAATATTTATTTTGACTGCCAAGACACCAATCCCAGTCTGGAGCGTTGTGCGGTGCCTTTCTCTTGCTGTCTGCAAGACAAAGAGGTAAGAGAAAAGGAAATTCAAATATTCAGTTCTGAGGTAAGTAGGAGAAGGAACAGTACTTTAAGTCACTGTGGCAATAAGACTGGGGATACAGTATAAAATTCAAGGTCTTTACTAGGCCATTTATTTCTAAAATGTAGATGCTGCTGTTCAGAAGCCAAACAGGGATGGTGGGACAATTTATTAAAAAGTAAAAATTTTAACAAATCAAAGTCTAGACCTCCAATTTATGAAAATAGCAGATTACAAGAATTAACTTTAAACAAAGATTTGCAAAGTTATTGTGGAGCTTTTGTTATTTATTTTGAAAAAGAGAGCCCCCTCCCCCCAGTTTTACAAAGCACTGCTACAACAATTAGCTTTTATTCACAAATCAGAATTTGAGGAAGCATTATAGGTGGACAGCAACATTATTCTACTCTCTCAGACCTCTAGCAGCTTGATTAGAAATTTATTCCTAACTTTTGCGGCTGATGCTAATACAAATTTATGTGGATAATTTTATCATAAAATTTCCCAAAATCTGGGGGATGATAAGCAGGGTTAGTTTGTCCTTACTCTATCCTAATATTATGAAGCAAGACTGCTGTTTTGTTCATCATAGCTAGCAGATTGAACAGCTTAACAGAGCATCATATGAAGAGATTGTAGGAATAGAATTGTGTTAGTCCATAGTAGCAACACCTCACCCACCTTTTCTGGTACAGATAGTCCTCAACTTATAACCATTCACTTAGTGATTGTTCAAAGTGATAGCGGCAGTGAAAAAGGTGATTCACAATTGATAATCACACTTACAACTGTCACAGCATCCCCATGGTCACGTGATCAAACTTCAGGTGCTTGGCAATCAGTATGTTTTTATGTCATGTGATCGCCATATGCGACTTTCCTAGCCAGCTTCTGACATGCAAATTTGATGGGGAATGCAGGATTTACTGAATGATCGCCTGATTCAACTGCAGTGATTCGCTTAACAACCGTAGCAAAAAGTTCGTAAAATTGGGCACGACTTATTTAACAACTGCCTGGCTTAGTCACAGACGTTCTGGTCCCAATTGTAGATCATAGGGCAAGGACTACCTGCAGTTTATTCAAAGGTTCTGGAGTCAGAATTTCTGCATTTAATTGGAAATTAGGACAAATTCGGAACCTGCTATCTTATACTAGATCTTATACTTCTCTGTGGGCACGTGGATGATTGCCCAAGTCCTAGGCCTTCAGCTGGGTGTTATAAACCCTTTTTGCTTTAGGCTTCCGCTGCCGTGTGCAAAAAAAAAAGGTTCAATCAATCAATCAATCAATTTCAACTTCTCCCGGGAAAAAAAAGATCTCGCAAAGTTGGAATTGATTGGTTGAACTTTTTATTCCCACCCAGTCTGCTGTTACCACTGCAGCCATGCTCACCCAATTTGCCATCCCCACCCAATGGGCCATATCCACCCAATTGGCCACACCCACCCAATTGGCTATGCCCACCTGGCACCCGATATACATAAGTGGATTTTGGGTTGCAGTTTGGGCACTCGGTCTCTAAAAGGTTTGCCATCACTGTATTAGATCAATAAAGTGCTACAAATAAAGATGGTCACCACAGTGGAAGATGGTCTGGAGCTCACGAAAGCTTATGCTTTTTAATAAAATGTTTTACTCATAAAAAGTCCTACCAAACTCCTGATTTTTTTCCCCCATGTAAGGAGATGCAGTAATTTACTTTTCAGTATTGGATGCTGAAGAGCAAAGAACAGCCGATATCTCATATTTGCTCTTTGACATCTTGTCAGTGGTCAATCACTCTTAGAGACTATGGGCCCTCGGTGGTTTGACCCTGCACTTCTCTTAATGTTCTCAACTTATTCTAGGTTATGCTAAACACCATGTGTGGCTATGGGACACAGAATCTTAAAGGCTGGCAAGCAGAGAACTTGGTGTACACAGAGGGCTGCCTAGAGAAGATTGTCCACTGGGGACGGAGCAACCTGTTGCTGATGGCTGGGCTGGCATTTGGATTGTTGGTCTTGGAGGTAAGGCACTAGGGCTGGAGGAGATCTGATCAGCCTGGAATAAGACTGGGAGGATTTGAAGAATTTAATCAGCTCAGAAGAACCCCCAAACTCAATGGATGGAAATTAATCAACCTAGAACGAAGGAGAAATTTCCTGACAGTAAGAACAATTAATCAGTGGAACAACCTGTCTCCAGAGGTTGTGGGTACTCCAACCCTGGAGGTTTTGAAGAAGAGATTGGAAAGTCACTTGTCTGAAATGGTAGAGGGCTTCATGCCTAAGCAGGGGGTTGGACTAGAAGACCTCCAAGGTCCCTTCCAATTCTGTTATTCTATGTCCAGAGGTAGTTACCGTGATGACATGTGCAGGGTGTCATCACAAGCTCATCCCCTCCCTTTTGTACTTGTGCCCAGTGTCAGACATAAGTGCATATGACACTTGTCTTCCTCAGCCTTCTCTCTATGGAAGCCTATGCTCAAATTAAGGAAAACCCCCCCCCCCATTTCTATGCAACATTGAAGTCTTTACATCCCCTTCTTGGGTTATATTGCTGAACTTTCTCTGTTTCCTTCCAGGTTGTTGTCTTTCTTCTGGCAGTGATGCTCATTTATCAGATTGATTTCATCATCCAGAAGCGCAGAAGCACCAAGACAAGGAGGAGGCAGAGTTTCCCTGAGAAGTGAGAAAGAAGGCAGCAAGGGATGGAAGGGAGCTGTGAATCAGCTTTCCTGAACCCAATAGCCTTTGGATGCATGAAACTACGTACTGAAACTGCCAGGATTCCCATGTTGCCTCAGAATTCTGGGGCTTACAGTCCCAATACACCTGATGGCCACCTGATTGTAAAAGTCTGCTATAAATATGCCATTTTCATGCATCAGTTACAGGAACAGGGTTTTTTTTTTTATCCCAAATTCACACTCTGGGTTTGAAATATTTGTTGTTTTAATATTGCGGCTTATATGGATTGAAGAAACAAATAGCCTGGTCATAGAGGTTCAGTTAGAGTGATTGCCTCCAAAGGGAACCATACTCTGGGTGCCCTCCTAGTGGGCACATGGACACACATAGTCTTCCAACATCCAACAAATACAGATTATGAGGAAAATACTGGGAAAAGAGGTTGGGGAGTCAGCCATTCTAGGTAGACGAAACTAAGAAACCAATGCCATAGAGCAGGGGTAGGCAACCTTGGCTCTTTTATGACTCCTGGACTTCAACTCCCAGAATTCCTGAGCCAGTGTGCTGGACCAGTATGTAGCCATCTTGTCAGAGTGTATGTCTGGTTTAGGCACTAAGAAGTGTGCTGTTATAGCAATTAGCATTTGAGGGGTTACAAGCTGCCTCCTTAAGAGATGGACTTCTGGAAAATGTACAGTAGTTTAGTTGTTACATGGTTATATCTGTGTTCTAATTGGCCACTGGGAGGATCTTGTGTCTTTATTACCAGACATACTGTTAGGTGCCAGTTTTTATTAGCTTTCTCCATGACTCCTAGCCATGAGGCTGAGCTGGCAGCATGTAATGTTTATGTGGAATGGGGAAATCCATTATTCTTTTACGTGTGAAATGGGTCCAGATTACAATCTATATTCTGGAAGAACTTCTACAATAACGGTGAGTTAATGTCTTGAGGATACCTGGAATAAAGTAATTTGTATGACTTATCCACTGAGTTTATTCTGCCCATTTCAAGTGGAATCCAGCAACCTTCTCTGCATGAGACTTGTGGACTTCAGCCATGCTGGCTCAGGAATTCTGGGAGTTGAAGTCCACGAGTCATAAAAGAGCTAAGGTTGCCTACCCCTGTCATAGAGTGAGGACTATTTTTATTGTAAGGCTATACAAGTAGTCTCCTCTTACATCCGATTGTTTAGCAACCATTCAAAGTTACAATGGATACCTCAAAAGTTACTTATGTCCTGGTTCCAAAGTTGTGAGGGTTGAATAGTCCCATAATCACATTTTGGGTGCTTGGCAATTAGTTCACCTTTTTGGCCAGCTGCAGCATTCTGCAGTCATATGACTGTGATTTAAGACAGTTTTTACTGATTTCTGGCTTTTGGGGCAAGTTTCCGACAAAAATGCCCTTAGGAATACATCAATTCACTTAACAACTATGGCATTCATTTAATGACCACTGCAAAAAGAAGCCATAAAGTCAGGTCAAGTCACATGAGTGCCTTGACTTATAATTGTCCTGAATTATGACAGAAATTCCAGGCTCCATTACGGTCATAAGTTGAGGATTACCTGTAATAATAGAATCTTACAAGTCTGAATGTGCTTCCTCATTTTATATTCACTAAGGAGAGGTTTCCCTGAGATATTTTCTCAAGTTATTTTCTTGGTCTAGGCTCAAACCCCACCGATCTGACCATTAACAGAATAACGGAGTTGGAAGGGACCTTGGAGGTCTTCTAGTCCAACTTCCTGCTCAAGCAGGAAACCCTATGCCATTTCAGACAAATGGTTGTCTAATCTCTTCTTACTTGGTAGCAGTTCCTCCTCAAGGCCATTCCTTCTTTTCTCTACAGATGGGGAAAAGAGAAAAAATAACCCTTACTCTCCCCACCCATAAAAGATTAAGCCTAATGCTATAATTCGTTATGAAATACAATAAAAACTTTCAAAAACAATGGTGATTAATTCATTTATTAAGGGTGTGATGTCACTTCCTATCCTTGTGATTTTTACCAGCTCTTCCACCAATTTCAGGTGAGCAACCAGTTAGTTTATTAGTTCAGCAAATGAGTAGATAACCTGTGCCCCATTGGGTGACTGTTTCAGAGATATTTCCTTACTTAAACAGGGAAACAGAATGACCAAGGGCAGGCAAAAAAGAGTGGGAGCAGGAGTGACTTCCAAATTCCTGCCAGCTTCCTTAATGAGTTTCCTTATAATAGTAATAATAATAATAATAATAATAATAATAATAATAATAATAATAATAATAATAATAATAAAGTTGGAAGGGACCTTGGAGGTCATCTAGTCCAACCCCCTGCTCAGGCAGGAAACCCTATACCATTTCAGACAAATGGCTGTCCAGTCTCTTCTTAAAAACTTCCAGTGTTGGAGCATTCACCGCTTCTGGAGGCAGGTTGTTCCACTGGTTAATTGTTCTAACTGTCAGGAAGTTTCTCCTTAGTTCTAGGTTGCTTCTCTCCTTGAATAGTTTCCATCCGTTGCTTCTTGTCCTGCCTTCAGGCGCCTTGGAGAATAGCTTGACTCCCTCTTCTTTGTGGCAGCCCCTGAGATATTGGAACATTGCTATCATGTCCCCCCCTCGTCCTTCTCTTCATTAAACTAGACATACCCGATTCCAGCAATCGTTCTTTATATGTTTTAGCCTCCAGTCCCCTAATCATCTTTATTGCTCTTCTCTGTACTCTTTCTAGAGTCTCAACATCTTTTTTACATTGTGACGAAAACTAGATGCAGTATTCCAAGTGCGGCCTTACCAAGGCATTGTAAAGTGGTATTAATGTAAGGTTTTCCACTTAACCTCACAATTGCCCCAGCATTACTCAGGAATTTAAAAGAGCCAAAGAAACTCCTGAGCCGAGGTTTCAGCAAGCAAACAACTTTTATTTTGATCAAAACCGAGTTGGGTGACCCCATCTCTCTTCGTGGCTGGTAGAGAGATGAAGGCAACAACCAGAAAAGATGTCTTCCACCTTTTATACCTTTTCAGAACAAAGAGATCAGGTCTTGGTACCAGGCATAAGATGGCACAAAAAAACAATTCCTAGATGATGACTCATACACAGCAACCCAGGCTCCATCCGTAACTCCTTTTCCCCCTCCCCTTACTGTGCTCTTTTCATATAAGCAATCACCTATACTTAAAGCATGAAGCCCTTACTTTTCCAATATATATATAAAGCATCTGATCAAGCAATTAACTACAAAATAATGATTACAAAATAACAAAACAATGATTACATGATAACACTATATGTATCAATATAAAATGGTTACTATATATATAATAAATCCTAATGTCAAACTTAAACATACTAAAATCATAAGCACAATAAAATCCTTTCATTAACACTTCACGTGATCTTGATTCTATCCCTCTGTTAAAGCAGCCCAGCACTGTGTTGGCTTTTTTGGTAGCTGCAGCACATTGCTGGCTCATATTTAGGTGATTGTCCACTAGGACTCTGAGGTCCCTCTCACAGTTACTACTATTGAGCAAGATACCCCTATACTATATCTGTACATTTGGTTTTTCTTGCCTAAATGTAGAACCTTTCTTTTTCACCATTGAACTTCATTTTGTTAGATAGTGCCCAGTATTCAAGTCTGTCCAGATCTTTCTGTATCTTAAGCCTGTCTTCTGGAGTGTTGGCTATTCCTGCCAGCTTGGTGTCGTCTGCAAATTTGATGAGTTCCCCATCTATCCCCTTGTCCAGATTGTTGATGAAGATGTTGAAGAGCCCTGTGGGAATCTGACAAGGAGCATTGAAAAATCTTCCCTTCTCTTCCTTGCAAGTTAGGTAAGTAGCTGCTGCTGGATGGAAGGGAGACTGAGGGATTGCAAGACTGCCTGGACAACTATCACAGAATGTTGAAAATGAAGATCATGTGACCACAGCAGCAGTCAGTAACACTGAAGCAGCCACTTCTTCTTCTTCTCGTGCCATATCCGTTATCGGATGTTGGCAATCATGTTGACGATCCTGTTTTTATCAGCAGCCGCATGAAAAAGTGCTGCTGAGTTTTGTCCAAACTAGTCCCTTAGATTCTGAAGCCATGATGTTCTTCTTCTGCCTGGACCTTTCCCAAATTTCATTCTCTCAGGAGTTATGGATGTGTAATTTTGGGAAATTATTGTAAATTAGCTCATTTGAGATACCTTGATTCAAAAATTGTTGCCCTATGATGCACCGTTTTGCCTGAGACGAGAATTTTAGTAATATATAGATGAAGTCCACAGGCATATAGTTATGAATTCTCTGGCAATGGATCCATGTTGAAGCTCCTTGGCAGTTCTGTGTTAAGAGTATCTGGGCAAGAGTCCTTTCTGGACATTTTAATTCCTGATCTTCCATCCCTTTCCAAAGGAAAACCTTATGTTAGAAGAGAAGGAAAAAGCTAATTTTTAATGAGGAGAAAGCTGTTTTCCCGAAACCTAAAATATATTGTAAAAGGAGGAGCTGAATTTTAGGACCCTCTTGTTTATGGGAAAGTCAGCATGGTATAGTGGTTAGGAATAGGAAATTGAGAGTTCCAGCCCTGTTTTAGCACAAAGCCAGCTGGGTGACCTTAAGCCAATCACTCTCAGTCCTAGAAAGGAAGCAATGGCAAACCATTTCTGAAAAACCTTGCCAAGGAAGCTGCTGGGAGCAAGTTCAGGTAGTTGCCAAGAATCAATACTGACTCGAGGACAGTACACAAACACACTTGTTTGTGGAGTCCCAGGCCAATGCCCATGGGTCAAGTCCAAGTTGTGCCATTATCTGCTGCCCCTGCAGCATAAACAGTCACAAGCTTGCATCAGTCATGCAGAATAAGGGTATCTGATCCATCTTGGTTGCAGAGGTTTTCCCAGGTGAGTCTCAATTGATGGCGTCTCACTGTGCATTCTGGGACTCTCACTTGTTCACAAACAGCAGTAGTTATGGCAATCTGTTCCCAGCAGAGCCAATCGTTTTCTCCCTGGGCCTTCTTGGCAGTTGGGTTTAAGTTTTTCTGAAGCATGTGAAGTTTTGCTCATGTTGATTGGTGGTGTCTGAAGAAAACTTTGCTCCTTGTGAAAGAAGAAAGCAGCCAGTTGCCAACTCAAGCAGAACTCAGCATAAGCCACCAGATGGATCCCCTCCAAGACCTTCTTCAGGGGAAGTGGGGTTCGTTCCGAAGCCGTTGGCCTCCCAACCTCCTCAGAATCTTCTTGAGTTCAACACCAGGTAACTAAGCTTTTAATGGGACTGGGAAAAGGAAGGGAAACTAGAATGAACAGCATGCTTCATCTCCCCTGATTTGATTTGATCTGTAGGAAATGCAGAAAGCAGAAGGGATCTGGTAGCATTGAGCTCAACCTAGTTCCTGAAAGCTTATTGCTGTTAATAAAAGTTGTTGTGGGTTTTCAAACGCCTTGTGATTTGGGGCTACCATAATCAACATGGCTTTCCTCCACCTAGAAGGTCTGCAGATAATGTGAGTGCAGGCTGGAGATAGGTAATGCTATGAATGTCACTATCTGCAGAGATAATGAAGTAAATTTATCCTGACTGAGCACACTATAACATTTTAAATGCTAAGCAACTTAATTTAAAATGTAAATCAGTTGTCTATTTTAGCTGATTCAACCAATCTGCATATGGTTGCAGAAGATTGCATGTATTATCTCTGAATCATGAAGCCCGTTTTTCTTTTTGTTATTTTAAGTCAAGGTATCAGGAAAAGCATTTTGTTCTGGTGTGTGTGTAAAAGAAAGTAGGTGACTGCAAGTATTGTACTTATAAGCATTTGCATTTTTATAGTTTTAATTATCTGCCCAATTCAGGAGACATTTACTCAATGGAATGGTTTAAAACGGGTAGCCAACCTTGTGAACTTCAATTCCCAGAATTCCCCAGCAAACATGGCTAATTGAGGAATTCTGGGAGTTGAAGTCCACATCTTAAAGTGACCAAGGTTGGACACACCTGGTTTGAACTGAATTACGTCAGTTATCACTTGGGCATTGCCACCCAATCACATCACAAAATCAGCCATGTAAATCAGGGCTTTTCAACCTTTTCACCCATTGTACCAATTTTAGGATATGGCAATATCCGAGTACCACGAGTTGCCTAGCAAGGTGTCAAAAACTTGATGACCCCCCCCAAAAAAGAAGAAAAAAAGTGATAAAGTACAGGTAGTCCTCGACTTAAAACAGTAGGCTTAGTGACTGTTCGAAGTTACAATGGCACTGAAAAAAGTGCCCCCAAGCCACAGCTGAGCAAGACACCTGCCTGCCCGCCCGGCCACGCTCTTCCTCCTGTCGAGGCTTTCATTGTTGTGAGCATTTCTGTTGAGGATTGGCAGCGGGGGTGGTGTGGGGTGGTGTTTGGTTTTTATTCCCCCGTCTGCTGGGTGGTTGCAGCAGGTTTTGGTCACTTCACATGACCCTGGGACACTGTGACCGTCATAAATATGAATCAATTGCCAAGCATCTGAATGTAAATCACAAGACCCTGGAGATGCTGCAACATTCCAGCTGATCGGCGCTTCTTCTGGGCTGGAGCCTGGCACTGATCCTGGCGCTTCTGCTGAGCCCTGACAGCCCTGCAGCTCCAGCCATCTCTCGCTCAGGCTTGTACTGCCACCGGTTCAGCTCATTCCCCTCCCCCGCTACCACTTTTCTATGATGGTCGTGTACCACCTGCCAGGTGCCAATGTACCATAGGTGGTACCCGTACCACTGGTTGAAAAGCCCTGATGTAGATAAAGCAGGGAAAACTGTCATCATTTTTGCAACATAGGAGGAGAGATCAGGGAAGGAAAGAGAAATTAGCTTGGCTAAAGTGAACAGGGTTGTTTATGGCAGAGGCAAGATGGATTGACAAGGTGGACTTTACATTTTCCCCAGTGCTAACAGATATACCCTGGGAATCTAGGGGGTAGCTATACTCAATCTCTTCCTCTTCCCACAATCCATCTCTGGACTGTGCTGTCTCTTGTCCCTCCTTGCAATGTGTTTCCTCCTTCCTGGGAACCTGCTATGGTACATCATCTCACCTCCCCCTTCATACAGGGAGAGCACAACTTACAACCATTCATTTGGTGATGATTCAAAGTTACAAAGGCACTGAAAAAAGTGACTTATGACTCTTTTTCACATTTATGACCATTGCAGCATCTCCATGATCATCTGATCAAAATTTGGATGCTTGGCAACTGGCTCATATTTATGATGGTTGCAGTGTCCCGAGGGTCATGTGATCAGCTTTTGCAATCTTCTGACAAACATAATCAATGGGGAAGCCAGATTCATTTAACAATTGTGTTACTAACAATTACAAGTGATTCATTTAACAGCTGTGGCAAGAAAGATCGTAAAATGAGCCAAAACTCATTTAACAAATGTCTCATTTAGCAACAAAAATGTTGGGCTCAATTGTAGTCGTAAGTTGAGCACTACTTGTACATTCTTTTCTTTTCTTTAATTAAATTTTTTTATTAAAATTACAATATAACCCACCCAAAGCCCCCCCCTCTCCCTCCCCAACTTCCCAGAGCTGAGTACAGGATTACAAATATGATAATCATAATCTAACTAACATTAACCAACTATATAAATAACCAAGTCCATAATGCACTTTAACTCTCTTTTCTTAACAATACTTCATATTCATGTTCATGGAGGAAAGCAATGCAAGTCAGTATTGTGATGTTCCAAATAAACCACAGATATTAATTTACCAGACTTAAGCTTCATTAAGGGGAATCCTTAGCCAATAGCCATACATTTTGTATCCTTATATGTCTCCCAAGTATCTCCAAAACTGCACCTGTTTCTAGGCACTATATAAAATATAAATTTCAGCCTATTCTTGTTTGCCAGATCTAGCGTCTTCCCATTCCTCCCTTGAACCTGAATTGCTATGTTCTCTTAAAGACTGAAAATGTTAATGAATTAATTTGCACATTGCTCCAGCCAGCTGGCCCTAGAACTTGACAATATTGTATTGAGATGATGATTCAGTAAGCAGCTGGCTTCCATGAATGTACTATGCACAATTCCAAGTGCCAAGATCTGTCTATGGAAAATTCCAGCTTGACAAAGGAAGAGAAATAACAACCCACAAAATTTGTCTTAGTTTATCCAAGCAGTGAAACTAAAACAATCACAGAAGGAGCTATATGGTATGAGAATGCTAATGGATGATTAATGATGGAAAAGTGACTGTACCTGAAAAAAAAATCAAGATTAAATCATTAAACAATGGATGGGAACTAATCAAGGGGAGAGCAACCTAGAAATAAGGAGACATTTCCTGACAGTGATACCAATTAACCAGCGAAGCGGTTTCCCTCCAGCAGTTATGGGTGCTCCATCACTGGAGACTTTTAATAAGAGATTGGACAACCATTTGTCTGAAATGGTATAGGCTCTCCTGTCTGAGCAGGGGGTTGGACTAGTTTTGTTATTCTGTTATTACCATTTTCAGGATTATATAATAAGGGATAGGGAAGCTTTCTAATGTGAGAAATTGGATTGCCATTGCTAATCAGATGGGCAAGATGGAAAAATAATCCAGTGGGGTACAACTCAACTTTATTTTAATCCCTAATGTGATATTAGTGTTGGAATGTTAAATAAGTCCTAGTAGAAAGTTTTTCCTGTTTTCAAGGATCAGTTCTAAGTCACTTTTTTCAGTGCCATTGTGACTTTGAATAGATATGTATGTGTGTGTGTGTGTGTGAGAGAGAGAGAGAATAACTTTATTGTCACTTTAAATATATACTAGTCAGCATACATTAAAATGAAATTTCATTGCATTCAGCTCTCAAAGAATAACCACCTCCAATATGCACTACATGACAAAAATTATGCATATACCCACCTACCCACACATATATGATACAGAGAAACAACACAGTCTAGTTTGGATGTACCGCACCCTTGTATAACACGCTCTGGCATGCGAGTTCCATGCTTACGGCAAACAAAGTCAATGCTGGGAGCAACTGCCTCCCAGCAGCCTTCTGACTCTGGTAAACAAATCAGCATAAGCACCAGCATGACAGCAAGACAAGGGAAGTGAAGGCAGGTTTTAAACACCCCGCCGTTTCTCTGCGCCAATCAGCTGTTCGGCAGAGTGCCGAACAGCTGAGCCGGCAAATCCAGAAGTTCGGCTGTCCAGAAGATCTTGCCCCCTCCCCCTCCCATTAGTGTCAAGCCCACAGGGGCTTACATCTGCACCAGGCGGCATGGCAGCGGCAGATAAAGAACCCACACAGGCATGCCCTGGGCTGCGGAGGTTACCATTATTTTTTCGTGTATAAGATGCTGCACTTGTATAAGACACACCTGATTTTTGAACAGGGTGTTTGCAGGAAAAAATAGCGTCTTATAAATGGAAAAATACGGTATACATCTACCTGGTGAAAAAAAAGAATCCTGTGAATTTAGAAGACAGATGGCACAAGGAACAAAGCAATTGCAGAATCTAGAAGTTCTGCTATAAATATTTCGAAACCTCCTCCCAGAGGAGAGCAACAGAAACAGACCGTGAAGTGGGTGTGTGTGCTTGTAATGGTCATTAAAGAATGGTCATTAAATGAAAGATTATAAATCAAGGACTACCTGTCCTGGGAATCCCTGATGTAATTCAGATATTGCTAGGTTGATTATATCCTGGCAGAAAAGTGGTATGTCTTTCAGATGCTCCCACCCCGCAAAATTGCAGTCTTAGGAGGCTAATGAAATGTATTGTTCTTACTGCTATGAGACAAATAACTTTAGGGTGCTGATTATGAATAACCATTGGCATTGTTTCCAGTGATGGGATTCAGCCAGTTCGCATCAGTTTGGCAGAACCAGTAGCTAATTTTTTGTTGCCCAGGCCCAGAATGGACTTCTGGAAGTGGCGTCCATACAGAGAACCGGTTGTTCACATATTTGAATCCCATCACTGATTGTTTCTCACCCTTCTTGCTAAGGAGGGTGAGAACTAAGGAGAACTAAGGAGAAACTTCCTGACAGTTAGAACAATTAGCCAGTGGAACAACCTGCCTCCAGAAGCGGTGAACACTCCAACACTGGAAGTTTTTAAGAAGAAACTGAACAGCCATTTGTCCTAAATGGTATAGGGTTACCTGCCTGAGCAGGGGGTTGGACTTGATGACCTCCAAGATCCCTTCCAACTTTATTATTATTATTATTATTATTATTATTATTATTATTATTATTATTGTTGTTGTTGTTGTTGTTGTTGTTGTTGTTGTTGTTATTATTATTATTAAATACAGACATTTTCCTCAGAAATCTACCTATGACTGAAATGCCCATATGAATACACTTCCTTGAACACAGTAGCATAGAGTATGATAAAAAAATTATGTGCTGCTTACAGCTCCCTGGCAGCTGAAGCAAGATAAACTAGCTGTTTTGCAGTGTATAAAGGATCACAAAGCACTGCTTAAGTTTTGGACTGGGGATGAGAGGGTAACAGCATTATGTGATCAAGAGTGAACAATGGGATTGCCATTTCAAGAAATGATGTCTAATGCTAGTCAGCAAAGGACCTAATTCTTCCTTGCAGATATGGCAGGAGAAAGAGAAGCCTTGATGGAGATGGCATATCCAGAAGTGCAAGTCTTCTGCCAAAAGCATGGCTTGATGTTTGAGGTAAGCTAGAAGTAGCAGTTAATGGAGAACATTTGCAGCTCAGGATTGAAATATAGGAATCTTGATCTTTATTGAGCCTGTGTTCTTTTTTTCTGGCAAATGTTTCACTACAACATCTTTTAAGCTTAATAGCCAGCCAACACTTGTAACAAAGCAATGCTGTTACCGTACTAAATTCGGTAATGAAACTTTGCAAGAAGGACAGCAAGATCAGCAAACACTAGGATTTCAATGTAAGCTGAAGCCCAATATCACTGGCCTTAAGACCTGAGGAGTTGTTTGCTATTGTTGAGGTTCTCCAGAATTGGGTTTTTTACCAGTGCATTTGTGAAAATTTACTGTTTGGTAAGTAATAACTATGGTGATAGTGAAAAAGATGAATCTCTCATGTTCAGAGATGGTGCCATGACAACAAAAGTCCCACTGCCCTGTGAGTTCCCAAAAATTCTGTTGGGCCAGGCTAGATCTGTTCTAGCACAGTGTATATGTTTATGTTCACAACACAGTAGTCAAAACAGTGTATATGTTTATGTTCACAACACAGTAGTCAAAACAACAGAAACAACTGAAGAATTAACCTCAACAATGTTTTTAAATGTTGTAGTTAATTTCATTTATATATTATTCTTCCTCTTACAAGATCTAACATATTTATAGTTACACCTACTGCAAAGAGGACTAATGGACAATTTACAGTACATCTTCCTTCTCTGAACAAAAAGTTGAAAGAAGCAAAAAAAAAAAAGGTTTATATTGAAAACATGACAAGCTGAGTTCTGCCACTTGACCCTTTAACTGTGTAATAGTCATGTATCTAACTTAATGAAAATGGGGAGAAATGTTTTCAGATGATGTTGTCTGCCAGCCAGTTCCTATGATCCATCTTGAAATCTACTCTAGGTTATTGATTTAAGATGGGGCATCTTTGATCACATGGGCACCCGCCATATGTCTACCCAACTCTTTTTAGAAGAGATCAAACGCTGCCAGAAACTTTCAGTGAGTTCCAGCTTTATTGTAAGTACTACCTTTATTTCTTTATTTTTTTAAAAAAAAAGTTTTATTAATTTTTTTACAATAACAATCCTTAGTGCCTGGTGTACAGCATGTTGTCTTGGTTCCTAATTTTTTTTTAGAAAAAATACTACCTTTATTTCATTCTGACTAGGGAAGGAGCTGGGCCATGGAGTAATCAGTGATAACACTGCTACTATTTTACTGCTTATATTGCTGGTATTGAGGAAGATGGTAGAGGTAGTCCTTGACTTACAACCCTTCATTTAGTAACTATACAAAGTTAGAACAGCACTAAAAAAATTGGACTTAAGACCAATTCTAGCACTGATCTGTGTTACAGCATTCCCATGTCACATTATCAAAATTTGGGAAGTTGGCAAGTTTGCATGTATTTTTTTTTTATCGTTGCAGCATCCTGGGATCATGTAATCACCATTTATTACCTTCCCAGCTGGCTTCCAACAAGCAAAATCAAGGGGGGAAGCTGGATTTACTTAACGACCACATGATTCATTTAACAACTGGAGTGATTTGCTTTAAAAAAAGATTGTAAAATCAGGCACAATTTATTTAACAAATAGCTTGCTTAACAACAGAAATTTTGGTCCCAATCTGATCATAAGTCAAAGACCATCTTTACAGAAAAAAATAATACACAGAGGTCCTGGTGCTGGGACAGGGAAAAGAAAGAGCACTGATAAATAGTACTTTCTCTGTATGGTTCTGGCCCTCTGGAATGAGACATCTCCCCCCGCCCACAGAAAACCAGATGGTTCCACCCTGATTATATTCAGGAAGCTATTAAAGACCTAGCTGTACAACCAGGTCTTCAGACAGAATGATGCTTAAGCCCCATTGGCTCAGGGACTGCCACAAAAAAGAGGGAGTCAAGCTATTTTCCAAAGCGCCTGAAGGCAGGACAAGAAGCAACGGTTGGAAACTAATCAAGGAGAGAAGCAACCTAGAACTAAGGAGAAACTTCCTGACAGTTAGAACAATTAACCAGTAGAACAACCTGCCTCCAGAAGCGGTGAATGCGCCAACACTGGAAGTTTTTAAGAAGAGACTGGACAGCCATTTGTCTGAAATGGTATAGGGTTTCCTGCCTGAGCAGGGGGTTGGACTAGATGACCTCCAAGGTCCCTTCCAACTTTATTATTATTATTATTATTATTATTATTATTATTATTATTATTATGTTTTTTATTTAAATACCTGTCTTTTGACCACTCATGAATTTGTTTATTTTTGTTCTGTTTTCCCTATTTTTAAAATTAAGTGGCTTCTAAACTGTATACTGTAAATAAACAAATGCACCAAAAGATGTGTACTACAGTATTTTGCTAGTGAGCAACCTAGAGAAATTGTCTTTGTTTTACCAATGGCCTTGACCAAGAATATTTAAAATGTGTATAAACTGTCTTTTTAAAATTGGAATTGTTCTTGTTCAATCACTAAGTTGTATCCAACTCTTCGCAACCCCATGGAGCATAGCATAGACTGGAGAGCTCCTCAAAGTTTGCCAAAATTCATGTTCATTGTGTTGATAACTCTATCTAACCATCTCATCCTCCGCAGTCTCCTTCTCCTTTTGTCTTCAATCTTTCCCAGCATTAGGGTCTTTTCCAAAAATTTATTGGAATACAATTACGCAAGTTTTTAGCCATAGTTATAGGAGTAATATGTTATGGACACACTTATAAAATGTACAGAATAACAGAGTTGGAAGAGACCTTGTAAGTCATCTAGTCCAACCCACTGCTCAAGCAGGAGACCCCATACCATTTCTGACAGGTGGCTGTCCAATCTCTTCTTGAAAGCCTCAGTGATGAAGCTCCCACAACTTCCGAAGGCAAACTTACCATTGGTTGATTGTTTTCACTGTCAGAAAATTTCTCATTTTTAGGTTGAATCTCTCCTTGATCAGTTTCCATCTATTGCTCCTTGTCTGGCCTTTGGGCGCTTTGGAAAATAAGTTGTCCCCCTCTTCTCTGTGACAGCCCCTCAAATATTGGAACACTGCTATCATGTCACCGCTGGTCCTTTTCTTCTAGATTAGCCATGCCCAATTCTTGCAACCGTTCTTCATCTTTGTTGCTCTTCTCTGCACTCTTTCCAGAGTCTCAACATTTTTTTTTATAGTGTGGTGACCAAAACTGGATGCAGTATTCTAGGTGTGGCCTTACTAAGGCTTTTGCATGCCTCCTTGGTGCAACTTGGATTTTCAGGTCATCCCAGCTTATACCTTCAGAAGAATTACTGAGAAAATTTATTTGCTACAGGCGCTGCTTGGAAATGACTACAGCCGCTGCCCTATTCCTCTGACCATCGGGGAACTGGAATTTGAGGCCATCAGAGCACAACTTCTGGAGGAGCCCAAGACCTTGCAGCTTCTGGCCCAAAGGTACCTGAAGGATGAGAACGCCATCCCTCCCATGTATGTTCTGCAGCAAACATCTCAGGCAAACCCAGATGGTGTGGAGGAAGACTTACTCTTGATCCTCCGTAGGGCCGCTTGCCAAGCAGAAAAACATGGGCTCATCAGCCGGGAGCAATTGCAGAATTACCACAAGTCAGGTATGCTTCCCAGAAAAGAGGTCTCCACTACAGCATGCCTTGCTGGGACCTTAAGGTACCACAGAGCCGAGGTGGCGCAGCAGTTAGAGTGCAGTACTGCAGGCCACTTTAGCTGACTGTGTTCAGCAGGTCAGCGGTTCAAATCTCACTGGCTCAAGGTTGACTCAGCCTTCCATCCTTCCGGAGTAGGTAAAATGAGGACCCAGATTGTTGGGGGCAATGTAAATATATATATACATTGCTTACTGGTGTACACTGCTTAGAGAGTGCTTGCACTTAAAGCGGTATATAAGTCTCAGAAATAAATAAATAAATAAATAAATAAATTTGAACAAAATAGATGGTTCACCACATAAATCTAGACTCTGGGCCATTTGGAGTTTGGTCCGTTCAGCAGCGGTGGTGGGGTTTGGGCCATTCAGTGGTGGCAGAGGCCAGGCGTATCCCATTTTCACACTCATCGCTCTTGCCGCTGCCATGGGCATCTTGGCAGCAGTGATGTTCAGGCCGTTCAGTGGCGATGGCAGGGTGTGTGAAAATGGGACACATCCGACCTCTGTGCTTCCTCACTGCCTGCCCCACCCCTGGCACAAACACCACTATTGCCGAATGGCCCATGGCAGTGGCGAGGATCTGTGAAAATGGGACATGTCCAGTCTTCATCACCTCCCCACCACTACCCGCCCCGCCCACCTCCGCCACTGAATAGGCTGAACACCATCGCCACTGCCCAACAACCTGAAGTGCAAACAGCCTAGAGTTCACCACAGCAGCAGCAGCAGCAGCAAGAGCGGCGAGGGTGTGAAAATGGGAAGCTCCTGACCACCACTGCCATTCTGCACTCTGTCCAGCTGCTCGCTTTCCTGCCCCCCTGGCTCTCTCTCCAGTGGGAAACCCCACCACCACTCTGCGCTCTCCCTCCAGCTGCCCTTGGTGCATTGTCTCCGTGGCAAATTGGACATGTTGAGTTGTCTGTGATGACTTGGCAGTGAGTTGGCAATGGTGACTTGGTAGTGGTGAGCTGGCTGCAGTGAGCTGGCCACGCTGAGCTGGCTGCGCCGAATTGTCCTAGACCTGCATGGATCTACAACATCTAAAGATTTCCTACTATCAGTTCCCATCTGCCTTTTCCTCTTTTATTTTATTTTGTTATATAGTAGATGTCCTTCTTGTTGCTTCATGTCCTTTCTTTCCTTTGGAGAAAATAAGAGCACTTCTACATTGCCATTGTTCTCATTTCCTATCCTTCAGAAGGACTTTGAAATCATCTTGCAATTATTTTCATCACTGTTGGTTTTAAAACACAAGCAACAACCAGAAATCACTTTGAGCCAACAGGAAAACACAGAAAATGAAACTTAGTTAATGTCCCACTCTGAGCTATGGATAACTGCATTGTAAAAACATTCTGCTTGCTTCCTTCTTTCTCACAGGCAAAAGAAGAAGAAGAAAAATAAATAAATTCATAGGACATCCACAGTCTTCATTTTTAGGCATGCATGGGAAAGCTTCTTAACTGCAAAGCTATCATCCTTTTATGAAGCCATTATTTTTGCTTTATTAAATGCTCATTAAAAGTTGCAAAGGTAGAACTATATTATGATAGACATTTTAAAATCCTGGGTTTCATCACAGAAGCTTAGTGTCTCATTCTTAAGCCTAAAAAATGCACAGGTAACCCTCAACTTAAGAACTTTTGTCTAATCTGTTCAAAGTTATATTGGCACTGAAAAAAATGATCTATGACTGGTCCTCACACTGTCTCAGTGTCCTCAGTCACATGATCACAATTTAGGCACTTGGCAACTGGCATGTATTTAGAATGGTTGCAGCATCCATTTGCAACCTTCTTAGGGGGCTTCCAACAAGCAAAATCAATGGGGAAAGCCAGATTTCCTTAACCACTGTGTGATTCACTTAACAATTATGTCAAAAAGGTTGTATAAATCAACCATATCTCACTTAACGCTGCTTAGCAACAGAGGTTCTGGTCCCAATCGTGATCATAAATTGATGGCTACCTGCCTTTATACCTCCTCTCCCCTAACCAAACTACTGCAGCTGCCAAGAATGGGATGATGTACCTTCTTAGTGGATTGCTGCCATTAGAGCAATCAAATGGTGGAAGCAGGGAAGAAGAAGCTAGCTGCCATCACCACCAATGTCTATTCACATGGTGGGTGATCTTCATACACACAAAGCAACCTGTTCTTCAGCCTTTCACTGAAACCTCCCATTGGCAACTTAGGTAAAGAAATGAAGTGGCTGCTGACAAAAGATGGAACATATTGGTAGGAACCAAAAGATTGGGGTAACGGGCAAGTGAAAAAGGAGTTTCAATGTGAAGAGAAGTCTTGCAGATAGCAGCTAAACCAGGCATGTCAAACTGCCGGCCTACGGGCCGGATGCATCACACCAAAACTGCACCCACCCCATTGCCGGCAATGGGGAAAAAGTCACGATACATTGTGCGACGTCATGTAATGTCGCGAGTTTGACATGCCTGAGCTAAACCAACTTCATTGTGGTTCTATATCAACCGCTGTAAATCTTGTCCAGGGCTTCCTTAATTCTAGTAGTTGCTTTGGCCTGTGTGGCTCCCCTTCTGAATTCTATAATCTTTTCTCAATCTTTTATAGAGATATACCAGGAAATTGAGGCTGGTCTCTTCAGATCAGGTGAATGTGATGGCCAAAGTACCATGGTATTCTTCACAGAAGTGGACATGCCCACATCAGATAGAGTGGACTCACTGGTGGGCACAGATGAAGTTGGCGGTGAGCTGCACCCTAAAGAACCACAACAGTTAGCAGATCTGAAGGCAAACATCGTAAGCATGTACCCTGAGCTGATTAAGTTTCACAGGATTCCACATGAAGTAAAACCCAACTCTTTTCGGCAGAAGCCCTGGCCCAAGTATTTGAAGGATTTCTGTGACCAATTTATTGCTGCCACCAACCATCATGTGCTCAGGAGCCTGAGATCTCAAGAACAAAATCTTGGGAAGCCACCTGAGCTGATTCAAGAGCTCACTCATCATATAGTCCTTGGTCAAAAACACAGCCAGGCTTTCTGCTGGCAGCAGAATCTACTGGATCACATTTGCCAGCGCATTAAACAGAATCACCATCAAGCCCATTCCCCACTTGTCATCTGTGGGCCATCAGGATGTGGCAAAACAGCCCTGTTGTGCCATCTCAGTGAGTCCATACACATCACCCTGGGTCAGGAGACAGTGGTGATACTTCGTTTGCTGGGAACCTCACAGGATAGTTCCACATGTAACAGCCTACTCCATAGCCTCTGCCTACAAGTTTGCTTAGCCATGGGTTTCCCTTATACCAAGCCAGTTGGCAATCCAGTCCTGTTCTTCCACTTCCTGCTTTCTTTAGCTTCTTGCCAGGGCACATGGTCCCTCGTCCTGCTCCTTGATTCAATGGAGCAGCTACACATAACTAGAAATGCTCACAGAGCTTTCTGGTTGCCAAAAATCTGTCCTCCAAAAACACACGTGATTCTTACTGTGCTTCAGAAGGAAAATGAAGTTCTGCAGAAGATGACTGGGGCTCCAGAGGATTATTTTGAGATGGGACCTCTTTCTCAAGAGCAAGTGAGGGTAATTCTCTCCAAAACCTTGGCATCCGCAGGGCGCACACTAAGGCGCACTCAGCAGGAGTTGTTTCTGCAAAGCTTTGCAAAAGGCGCATATGCTCTGCCAGTGGACCTGGCCATAAGACAAGCCCAGCATTGGACTTCATACATTGTACTTGCAGCACCATCCATTTCATCGTCAGCCTTGGAATCTGCATATCACTTGTGTGACCACCTGGAGGTGGTGCATGGATCCATCTTAATAGCACATGTACTTGGCTATCTTGCCTGTGCCCGGTGAGTACAAATGTTTGTGTCACCATGGACAAAGGTTTAAAATAGCAGGACACAATTGCCAATAAAGGAGACTATAAGTGGTACCCTGGTGAAATTGTCCAAGTTCTGTGGAGGGAAAAGAGAATTCCAGATAAATCCCCAGAGATGGAATATGGTGGCTATTAGCATTTCTTTTAATGATAAAATGGCCAGGTTCTAAATAGTAGTAGTAGTAGTAGTAGTAGTAGTAGTAGTAGTAGTAGTAATAGTAATAGAATTGGAAGGGACCTTGGAGGTTGTCTAGTCCAACCCCCTGCTCAAGCAGCAAACCCTGTACCATTTCAGACAAATGGCTGTCCAGTCTCTTCTTAAAAACTCCCAGTGTTAGAGTGTTCACCACTTCTGGAGGCAGGTTGTTCTACTGTTAATTGTTCTAACTGTCAGGAAATTTCTCCTTAGTTTTACGTTGCTTCTCTCTTTGATTAATCACTGTTTTATTTCTTGCCATTAGTTTCAAACCTTCCTTTGTGTTTCATACTTCCATTAAATCCCAAGGTAAGGTTTTATTTATTTATTTTCTTATTTATTTATTTTCTTATTTATTTTCTTATTTATTTTCTTATTTATTTATGCCACCCATCTCACTATCCAAAGTGACTTGGGCAGTTATTCTGGACAGTCCTCTCTACAGTCCTTTCTATGGGGTCCTAGAATTAAGAAACTATCCAAGAATTTCCTGCAGGCAACCAGAGGGCTGCTTGTTACCCAATCTGTCATTTGGTGGTATTCTATGGCGAGATACCTTAAAGCAGGTACAGGTAACCCTCTGCTTACAACCCCAACTGAGACATGAATTTCTGTTTCCGAAGCAAGGTGGTTGCTAAGTGTGTTGAGTCCAAATTTACAACTTTTTTCGCCATAGTTGTTAAGCGAATCACTGCAGTTGTTAAGTGAATCATGAAGCAGTCATTAAGCAAGTCCCCCCGTTAATTTTACTTGTTCCAAACTACCTGGGATTTTTGCAAATGGTGATCACATGACCCCCTGGGATGTTGCAGCCATCATAAATGTATGCTGCTTGCCAAGTGCCAAATTTTGATTATGTGATTGTGGGGATATTGCAATGGTAGTTAATGTGAGGACCGTTTGTAAATTGACTATGGCAAGTTGTCTCACTCCATGTAAGTCACTTTTTTCAGGCAGTTATAATTTTGAACATGGTTGTAAGTCAAGGACTAACTCAAATCATTATAAAGAAGGGCACAAAGAAGAAATTATTTTTAGCAGTCTAGCCATTTCCTTCCCCAATTATCTGCTGAGGGAAGAGAGGAATAACAGGTGCCTACCAGAGCCGTGTGGCGCAGTGGTTAGAATGCAGTACTGCAGGCTAACTCACTGCTCATTCCAAGAGTTCTATCCTGATCGGCTGAAGGTTGACTCAGCCTTCCATCCTTTTGAGGTTGGTAAAATGCGGACCCAGGTTGTTGGCAATGTGCTGACTCTGTACACTGCTTAGAGAGGGCTGTAAAGCACTGTGAAGCGGTATATACGTCTAAGTGCTATTGCTATTGCTATCTGCTTCTCCCTCTGCCCTTTCCACAGACATGGGCTCTCAGAAGCAGAACAAAAAGATATCTTGTCCCTGGATAATGAGGTTCTCACTGAAATTTATCGGCTTCATCCTCCTCCGAGCAAGGTGACCCTTCGCTTTCCACCCTTGCTATGGGCTCAGTTATACCAGGACTTGGCCCAATGGCTGGAGGACCGGTGGGCGGATGGCTTTGTGCTAAAGCATTTTCTCCACAGGTCAGTTGCTACCCTTTCCCTCCAAGGCCGCTGAGATGATGAAAAAGCAGGCGTCAGCTTTGACATATCTTCTTCCTTCCACGCAGGGAGTTGGCTGATGCTGTGGAGCAGCGCTACCTGTCCAAGCCAGAGGAAAGGATCAAGCGTCACCAGCTCCTGGCAGATTACTTCAGGGGGACATGGAGCTGGGGCATGAAGAAACCCATCCAGCTACCGTCCTCCAGCAAGCCTGTGAGCTTTGATAGGAAGGTGAACTTCTGGAAACTGAGGACGTGGAGGATGGATGGATAGATGGATAGAGAGATGGATGGTTGGGAGACCCAAGACAGCAGTACTTCCTGGGAGTTTCCCAGAGAAGAAGGAAGAGAAATCCAGTAAAGGTTATAGAAAAACGCTAGCTCTGTTTTTCTGTAAAATGGTTTTGTTTTGTTGGGCCTGGTAGAAATTGTATGACTGGAGCCTCTCTCATATTTACCAGCCATAATTTTGGGAAATGTAATGCCAACAAAGATTGGAGAAAGAGAGGGAGAGAGAGAGAGAGATGAGATCAGATTGGGAAAGGGTAACCCTAGAGGAGATATTGTAGTGCAGCATCATAAATTTTATTCAGAAGCCCAAAAGAGGTTGGTGGGCTTTATTCTCAGATAAGAGAATAAAGCAAGACAAGAGTAATACAGAATAGAGGTGGGGAACATTTGAGGGTGCAAAAGGCATTTGATTTCTTTTAAAGAGGAATTTAAGAGAACTTTCAGATACAAATCTTTGGCACATATCTTGCACATAAGTAATGGAGGAGCATCACAGTAGAGGTGGTTGATAGATTTTCACCTCATCCTACTCTTGCCCTCCCCAGTTTTTAATTAGGCACAGTGTTTGGTTTTTTGTATTAACTGATTTATATTTTTAGCTTACATAGTTTTTATCTAGGTAGTTATCCAGAGTTACCTTGAGGTAAAATGGGCAGCCAATAAATTTTGCAAACAAACAAATAAATAAAAGTGAGTTTTTTATGGTTTTCCTCTGGGTTTTAGGCTTGGGAAGGTTGTTTTTCACATTTTTCAACATTTGAATATTATTTTATGAGCCATATGATATTTTAATCTGTTTCCCACCTTTTACAGAAAGCTAGCCATTATCTACAAATATGCTATTAATATTTACCTTTATAACGGAGCTCTGAGCCATCCCAAAATAAAGAGTTTGAAAGATGAAGGTAGAAACCCTGATACAGGGCAACATAAACTCACCAAGTCAGAAGAAAGTAATAAATAAGTCATTTGCATTGCTTATACCAGGGGTAGGCAACCTCGGCTCTTTTATGACTCATGGACTTCAACTCCCAGAGTTCCTGAGTATTGGCTTCTCCAGGAGTAGGCAACCATGGCTCTTTTATGACTTGTGGACTTCAACTCCCAGAATTCCTGAGCCAGCTATGTTGGCTCAGGAATTCTGGGAGTTAAAGTCCACGAGTCATAAAAGAGCCATGGTTGCCTACTCATGGCTTATACCAATACTTAATGGCTGGAAAGCGTGCCTTGATTTGATTCATTGTAAATAAGAAATTGATGTGGATTTTAGAAAAGTAAAAGTCAAATGCTGATTCCTTTCATTCTAGGTGATTCCTCAGCCTCTTTGGTTCTCCAGCACCCTTGCAAACCAGAGGAAGTTGAGCGAACTGCCCTTCCATTTACTGCAAGCAGGTCTGTTTGAGGAGCTGCAAAGAGATATTTTGGGTAAGAGTTCTTGATATTTTAAGCCCAAAAGAGCTACACTTCACAAGATTTCCTACACATTGTGCAAATGCCAGTTATGGCCTTGGTAGACCAAATAAGGAATAAATAGCGACACAAGAAAAGAAGGGGTGGTAGATGGTAAATCCATTCCTGTTGAGGAAAATATATATATATTTATGTCCCATTATATTTCTTCAGAAGTACCATATCTGAAATACAAAATGCAGCATATTCCAAGAATATACTATAACTAAAAGATGGGGAAGGAGAGATAGGCTAAGCCAGTGGTGGCGAACCTATGGCACGGGTGCCAGAGGCGGCACTCAGAGCCCTCTCTATGGGCACATGTGCCGTTGCCCCAGCCTTGCTCCCCTGCGACCCCCTCCTCACCAGCAGCCCCCCTGGAGGAGAGTCGCCCCCGAGCATGGCCCACGCAGAGCAGCGCAGCCAAGGACATGGCAGCCAGGCAGTGTAGACAAGACTCTGTGCTCACGCCCAATCGTGCATAGTTGATGCTGCGGGGTGCGGGCAGAGGGCGTGGCTGCCATGGCGCTGCTGGGCTGCCTGGGTGATCTGCGGCGGGCCCTGGAGGCGGTGAGTGGCCCTGCGGGCAGGTGGGGTGGGGGCGGGGCAGGGGGTGGAGCTGGGGCGGGGCCAGTTTTTGGGCACTCAGTCTCTAAAAGGTTTGCCATCACTGGGCTAAGCAGAGGGGAAGCTGGGATTTGTTATTAATGTATTAACTACTTCCAGCATGATGTTCCCTCTTTTAGAGCACCAGGCAAACTTGCAGAAGATAAAGAAGGAGGATAATTATAATGTCCCTAAAGAAGCCCCAGTTTGATCTGAAATGTGTTGGACTGTAGAAAACATTGCTTTTTAACAATAAGTTAAATTGTCTCTGATTCTCAGAGACCGCTTAAACAAGTCCCTGTAGTTTTTTTGGCAAAGTTTCTCAGAAGTGGTTTAGCATTGCCTCCTTCCTAGTGTTCCTTGTTCAGAAAACTGCTAAGTAGTTATAAAATAGATTGGCCTGTCTAGATCAGCGGTTCTCAACCTGTTATGATGACCCATTTGGGGTTGAATGACCATTTCACGGGGGTCGCCAAACAATGCAGTCTGCCATTTTTTCCCCCTTTTGCTTAGCTGTGCTACTCCCTTTTATTCTATTGGCTTTTGAAAGCCAATAGAATAGACTCTCTTGAATAGAGTCTAATTCTATTGGCTTTCAAAAGCCAATAGGAATTGTCCAGGCTGTCTCTGCCCTGCTGAGCCTGCCAAAAGTCCTATTCTGCAAACGGTGCTGCAAGTTGTCTGCAGTGAAGGCAAGCTGTCTGTAAGTTTCCACCCGTCCCTGCTGAGCAACTACTAAAAATGTAAGTAAAAGAGGGCCAGGGGTGGGAGGTGGGAAGCTGGCGGGCGCAGGGAGGGTTGCTGGCGCGTGTAGGGCCCGGCAGATGCCTTACCTCCCTTGGGCTGGGCCAGCTGGTGGCCCAGCCGGTGGTCGGCCTGTGCCGTCTCTGCCGCTTGCCAGCTACGCCTTGGCTGGCGCAGGGGGCAGCACCACGCACGCGGGGCGCTCCCGGGCAGGGAAAGTCCTCGACTTACGACCGATTGGGTAGTCCTCGCCTTACGACCGGTTGGGGGTCGCGGCATTAAAAAGGTTGAGAACCACTGGTCTAGATAATTTAGCCCTACTTAAGCATTTTTCATGTAAAATGTAATGCTGTTTGACAACAACTTATGAGACTCATTAATCTGATTCACTTATCATACTAACCCACAATTATGGCTTCCTGAATAAACTGTGACTGGCTAGTTTCTTACAAACATGTTATTTGTATAATGCAATTTGTCTGGCATAAGCCTATACAGTTTATGATTTAGCATTTTGTGTGTTACCTAGACATAAGTTATTAAACAAGTCATAAGTAAGTGAAACAGTTGTACAATGTGTACACTGAACCACAACCAACCACATTGCTGTACAACTTGGGAGACTACCAGATGGAAGTCTCTTTAGAAGCTGAAAGAAATATTTTCATCAAGGGATATTTTTTTCCATCTTGCTTTTGTTTGTTTTCCATTGAAACATCGTAGGATCCTGGCCACGCTAGTCAAGGTTTCCTTCATTTCCATACTTCCTTCTATAGGTGTTCCTTGCTCTGGTGACTTTCTTGATGTTCTCATTGTCTGCATGTGCTCCCCACTGTCTTCTTTTCCCATCAGGCAACATGAACTGGATCATCTGCAGAGTGATTTCCCCTGGTATAGAGAGCTTGACTGCTGACTTTGCCATGTGCCTTGCCCAGATCAACTGCCCAGAGTTGCATCTCCTGCAAGAGACTCTATTGCTTCTGCAGCCTTTTGTGGATAGCACACAAATCCACGGAGGTAGATAATCATTGCCACCCTTGTAGTTTGGGAATGACTCCCAAGAACCTTGTCCAGTCAATGTCCAGTCTAGCAATAGCAATACCACTTAGACTTACATATCGCTCCATAGTGCTTTACAGCACTCTATGAGCAGTTTACAATGTCAGTGTATGGTCCCCAACAATTTGGCTCCTCGTTTACCAGCCTCAGGAGGATGGAAGGCTAAATTAACCTTGAGCGAGTCAGGATCGAACTCCTGGCTATGGGGAGAGTTTGCCTGCAATACTGCATTCTAACCACTCCACCATCATGGTTCCTAGTCTAGTCAACAAGGCTGCCAACTGCAGTGCGGGGAAAATCAGTCCTTCAGTGAGAGGAATCAGTTGAATCAAGCTGATATATAGAGAGATATAAGGTCAAAGTTTGTTATCTTATTAGGATAATAAGATGCAATGGGAAATGTTTTTTTCTTCTTGGTGTCTGACATTTCCAAACTTCCTCCTTCTCTTGATTGAAGGAAGATGTTTTCCTCCCAGTTTTATTGCTTTATTCCTTCCTTTTGGTTCCCGAAGAACAGGTGCAGGGAGTAACCAGAGCTCCTTTACCTCTAGTAATTTGAGATCCTTTACCTGTATGCTTACAGCAGCTGTGACTAATGCATAGTCTGTCTAATAATCATTGCAGTAAGCCTTGATTATTTGTTTTGTGTCTTACACTTGATTCCATTTCAGTCAGTTTATTTAAATGGATGTGGCTAGCCTTTGTGTTGAAATTAATAAATGCAGAGTCCAACATCCAATAAACTTCCAATATCTAAGGGGCTGCCACAAAGAAGAGGGAGGGTGTCAATCTATTCTCCAGAGAACCTGAGGGCAGGACAACAAGCAATGAATGGAAAATAATCAAGGAGAGAACTAACCTAGAAATAAGGAGAAATTTCCTGGCAGTGAGGACAATCAATCAATGGAACAGATTGCCTCTGGAAGTTTTGGGTGCTCCATCACTGGAGGTTTTAAAAAAGAGATTGGAAAACCGTTTGTCTGAAATGGTATAAGATCTCCTGGTTGAGCAGGAGGTTGGACTAGAAGACCTCCAAAGTCCCTTCCAACTCTGTTATTTGTTTAATGTTCCTCATGCCAAATCAATGAACTACCATTGATCTGGTTGAGGAAAGGATCCATAGTTCTGTTCACTCATATCTACCACTCCAGCCCTCATCTTTATTCTTGGATCATTGCCATTAATGTAATTTGAATCCCACCATTGAGGTGGGCTAGGCTTTCACTAAATTCTGAATCTCTTTTTTAGCTAACAGAACACAAATAGAAGATGGTTCCACATCTCCTATCTTTGTCCTTCTGCAGAAGTGAGTATGATCTACACGGAGATGTTGTCACGGCTGTTTTTCCTCAGGCCATCTTACCCTAAGATCATTGGGAATGTATGTGAGCAGTGTGAGAGCTGGTTTGGTGTTTGGCCCCATCCTGTCCTCATCCCTCGCTCTGGATTTTTCCATCCACCTGGAGGACCTCTGTGCAAAACGCTGCCTGGATTCCCTAAAGGTAGAATAGTCTGTTTGCCTAACAAGTCATAATTACTATTCATCTCTCCCACTTCATCATAGAAAAAAGCATTGTGTAGCTAACTCTTTGCATGGGGGGGGGGGCTTATGGATGCCCACTTAAATCCTCCAAATGTCTTGATTAGAGTGGAGAAACCTTTGAATACTAAAGTTCCATGAAGCTCACTGGATGATCTTGGATCCATCCACTTTCCACCCAATCTAAGAACTGTTATGGGGCAGCATGTGGGAAAAGTTATAGGAGGGTGGATATTATCACAGGGCAAGGAAACATGCAGGGTGTCAGATTAAATCCCAAGCAGGCTATGGAGATTCTCAATCATCCAGGTCATGGTTGTCCCAAAGGTACTTTTCCAAAAGACAACTGGACTTTCTTGATTTTTTTTTTTTTTTTTTGTTGAGAACATTTCGCTTCTCATCCAAGTTCTGAAGAAGCTTCTTGGATGAGAAGCTAAACATTTTTAAGGTTAAAAAACCGGACCGTCCAGTTGCCTTGGGACACTCAAGTAGACTGTTTACCTTCTGAAGGTCAAAAAAAGGACCAGACATTCCACTTGAATCAAACCCTATCTGCCACATTAATTCTTCAAATCTCTCTCCCCCCCCCCCTTTCTCCTTGCAGGCATTTCAATCCTAGAATTCAACCTTGACCAAAAGTTGCTTCTGGGTGGTTCTCTGGCTGGTTCTATGATCATATGGGACATGGAAGATTTTACTGTGCGACATGTCCTAACAGGACACTCTGGTGAGTCACTAAAAGGCCATTTTTACAGCCAACCTCCATCAGGGGCTCTAGTTGATCCCAGTTATGACAGCACAGAAAGCAGATCAGAGTTATTTATGTGAACTAGAGGTAAACACTTTGAGGGTAATCTCAGTGGCTGGGTTCAATTCACACATTAGGCTAGGCTTCTCAATCATCCAGGTCATGGTTGTCCCAAAGCTGCTTTTCCAAAGACAACTGGACTTTCAGTTCAGTTCAGAATTGAAGACGTTTCTTGGATGTGAAGCAAAACGTGACACGTGATATGGGTATGCATTGTTAGCCACAGGGCAAAGTTAATTCAGCTGGCAACTCCCTAAGGCTATCCATTGAAGAAAAAAAACCTAAAGTTTCTGTCTTGGGCATTTCTGCCCAGAAGAACGCTGTTCTAAATTTTTCCTTTGAAGTTCTGAAACTCTTGAGGTGGTTTTCAAGACCCATCAGAGCATTAATTTATATGAATGTTTAATCCGAAATCTGATATGCCTTATCAGATATATATATCACATTGCTGCAGATAAATAAAACTCTGGGGTCCATTGTCCACTGCCTTCTTTCTGTCTGCTACTCAGTATACTGGAATAGGAAATATTGCTATGAATTGTTTGTTATAATCCCATTTTTCTTCTACCAACTAAGCCACAGGCTATTAGGTTAATTGGGGAACAGGAGTGTCTATAGATCGAGGGGTTAAAAAAAGGCAAGGTGGCAATCACAACCACATGACTGAAGCCACAATTTTGATTTCAAACTACAAGGACCTGTAACTACAAGGATACAAGTTGTTTATCTTGATTTGTAATCAGATTTGTGAGTGTACTGGCTGACATCCTCTTCTGAGGATGTTCCTTGCCCTATCTTTTCTCTTTTGCAGCTGAAGTGAAATGTGTGAAATTATTTGGGAAGGGGTCCCGTGCTGCCTCGGTGGCCATGGATCGGACACTGCGCTTGTGGTGTCTGGATTCTGCCAGTGAGGAATTTTCTATCCACAATGTTCACCCTGGAGAGCTGAGGTGTTGCCAGCTGCACATTGATGAAAAGAATCAGATGATATACTGGGCATCAGGTTTAGAGGTATGGAACCCACCATGCATATGGAGGGGAGGGGGCAGCTAAACAATGAAGCAGGTGCAAAATATGGGCAGGGGTCTTCAGAGCAGAGAGCAAGAGAGTAATGAAATAATATATTGAGAATTCCTTTTTGGATACTCTGGTAATCTGGAAGAGGAAATACTCTGGAGAATCAGGATCACAAAGAGAAGCCAAATTCAGGAGCTAAATTCTGGTTGCGCCTTCAGAAAATTATTGAAAGAGAGAAGAAAGAAAGAAATCTATGTGAGATTCTCAGGAACAAATGCACAATCTCTGCATTGGCATTAACAAGCCTCTAAGAGTATTATTTGGATGATAGAGGGAGTAGGGAAAGACTGACCCTCCAGATGGAAACAGCACCCATCATTTTTAACCATAGATCATTATATCTGGGAATGATGGGAGATGGAGTCTAAGACACTCTGGAGAAGAATGGGTTAACTTTGCTGTGAGGACAAAATTGAATTTGGGAACCAACAATACACATCTATGTATCCACCTCTGCAGTTAAAGACAGAAATTGATCTTCTACCAGATTATTGGTTCACTTCTTAGCAGATTTCCTGGGATTGCTGCTCAAACTTCTTAATAATAACAAAGTTGGAAGGGACCTTGGAGGTCATCTCCTTAAGCTTAGAGACGATAAAGAAGAGCTGTTTGCTCTCTATTCATAGGAAAAAAAAGTGCTTTAGAGAGAAGAGGGTAAAAATGGAAGGAGAGCTTGAACGGGTTTTTCCTCCTGCTCCAGGTCAGCGCTTGGCATCTGGAGACAGCTGTACCCATTTTCCAGATCTCTGCTGAGCCTCCAGACCAGTGGCTCTGTGGAACTGTGTTTGTACCGAGGCTGGTGGTTGTGACGGTATCTGAACGGGGTGTCTTCTGCCTGTGGGACAGCATCAGCGGACAGCTACACTCCAAGCAGGAACTGATAGGGCTGGAAGAAGAGATACCGACATGCAGTGTATTGCTCCACACGTTGGGCAGGATGGTGGCCGGCTTCAGCAAGGGCTCCCTCTTGATGGTGCTTGTTCTTCTGCCATGTCTCTTCTCGGGGAAAGGGAACATGGGTCACCCAAGAGATATCTTTGGATGCGGGAACAGTGGGCTGCACCAGTGTTTTGGTTTTCTTGCAGATGCCTTGGGAAATCTTATTTCAGGTTTCAGCAGCCTTTTGGTGTTAGGGCCTTACAGGTAGTTTTCAACTTACAACTATTCATTTAATGACCATTTGAATTTACAATGCCCCCCCCCCAAGGTAACTTACAACAGGCTCTTGCACTTACAACCATCTCAGCATCCCGATTATGTGATCAAAATTCAGGAGCTTGACAACTGACATGTATTTATGATGGTTGCAGCATCACAGGGTCACGTGATCACCATTTGTAACCTTCTCAGCTAGCTTCCAACAAGCAAAGTCGATTGGGGAACCAGATTCACTTAGCAACTGCAGTGATTCACTTAACAACTGTGGCAAAAAAAGTCCATCCCTGTCCTCCTCAGGTTTTTAAGCAGCATTGTGCTGGCCCTCCTTGGAGATAATAATGACTGGAGTTAGAGCAGTGGTCACCAACCTTTCCGGCTTTGTGAACCACCGGCGGCGGCCGGGAGGGGGAAGACAAGATGGCTGTGTCTGAGCAGTGGGCAAGTGCTCATGCAGCTTCATTTGCATGAGCTCACACAAATGGAGCTTCGTGTGCACATGGGCTCACCTGCGCCACTCGCGCAAGTGGAGCTGCATGTGACCGCACTCGCCCACCCCTTGCATGGCCCAGTTCTGAATGGGCTGTGGTCCTGTACCAGCTCACAGCCTGGGGGTGGGAACTTCTTATTTAGAATATATAGAACATCTTATTTCCCACAGTTAAAACTCCTTCCTTTTCTCTTATATCCAAGAAAGAGGATGGGATCTTTTATTATTCAATCAACCACCTCCTTGGTGCCTCTCTTGACAGATCTCTTCTGATGGGCACAGCCTCCTGGAAAAGCTCCCAGGAAGGATCAGCTTTGTGGTGCTTTCAAAAGATGAATCTCTCCTGGCAACAGGTTTGAGTGAATTTCCTGCTCACTTACCCTACATTGGTTAATAATGTTATTTAATAGCTGTATCGTATCAACAAAGTAGTGGCGGAGGCTAATGCTGATCTTCTAATCTCTGCAAGCCAAGAAGATTGGCTTTAATCACTTGACATTTGGCAAAAACTACCAAACTTTTTTTTGCCAGTGGGCACATTTGTAGTTTTCAGCATATGTTGTCGTAGTTGTTATTATTACTTAAATCTGTCTGTTACCAATGCATACAGACTTCTTATGGTTTACAAAAGATAAAATGCAATGTTGGGTTGTTCTTCTACAATGGCTGCAGTTAACCATAAAATATCCATTCACCAGAAAGGTCCCTCCATGGTCTCTCATCATCCCCTCCCAGATGCCTTCTATATTCTAGTTACCTTTGTCTCTGATTTTTGTTTTTAGCAGTTTAGCACCCAAACTGTGCATCTGTGTTGAGACTGGAGGTATTCTGATAAATCAAGACAGTGCTAGATGCTGGTACTTTGCTTTATGCCAGTTTCCCATTTAATTTTGTAAATAAGAAGTTGGGGGGAGTTAGAGATGAATTAAGGAGGGCATTGGGTATAGCCCTGTCATAGTCTACTTCCAAGACATAGTTTCTATGCACATAAAGCTTTCTCTTACATCCAAAAAATAAAAAACCACCACACTCCCAAAACTATGATTGCTGGCTATTGTCTTGGCAGGAGTGGCAGGTATCTATTGTCTTGGCAGGAATGTGTGTCAATCTGGATGCATAAACCATGGTTCAGTTGGATTATTTGCCAATGCATTGAGCTTTTTATACACAAAAGTGCCAGAGCAGAACCTGACATGTGATGTATTGCTCATTTCTTACATGACCCATATATTTGCAAGCTTTTCATGATGCCACCATCATGCTTGCATCATCATTTTAACATTGCATTTATTACGGATGCCGTTATCTCATTTTGTACACTGCATTGTTCCAGGTGTTGGGCACTGTGTAAGAGTTTTTTTGGGCAATGTGACAGGATTCCATCAACTCCTGCCCTCAGATTTGCTGCATTCTGCTGAGGTTTGTGCAGCTGCTATTTCAACAGACAATAGCATTATCGTCACAAGCTCCCAGGATGAATGCATATGGGTAAGAGGCAGAGGATAATGTTGCAAAACAGGTGTGTTTCACGTGTGACTAAGGCAAGGGCATTCTATGATGGGGGGAGGGGGTAAAGAAAGGAAACAACTCAAATTGGTCACTGTATAGTTAAAGCTACATATGTCGCACACATGATGCATGTAAGAAGGACTGAAGTTCCAATCATACATAAGGGATTAGCTTAGTTGATTAGTTTAGGACTTGTGAGAAGAATTTTCCCTGGTTCCCTTCAGCCCAGACGGAAGAATTGACACAAAATGAAGCTAGCTAGTCCAGAAACCATTGCTGTGTCACAAATTGTTGAAGGAACAGCCTTCATCAGACTTATTAGGACAAGTTTTCATAGCCCAAAGGGATAGAAAATTATTTTACTACTTGTCAGCAGTTAGAGATGAGGGAAGATTTAAGGGCTACAAAGAAAGCTGGCTAGGAAGTCACGTGTTCTAGAACACAGTTCCTCAATCTTGGCAACTTTAAGACATGTGGACTTCAATTCCCGAAATCTCCCAGCCAACAGTTGAAGTCCACATGTTTTAAAATCGCCAAGTTTGCTGCACTAGAGCAGGCGTCCCCAATCTGCAGCATACCAGTAAACCGGGCCGCGCAAACATGTAAAGCACCATCCGTGAGATACAGGCAGTACACAAAACTGCGCCTTCTTCGGTCCATGGAAAAACCTTTCTCCACAGAACTGGTCCCTGATGCCCAAAAGGTTTGGGGCTGCTGCTCTAGAGGACAGGTTATTTATCACCACTCTAGAAGTATTTTTCTTTTAATTGGGAAGAACTTTTAAATAAATGCATAGGATCGTACCAAGTACAGCCATGATGTTTTACTACTCTTGGACTTTACAGAGTATTTTTCTAGCATCTGAGACCCAAATCTTTATACCTGGTTCTTTGGCTCATAAACCTGTTTGTCTCAATGAGCCCCACCATGCAATGAAATTGTCTCCTTTCTTAGTATGCTTCTTCTTCTACCTAGGTCTGGTGTTTAGCAAAACAGGGTTTGCTGACAGATGTTCTGACTGATACAGGGATGCCTTCTACACACCTGGCTCTCTGGGATGTCACGCTGGTATCAGCTTCTTGCCACACATCTTATCTCAGAATCTGGGACCTTAGCTGTGATCGCAAGCACAAACTACTCCCACCTTGTATGGCAAGCAAGCGTTGCATTGGGCTTTCCCACAATGCCAAATACATTTATTTTCCCCAAGCTTACTGCAGCTCTAATGTTGTCATTTGGGATACAGAGGCAGGTAAGTGATACACCTGCCCAAATGTTTAGCAGATAAATTTTGGGTCAAATGCTCCAGAACAGAAGGAGGCAATTGGAGTTTGGAGAGCATGTCAGGGACATCCTTGCAAAATAGCTTTAACAGAGAGTCTCGCCCATTCACAAAGTGACTTGCCAGAATTCACACCACAATTATTTTTGTTAGGTATTATTGAAGATTGTGATGGTAAAGAGATTATTTTAATGTTGAATTTTATTATGGCAGCAAGGTTATTGATTGGGCAATACTGGAGAAAAGACTCCTTGCCTACCTTAGAGGAATGGTTTCTTAAAGTTTCTTATTTATCAGAAATGGCAAAAATATCGGCTTATCTGAAAGACCACTCACAAGAGAGATACAACTCTGTATGGAAAAGATGGGTAAATTTTGTTCAGAACAAATATGGGATTAGAAAGTATTATTTAGCTTTTGAATAACTTATTGTATAAAGTTGTTATGTTTAGATTTGTTGATTTTATTGTAATGGAGTTAAAGGGGTTTAAAATTTTTTAGGATTTATGTACAATTGTTTGGTGTTTATTTAATTTTTTATGTTTTTTGTTGTTTTTAGCTCTGTATTCAGCTCTGGGAAGGGGGGGGATTAGTGGGAGGGGGGAGGGAGAGAGGTAGGGAGGAATTTTATTGTAAAATTTTTATAAAAATTTCAATTAAAAAAAAGTGACTTGCCAGAAAGCAGACGGATTTAGATGAAATCTCCAAGGACTATGTCTCTCCCTTTCCACTATTGGCAATGTCATAGTTTAAAAATTGATGGGATAATGGAGCACATCCACCTACCAGACTGAGCCAGAAGGGCAGAGACAATTGCAGATAGCCCTGTAACTGTAGATATGGCCCCTCTGATAGCAAGAGCACTTAGACTTATAAACCACTTCTTAGTGCTTTACAACCCTCTTTAAGCAGTTTACAGAGTCAGCATAATGCCCCCAACAATATGGATCCTCATTTTACTGATCTCAGAAGGATGGAAGGCTGACTCAACTGTAAACTGGTCGGGATTGAACTCCTGGCAGTGGGAATGCAGAGTTAATCTGCAGTACTGCATTCTAACCACTGTGCCACCATGGCTCTGATAGCAAGACCTATCTTCCATAGATAATAGTTCACCAGTTTTTTCTTTCTTTCTGAGAATGCTATGCTGCCTATGCAAGGCTCAGAAGCATTATTGGACATAAAACTGATGGGGAGATTGCAACTTTTCTTTCCATCCATCCGTTTATTTTAAATTAAGGAACACTATAGGATTTGGGAGGGTGGAGTACAGCCTGGCATTCAAACAAGGATTGGGGAGACTAAGAAAAGGAAGAAGGGGCCATGTCTGTTCCTGCTCTGCCACTGATGTAGCTTAATTTCATTTATTTGTTATACTATTTATTTATTTTTTTGTGCAATTTGTCCACTTCCTCGTTGCTCATGAACTTTATGGAGTTTATGGATTTTAAAAGATCTCTAAGAATAAAAATACATTTGAAAACATCAGTAATAAAAATAACAATATCCCAATATTGAACAATGAGAAAAATACGCACTTCTATACACACATATGTGCACACAGGCAGGTGCTTTTCACTTTCCCGTCTTCCATATTCCTGTAGAATAGATTTGAAGCATGAGGTTTTTTTTCTTTCTCTATGATTTTTTCCACGAGGACCTAAGAATTTAATCTAATCAACCATTTTGTCCAGGGACTAACTAGCTGCTGTTAAAAAACTAGCTATTCGGGCAATAGAACTGCCTGCCTTGTGTTTCCCAGAAAATGGCATTGAGATAATGTCTTGAAACTAATCAAGGAGAGAACCAACCTAGAACTAAGGAGAAATTTCCTGACAGTTAGAATAATTAATCAGTGGAACAACCTGCCTCCAGAAGTCGTGGGTGCTCCAACACTGGAGGTTTTTAAGAAGAGACTGGATAGTCATTTGTCTGAAATGGTATAGGGTTTCCTGCCTGAGAAGAGGGTTGGACTAGAAGACCTCTAAGGTGCCACCATTTGGCACTTTCCCAGCTGGCTTCTGGCAAACAGTGGGGGAAGCTGGATTCTCTTAATGATCGCAGTGATTTCTTAACAACTGCAGCAAAAAATGGTTGTAAAATCAGACACTACTTGCTTAACAATTGCTTTGCTTAGCCATAGAAATTCCGGTCCCATCTGTGGTCGTAAGGAGGACCTATAACAGGAGGGATCAGCTTGCTGAGGTCAGAACCCAATTGTTGGGAGGGGTGATTTCCTTATTCTCTGTTCCTGTGAGTTCTGCCATACTCCTGGGGGGGAAGGGGGAAGCTATGGGAGCTACAATGTATCCTCTCCGCTTTCCTCTATCTGCCTGCTTTTTTATCTATTTCCCTTGATGCCAGCCTGGGGTGAGAATGGAATGTGCCTCCGGCCATCTGCCTTATCTCTAGCTGCCGGAAGAACAGGCACGAACAGCCTTGGGAATGGTGTCTTACCAACCCCATTCCCACAGCGGATTCACACCTAGGGATTGGCTCATTTGAACTGACCAGATGGACTGTTGGGGGAAGGGGATTGCTACTTGCTCTTTTAACCTATTGATTCATGCGGGAAACTCTCAGATCCTGCCTTCTATGCCTGCTATCAACTTCTCCTAATAAAAGTTCATTTCGGAATGATGCTGTTCCAGGAGTTCTGCTTTCTTGGGAAGAGGGATTTGAGGTAGGTCCTTACAGCTGACATTTGTCTCCATCAGGAAAGGAGCATGATAAATTGGATGCATCGGCTCCAGTCCAGTGTCTGGAAGTGGCTGAGCAGAAGAATCTTCTCTTTGTTGGACTGGTTTCTGGAACAGTGCTGGTGTTTCCCTTGGATTCCAGGCAAGATGTTGGTTGCATCCCTCCAGCAGAGAACCAAAAGCCTATCTGCAACCTGGCACTCACTCAGAATGAAGATCAGCTGGCAGTTGCCTGTGATGATCTTGTGCAGGTACTGGATTTGCATCAGGAAGAACAGGGTCTCTTGATTGACCGGCCGGCTTACACCTTTTACACACAGATCCCTGGAGCAACAATTTCTAGTGTGGCTCTTCTGTCTGGATACCGAGTGCTCTATGGAATGACCAATGGGGAGCTCTTCACATACTATTGCTTGGAGGCCCACGTGTTCCCACTAGAAGCTCATGGGAACTGCATCACCTGCCTGAAGACCAGCCATGGAGAGAAATGGCTGCTGAGTGGTTCAGAAGATTCACTGCTGTGTCTCTGGGATGTTCAGCTCTGTTCCTGGGAACACCAGATGTTTTTCCAGAAGGTAGGATTTCTGCTCTTGCAGAAAGTTGATACGTCCAATTAGAATGTAGAACTGGTATTAGAGTAGAGATGGAAGGCGAACCTAAGGGAACAGAGGAGCATTAACATTAGAAAGTCTCAGAACAGCTGCCATGATGAGGAATTAAAACATGAACATTTCCTCAAATCTCAATCTCAGTACATGAAACTTGTCGCAGTAATTGGCAGCACTTAGCTGATTCTGAAAAAGCTAAACAGAATCAGATCTAGTTAATACTTGCCTGGGAGAGACCCAGGAAACATCTGAGATAGGGATATTAAAATATATATATATATATATATATTTGTTTTCTGAGGTTTTCGCGGGTATTTGTATGTAGAGACCTACATATATATATATATATATATATATATATATATATATATATATATAACCTCTAGAAGAAGGAAATTGCAAATCTCATCTGTACTATGACAAGCATGCAACTTTGTATTTATGTTGTCACAAGAAATTAAGTGTGATCGAGGGGAGAGCTTACTGTTAAATTGATCTGAGTACCCTCTTTATTTAGATATATTTTCCTGCCCATTATTCATAATTTTTATTCTAAAGATAACTAGTTTCCAGAAAAGAGGTGGGTTAGCTATGGCTACAGTTTGTTTCTGTGGTCCATAGAGGACTTGGGCAGAATCCACTTTAAAGGCAAATACTACTGGGAATAGGTAGTGGCACAGATATCCAGCTTTCAAGCAATTAAAAGGTGGATAATCTAATCCAAATCTGACTGCATTGAAGAAAAATTCTAGAAAAATTTAATTTTTAATCAGTCCAACAGTGGCTTTTATGTTTATCTCCAGAGACTCACCTGGAGTCTCTGTCTCCTGTTTGCCCTCCTGCTGATCTGTGTCTTGAATTGGATTACTTTTCTGAAACGCTGTTGGTTTGTTTGTTTGTTCCTTCCTTCCCAGCAAGATTCCTTTTCCCATGGCATTATCTGTGCATGCTTTTCAAAGGATGACCAGTACGTGTTCACCAGCTCTTTGGATCAGTGTGTTACAGTGTGGGATGTCTCACGGGGTAAGAAATTTGTTATTTTTAGGAACCTGCAACTTTGGGCACTGTTACCTTATATGGTAGCAGTCTCAAAGCAAAGCTTGTCATAAAGTTGGGGGAATAAACAAAGGTGTTTTCCCCTCCTTCAAATGTGTGGTAGGGTGTTGAAGCAGGTGTGTGTGTGGGGGGGGGGGACAGGGTAAAAAAATTCAAGATACTAGTAGCTCCAACTGTGTGATTGAAGCTGCTATCTCGATCCCTCCTGCTGACAAGCTGTGGGATGGAAAAAATGTTTGAATGTAATTTGAGTTCCTTGTTGTGACATATGGCATGTTCCAATTTTCCACAGGGGCCCTCTTAGCAGTTCAGTTTGTGCATGCAAAAATTACCAGAATGGTGTCAACAGGTGAAGGCTTCGTTGCAACAACACAAGTTGGCTACCTCATGTGGGAGAGATTCTGTTGCCCACAGGTCATCAGCTCTCATCCTGATCTGCTCAGCAGTGTTAAAGCAACATACACAGTGAAATCTCAGCCAAAAGAGAGACAGGATCCAGGAGAGATTCGGGGGAATCTAAGGAATGCTCAAACTATCACCAACAAGCTGTCACAGATTTGTAGGATTGTGTGAAGTACCGACAAAGAGTGAGAAAGAGTGACTTGAATATCTGTCTTGTCATTCATCCACAAGTGAACCTCACTCAGTTGTTTCCTCACTTCCTTAGTTAGAGTATTTATTATTCTGCCTTTACTATTGTTTATAAATAACTCAAGGCAGCAAACATAGCTAAAATTCCTCCCTCCTCCTATTTTCCCCACAACAACCACCCTATGAGGTGGGTTGGGCTGAGAGAGAGTGACTGGCTCAAAGTCACCAAGGTTTTTCAAGCCTAGGGAGGGATTAGAACTCATGGTCTCCAGTTCCTAGGCCAGCACCTTAACCACTAGTCCGTACTGGCTCTTCTTATTTCCTTATTATCACTGAACCCTGAGTTCTAGAAAAGAATGACTACCTAATGTAGGAGATAGCAACCTTTTAAGGGCTGAAGGCTGCACTTAACATTTGCTGGAGCTTACATAATGCAAAATGATAGTCTATTTCTTTTCCTGCTGGGATTTGAAAGTATTGTATGAGTTTACTAGAAGAATAAGAGTATCCCCATAATGGAGGAGTAGATTGTGAAAATGTCAGAATTATCAGGAATGGCAAAAATGACCTGTTTGATCAAAGAAAATAACAACAAAAACTTTTATGAAAACCTTATATGGGCTTTTTACTGGAAAAAGAAATACATGACATGATGATTTATGGATTTCAAGATGAAGAAAGATGTGAATTAAAAGAAAGACTTGTGCAATATCTAAAATGGAGGAGGGGCAATAAGATTGTAACTATCTATTGAAGATTAGAAGTCATTTATATATCTTTTAATTTGACTTTCTCTTTTGCAGTTTTCTTTCTTTCTTTTGTTTCTTTTCATTCTATGGGGAAAATCATAATATAAATAAAATAAAGAAGTATGTTTATAGGATTTATTTTTTCTTAGCAAGCCTATTTTAAGTTTTCATTACAAATGCTTTGGGCTCCTTACCTCAAGACAGCAGGAAACAGGACTACTGGTTTTCAGCAATGGTACCGTAGGAGGCCATCCTAGATGCTGCAGGAAAGATTAGAGCTGATTGGTTCTATGTATCCCAGACTGCCTAACTCCATCCATGTTGGATATTCATGATTAGCTCTGATCATTTTTTTCTTAATGCAGGTAGCTGAATGTTTGAAGACTCATCAGGATTATATGTGTACAAAATTATTTCATAATCACTGGATTTTTTCCCCCAATGAATGCCGTCTTCTAATTAAGGAAAATGATGGAGTTCAAGAGCCGCTTACAAATGAAAATGTTGCAGAACACAAAATGGGTTTAAAATGCATATGTATTTGTAAATAAACCAAATATTACAAAATAAGTGTATATTCCCCATTCTTTTTACAAAGGAACAAAGACCTCTAGAATTTCTATCTCAAATGTTTGCTAAATTGTAAAGCTGCATTAGTCCTCCACTTACAACCACAATGGGCACCAGAATTTCCATTGCTAAACAAGGCAGTTGTTAAGTGAGTTGTGCCTGATTTTCTGACTTTTTTTGCTTTGGCATTTAAGCAAATCAATCCACTTGTTAAGTGAATCCTGTAGTTGTGAAGTGAATCCAGCTTCCCCCACTGACTTTGCTTGTTGGAAGTCAAATGGGAAGATCGTGAATGGGGACCACACTGCAACCTTCGTAAATACATGTATGCATGTAAGTCAAGGACTATATGTATTATGTAGAGTTGTTCACAACACACAAGCTCTTATCACTCTGCATACAATAAAATTGTTTCTTCATGAATAATCAATTCCCAATTTCAGGGTGGAAATACTGGTTTCATCAAATTTATGTTAAAATTCTCTGATCACAATGTATGATAGGAGATGTAAAACTGGCTTACCCAATACAGGTAGTCCTCAATTTGCAACCATTCATTTAGTGACCATTCAAAGTTATAATGGCACTGAAAAAAATGACTTACAATTGATCCTAACAGTTACAACTGTTGCAGTATCCCCATGATCATATGATCAAAATTCAGGTATTTGGCAACCTGCATGTGTTTATGATGCTTTAGTGTCCTGGTGTCGTGATCACCAACTGCAATCTTTCCAGATAACCTCTGATAAGCAAAGTCAATGGGGGAAGATGCATTTGTTTAACAACTATGTGATTCACCAAACAACTGCAGTGATTTACTTAATAACCATGGGAAAAAGTTTGTAATATTGGATGCAAGTCATTTTCTTGTGGAAAAATAAAGCCTTAAAAAAATAAAGGGCTTTTACGAAATTCCGAAGGTGAAAGAGAGATTTTATTTTTGCGCAAAAAGGTTCAGAAGTGACTTAACAATCAGCAAATTTCTGAACAAGGGGGAGGGTCTAAACTAAAGCTTTATAGGTTTCTTTCTCTCAGGAACAAAGGAAGCATAGATGGAATCTTACATTGTATATGGAATCTACTTTGTGTAACATTCAGATATTTTCTCACACGTTAGGTCCATTTCTCATGGGAATACAATGAAGGCAGTTTTTACTTTTATACAATGTTTCTAAATATGCATTAGGTCATTCATGTACTGTTAATACAGCTTTTGCTAACACAGCTTTCTTATCAGAGATTATGCAGACACATGATTTTTGCTTTTTGTGATTTTTCATCATTATTATTATTATTATTATACTTTATTCTTCTTTATTCTATGTTATTCTATTTCTTTCCCACTTTAATTTAGCAACTGCCTTGTTTAGCAATGGAAATTCTGATCCCTATTGTGGTCATATATTGAGAACTACATGTAAAAGCTCTAAAACAGTGGTTCTCAACCTTTCTAATGCCGCAACCCCATAATACAGTTTCCCATGTTGTGGTGACCCCCAACCACTTATACATCACTGGGTGCCAGGGGCGTGGCCAAAGGGAAAAAAATGGCAGACAGCCTTGTTTGGCGACCCCCGTGAAATGGTCGTTCGACCCCAAATGGGGTCCCGACCCACAGGTTGAGAACCACTGCTCTAAAATATCCTGTCCAAACCTTGATATACTTTCCAATTTGTTCCTGAATCTATCCCTAATGTTAAGCCAGTCTTGGTAGGGATGGGATGAATATGGACAATCTGTACATCTCTTCTAGTCTGGAAGCCCTGCATTTCAAGCTACAGAGCTAGTTTACATCCTACAACTCGCCAGGGCCCATTGCCTTGGTAGAGTGAGGAAAATTCTCAGGGATGACTCACACTCTGGTTGGTACCTCTTTACTCTCCTACCATCGGGTAGGAGATACAGAAACAAAGCCAGCCATACCAACAGGCTGAAGAACAGCTTTTATCCATGGGCTGTCAGGCTCTTGAATGGGACATAATTTCATGCATGACAGACTCATGAGGCCGGTGTGCTGTGCAATCAGCTCACAGGGTGTAATAAGTTGAGAATTTGTAGTCATTGTGAGTTGTGGGGGGGGGCACAGAGGGAGGCTCAGCCAATCTCACTGTATACATGTTATACTTTAATAATAAAGGTTCATTCTTTCCCTTAAATAATTTATTTTAATAATATGCTGTAAAAATGTACATAAATGCACAAGTGTAAAGCAGAACCTACTCTGCTTTTAGAACACAACTGCAATCATCTAATTATATATAACGTTGCTCAATCCCAGCATCTTTAAGATATGTTGGCTTCAATTCCCAGAATTCCCCAGCCTGCAATTCTGGGAGTTGAAGTCCACGCATCTTTAAAACTGCCAAGGTTGAAAAACAATTATATAGATTATTATAGAAGCAGCATCATGCCATGATAAAACAACTGCCGTCCCTTTTTTAATGTAAGTGGAAAGTCACAATATAAGGTACAAAGGGGCAGAATTTGAGACGCAAAGCTGCTTTAAGTCATGTGACCTCCACCTTCCCCACCCCCTTCCCTTGAACCATTTCCACCCAGCTGTTAATTGTTAGGGTGCTTCCGATCCACTCATGCAAAACAGTCATTCAAATCCTGGGGCAAGTTCGTCCTTCTTAACCTTGCTTTCCCTCTCCTATAGTTAGACCCACCAGCTGATTTTGACAAACAACAGTGGAGGGAAATCATGCTGAGAGAATCCACCATTCCCTTGTTTTTCTTGCAGTCAACAAAAGCACCGCCATTGGATGGCATCGTGCCTGCGGCAGGATAGGGCGCAGCAATCGTGCGGGCAATTTTAGGCAGTGTCCATTTTCTGCGGTTTAAAAATGGGCGGATAGTACTTTAAATGACCCTGGGCGACGAATGCCAATTCTGCAATGTTAGCTCTTTGCGTGCTGAAATGCAGCTGAGCCCGAGGGCTTTATGTCCCAATCCCTGCAGCTAATAAATATAGTGAGCAATTGGTATTCATTGTTTAAGAGGTCCACCGTCCACGCCCTCGCTCCTTTGGGTGTGTCACTGTAGCCTTTCTTTCATTTCTCCTTGATCTTAACTCCTTCCCATTTTTCCTTTCTCACTTTCCCAGGATCCAATTCTCTGCATATAGAGAATGTTTGTCTTGTTGCTAGATGTTATTACTTTGGCGACTCATTTACGGTCTGTGCTGTGCTAAGAAACGTTGGTCTCTTGAGAAAAACGTTAATGTCAAAGGTTACTATCGATAATTTTCAGTTTCCGACTTATTATCTCCCTCGCTTCCCAAATGCCTTTCTATAAAATAAGAACTATGAACCATGAGCGCTTTCGGCAAATTAGCAACGTTTATTCTTAAGCCACCCATCTCTCTCTCTCTCTCCATTCTCTATGGTTTTCCTCTTATTCTCAGCACCTTTCCGCTGAGATCTTTCTCTTTCCTTTCCGGCCGCCTCCCTCGACCCCCGTCCCGAAGGTTCCGGGCGCTTCCTCCTAGAGTTCGGGGGACGTGCGCACTGACGCAAGGCGCAGCCTGCTTCGGGCGCGCCGCTGCGGCTGACGGAAGGGGGCGGAAGAGTCGCCGCCGCCGCTGCTGCCGCCGCGGGAGCCCCAACATGGCGGCGGGGGGAGGGGGAGGAGGCGGCCGGGGGAGCAGCAGCGGAGCGAAGATGGGGGGCAGGACTGGGGGGACCGGAGGAGGAGGAGGAGGGGGCGCAGTAGCGGCGCCTGCTTCCGAAAAGCTTCCAGTCCACGTAAGTCTGAAGGGGGCGGGGGAGAGAAAGGGGGCGCCTCCCCATGGATTGACCTTTTATCTCTGCCTCACCTGCCAGAACTTGGGGTTCCCCCTCCCCTCTGCTCTTTTCCCAGTAGGTGCTGGTGGGATGGGCTGCATGCAAACATTGAGCCCCGTTGCATAAGGTTAGAGGACCTTCTTTCTCGCAGCCCCGACCCCACTTCTCTTTGCATTGTCAATGTGAAAGGCAAGATGCATTGAAGCCCCGCTGCCTCCTTGCATCGCCTTCCTTTTTTATTTCTTTCAAGGAGTATTTTCCTTACTTTGTGAGCTGTCAAGTAAAAAAAAAAGTTTTTAAAAAAGTGGGCTGGCACCTTTAATTTAAAATGGCTAAGTGCCACGTGTTTTGATGGTTTTCATTTTTATTTAATTTTTAATAGGTTGCTGTATTTGAACGGGCAGTGTACTACAATAGTTTGCTTCCTTTTTATTTTAACAGGGTTGGGGTTCTGTTTCCTACTGATGTGAACAATGTGTTTTTTTGTCACTGTAAACCCATACTGGAAGCTCCTTGGTGAAAAAGCTGATTTTGCACAGAATCCAAACCAAACACTAAATAAAGCATCAGAACTGCAATTGAATGTTCATATAAAAATGCAGATTGCAAAATTGCAGCTGCAGAAGCAAAAAGCGTGGCTAAATAATGGAAATTGACAAATAATCTGTTTTTCTCCAAAACATTCTTGGGCAGTAAAATCTTATGTGCGGATGCTGATTAATTTCTATAATCTCTTTCTGAATGCACCAAAAAATGACAATGGCCAATTTAACGTTCTTGTCGTAAGTGAAAAATAGTCTTGAATTGCAGAGCAGTCAGGATAAACGTTGTGTTTATCCCGCTTCTGATTACCTAAACTGAGGCTGGTTTGTGAGACTTGATGCATCCGTTTGCCTTTCCAAAACATAGATTGCTCCATCAATTCTGTTGCGGCTAATGCTGTATCTTAGCATCTCATAGAATAGGGGTACAAGAGATTATCTCTGCACACCTTTCCCTATTTTCACACCAGGCACATAGAACTACACAGCAGCTTCCACTTTCCATGAGAATAGTCTTGTGACATTTTCTGTCTTTTAAAACAACTCCTCTCTTCACAGTTTTGTTGAGGAAAAATGGCTGAGATTCCCCTCCCATCCCCATAGCAGTGCTAGACAGCTCAGTGCTGTTCAGATGTTTAGCACTTCTGCTCTCAGGCACACTCAGATTTTCTTATCATTGTAACATCGGTTATAACACTGGCATAATTCATAAAGCATTCACACAGCGTAAATATCCCAATTGATTAAATGTAAAAACAATTATAACTATCCTCAGTATTTGTCTAAAGTCACAACACTAATATGATTAAAAAGTGTAAGTTTACCTTAAACTTACAACCTAGCCAAAAATCCAGAAGGTTGAATAAATATTTCTTTTTTAACTGTAAAGGGAAGCAGGATAAATATAACGATTTGAGTGTTATCATGATAGAATACTTCCAATAGGAGAAAAAAAAAGTGCATGTTCCTCTTCAGGGCCTGTGCAATTATCAATCTGGTACAATATTTTTCTCATTACATCATAAAAGGGGCAAAATTTGATGTACGCCACCTATTCCCGGCCACAATAGCAAAATGTTGTACCACAGCGATTGCAGAATCTGTCCTTCTGGTTAGAAAGAGAACAGGCACTCTGAGGTATGGTTTAAAAATTTAAACTGGTGAGTCCCTTCCCTAATGTACACTGGAGAATACCGAGCACTTGTATGAAAAGAATCAACTATAGTGAGTGTCAAAGGATTAGGATAGTTACCATCTCATGCATCTGGAGAGCACCAAAATTTGTATCACCACTCCGAAAGGGTGCTTATTGAGCCAGTTTTGAGTCCCAAGATTTTTTATGTTGAGCCCATCTTCTCTGGGAGTGACTTTAGACCAGTGGTTCTCAACCTTTCTAATGCCGCGACCCCATAATACAGTTCCCCATGTTGTGGTGACCCCCAACCACTTATACATCACCGGGTGCCAGGGGCGTGGCCAAAGAAAAGGGGAAAAAAATGGCGGACAGCCTTGTTTGGCAACCCCCGTGAAATGGTCGATTGACCCCAAATGGGGTCCCGACCCACAGGTTGAGAACCACTGCTTTAGACCATATACATGGGCACCTGTACATTTATGAATTGGCTTCTACTTGTCTCCTGTCTTATAAAACAAAAGTATTTGGCAGCAGAACTGGCTCTCTTTGTGGTAATAAATAAAAGACTGGTTAATGGTAGGGGATATTGAGGCAGAGCAATAGGCCATCTGGAAATATAAGAATAATTGTTTGATATATTGTCTGATAGCCAAGAAAAAATAATCTTTTGGCATTGCCCATAAGGCAAACCAATTCCATGTGACAGTGCACTTGGTGACCCATGCCCATTTTGTTAAATAAGCCAATCATTCGTGATACGGTGCCTCATCCACAAAGTCCATTGCTGCACAAAAATTGCCTCGTGCAGTGTTTTTTTCCAGCATGCCCCATCACAAGCTAAATACAATTTCTCTGGCCTTTAGTACTGGCAAGGAAATCTAAATCCTTTCAAATCCATTTTGAATGCAAAATGGAGATTTTTCTGGCTATAAATTTTGGATGTTTCTAGGGCCTGAAAACTGGTGGCATTGTTTTGCTTTTTTCATGTCTCTCAGCTCGGATTGGAACTAGTTTAGAAAATAAAATTACCTGCTGTTCATTACATTTCTTCCCTTTTTGGGTATTTGTGTGTGTGTGTGTGAGAGAGAGATCTTTCAATATCTCTTACGATTTCTTGCAGGTAGAAGATGCCCTCTCTTACCTGGATCAAGTGAAGATCCGTTTTGGTAGTGACCCCGCCACATATAACGGTTTCTTGGAAATCATGAAGGAGTTTAAGAGCCAGAGGTAACATGAACCGAAGAGAATCCATTCCCTGCTTCCCTCCTTTGATTGATTTGACTAAGCATGAAACCCTCACTGAGCCTTGTGGGAGATTTTAGGAAGGAGAAGGAGCAAACACCATCTCTCCTAAATCCATTCTCCATTGCCAGATTTAAGCATCTACTTTTGTTCTTCATGTCTTGTTTTGGGTCCAGCATTGACACTCCAGGTGTCATCAGACGTGTTTCTCAGCTGTTCCATGAACACCCTGACCTCATCATCGGCTTCAACGCTTTCTTGCCCCTGGGTTACCGAATAGAGATTCCAAAGAATGGGAAGCTGAATGTCCAGTCACCTCTCACTGGCCAGGTACAAAGAGCTTTATTATGTTTTAAGTATTCCTATCCTGGTATCGGCAGCTGACAGTTGAAGGCAGATGGATCTTCTCTCGCTTAGCTTTCCCAGCCTTTGTTTTTGATCCTTGGACCATTGTGACAGTGCTGCTTTGATTCCGCCTCTCCCTGGGACCACAAGAGCACCCACAAACAGCGAAACCCTTCCTCTTCCCAGCAGAGCTACTTGCTTAGGTCCAGGAGACTTTGCAGGAGAGCACAGTAGCAGTCCAGCTTTCCTTGAAAAGAATACAAGTAGCACGAGAGAACCAAAAAGAAGAACAGGCATTAGAGGTCCAAGTATTGCAGTTGCTCTTTCTTTGGAGAGGTGAGGGCGATATTGGGTGTTTTTCAAAAGGCAACTGGAATTTCTGTGTTTTTCCTTGAAGACGTTTCACTTCTCATCCAAGAAGCTTCTTGGATGGGAAGCGAAACGTCTTCAAGGAAAAACAAAGTCCAGTTGCCTTTTGAAAAAACACCTTTTTCAAGACCTGGATGACTGAGACTCTCCATAGACATTTATGCTAAAGGATCACTCAAGTATCGCCATCCAAAGTAGGTCTGTATCTAACTGTAATGGGCAGAGCATCTGTTTTGCTTACCCAGGTTGGAAATGTTTCTATTTAAAAGGAACTTGGGAGGTGGGCCTTTCTCTTCTTATGTTGCTGGAAAGCCTCTAAAAATAATGTAATTGCTCATTCTAATATGAGGTTAATTGCAGTGAACCCAGGGACCTTCCTTGGATTTCATCCTACATCATCCAAGCTAGCCATGGTCGGTAAATTCCAACATTATTGTTATCTCTGGAAAGATAGTTTCTTGCTTTGTGAATCCAAGCAATTCAAGCATTTGCTTCCTATTGACTCCCTGCTATGAGTCAGATACTGAGACAACAGTGTTGCGGGACAACGGGTAGGGGCACTTGTAGGCCTCACGTCTATATTTACCAAGGGAATGACTCTTAGAATTTATTCTGGATTAATTCCTCACACAGTGACTTGCATTTCCCCAGATATCCCTGGAGCCAGTTCAGAACCCTCTCTCTGGCAGCAGTCTGATGCTGCATTACTGCCAGGAGAACACCCACAACCATGGCGACTGCCCAGAGGATTTCCGCCAGCAGCAACAGCCCTGCAAGGATGATAAAGTTCAGATGCCTCTGGAATCCGATTCAGTGGAGTTCAACAATGCCATAAGTTATGTGAATAAAATCAAGACCCGGTTTCTTGACCACCCTGAAATCTATCGTTCCTTCTTGGAGATCCTTCACACATATCAGGTAAAGGAGGATGGGCCCCCCCATGAGTCCAGAAAGCAGTAGTGGATAGTGGGTGGGGTCTGTCTGAGTTCTTATTGCACCTGACTAGGGTAAAATCAGATAGAGTACTTTTCTGGGAACCTAGCCACTGTCCTAAGTGTATTGTGTAGAAACCATTATAATGTTTGTTGTTTCGGCATATGTGATGGGAAGAGAGGAAATTTGTCCTTTGTTAACCTGTTCCCTGACTCCACTGGATGACATCGCCAGGGCCCGTTGCCTTGGCTAGAGTGAGGAAAATTCTCAGGGATGACTCACACCCTGGTTGGTACCTCTTTACTCTCCTACCATCGGGTAGGAGATACAGAAACATAGCCAGGCGTACCAACAGGCTGAAGAACAGCTTTTATCCATGGGCTGTCAGGCTTCTGAATGGGACATAACTTTATAACTTTAGCATGATAGACTCGTGAGGCCAGCGTGATGTGCAATTAGTTCACAGGGTGAAATAAGTTGGGGGTTTGTAGTCACCGTGAGTTTGTGGGGGGGGGGCACAGAGGGAGGCTCAGCCAATTTCACTGTATACATGTTAAACTTTGATAATAAAGGGTTTATTATTATTAGGAATGAGCATAAGTTAGCCCAGACAAGAGATTGATGCTATCCTAGATTGATGCTGGTTTTGCTTCAAACAGGTACAACTAGCATAACATTTCACAACAGAAAGAGTTTGATATTGCTTTCTGGGCTAAAAACTAGTCCTCCCTTAGGCTTGTAAATTGCTGAGTGATCTTAAAGCCGGTCATTTTCTCTCACAGGGCCAGTCTACCTTACAGGGTCATCGTTGTTGGGGGGAAATAGGAGGAAGTGTTATGTATGTGGCCTTGAGTTATACAAAATAAAAGTGGCATATAAATCTAATGAATAAAAACATTTTGTTAACTTGCAGAAGGAGCAGCTAAGCACAAAAGGCCGCCCTTTTCGAGGCATGTCGGAAGAGGAGGTCTTCACTGAAGTGGCAAATCTTTTCCGGGGCCAGGAAGATCTTCTGTCTGAGTTTGGACAGTTCCTTCCGGAGGCAAAGAGGTCTTTGGTATGTCTTTGCTAAATCTCTGATGTGGCCATTGTGAGGAGGTGGGCTGTCAAATGTGGAGGCTGAGCGGGAGGGGTGCAAAGAAGAGCTGCTTTCTTGGTTGGGTGGAAGATTCTGGCTTATTTCCTGTACAGACTGAAGGGCAGCATGTATCATTCATTAGCAGATGGATGCAGCCTCAAACCTCTGGAGCAGTGTTTCTCAACCTTGACAATTTTAAGGCATGTGGACTTCAACTCCCAGAATTCCACAGCCAGCATTGCTGGCTGTGGAATTTTGGGAGTTGAAGTCCACATGCCTTAAAATTGTCAAGGTTGAGAAACATTGCTCTGGAGAGTCAAATGGCCCCCAGCCACCCCACAGAGAAAATGCCATTTGTTTGGCAGCTAGTCCCTACCTTGGACAAGAATAAGAACAGTCCCTTCCCTGAGTGGGGGCAAGCGATTCATAGCAGCCCGTTCCCCAATTCTGGCTTGAGATGCCTTTCAACAGTTTGTTAAAGGGAGCCATCTTCCTTCCTGCCCATTCATTTATTATTATCTTAATTTATATAGCCCCCCCACTAGTCAAACACAACTCTGGACAGCTAGCAAACTTTAAAAACAGTGCAAACTGAATAATAAACATTAACCAACAAAGACCAGTAAGCAAACAGTAACCAACATCTTTCCCTTTTGGTTTAGTTTACAGGGAATGGGCCATGTGACGCCAACAGTATCCCCAAAATGGATCATGAGAAACATCTAGAAAACAGTAAGAAACGGTCCAGGTCTCTGTTGCTCCGTCCTGGGCCCAGCCCAGCCAAGGTATCTGAACCAAATGCAGAACTGGGGGAAAGGGCAGGAGTGATTTTGAAGGCTGTGGAGTTTAGGTGACCCATCTAGCTGAAACTGGCTGATTAGTTCTGTCCTTGAGAAGAAAAGGGGGTATTTCCATCAAAAAATGGCTGAACTCATGAAATGTTCCACATATTTAGCTATGCTGGCCTGTTAAGCTAAAACCAGCCATCTGTAGAATTAATAAAGGAGAATATTTACTAATACAAACACTGATGGTGTTATCTAGTTTGGGTAATGAAGCGTCTGCAAGAAAACAACCAATCCTAGAGCGCCCAGGGCCCATCAGCTGTAGCATTGTTTAAAGACGGGCAGGTTGTTTCTCACAAAAGCTGTTCTGACATATTTAATTTGAAAGAGGAGTTAGGAGAGAGCCTCCAGCCCCCCAAACTTTTCACCCCAATAAATCTGTCCTACATTAGGAGTTTTCTATAAACGGTACTATCACAGTTATAAATATCTTTTATTACCGGCAGTAGGTTCTCTATAATTCGACAAAATGTACTTTTCAGCTACATTTCTGAGCTTTACAGAAAAATAATCTCGTAGGAGGAAAGATAATTATGAACTGAAAAACTTTCTCAACCTCAGTACTTTTAACATGTCTACACCTAAGTCACCAGCTTACTGGGTGGGGAATTCTGGCAGCTGGAAGTCCACACATCTTAAAGCTGCAGAAGTTGTTGGGAAACATTGGTCTAAATCAGTGTTTCTCAACCTTGACAATTTTAAGGCATGTGGACTTCAACTCCCAGAATTCCACAGCCAGCAATGCTGGCTGTAGAATTCTGGGAGTTGAAGTCCACATGCCTTAAAATTGTCAAGGTTGAGAAACACTGGTCTAAATCCATTTTTACCAGTTCTATTTTTATGTAAGTGTGACTGGGTGGAGTAGCAGAAGCCTATGATGGACAGTGTTACCCTTTTGCTTTTTAGGGAATGCAAATGTTAACCAGTTGCTAAGAACAGGGAGTCCTTGACTTACAACACTTACAACTTTGTTTAGTGACCATTCAAAGTTACAATGGCACTGAAAATAGTGACTTATGACCATTTGTCACACTTAAGACAGCATCCCCAGAGTCACATGATCAAAATTCAGATGCTTGGCAACTGGTTCCCATTTATGGCAGTTGCAGCGTCCCGTGATCCCCTTCTGCAACCGTTTGACAAGCAAAATCAACGAGGAACCCAGATTCCCTTAACAGCCTTGTTACCAACTTAACAGCTGCAGTGATTCACTTAACGACTGTGGCAAGGAAGGTCGTAAAATGGGGCAAAACGCATTTAGCAAATGTCTCACTTAACGGCAGAAATTTGTTGCGGGCATAAGTTGAGGACTACCTGTATTTCCTTTGGGGTCTTAATGTCAAGAAAAGTGAAAACAGGTAAAGAGCTGCTTCTAAGTGCTAAGCTTCTAAGCTGCTCCTACTTGTAAAATGCTCCCAACAGAAAAAGATGAAGCTGCGTGGGACCAAGGACCTGTCCGTCGCGACCGTGGGCAAATACGGCACTTTGCAGGAGTTTTCTTTCTTTGACAAGGTCTGTTTATTTCTGGTGGGAACAGAGCTGTACTTCACGAACCAAGACTTACCCTTGAAATGCAAAAGGAGTCCTGGGAAGAGCCCCCCCTAAAACTCATAGCAAACTGCACTAGCTCGATTAAAGCAGTTCCCCAGATTGTACTGCCAGATTATAATCTGCCGTTTCAGTGGGTCTGTTGTCAGCTGGTGCCTGGCAAACAGAAGGTGCCATTTCCCTCTCATGACTGTTTTGCTAGGTACGCCGAGTCCTCAAGAGCCAAGAAGTCTATGAGAACTTCCTCCGCTGCATTGCTCTCTTCAACCAAGAGCTGGTCTCTGGCTCTGAGTTGCTTCAGCTGATCACACCCTTTTTGGGGTAAGAAAGACTAATGTTCAATTTGGAGCTTTGTTTCTTTAGACTAGGGCTGGACAACTATGGCAACTTTATGACCTGTGGACTTCAGCTCCCGAACTCAGTTCCCATGCCGGCTCAGGAATTCTGGGAGTTGAAGTCCACCAGTCATAAAGTTGCCCTAGTTGCCCAGCCCTGCTTTTAGGCTGTTGAGAGAGAGAGAGAGTGTGTCTCCCAAATAATCTCTTCCTGACAGCATGGAGGAATATTTTTGTCAAATTATTAATATGCATGAGACGACAGTCTCACACTGAGAATTGCTGCAGTTAATTCACTGGAATAAATAGTTATGAACTCAGTGGATCCCATGATTTTTAAATAATAAAGCAGTATATTGTGCCGTTGACAGCTGCATCATTGCAATTGTTATGTAACTTTGAGAATGCAGTAATCATTTTACAGATTTTGCCACCAAAGTGCAGGCAACTCAAGAAATTGCACACAGTTGCCACAGTTGTATAAAGCGGTTACGTGAAGTGCTTCATGGTTACAGCTTTCTCTTGTTTTAACAGATCTAGGAAAAATGGGCAGTTTTAGAGCATGAACCACTTAGCTCCATATTTCCATTCCTCCTAGAAAACCCCAAGGCAGCCGAGTTGAAATTTCAGTGACCTTTTTTTTTTTATATTTTAAGGACAAGATAAAATCGTTAAGGAGATAAACATTCAACCATGCCCTTTTCAGTGATATTACAGTCCATTCAAAGAAAAATTGACGATGATGATAAAGTAAATTATCTCCTGAAGAAAGATGGTTGTCTGCGCTCATCTTAGAGAAATGATATCTGCTGTTTATCTTCTTCTTCTAGTCGTGATTAGTGCTGAAAGGCAGGCTGTTACTTTTCAGTGTGCTCTTCCTCAAAAAAAGATTCTATTACCTCTTTAAACCTGTCAGTTTCTAGCCTATGTTTGCTTGTTTGTGTGTTTGAAGGAAATTCCCTGAACTCTTTGCTCAATTCAAGTCATTCCTGGGAGTGAAGGAGCTCTCTTTTGCCTCCCCAATGAGTGATCGCTCCGGGGATGGGATGTGCCGGGAAATTGACTATGCTTCCTGCAAGCGTATTGGTTCCAGCTACAGAGCCCTCCCCAAGACTTACCAGCAACCCAAATGCAGTGGCAGGACAGCTATTTGCAAGGAGGTAGGTAGTGCTTACAATCTCTTGTAGAATGGGGAGTAGAAGGCAAAGGGGATTCATCAGACACTGGAGAACAGGACCCCGTAGGAAGATGCTCAAAAGATCCGGCTGATTTAGTGTGTGCTTTAAATTCTACAGGTGCTAAATGACACCTGGGTCTCCTTCCCATCTTGGTCTGAAGACTCAACCTTTGTCAGCTCAAAGAAAACTCCTTATGAGGAGCAGCTACATCGATGTGAAGATGAACGCTTCGAGGTGTGTCTCCTTCATCTGATAGTTGTTAACTGTCCTTTTGGTCAGAAACTGAGCATAGAAAGTCCCACATCTGATCCCCAGCTTCTACAGGTAGCAAAAGCAGAAAAGGCCTCTCTGCCTGGGATCTTGGAATGCTACTGCTGGTAGGAGCTGCCAGTGACTGGGTTCATACCAAGCTATGATTCTGTTAATTGTGGTTTGTGCAGTAAAACATAACTGGATCAGCTCAGGCTTTGCAGCAAGTGATAAACCAGAATCTAACATCTACCAGTAGTTCATACTTCATTCTCAGTCAGAACCATACCAAATCTCCTGCCTTGGGTACGGGAGTTGGACTAAAAGACCCCCAAGGTCCCTTCCAACCCTATGATTCTGTAATAGGTGAACCTTGCTAAGTTTTCGGTCCGAAAGCTGGGAATGGATGTAAGACTGATTAACGGTAATCAGAGTTTAAATACTGTATTTCTATTTTTCTTTTTTATCTATGGACCGGAAGAGACATTTTTAGTGGACCAGAAGAGACATTTTTAGTCAATGTCCTCTTCTATGTTTTCCTAGCATGTTCTGTGGAAGGAAGCTCTGCTTGAGAATTAGCTTTATAGGGTTGCCATCTCCTACTTAACTGAAAGACTCTAAAAGATTTGTCATTTCTTACCATTTCGCAGATTACAGTATCAACTTAGTAAAGCGAATACATCCACAAAGTTGGTTACTTGGATGGAAAGTACCATAGCACCCCTCCCTTTCCACTCAAGGAAGTTAATTGTTATACAAGTAGTCCTTTATTTATGACCAGAATTGAGCTCAAAATTTCCGTTATTAAGCAAGGCAGTTGTTAAATGACTTTTGCCCCACTTTATGACCTTTTTGCCATAGTTGTTAAGCAAATCACTGCAATTAAGTGAATCACACAGATATTAAATGAATCTGGCTTCCCCCATTGATTTTGCTTGTCGGAAGCGCAACTGTCACAAATACATGCCAGTTGCCAAGCACCCAAATTTTGATCACATGACCCTGAGGATGCTGCAGCTATATGCACACTGGTCATAAGTCACTTTCTTCAATGCTGTTGTAACTTTGAATAGTCACTAAATTAATTTTTGTGAGGACGACCTGTATACTGTTTTCAATTGAAACCAGTTGCATTATAAATGATATCTAGTCTACTTGGAGCATAACATACCTTGGATTACAAGTGTATCAAAATAGTTATTTACTAGCAAGAGCAGTCATGAACCAAGATCCAATCATGATCAAGTTCTATAGTGGCCTGAGATGCTAGTTCTGGATCCAGATCCATTCTGGCAATTAATAGTATCAGTTAACATAACAGAACCTTCATTTAATCTGCAGTGCTGAGAATTATCTACTGATTTTCCAGTGGGAAATATACTATTCACATTTCAGGAACATTTTAACTTCTGGTGTAGCATTATTGACCTTTGCATGGACCTACTCAAACAGTGGAGCTTAACAAATCTTGTTCTGTCATAACTCACAATCCTTGAATAAGAACAAGGATTTTTTTTAAAAAAAATCATTCTGTGTGTATTATTTGACTCTTTAGTAAAAAAAAATCTGCATTATCCCCCAGTATCTTTTTGATAACAGTCATTGTTAACAATTTCTTGAGTTCACTGTTTATAAAAATTTTTTCTCTTTCAAAGGTATAGATAAATATATTATTAATTCGAGATAATGGTTCATACATCAAATGAACTAGTTTATATGTCACTATTACATTTTAGCACGGGGGTTCACCATATGGGCGCCCAGATGTTGTTAAAGTACATTGGTTCATGCCATGTTTGGTTGGGATTGTTAGGCATTGTGGCACAATGACTCTTTTGGAGTGGAGCAGCTGTAACAAGACTAATAAATAATTGTAATAATAGCTGGCAGGCTATTTTGGTGGTTTGGGTGGGAATGGCTTAATTGTCTGCTGTGACTGTCTCGTGGGTGTTTGGGCTGGATTGTCTTAATTTCCTGCAAAGAATTGTTCATGATAAAGGAGATTCCCTCCTTTTGTTTCTTTTCTGTTTCTTGGCTTTCTTTTTGCAGCTGGATGTTGTCTTAGAGACCAACTTGGCGACCATCCGTGTCTTAGAAAGTGTGCAGAAAAAACTGACCCGCATGTCGCAGGAGGATCAAGAGAAGTTCCGGTTGGACGACTGCCTTGGTGGCACGTCAGAAGTGATCCAGCGCCGGGCCATCTACCGTATCTACGGTGACAAAGCCCCAGAGATCATTGAGAGCCTCAAGAAGAACCCTATCACTGCCCTCCCTGTTATTCTGAAGAGGTGACCACTGCACACTTCCTTTTCAATCTATTCAATTTACCCCCAACCTGACTGCCACACCCAGAATTCCTAACCAGCCTATTTTGTGGCGTGGCTGGCTGAGGATTCTGCAAGTTGGGATTCCAACACATCTAAAAGATTCTAGCCTTGGGGGGGGGGGAGGTACAGTAACTTACTGAAATAGTTCCCGTCCTTTTGCTCTCCCTGGAGATTATATTTGAAATGCTTGCCGTAATATAACAGCGTGCATGACACTTCCTATGTAAAATTCTCTGGTTGCTGGGCCTGGAAGCAGCATTTCTTTGGAGTCTTGTATTTATGCTTGGTTTCCAAGTTCAGCGCCATCTGCTCTGTTCCAGGCTGAAGGCCAAGGAAGAAGAGTGGCGAGAAGCTCAGCAGGGCTTCAACAAGATCTGGAGAGAGCAGTATGAGAAGGCCTACCTGAAGTCTCTTGACCACCAGGCTGCAAACTTCAAGCAGAACGACACGAAAGCCTTGCGCTCCAAGAGCCTGCTGAATGAGATTGAGAGCGTCTACGATGAGGTAAGCATCGGGGCTTCTCTTAGGGGTGGAACAGGGAGCCCTGATTCTCTCACTGATCTCTCCTATGTGTATTTCCAGCACCAGGAGCAACACTCGGAGGGGAGGGGAGCCACTAACGAGCCGCATCTCATCTTTGTCTATGAAGACAAGCAGATCCTGGATGACGCAGCTGCCTTAGTCAGCTACTATGTGAAACGGCAACCCACCATCCAAAAGGAGGACCAGGCTACTATTCGACAGATTGTCCATCACTTCATCCCGGACCTGTTTTTCTCCCAGATGCCTGAGCACCCAGTTCCTGAAGAGTTGCCCAGCGAGGAAAAGGGGAGCCCCAAGGCTCACCCGGTGGAGACACGCGATCTACGGAAAAGGCATGCGCCTGGCTCACAGACGACCCCTATGGAGGATAAGGGATCGACCCTGGTGGAAGCCCATGAGCTGAGAAAGAGGAATCCCCCCGGCCTGCCTGCGAGCCCTATGGAGGAGAAGCCATCTGCCTTGGAGGGCCACGAACTGCGCAAAAGAAACCCCCCAGCACCTCCTGCCAGCCCTGCAAAGGACAAAGGGAGTCTGGAAAGCATTGTGCCTTCCGCTCGTTCCCACCTTACCCTGGACAACGTCTATACCCTCTTCTTTGCCAATAACAACTGGTACTTCTTCCTTCGCCTTCATCAGACTCTTTGCTCGCGGCTCCTCAAGATTTACCGTCAGGCACAGAAGCAGCTGCTGGAGTATCGGACAGAAAAAGAGAGAGAGAAGCTATTGTGCGAAGGCCGGAAGGAGCGGGCCAATGACCCTGCCATGGAGCTGAGGCTGAAGCAACCGAGTAAGTCGGCCTCGCCGGTAGCATCTCGAAAGAGTTTGGGTGGAGGGAAGAGGGGAGAACCCGTGAACATTGGTTGCTCTCAGGCACAAGTGGGGAGAGCCCTTTGCAAATAGATAAAGGAAGCGGCTTCATTGTTTTCTGTCTAAGTTACAAAAATCTCCCGAGGCTGCTTGCCTTCCCCTGGAACAACCAGATATGGTTTCATAGATCTTGGAGGAGGTCAAGGTGATGCCTCTGGCAGCTGCAGAAGGACTCTAGGCCAGTGATGGCGAAGCTTTTAGAGACCGAGTGCCCAAAAACTGGCCCTGCCCCCGCTCCAACCCCTGCCCCGCCCCCACTCTTCCCCCCATCCCCCACCCCGCTTGTCCACAGGACCATTCACCACCTCCAGGGCCCTCCACAGATCGCCCAGGCAGCCCAGTAGTGCTATGGCAACCACACCCTCTACCCGCACCCTGCAGCATCAACTGCATGATGGGGTGTGAGGGCAGAGTCTTGTCTACGCTGCTTGGCTGCCATGTCCTTGCCTGCACTACTCCGTGTGGGCCATGCTCGGGGGCGACTCTCCTTCAGGGGGGCTGCTGGAGAGGAGGGGGTCGTGGGGGGAGGCAAGGCTGGGGCAACGGCACGTGTGCCCACAGAGAGGGCTCTGAGTGCCGCCTCTGGCACCCGTGCCAGAGGTTCGCCACCACTGCTCTAGGCCTCACTTGATGGAATGGGCCAGCTTGCCACGGCCAATTCGCTACAGGAGAACTCGCTATGGCCAACTCATACTGTGGGACAACTTGCTGCGGGACAATTTAACAATTCTATTTATTTAAAATAAATAAAAAAATATTTTAATTTTGGCCATTCACATTTCATTCTGTCCCTCCTTTGGCATCCTTTCTTCAGTGATTCTATTCCACTATTTTTTTCGATATTCATGTAACTCTTGTCCTGCAGCAAGTTGACTGCGACGAGTTGGCCGTGGCAAATTGCCGTAGACCCCTCACTTGATCCCTCATTCCAGCCTAGCTGGTAGTTTCCCAACAGTTACACAAACTTCCGAAGGATGTATGTGTGAATTAGATAGGGATGTGTTTTTTTTTTTAAAAAAATAATACATAAAAATAGAATGATGAGGGGTTGTAAGGCTGGCATTTTTTTTCAGAACCCTATTGGATGCAAATTGCATCTGAGAAACTGAAATGACTCTTCATTTTCTAGGGGAAATTATAGTTTTTATCACTGGAGGAGCATGGATTTTTTTTCTCCTATTTGCTGCATAGACAGTTTCATACAAAACAGATTAAACCAAAAACGGAAGCTATTACCTAGTCTGGGTAATGAAACGTCTGCAAGAACACAACCAAGCTCAGAGAGAACCAAGGGGGCCCCACACTACAATCCTGAGCTACAGATATTCTTTTCTATCGAAATTAAGTCAGTGATGGCAAACATTTTGAGCTCAACGGGTCAAAAATTCAGAAAATGCCTGCCAGTGTTTCACACACATGAACAAAAGGAACTTCAGCCCTGGCAACCTCTGCTTCCCTTCGGACAGGCTGTCTCACGCCGTTCCCCAAGGTGCATAAACCTGGGGGGACAGAGCAATTGCTTCTGTGGCCCAGCACTCCTCAGGATCCCCACACGCTGCTTATTTTCAGGGGGTGAAAGGCCCCCGCAGTCTACCGAGGCTGTTCTGGGTCGCATGAAGTCTTTGTTCTTGGAGCAGCTTCAGAGAAGACTGTCCCGTGGCTGCAGCCTCTGAAAACTGTGCAAAAGAATGCTCCATTTTGATGTGGCTTTCTTAGGCTCCAGAGACACCCCCTACAAAGAGAGAAAAAGAGAGAGAATGAGAGAGAAAGAGAGAGAGAGAGAGAGAGAGAGAGAGAGAGAGAGAGAGAGAGAGAGAGAGAGAGAGAGAGAAAACAGCCCTCTAGTGGAGGCTGTGTGAGAACATGGAGCATGCTTTTGAGAATAGTTACTGGGTGTTGGCGAATGCTAGTTTGTCACCCAAAACGTCGTGGCATACCACCTTTGACACACATGTCGTTGGTTCACCATCACTGCACTCCACTAATCCTCACCAATGGGCAGAGACTCCTCTGAAAATTTAGCTCTCCTGCAAATTATTTTTTCAAAACTTCTACTCTGTTTTCCTGGTGTGATTACTGAATTGTTGTGGGTTGAATTGCAGATATATTTTTTTTGCCTTGTGATTAGGGTGCATCTGAGAAACCTCGGTGGCTTTTGAGGCATTTCCAGATTAGAAATCTTTTGAGGCCTAAAGGCAGCAGCTATTCTCATCTCGTCTTTCCCCAATTTATGGACAGCAACTCAATTCCAAGCTGCAGATTTTTGAATGCTTTATAAAAGAATAAGTAGGAAACTAGACTTTATTGGTAAATGGAATTTAGTTCTTTATATGCCTGGTTCAGATAAAAAAGATGGGTAGCCTTTTCCAGTAGTAGAAGCTTTCCTTTCCCTAAAAGTTTGCAGGGTTTTCCCCTGGAAAGTTTCGCGTTTCACCTGGTCTTTGAGTTTGCTTGCATTGTATCTGATTTTGCCTTAATAGTTTTGATGGATTGGTTGCCTATATTACATTTATTTTAGAGACATTTTTATTTTCTAAATCTCTGTTTAGCGGACTTCAGATGCAGTGGGCAAAATTACCATCTGGATAATCGCCCCTTAGGATTTCTGTTGTCTCCAAAGTAGTCTGGCACTTAAGAAAGATTTTAAAGAATTTTAAATGAACGTTCACATCGATATATGTCATTTGCGTATTTGATGGTTTAATGGACATTGGAAAGAATAGACATCCTTTCTGATCTCAGTTGGGTTTCACTATATTTTTAAATGTTTGCGAATCATGAGGTCCCCTTTTGGAGAAAAAGGCTTTTGTGTTATTTGAAATCAGGAAAAGATTAAGAAGCTGAATCATGGTTGGAATGGAAGGGTTTGTTTTTGTAAGACAGGAGGAGGCAATCTGGAGCCCTTCAATGTGCTGGATATTGGCACTGACATAGTATATTGCAGTTGAAATCCAGAATATCTGGAAAACACCAAAACGTCCATTCCAGCTCCAGGTATCCCTGTCATTCTTCAATACACCTCCAATACATCTTTTGGCCACTAGAGGTCACTATGTTGTATAACGGTTCTCTAATCAAGTTGTCCAACAGCAGAGAAGAGCAGCTTGGCAAGGGCCTTAGAGCAGTGTTTCTCAACCTTGACAATTTTAAGGATGTGGACTTCAACTCCCAGAACTCCACAGCCAGCAATGCTGGCTGTGGAATTCTGGGAGTTGAAATCCACATGCCTTAAAATTGTCAAGGCTGAGAAACACTGCCTTAGAGCAAGTCCTATCATTCACTTACAGAATGTGGCATATCGAATCCTTGTGATAGGCTATCCTTTAAACACTTGGTGTCCCTTACATAAAATCGCTCAAATCACTGGCGCACAGATAAGCATGGAAACTGGTTTGGCATCTGTCTGAGCGCCCCACACTTTCCTGCAGAGACGTTCAAGCAGTTCTCTTTTTTCCACGGGGTGTCTGATTCCTGTTCTTCCCCCAGGTGAAGTGGAGCTGGAGGAATATTACCCAGCTTTCCTAGACTTGGTGAGGAATTTGCTGGATGGCAACATTGACCCCACTCAATATGAGGACACCTTGAGAGAGATGTTCACCATCCATGCCTACATTGGTTTTACCATGGACAAGCTTGTACAAAACATTGTCCGACAGGTAACTGCATCCTTGTCCAGGGTGTGGGGAAGATCTATGAGAGACTGTTTTGGTATCTGCTTTGGGCCTGTTATAATTTGGCCCCTACTGAACCTCTTGTGCAGAAATAACATCCCAGACAGCCCCTTTGTTTGTGGTGAGCTCTGTTATTAGTTTGTAAGGCTGGGCCTGCTCTGAGGTATTCAGGATTTCATGGTACAATTTGAGAACTTTGTCCATGAGGGAAAAACTAAAATTGTTACCTATGTCCAGTTGAGGCCATTCAGAAATGCTGCTCCATTTGGCATTACCAATAGTCCTTGGGTTATGACAGCAGTTGGGACCAGGATTGCCATTACTACGCAGTGCAGTGATAAAGTCACATGGCCACATTGCTTAGTGATGGCAATCTAGGCAGTCCCAGTTGTCAATGTACAGTGAGGGAAAAAAATTATTCGATCCCCTGCTGATTTTGTACATTTGCCCACTGACAAAGAAATGATCAGTCTGTAATTTTAATGGTAGGTTTATTTTAACAGTGAGAGACAGGATAATAACAAAAAAATCCAGAAAAACACATTTCAAAAAAGTTATAAATTGATTTGCATTTTAATGAGTGAAATAAGTATTTGACCCCTTCGCAAAACATGATTTAATACTTGGCGGCAAAACCCTTGTTGGCAATCATAGAGGTCAGACGTTTCTTTTAATTGGCCAACAGGTTTGCACACATCTCAGGAGGGATTTTGTCCCACTCCTCTTTGCAGATCTTCTCCAAGTCATTAAGATTTTGAGGCTGATATTTGGCAGCTCAAACCTTCAACTCTTTCCACAGATTTTCTATGGGATTAAGGTTTGAGACTGGTTAGGCCACTCTAGGACCTTAATGTGCTTCTTCTTGAGCCACTCCTTTGTTGCCTTGGCCGTGTGTTTTGGGTCATTGTCATGCTGGAATACCCATCCTTGACTCATGTTCAATGCCCTGGCTGAGGGAAGGAGGTTCTCACCCAAGATTTGAGGGTACATGGCCCCATCCATCTTCCCTTTGATGCAGTGAAGTTGTCTTGTCCCCTTAGCAGAAAAACACCTCCAAAGCGTAATGTTTCCATCTCCATGTTTGACGGTGGGGATGGTGTTGGGGTCACAGGTAGCATTCCTCCTCCTCCTAACATGCGAGTTGAGCTGATGCCAAAGAGCTCGGTTTTAGTCTCATCTGACCACAACACTTTCACCCAGTTCTCCTCTGAATCATTCAGATGTTCATTGGCAAACTTCAGACGGACCTGTACATGTGCTTTCTTGAGCAGGGGGACCCTGCAGGTGCTGCAGAATTTCAGTCCTTCGTGACATAGTGTGTTACCTATTGTTTTCTTGGTGACTATGGTCCCAGCTGCCTTGAGATCATTGACGAGATCCTCCCGTGTAGTTCTGGGCTGATTCCTCACCGTTTTCATGATCATTGAAACTCCATGAGTCCCAGACCAAGGGAGATTGACAGTTATTTTGTGTTTCTTCCATTTGCGAATAATCGCACTGACTGTTGTCACTTTCTCACCAAGCTGCTTGGCATTCCAGCCTTGTGTAGGTCTACAATCTTGTCCCTGACATCCTTGGACAGCTTTTTGATCTTGGCCAGGGGTAGGCAACCTTGGCTCTTTTATGACTCGTGGACTTCAACTCCCAGAATTCCTGAGCCAAGGTTTGGCCATGGTGGAGTGTTTGGAATCTGATTGATTGATTGCTTCTGTGGACAGGTGTCTTTTATACAGATAACAAGCTTAGATTAGGAGCACTCTTTTTAAGAGAGTGCTCCTAATCTCAGCTCATTACCTGTATAAAAGACACCTGGAAGCCAGAAATCTTGCTGGTTAATAGAGGATCAAATACTTATTTCATTCATTAAAATGAAAATCAATTTATAACATTTTGAAATGCGTTTTTCTGGATTTTTTTGTTGTTATTCTGTCTCTCACTGTTAAAATAAACCTACCATTAAAATGATAGACTGATCATTTCTTTGCCAGTGGGCAAACATACAAAATCAGCAAGGAATCCAATATTTTTTCCCCTCATTTTAACCCCAAGATCTGTGGGTCATTACATGACAAACGTAGAGAGCCCCAGATATGGAATGTGGGGCATAGTGGTGGGTTGATGTGGGAGACCCTGCGCAGGCTGCACAAGATCAGGCAGGGAGTGTTGCAATGTGTGCATGGTGTAAGCTCAGGAAGACTGGGGAAGGATGGTGCAAGGATGCATGTCAGTGTAGGAAGGCCAGAGAAGGATGGCACATGCGTGTGCGTGAGCACAGGAATGACCTGCGAAGGCCGGAGCTGAAGGCATGTGTGCAAGCGAAGGGGGAGGGAAGGCTTTTAGGCTGAATGCAAAGGGAGCAAGGAGGATGCGGTGCATGCGATGAGTGGAGGGAGGGAGGCAGAATGTATGTGAGTGAAGAAAGGACAGTGAGGTTAGACTTATCTGAGTGATTTGCATCCTTACTACTATATTCTCCATTGATTTTGCTTGTGGGAAGCCAATAGGGAAGGTGGAAAATGGTAGTCATGTGACCAAATTTTATTTACATGATGATGGGGGAACTTTGAGATCAGTCAGTTTCTTTGTTCAGCACCATGGTAACTTCAGTCACTGATGGCTATAACTATGATTATAACTCAAGGTCTACCTCTATGTTGAACTGTTTAGCAATAAGTTAGATTAATGTGTTTCTGGTTAAGCTGTCCTAAATGAGGTTGCAGGTGCTGGACCATTTTGTGGCCTTTGTGCCCTACTTGATGTTGGTATTTTCTGCTTCTCTCTCTCCTCCACATCTGCTTGTTCTGGGACAACAGCTGCATCACTTGGTGAGTGATGATGTCTGTCTGAAAGTTGTGGAGCTGTATCTGAGCGAGCGAAAGCACGGCGCGGCTGGTGGCAATCTGTCTTCGCAATGTGTACGAGCCGCAAAGGAGACCAGCTACCAGTGGAAGGCGGAACGTTGCATGGCCGATGAGAACTGCTTCAAGGTACAGCAGCCCCTTTCCCAAAACAAGCTTCCACACTTTGCCTTCCCACAGCTGTGGATGGATAGATAGGTTGGACTTCAGTTTCCAATTGATATGATCAAAACTGAAAGCCAGTAAATCTGAAAGTTACCAAGTTGGGGAGGGTTGATTCCAACATTGACAATATCTTCTCTCCTCTGTTGAACTTTTAAAGGTAGCCTATTTTTATTACCCACTTAATGAGAATGGGAATTAGCATTTGGGGGTGGGAATGTATGGGAATTAGCATTTGGGGGAGATGTCTCACCTTTGTGCCTACGGGTGAGGACAGCTTCTTTTGGGCCTCTGTTTTGCATGCTGCCTCTTTTTCACAGGTGATGTTCCTTCAAAGGAAGGACCAAGTGATCATGACCATTGAACTTTTGGATACAGAAGAGACTCAAGCTGAAGACCCCACAGAAGTCCAGGTAATTCTAACCTTGTTCCCCTCCTTCGAAGATGAACGTGACCTCATGTTCCTTGGAGAATGCATGGAACAAAACATTCCCAGGAGGGCAGAAAGGGATAATTTACTTCAGATTTCCTGTATCGGAGAAGAAAGCAACTGGCTGTCTTGTCTCCTCCAGCATTTGACTAATTATGTGGAGCAGTATGTGGGAGTGGAAGGGACCCCGAGCAGTCAGAATGAAGGCTTCCTCTTAAAGCCGGTCTTTCTGCAGAGGTGAGTGGCTCTTTTTCCATTGTTTTCCATCCTCTGTCATTCTGCTGTTAGTTAGATGTGCTAACCAGAAATATGAAAAATGACCCTTGATGGAATGATGAAGTGAAAAATACTACAAGTGAGGAAAACAATATCTAAGTGAGTGATTGCTGCAAAAATGTAGGAGTGGACTTCAGATCCCCGAATTTCCCAGCCAGCCAGTCAAGTTTGGGAAATTGGTTTAGGGAAAGCATTATAAAGTGAATCTGCTTGAAATTGTTGATTAATAAGACTTAGACCAGTGTTTCCCAAACTTGACAATTTTAAGGCATGAGGACTTCAACTCCTAGAATTCCACAGCCAGCGTTGTCAAGTTTGGGAAACACTGACTTAGACGAAGTTTTGATCACATTGACTCTCATACTACTACAGGATTACAGACACCTCTAAAGAATTCACACACTTTGTAGTGGGTAATTTGTACTCTGATGACAGGAGTGAATGTATGTTTCAGAAATTGAAAACAACTTTGTATAAGAGCATGGTTCTGCTCACTTCGTTATAGGGAAGTGGATGTTGAGAGTGTCAAAAGAAACAGAATGCAGTGGGAATGGGACCTTGAAAAGGTGTGCCTGGCATTGTTAGAGACCCCACACACCCACTTTACGGTCTGTTTCTGTTGCTCCCCTCTGGGAGGAGGTTTCAAAGTATTTCTAGCAGGACTACCAGATTCTGTAATAGCTTTGTTCCCTATGCCGTCCGTCTGGTAAACTTGCAAGATTCATTTTTCTCGCCATGCACATGTATACATAATCCGAACTAGACTGTGTTGTTTCTCTGTGTAATATATGTGGGTATATGCATAATTTTGTATTTATTTTTGTCATATTTATGTGGTGTATATTGGAGGTGGTGACCATTTGAGAGCTGTATGCAAAAAAAATTCATTTTATTTTATGCCGATTAGTGTACATTCAAAGTGACAATAAAGTTATTATTCTATTCTATTCTATTCCATTCCATTCCATTCCACTCCACTCCACTCCACTCCAAAGACCAAAGAGGTACAATTTATTATTTTGGTGTAAGCTAGTTTAGCTATATTTTTCTGATCTCAAACCTTTAATTTCCTTTCCATTTTTTGCATAACATTGCTTACTCTAGAAATGAATAGAAGGATAAGTCTGTGTGGACATAGTTTCAGACCTAACAGTATTTTCTGCCTTGCTCCTTGAAAATATGGCTTGCATTTTGGCTGAAAGGTGATCAGAATTCCCCTGTACTTATAATTGCAATGGGGCCTGCCCATTATAGTCATAAGTTGAGAAAGTCGTAAAATGTGTCATCAAGTGACTGATACTGTTTTTTGTGGTAATCCCTAAGCAAACCCATTGTTTGCTATAGGGCATTTTTGCCAAAATTTGGAAGTAAGCCCTGTTTTTTGGCAAAAACATCATGAATCACAGTCATGTAAATGCAGGATGCTGCAAACAGCCACAAATCCCAAGCACCCAAAATGCGATTGTGTGACCTGGGAGAGGCATAAGCACCTTTTAGGAGGTCTATTGTAACTTCAAATGATCCTAAGCCAGGGGTCTTCAGACTTGGCCCTTTTATGACTTGTGGACTTCAACTCCCAGAATTCCTCAGGCAGGCACGTTGGCTGAGGAATTCTGGGAATTGAAGTCCACAAGTCATAAAAGGGCCAAGTTTGAAGACCCCTGTCCTAAGCCATCAGTCGTAATCAAAGACTATCTGTTTCGAAGAGCTTTGAAGAAGAGTGATTGGGGCACCCCCTTTTCCCCTGCTGCCTCCTTCCCCCAAAGTAACCCAGGTTGAGGTCTGTCCTCTTTTCCCCTCTCAGGAACCTTGACAAATTCCGGCGATGGCAGTGCCAGCAGATCCAGGCCATGCGTGACAAAGCGAAAAGCTCCTGGAAGCAGCTGATCGGTGTGGAGAGTGCCTGCAATGTGGACTGCAAGTTCAAGTTGAACACACACAAGATGCTCTTCATCATGAACGCTGAAGACTACATGTATCGTCGGGGAGCGCTGTCTCGAGCCAAACAGGTGTGCCTTCTGGAGCGGGCCATTTGGGCAGCGGCCTGCTAGAGAGACTTAAGCTCCCAGATCACTTGTGATCCCACCCCTTTTCCCCCGTCTCTCTTGCAGGCGGCCCCTCGAGTCTTGCTGCGGCATCACCAGCGCTTTGAAGAGTGGCACCAGCGCTGGCTTGCAAGGCACGTCAACCGAGAAGCAGCCGAGATGGTCCAGGACTGGCTGATGGGCGATGAGGATGAGGACCTGCTGCCCTGCAAGACAACTTGTGAGACTGTCAATGTACATGGGGTGCCTGTCAACCGCTATCACGTGCAGTACAGCCGCCAGCCTTCCTCGCCCTGACTTCCAGTCCGCCCGCCCGCCCGCCCGCCCACCCCCAAATTCCAGTGGCCCTCATGGACTGGGAAGACAATGTATGTATCACTGGTATTTATCCAACCAGCTTTTATCATTTGGGGTCCCACTCGGGGCTGTGATGATTTTCTTCCCCATCCTACCCTACCCCATGCAGCATGGGTGTGCTTGTCCAAGAAAGAATGGACCCCTAGCAGAATGGAGGCAGCTTCTGTCGCTCTCGCTCTCATTTAAAGTGGGGGCTTTCAGCGTAGGCCAGGAGAGAGATTGAACTCTAGGAGGGAAGAGGTCAGTGGATTAGACGAGACAGGCCATTGCTCTTCAAGAAGTTCCAAAATTGTTACCAATTGGGGATGAGATCTTCAAGAACCTACAACAGCGACCTGTTTGTATCATTGAGCAGCAAACAACATACCAAATGTGGAAACCTTGACTTTTCTAGCTCACTTTCCCCCTATGTTCTAATTCTATGGGTGGCACGGCTGAGTCGCCAGTATACCTTGGCACCTTCTTACTTAGAGAATTATCCAAGTGGATGCTGCACCCTGGACAACTAGGGCTTTCACCCCTTTAAAAAAAGGAGCACCCAAGATTTCTTCAAGAACCACCGGTCCATGTTTTCCTGCAAAGAATAAGAGGTTGGGATTTGTATTCTCTCTCCACCCATCTTCAAAACCTTTTTTAAAAGTCTAATCTAAAACTTGGCCTGGATAAGATTCAAGGTGTCTTCCCTCCCACACGGGCTCTGCTGTCTTCACTTAAGTATGCCATCCTATGCCATTCTCATCCGTGTGCCTCTTACGGCAACAAGATTTGCAGGTCCCATCTCTGGATACGAGGTGCACGTCCAGAGATGCTGGACTTTTCAGTGGAAAGATCCCCTGATGCAGGGTTAGGGGGTTTTGTGCTGAAGCTCTGGGTCTCCCATTAGGGGTCACTGCCCTCCCTGTTTCCAGAAAGTCCTTGGTGCCTAGGGGTTTTCTTTGACTTGTGAAATAGACGGTTGTATTCCCCCTCTCTTCTCTAATTCCCTTGTTGCCAAGGGAGGGGAGGCCATTTTGCCTTGAGCAGCATTCGGAAGTCCCAGCTCTACCAGCTTTGTCTCCAGCAGCTTCTTCTCCCAGATCTTCAATTGTGTCTTCTCTTGTACCTGAGCAGAGATGACTGCCTGTGCCAAATTCTGTTACGAAACTACTACTAAATGGTAGCTTGTGGCTTAATGTGTGTTTGATTGGGGGGGGCATCGTGAAGTTTGAGAATTCTATCCCCTTCTAGACCACCCTCCTTCCTCCCCTCTTTTTCCTCAAACTTTTTCAAGGCCATCTTTACACATCCTTTTATAAATCAATTAATTTATAATCTGAGTGGACAAAGCAAGACTCTCTCCTTTGTATCCTTCTCATCGCGCAATGTGGTGTTAGCAAGGGCTACATGAAACCCACAGAGACCTGTCAATAGTCGGAAGAGAAGACACGAAAATAATTCTTCGGTTTTTCTGAAGGATCTCTTGCTTTTTTTTTTAAATTGGTTTTGGCTTGTATTTGCTTTGCAATTCTTTAAATGTAGTTTTTAAAAAAAATATTTATTTGCACATCAAGTAAAATAAAATATTGATTTTAAAATGCAAAGATTCCCTTGTTTCTCGATTCTTGGGTGCCTTCAGAATATTTGACAAAGCCCCTGGGAGCAGCTCTTCAGAGCATTTGAAAAACTAGAAACAAATGTTTCTGGCTGGGATAAAACCTGTTTGAATGTTCAGGGAGAAACAGTTTATTTGTGAAACGGAGGATTCTCCCTTACAGACGAGACATAACAAATCTGGGACTTAGATGTAACCTTCTCAATGAGATTACTACTTATGACCATAATTGAGCCTGCAGTTATGGTTGTAAGTCATAACAATGTGATTTTATGGCCTTTTTTTGCAACTGTTCTAAAGCGAATGCCATAGTTGTTAAGCAAACCCATTGTTCACTGTGCAATGTTTTTTGTTGGAAAGCAGAAGTAAATACTGCTTTCCCAGCAAAAATGTCATAAATCACAGTCATGTGACTGTGGAACATTGCAAATAGCCATAAATGCAGGCCAGTTGCTGAGTGCTCTAAATGTGCTCTAAATGAAGGGTGGGGTGGGGTGCAGATTTCTCTTTCATCAGGATTTGATTTATTTCACCAAATTAATTTTAATTTGTATTTCTTATTTTTTATATATTGTTTTTGCTTTTATTTTATATTAGCTGTCTTGCTAGAATAAAGAGATATAAATCAAGTAACCAAGGGTTCTTTTAGAGGTGAAATAGTGTACTTTCTAAAAGAAATCTGAGCAACTTAAATGAATTAGGCTTGAGTTTTAAATAAAATTAATGGATGGCCATATGAAAAAACTAGGGTATTTATTATCTGTTTTTCTGGCCAAGTGGAGAGATTTCTAAGAAAGTATTAAATTGTAACCATGCCCTATTTTTTGTTTGCTTGAAATTTCATGTATCCTGAGCAACTCACAGAGGCAAAGTTGTTTCTAAATTTTGTCATTTTGCTTTACAATACCATAGCATCCATTTGTTCAACAACAACAACAATAATAGAGTTGGAGGGGACCTTGGAGGTCATCTAGTCCAACCCCTGCTCAGGCAGGAAACTCTATATCGTTCCAGACAAATGGTTGTCCAGTTTCTTCTTAAAAACTTCCAGTATTGGAGCATTCACAACTTCTGGAGGCAGGTTGTTCCGCTGGCTAATTGTTCTAACTGTCAGGAAGTTTCCCCTTAGTTCTAGGTTGCTTCCCTCCTTGATTAATTTCCATCCTTTGCTTCTTGTTCTGCCCTCAGGTGCTTTGGAAAATAGCTTGACTCCCTCTTCTTTGTGGCAGCCCCTGAGATATTGGAACACTGCTATCGTGTCACCCCTCGTCCTTCTCTTCATTATGTGCATAAATAAAACAGATTTGCAATTATGATTCTGGGATTGACAAAAAAACCCCAGTACCAATGGGACTCAGAAATTGCTTTCTCATCACAGTGACTGCCTTCTGGAACAGTTTCCTCACTTTCTTCAAACGTTCCTTAAAATCTGGCATTTCCCAAGGCCTTGGGCTATGGGGTGGGTGATAGGCCTCTTATGGGAATAAGTGTGTTTCATCGTTCTGTCCAAATGTCATTGTTCTGTCTTCTTTAGTATATTCTTTCCATGCTGTTTCTAGGATTTTGCCATCTAGAGCAGGGGTCCTCAACCTTGGCAACTTTAAGACTTGTGGACTTCAACTCCTAGAATTCCTCAGCCATTAAAACAGGCTGAGGAATTCTAGGAGTTGAAGTCAAGTCTTAAAGTTTGTTTGTTTGTTTATTTATTTATTTATTTATTTTTATTTAAAGTTGCCAAAGTTGTGAACCCCTGATCTAGAGTCACCACCGAGTCTGGTAGCCTTATAAATTAAACCAGTAGAACTAAACACATTTCTTCCTTGCAGCCAGGTTCAAATTACATTTTGGAAACATTTCACTATATCAGTGTTTCTCAACCTTGACAATTTTAAGGCATGTGGACTTCAACTCCCAGAATTCCACAGCCAGCATTGCTGGCTGTGGAATTCTGGGAGTTGAAGTCCACATATCTTAAAATTGTCACGGTTGAGAAACACTGCACTATATGAAGGGCCAGCCTCCTTGAGAGGCTTATAATGCTGGAAAAGTCAAAAAGGAAAGAGAAAAAGAGGATGACCAGCGGCACGTTGGATGGGCCCAGTTACACCAGCAGCATTATGCTATTGGAAGGCTTGCAAGGCCCACTTCAGGACAGCAGTATCATGCAACAACTAAAGATATTTCAAATTATTTGATTTTGGGGAAAGGATACGAGATTGATTTATCTCGCCTTCATTCCACGATGGAACTTAAATTCAAGGTGATAGGTGAAAATAATTTTGTTAGAGGACAAGTTGCAAGGTGTGCTGTTGCAGCCAAGAAATGGAGTGCTTAGTTAGTTTTGCAGTTCATTGTAAAGAAGTCATGTAGATCAATAGTTTTATGGTTTGAAAACTAGTTTTTATTTTAACATAGCTAAATGAGGTTTCCAGAGATTAACATTACAAATGCTTTATAATGTAATGTTTTAGTATGATGAAAACGGTAGAAAACAATATTTGAAGCTGTGAAGTTCTTGATGCTCTTTGAACATGATTATTTGTAGCATTTCATTACTTGACTTGGTAACCTCATCAGTGCTAGTATGGGGTTTACTCCCTCTTTAAGCTGCTGCAACATGTTTGAATATTTGTATTCAGACAAAAATATTTGTATTCAGACGAGTACAAGTGCACAGAGCAATTCAGAAATACAAGAAAAAGGAAATAAGTACCTATACAACATCTTCCAACAAAATGGAAATCTACGCAATTTTAACAAAAAATGTTTGACCACGCACAGCACAAGCAATACAAGCTATGAAAAGATAGCGTCACCATACACCAAAAACATCTCAGAAACAACCAACAGACTATTACAACCACAGAGCAGCCCATAGCATACAGAACAGCTAAAGCCCTCCAAAACATCTTAAGTAAACCAAAAGACCCGACAGACCAAGAAGAAGAAAAAACGAGTCTACAACACATACAGAAGACTAGCAGAGTGCATCCATGAACAGCAAATAGCATCAGAAGACACAATGAAATTGCCATCTCACAACACTTGGACAGATTCAACCATAGTTTCAACTGAGAAACTGAGCATCCTACACCAAGTTAAATTCAAAAACTCTAAAAAAAAATTCCTGGAAACTTGGCATTCAGGCAAATCAGCCAGCAATAGACACACAGAGATAAACCATATTTACACACCATTCAAAATACACAATTTAAAAGTTAAAAACAAAACAAAACGACCAGAACGCATCCCCTCCAGCGGCCAACATCCAGATAAGCAGGGATTCACACCAGGCAAACAATATCCTAATCAAGCAGCTACCAGGGAGAAAAGCTCACCCCCCCCCCAACCTTGGCAGGCTAACTGATCTCACAGACCACCAAGGACTCCACAGTTCAACTCTGAGCTACATATATTCTCTTTTATCGGAACAGTCAAAGCACAAGAACTGAAGGAACAAAGGTTTAAAAAGTACGGTGTAACAAGAAATGTAGATGTGAAAATGTACGAAAGGTAAACATAGTTGGATTTAACAGAATAATTGCAAGCTATTTATAAATGGGGAAGAAAAGTATGTGAATTTGTGGTAGGATGTTTACAAAAGAGAAAATGGGTAGGGATAGTTTCATATGTACAAAATGGTAGAAAAGTGGTGGTTAATCTGTTGTAAGGAATAATGATTGATTGAAGCAAAAAGTGATGTATACAAGTGTATTGCTCCCCATTTCAATGCAAGTGGAAGTTGGATATATCAAATTCCAAAAAAACTAAACAAAGAAAAAGTAAGCAGGCTAAAGAGAAGATTGAGAAAGTTGTGGCTGGATACTGTTGATGAGTTCCACAGAAAGGCAGAGTTAAGAAATTTAAATGATGTGATGAAAAAAAGATGGTTAGCAAGGATAAAAAGGAAATACAGAAAAATACTGAATAGTGTTGATGAAGGCTAGTTTCAGACCTTTAATTTCATTGGCATAGTATTTAGTACTACTCTCTTACTTCTTAAATCTGTTTAACTCAAAATTGGTATGTATCTGTGTAGTTATCTGTAGCTTCCATTGACTACCAAAATTAAATTGCAAAAATTTCAGGAGTCAAATCTTAAGATCTAAGTGAAGTCTCATAAGACGTTGGCCATTTTCAAAGCAGCTGTGCCTTTGTTATTTCTCTTTGGGGCATCTGTCACGTCTGCAAGGGTGCCTGCCCCTGGCAGTATCGAGGCCTCTGCAGCTGCCAAAAAGGCTAATGTGGTCCTAAGTTGCATTAAAAAAAAAGGGATAGTTTCAAAATCACATGAAATGATAGTACTGTTTCATGCTGCCCTGATGACACCCTAGAAAGAGTGCAGAGAGCTTCATAGCATCCTAGAAAGTGTGCAGAGAGTAACAAAGATAATGAGGGATCTGGAAGCTAAACCATATGATGAATGATTGACGGAACTAGTTATATCAAGTCTAATTAATAATAATAATAACAATAATAATAATAAAGTTGGAGGTCATCTAGTCCAACCCCCTGCTCAGGCAGGAAACCCTATACCATTTCGGACAAATGGCTGTCCAGTCTCTTTTTAAAAACTTCCAGTGTTGGAGCATTCACCGCTTCTGGAGGCAGGTTGTTCCACTGGTTAATTGTTCTGTCAGGAAGTTTCTCCTTAGTTCTAGGTTGCTTCTCTCCTTGATTAGTTTCCATCCCTTGTTTCTTATCCTGCCCTCAGGTGCTTTGGAGAATAGCTTGACTCCCTCTTCTTTGTGGCAGCCCGAGATATTGGAAGACTGCTATCATGTCCCCCTCGTCCTTCTCTTCATTAAACTAGACATACCCAATTCCAACAGCCGTTCCTTATATGCTTTAGCCTCCAGTCCCCTAATTATCTTTGTTGCTCTTATCGGTACTCTTTCTAGAGTCTCAACATCTTTTTTACATCATGGTGACCAAAACTGGATGCAGTATTCCAAGTGGGGCCTTACCAAGGCATTGTAAAGTGGTATTAATACTTCACGTGATCTTGATTCTATCCCTCTGTTAATGCAGAGAAGAACTAGGGATGATATATTAGAAGTCTTCCAGTATTTTAGGGACTGTTACAAAGAGGAAGTGAACTTATGGGGGCAGATGCTTTGGAGGGAATAATTTGACTCCCTCTTTGTGAGGTCCTCAGGGCAGGACAAGAAGTAATGGGTGGAAGATCATTAAAGAGAGATCCAACTTAGAACTAATGAGAAATTTCCTGACAGAACAATTAAATGAAACAGCTTGCCTCCAGAAGTTGTGGGGGCTCCAACACTGGAGGTTTCAAGAAGACACGGGACAGCCATTTGTCTGGAATGCTATGGGGACTCCTGCTTGAGTGGGGAGTTGGACTAGAAGACCTCCAAGGTCCCTTCCAGCTCTGTTATTCTATGCTCTAATCCCACAAGCAGGAAGTTCCATGCTTACATCGCACTTCTCCTCCCCCTTAGCCATGTTTGTGTAGCTGTGCCATTTGCAGATGGATGGAGCTGAAACAGGCCCTATCTGAACAGCAATATCCTGTGTTGCCCTCCTCCTTCGCCCCACCATGACGTTATTTCCTGACCCTTATCAGGAGGAGCAGAGGATATTGCAGAGGCCACCAGAATGTTTGTATATTTGTCAAAGACATCTTAAGTGACCTTGATTACACAGTGGGGAGGCTGTGGAGGCAAAAGGTCAGGTTGGTGGGGAAGCCTAATTTCAAAGATTAACAAGTCCACTCTCTTTTCAGCAAAGGTTCAGTTTTGGTTTGGAAAACTCAAGTCATATCTGGTCCTCTATATTTATTTTGAGGTCCGACAGGCCTGAAGCATATTCAGCCTTGATGAGAAAGGAGGTAGAGTGAAGGTATCTGCAGATAACAGAGCAGAATCTCTGGAGAAATCAAAGGGCTTCCCTGGACTGCCAACCAGGCCTGATGGTCACTTTTTGCTTTTATGGCTAAAGGAGTTAGATGCAGTGGGTCATCTGTGTTGTGGGGCAGCCCCTTGAGGCATACCAGACCAATCCTGGTTCGGGACTTCCCCCCTCTCTGTCAGGAACAGGATTATGTCACTGAGACATGTACTTCCTTTCCCACATATCTTGCTGTAAAAACAGCTCCCCCTCCAAGCCACTCCCAGAAGAGGCGGGTAGCAGGAATATGATGTTTTCTGAGGTTAAGAGCCTGTCAAGGCAGGAAATGGGATGTTGCCAGAGTCCTCACAGCACAGTGAACCACTTTTGCTGACAGTGCACAGGATGTCACTGGGCGACACTGGGACGAGGCGATACCTCTTGCCCCTACTGCTGGTGTGCTGCTGGAAGGTGTCAATTTCGGGATTTACTGATTATGATGGTAAGAAGTCAAACCTCCCTAACCCCATTTAGCAAGACAGAACCCCAGGAGCAGGACCAACTGGCCTGAGGAACCAAGAAGTCGTGGGGGGCGGGTGTGGGGATTTGACTCTCTTTCAGGGTTTTAGCATTTCCATTAAGGTCCCCTCCAGAGTTAAAGATGCTTTCCATAGCACTCTTTAAGATGCCTCAAGTGAAAAATAGATGGCCAGGGTTTTTTTTTCCTCCTTAAGAAATTGCATTGTTTATAGGAGGACTTTTCGAAGTCCAGAATCCTAAGAGTTCTGTGAGATCTCTATAGGATTCCATGAAATGCTTAAACAAAGCATATTATCTGTCACTTAGAGCTTTACTTCCTCATGAGGGCTTCCAAGGATGCTTAAAAAAAAAAAAAAAACTAGCATATTGTATGGCCTGAAAGCCTGGAAACCCTTGATTAAAAGCCTAAGACAAGAGCTAAGGTCTTGTAGATTTTGCAACAGTGTAGCTACTGCAGCTCAGGAACACTGAATGGGGCAGAGATTTCCTGCTTCTTTGACAGTGGGGCAGACAGTTCCAAATTTGCAGCCACCAAAGCCCTCCAGGATTGTGACACTATTTTTTTTTCAAATATCATCCTGAAAATGTATGCTAAGGCACTGTAACTCTCTAAAATGTGAAAGCAAATTGGTTTATCTTGCTTGCTGTGTTGGTGTCATCACATCATTGGCTATTCCTTCCACATCTCTTGGAAGGAATAGTAAAAAATAAAAAGCGTGTCCCTTAGACAGAAAAGAAATTGTCACAATTATTGCAGTCAAGTGCCACCACAATTCAAAGAAAAGTTTAGGAGAGGAAAATTCTTGCTTTGGTTATTTGCAAGCTCATGTTGATGGCGTCAGCGTCTTCTCTAGCTCTGATATACAAAACACAGTTGGTTAATAAAATATACACAGCTGCTTGAATAGCCATTTCCTGTTGCTTTCATGGGTCCAATGGGGAAGAACTTGCATAGAGAGCATCAAGACACTGTTAGCTCTATGGAGTTCAACATTATTATAAATTACTTCTGCAAATTTCATGAAGCTAAGATGGGGAGCCAAATGTTGTGTAGAAAAACAAAGGGTGATAATCTGCAGTCAAAATTGGCAGGATAGAAACAGACATAAATAAATAGGAAGTCTTTGGAACCAAAAAGAATAGCGATAAGATGGAGAAATAATTCCTAGTTTTGGAAAGGTGATGTGAAAAGAATTAAGATCTCTTAAATTTATCAAAAAACTTAGTATGAGCCAGCAATGTGATAGGATTGTTTAACAAATGTGCTTGGAATAATGCCACATTTTAAAGACTATCTGGAATGTGACTGGCACCTTAGTCAGGATGGAAAATAATCCTCAGGAAAAAAGTGTTTAAAAAACTGCATATTTTTAGATCTGAAAAACAAATTAAAGCAATACGATAACTATCTTTGAACATTTGAAAGGCTGCCAAAGAAGCAAATGTCAGCCGAATAGTACGAGAAACATCCTAGTAGTATAAACAACTGGACAGTAGCAATCTGAACACCTCATACTTCATAGAGCAAGTTCAAGCAGAATCTGGAATGCTCTCAGGAATGCTTTAATTGCAAGATCCTTCCAATCAATTCTGCGATTCAAAGGAGAGGAGATGGACAGTTTGGTGTAGTGGTTAAGGCACGAGACTAGAAACAAGGAGATTAACTCAGTGATCTGCTGTCTGAGCCCTAGGAAGCAGGCACGGGCAAACCAATTCTGAAACTCTTGCCAAGAAAACTGCAGTCTAGGCAGTCTCAGGAATCAAAAACTGAAACAGGTTCACACAGCCCCAAAATAGAGGGAGGAAGGGAGGTGCTTGCTTTTTAAAACTAGATGCAGTGAAGGCTGGAGGTGGACTGGGGACTCATAATTAGAATCACTGACTAGATTCCTTCTATCGTTAGACTATAGTTCCAATGGAACCGATGAGAATCAACCCATGCGACACAGGGGCCCGGGCCCGTGCCCTCGCACCATCCCAGCACAGATGATCACTGAAAACAACAGTACATTCCTGCGTATCTCGAAAGATTCGCGTGGTTTGCTTGCTGGCACGCTCACCGTCGTCGTCCTCCCATCTTTTTACACCCTTATTTTCCTCATTGGACTCCCTGCCAATGCTCTGGCCCTCTGGGTGCTCGCCACACGGGTGGAGAAACTGCCCTCCACTATATTCCTGATAAATTTAGCAACTGCTGATCTCTTATTATGCCTGCTGCTTCCTCTGAAGATCTCTTACTACTTCCTGGGCAACCACTGGCCCTTTGGAGAGGCTATGTGCCGCTTTACCACTACAGCCTTCTACGGCAACATGTACTGTTCCATTATTTTGCTTGCCTGCATCAGCATGGACCGCTACCTTGCTGTAGCCCACCCGTTCTTCGCCCGCTCCTTCCGCAGCTCTGCCTTCGCCATGGGCACCTGTGCTGTAGTTTGGGTGGTGGCTGTCCTCTTCACCCTGCCTCTGACTCTCTTCCGCCAGTCCTTCCCACTCTATAGGACCAAGCAGACTCTATGTCATGATGCCCTGCCATGGAAGGAGGAAGTTGAATATTACTACTATTACTTCATTATCCTCGTTGCCTGTGGCTTCCTGACTCCTCTCCTCATCATGGTGTTCAGCTGTGGGGTTACACTCCGGGTCTTGTTGGGCAGCGGTGAAAAGTATGTTTTGGCTGCCAAGCTGACAGCCATCATGCTTGTCTCAGTCGTGACCTTTTATAGTCCAAGCCATATCCTGTTGCTCCTCCACTACTCCCACTCCTGCGAGAACGATGGGACAGTCTACGTGGCCTACATGGCCAGCCTAGCCTTGAGCACCTGTAATAGCTGCGTCGACCCCTTCATTTACTATTATGTCTCGGAAGAATTCAGGTCAAATGTGAAGAAGAGACTCTTTGGCCACCGGAAGGATTCTGCTGTGTCTGGGAAGACCTTAAAAGAAACGCTGCCCTCAAAAAACTTCCATCCCTCCTAGTCTCTGGGGTGAAGGAGAGACTCTTTTCGCTGTACTGTGAAGGAAAGGAAAACAGAAAAGGGACTGGCTGGGGTTTTTCATGGTCTTACCAAGACTTTTTTTTTGAGGAAGCAGCTAATGATCAATTTCTTCTTGGAGTTCTTAAAACAATATAGCTGGATAAAACCTGCCCAGTCTCAGCTCCATTCCAACTTCCAAGAAGCCTAATCATACTACTCATTAATTATAAAGTCTTGCGTAGTAGATAATTCTTCCCCTTATTTTGTGGCTTAACTGTATGGATTTGGAAAAGTCCAAGGACTCTCTAATAAATGGATACCAAGAAAACTTCCAAAAATAAGTTTGTTGCTGATTGAGTCTTCATTAACCTCATCCTTTTTGTTTCTGGATCTGCCTCAGACCCTTACTCGTAAATTATCATCTCAGGAAGAAACCAAAAGGAGTCACAACTGTTTTAAAAATCAATTTTTAATAAAATATTTTATCAATATCTAAATCAAACTTCTTCTCCCATCCCACCCAACCCCCGAATGCTCCAATTCACTAAAGGATTGTGCTGAACCATAAAAGCAAACTGTACCCCTGCAATGCCTAAGCAAGTGGGGAGCAGGCTGGTCTACTGAGCACCTGGAATGAACAAGCACGTCTCTGCCTAGACCAGGGGTAGGCAACCTTGGCTCTTTTATGACTGGTGGACTTCAACTCCCAGAATTCCTGAGCCAGCCATGCTGAAGGGAAAGGGAGAGGTTTCCAAGCTGAGCCATGCTGGCTCAGGAATTCTGGGAGTTGAAGTCCACGAGTCATAAAAGAGCCAAGGTTGCCTACCCCTGGCCTAGATGTACAGTGGGCAAGAACAGATGAGCCCAATGAGCAGAGATAAAAATATGTCAAGATTGGGGTCACCATGTCAATCTGATTCCATTGGATGATAATTTGGGGTAAATAAAAATGTTTGTTTTACAATAAATATTGGGTACAGCATATCAAGGCTGGCATATCTGCATTGCAGAAGAACCAAGGCTGGGTAGTAGTAGTTCTCAAACTTCAATCCCCTTAGGAAATATTCTCTGACTTCCCATCAGATTTATAAATAGCTTATTTTGCCATCACTCATGGATGACGTAAAACAGGAGGGGAAGCTGTAGCCCCAGATGTTTGCAAACTACAAATCCTAAGAGTTTGTCAGTTGTAGCCAAATTGGCTGGGAGTGCAGGGTTTGTAATTAGCAATATCTAGAATGGTACATGTTTACCGTCCATGGTTTAGAAGCTTAGAGGGGGAAGAAGGTAGAAGTGGACCAGCTCCAGTGCTCTGGAAAATATGAGGTGGACACGCATGCTTATCTTTGCACAACAATGGAGGAAGGATAATCTGGAGGGGGAAGATAAGGTGAGACTGGGAAGCCAACTCCTACCCCACCAGCACCAACCCTTGAACAGACAAAACTTGTTCTGTCCAAGCCCTTCTTCCACCCTCTGGGCTAAGGATGTGTGTGTGTGTGTGTGTGTGTGTGTGAGAGAGAGAGAGAGAGGGGGGGGGAGGGGAGAGGGAGAGGGAGGGAGGGAGGGAGGGAGGGAGGGAAGGAGGGGGAGAGAGAAAGAGGTGCAGTAATATGAGGCACAAAACAAATGACCTGGAGCTCTTGTGCTTTGGTTGCGATAGAATTGCCTGGGTCATGGAAATCAATGGTGCCATCCTTTCTCCACTCACAACTAGGGCAGAGTTAGTTGGAAGGCAACTTGTATGATGGACGAGCAACTCCAAAAGAGGGCCTGGATTCCAGCTTGCCCTACATAGCTTGCACGACACAAGTGGGAAAGTGGCAAGGAGGCTGCTGTGAGAGTCATGGGAAGGGCAAGACAAAGTTCCATCTTCCTTTGACAGCAAGACACAGAACAATAAAATGGCCTGGATCCCTTGTGGAGTTGGTTCTGTTAAGGCTGAAAGGAAGGAGCTTTCTACGGAGAAATAGGAAACAGGAAAGCAGGGAAGAGAGAACATGGTGAGGTGGAGAGGGAGCAGAGAATTACCAAGCCTCATACCCCAAGGCCACACTGAACCTCTCACCATTCACTTCCGGGGGATCACCGCAGCTCCCTGATATCTGCCGTTATCTTGTGCCTCTGTGCCACTTGCCGTTGTCAGTTCAAAAGCGTCCCCTTCAGAAGTGTAGGGGTCTGCCTCGTACTCATAGGAGTAGTAGGAGAAGTCCAACTGAAGGGTGGGACTTTCATCTGTGAGGTACATTAAAAGGAGGTTCAAGAAAATGGGGGGACATTAGATTAAGTTTAGGGGGGGCAGGTTCTAATTCTAGTCAGTCCTCAATTTCTTTGTATCATTAAAAGACACCCCTAAACCGCAGGAAACTGAAGACTGGGGGACTTTTCTCACTTGCGTATTACAACGCAAGCTTTTCTTGATCACGGAGCCTTTGCTCCTTGACTCTGGAGGTTGACTTTGTCTTGCCTCAGCCCAAGAATAAGGTCGGCTCAGCATCCCTATCCAAACCAGTGTTAAAGTAAGGCCTCCCACCTTGTTCCAACACCATGTATAGGTAGTCCTCGACTTACGACCACAGTTGTTAAGTGAGTTTTGCCTCATTTTACGACCTTTCTTGACACAGTTGTTGATTGAATCCCCGCAGCTGTTCAGTTAGTCACGTGGTCATTAAGTGAATCTGGCTCCCCCACTGACTTTTCTCACCAGAAGGTCGGCCAAAGGGATCCCGAGAGCCTGGGACACTGCAATGGTCATAAATATGAACCAGTTGCCAAGTGCCTGAATTTTAATCGCATGACCGTGGGGATGCTGCAACGGTCGTAAATGTGAAAAATGGTCGTAAATGGCTTTTTTCAGCACCACTGTAACTTTGAACGGTCACTAAACAAATTATTGTAAGCCGAGGACTATTTGTAGTGATAGCTTCCAGGTGGGTAAAATCTGTTCTGCTTTGCCACCCCCAACGCTGAGGCAGCCGAGGGGCCAATTGTGGAAAGGATCAGAGAAGTGTCTATTGTGGGTTTCAGAATAATGTGGACATGGCCCCTATTTACCCCCCCCCCCGAACATTGCTTTTACCATCCTTGGTTCCCTAAAGACTGGATACAATATCAGATATAATAATTTGACATATAATCTTGCTAGGATTTGAAAAAGCATCATAGTTTTTATTCCTCTGAAACACTAACACGAAGGAACCCACAAGTTGGCAGTTTTTGTCAAAACAGAAAGAGAAATCCTGTATAATATAGGATCAACATAGAAAGAGAAATCCTAAATAAAAGGGTTTGTGGGGTCCGTGCTGCTCTCTGAGCTTGGCGATATTCTTGTAGATGTTTCATTACCAAACTAGGTAACATGATCAGTGCTGGCCAATAATATTACCTTGTTGGGTGAATGAAACATCTGCAAGAAACCAAGCTCAGAGAGCACCAAGGAGCTCTCATTTCAATCCTGAACTACAAATATTCTCTTCTATTGATAAAAGGGTTTCCTTGAGCTTTCCCCCAAGAATCGCTGTCAACAATTTATTTTTGTTCATGATGTTTACTTTTCTTTCAACTTATGTGACGACAAGCTGGAGTCTATAAAGAGAAGATGTACGCAGATCTTTCCCCACTGATCGGTTAAGTTGCTGTCCACTACCCTTGAGCTGCAAAAGACTATATACCTGCTATGCCCACTGACAAGCCGTATGTTGCCAAGCTTGTTATCGGAAGTGGCGTCCAGATTTTAGAAGTATAGGCATGATATACTGTTTGGGTAAAGCTATCTGAGCCTCTCTAATTGGCACAAACAATCCACCCAACACATCACTGTGTGACTGGGAGATGTTTTGCGGATGGCTAGAGCCCTCCGTTTAGCTAGCTATCAAAACGTGGTATCTTCTCCAAACTTACAAGACATCTAACATGGAGATGGGGGTCGGCAAAAAGCAGGAGAAACTCTTCCACTACTGGGTAGCAACTCCATCCTATCGCTCAGCTGTCTGGCAGATAGTAATAGTAATACTAGTAAAGTTGGAAGGGACCTTGGAGGTCATCTAGTCCAACCCCCTGCTCAGGCAGGAAACCCTACACCATTTCGGACAAATGGCTGTCCAGTCTCTTCTTAAAAACTTCCAGTGTTGGAGCATTTACTGCTTCTGGAGGCAGATTGTTCAACTGATTAATTGTTCTAACTGTCAGGAAGTTTCTCCTTAGTTCTAGGTTGCTTCTCTCCTTGATTAGTTTCCACCTGTTGCTTCTTGTCCTGCCTTCAGGTGCTTTGGAGAATAGCTTAATTCCCTCTTTTTTATGGCAGCCCCTGAGATATTGGAATACTGCTATCATGTCCCCCCCTTGTCCTTCTCTTCATTAAACTAGACATACCCAATTCTAGCAACCGTTCCTTATATGTTTTAGCCTCCAGTCCCCTAACCAGATGTTTCAGGGCGGTTTGGAGCTGCTCAGTAAAGTAGGAGGACCTAAATCAGGGACAATATAACAGAGCCAAGAGGTTGCCAGAGTATCTATAGAGATTCTCGGTCATGGTTGTCCCAAAGGTGCTTTTTTAAGAGGCAAGTGGACTTTCTTGTTGTTGTTTTTTTAAAGACATTTCGCTTCTCATACAAGAAGCTTCTTCAGCTCTGACTGGATGGTGGGGAATGGAAGGATTTATATTCCTTGCAGACAGCTGGTCATTTGCATTCTTTTAGAGAGTTGTTGAGGCCAATTGGAGGCTTGTGTGTGTCCTCAAGGTCACCTGAGTGGTGCAAATGGCTGTGGAGCTTTCTTGGAATTGCCGAAGACTGCTGTAGACTGGAGCTAGAGGATGTTGTATCCCTTCCCTTCTGTTGATAGGGTTCTTCAATTTTGACATAGATGGCTTCTTTGACCCCTCTTTCAAACCAGCAGTCCTCTCTGTCCAAAAGGTAGACTTTGCTGTCTTCAAAAGAGTGGCCTTTGTCTTTTAAATGCAGGTGGGCTGCTGAATCTTGTCCTGATGGATTTGTTCTCCTATGTTGTGCCATGCTTTTATGGTTGTTTTGTTTCCCCAATGTAGAGATCTGCAGATGTCTCACTGCATTGTACTGCATGTACTGGAACTAGATGTATCTGATTCCTGCATCCCATGATTGACAGATATTCCCATTTCCCCCACTATCATATGCTTTAAATTCATCAACAACATAACACCATTCTGCTTAAGCTTGGAAATTATGCAATATAGTCAGAAGAGGGAAGAGCAATCGTGCCAAAAATATTCATGCCACTAGAGTTTCCTGCAGATTCAAGGAAGGGCAGACTTTTAATTCACTTTTGAAGTAAGGCCTAGAGAAAGGATACTCTGGAGCAATCCCTCCCCCCTATGAAGTGCTTGCTAACCACATAAAATCAGGAAAGGATGGGACAATTGGAAAAAAAGTCATAGCTAGAGCTCCATTGCATAAAGAGTAATACTTGGTGCTAATCTTCACCTGATGGTGTCTGCTGTTTCCTGTCAGGAAATGTGAGGCTGTGAAAATATTTTTCTTTCTCTTCTGGAGGGTTCTTAGCTGCAGAAAATGAGCAAAATGATGGCTGCAGTGTAGCAATGCCTCTTGGGCAGCTCCTGCAGGAGGACCATTGTTTCCTCCACATTCTTCCCCAGATTCTGTAGCCATGCAAAACTTACCCACCACACATTGTGCCATGAGGACCTGTTCGATCTGGGTGCTGTTTCTGCAGGCAGCCACCTCCATTTGACAGTGGTTCTGATAGATAAGACCATCCGAGCCACACACCAGCTCCCCATCGTAGCCACAGTCACGTGAACACATGCACTGCTCAAAATAGCCATCCTCTAAGCAACCAGAGACGCTGTTGCAAGGACCAGTATGTACAAAACCTGCAGAATAGCCAGGAATGGTTAGAGGTGCACTGGGGAGACTGCAAAACTCTCGGGGGCTTGTATTGTTTCCTGTGTAAGAGGCAGAATAAGTATCATGAGCTCCCGCAGCTAATTACAGGTAGCCCTCGACTTACGACAATTTGCTTTAGTGACTACTCGAAGTTACAACGGCACTGAAAAAAGTGACTTATGACATTTTTCCACACTTATGCAGCATCGCCATGGTCACCTGATTTGCGTGACTCACATTTGGGACAGTTGCAGTGTCCTGGGATCCTCTTTTGCGACCTTCTGACAAGCAAAGTCAATGGAGAAGCCAGATTCACTTAACAACCGTGTTTCTAATTTAACAACTGCAGCGATTCACTTAACAAATGTGGCAAGGAAAGTCGTAAAACGAGGCAAAAGTCACTTCACAAATTTCTCACCTAGCAACATGAACTTTGGGCTCACTTTTGGTCGTAAGTTGAGGACTACCTGTATTTGCTGCCTTAAAAGCTGCTTCACCCTCTTGGGGACAGATTCCCAGACTGGTATGGGTTGAAGCCACCCAAACTCATCTTGGTGTTGTAGGAACAAAGAAAGAAGGATGGCATAGAGAAGGAAAACAAATGACGTGTAGCCATTCTCTTTCTCATTAGCTGCAAGACTCACCAACCCAGTGGCTGGCCATGCTCTCCACCTCGTTGCACATGGGACCGTCACAGAGCTCACGGGACAGAGGACTGGATTCGCTGACATTGTAGAAACGGGTGGCTTCAAAAGCTGCAGAGCAGGATGAGGAAAGGCAGGTTGTCACATGAGGCTTGGATACCCAGGCTCAAGGCGTGGCTGTGTAGGCACATACCCACCTGGCTCATAGTAGTCATACACTTTGATGGGCAAGGGAGCCGTCTTCCCCACAATGTATTCACGGAAGGCCATAAACTTGACACAGGTCATACACTGGCTTGGAATCTGCAGGTGCGATTTAACTCTGTGAGGTCTTGAGTTAAGAGGGTTGGGGAGCTCCCTCCCATCCCCACCCACCGCCCAATAACAGCACCATTTAAGGGAAAGCAATAGAAGGGACTACTGATCTTAAGAACATTTCTAATTCAGAAAGGGAGATGAAGGGTGAATTGTAAGGAGGTACAACCTGCCTCCAGAAGCAGTAAATGCTCCAACACTGGCGGTTTTTAAGAAGAGACTGGACAGCCATTTGTCCAAAATGGTGTAGGGTTTCCTGCCTGAGCAGGGGGTTGGACTAGATGACCTCCAAGGTCCCTTCCAACTTTACTATTATTATTATTACTACTACTACTACTACTAGTACTACTACTACTACTACTACTACTACTACTACTACTACTTTAGATTTTGTGAGCAAACGAGCTCCTTGTTTGGAGTCAGGGATAAGCCATTGTTCAAATATTTTTCATGAGATGGATAAGGGGTTCTTTAAGTTATCAATAAGCAAAGGGTCACTGGGGACTAAATCTGGTATATCCTAGACAGCCAGTTCTATCATTCTAACACTCCTTGGGTCTTCATACACTAAGCTGAAGCCAAGGGAAGGGACAGGAAAAGAATGGATCAAGAATCATAACACCTCAGCTCTTAGGAAAAAGGATTGTCAGCCTTTTCATTTTTCCATTCATGGGTAAAGGAGAGATCTGTAGTTTAATGCTTGCTTCAGATGAGCAGGAAAGGATCAACTACAGCACGTTTTGTGAGCACTGTGATAAATGGAGTCTTACCTCATCAAAATAGAAAAGGACCTTCCTGCCATCCACCTCATATCTCTTCAGACCAATCTGTTTGTTTGTGAGTAGCTGGAAAGAAAATACAAGACTTGGCTTAACATTTTCATTCAGAATGTTCATTTGAATCTTCCTCATTTCTCTAAAGCACAGGAAACATCAGGGTGTCCGCAGGCAGCTCAGGAAAGTCAAAATGGTGGCTACAAGCTCTGCTTTGCACCTAAAAACCTTTGAGTAGATGATTGTTGCTGCCATTTTCAGGTTTTCTTTTTATCCCTTCCCTATGGACACCCCAGTTAGACACACTCTTTTCTGGATAGACTTCACATCTTGCTTTCTTCGTGAGGGGTTATATTTCCTCAGGAATAATTTATTGGATGCCACAAGGGAGAAAGCAGGAAATAGGGGCCCAGCAAAATGTTGGCAACTTTACCCCTCTGTCTTTGAAATATCCTATTTTACTCTTTTTTCCCCTCTTGTCTCTCTATCTCTCCCATCTCCAAGTTGCCTGTCCAGAAGGGACAGACAGCTTTCAGCAAAGGTATGAAATGTCCCTTAGATGAAAGTTTGAAATTTAGCCAAAGGCTGCACAAAATTCATCTAAAGATCACATACATCCCAAGAATTACAGGTATTTTGCCCCAGCTACACTGTATTATCCACCTTATTTGACTAAAGTAAACTGTGCAGTAGGATATTGCTTTAAAGGATTTAAAATCAAAACAATCTGAACAGTAGCCTTAGAAAGTCCAATGTAGCAGATGTATAAACAATTTATACACGGATTTCCTTTGCCAAATATGTTAATTGAGCCCAAGACTTCTACCAAATAGTCATATTTCTGAAAGATAAAAACATTGGGTGCATCCCCACTCATCAGATTGAAATTGGATATAGCAAGCATAGCAATCAAGCTGGCAAACTAAGAACTTGCACATTTTTGAAATTGTTATATATATTTTGAATAACGTGAAATAAGAACATTTTTATAAAAAAAAGGAATGAAAAAAACATGTTGCAAAAATGATAAGAGCCAGTAAGATTAGAGCAAGTGTTTGCATGCACAGGAAGATCAGGTTTCATCCATCAAGCCACCAAAGTGGTCTATGGGCATCCAGAGCATTTTATTCTAATCGTTTTATTGAATAAAAGAGAAGGGAGCAAATCGCCCAATGAATTTATCTGAGGCTCCTATCTAGTGATGTTCAAGTTTTTCTGGGCTGTGGATCACATTAGCCTACTATGACATATTGGACGCTATACCCCAGAAGGTAGTGGGTGTGACCAGGACAAAACAGAAACAAAATCTGATTTCAACTCATTTATATTTAATTAAAATGCACTCTAACTAGTAGAAAACCATAATCCTCCAATTTTCTGTCCCATTAAAACTTAACAATTTATGAAGCTCTCCAGTACTACGCCACACAACACTGGAACCTCAGATTGGGCACCTCTTATATAATTCCACTGAAAGGAAAAGATCCTTCTGTCTGACTTCACCTGCCTTCCCATTTTGTGTTTATCAACATCCTTTCTACCTTTGCTTTTGTTAAAGTGGAACCCAAATCCTTCATACCAGAAGGAACTCAAGTCTAATCAAATCTATTCTTTAGCATCATACAAAACTCTAAAAAGGCATGACAGCGTGGGACATCCATTGCCTTTAAAAGACAAAGATGGAAGATTGGTGGAAAGGGCCAAGAGACTCACCTTTTCTAGGCTTTCAATGTCAGCTTGAAAACCTGAGAACAAAGGTACCTCCAGGACTGCCATGTTGGAGGAGCCAGAGTGAAGCCACCTTCTCAGGACAACAAACCAGAAGGAGAGGGAACAGAGAAATAATTAACAAGTTATTAACAAATAATTAACAAATTAGTCCTTCTAACTATTTGGATGGCAGGGGAGAAGGGTCATGTACAGTGTATCTCTGGAGAGATGCTAATCCAGAGGACAAGTGCTGCAACAGCAGAAGTCTGGTAGATGACATTATTTGAGAAGACCAGGAGGAAGCCAACTCGGTCAGATCTTACCGATGGGGAGCAACCATGGGATACTGACTATCTCTCATTAAGTAGGCCCTATGGCATGCAAGGTTTTAAAGGGGGCCACCAGCACCTTGAATTGCACTCAGAAACCAACTGGTAACCAGTGCAACTCACAGAGCAGGGTGATCGTATGGAACAGACTGCCCATGACTGGACCAGCTGTAGCTTCTGAATGGTTTTCAAGATACTTCATGCAGGGCACATTGCAAGAATCCTTTCATGAAGTGACCAAGGCATGAGTGAATGAAAGAAGGATCCCCTGGTCCAGGAAAGAATGTAACTGGTGCACAAGATGCACCTGTGTGAAGGCTTTCCCAGACAGAGCTGCCACCTGGTTTTTTTTCAGGTAGGAGCTATTAGTACAGAAGAATCCCAGACTGGAGATGAAAGATTTCCAGCAAGAAGGAGCTCAATACCCACAGCCAGAACTGAGGGAATGGGGCCAAAAGGCTGCTTCCCAAATTTCCTTAAAACTATTAGCATCATTAATGGAAAAAGAGGATGGATGGTCCAGTTCACAAACATTTATATTCTTCGAAGGACAAAGGAAGCCGGCAAGCATGAGGTTGATCTCACTGGAGGCAGATCAGTGAACAGGGACATCCCCACTCTAAGAAGGTTGGGATAGGTAACCTACCTTCCTAACTCCTTCCTTTGCTGAAGTTTTTCTGGAGTCCCCCTTCAAAGCCACTCAATACAGATAATATGTTGAAGCAAGCCAGCTCTAGTAACTGTATTCATGATACATGCTACGTTTGTTAGTTTACCCTTGAGTTGGTTGAGCTCTGGTCTGATATCGTGTCCAAACCCAACCCATCTAATGAGTTTATGGTTTTTTGTGTTGTGCAAACCAGGAAAATAGCTATAATTTACTACTTAAATAAAGTATGTTCTATGAACACAAGTTGTTCTCTTTAAAGACTGTACTACCGGTAGGAACATATACAAAACAAGATAATATCCTGTTTTCTGATCGCCTCATGTTTTAGGCAGCTTGCACCATAGGCACAAAGAAATGAGAATGAAAGCAGAGGTGGTGGTGGTAGTGGCAAGAAAAGCCAGCTGGATCCTTTCTTCTCATTTGACTTCTTTGGTCTCAAAAGAAGAACGTAACAATTGTTCTGTTCCCTTGTGAGGCTGGGCCTTGGGGCCATTGGTATAGGACAGGGGTGGGCAACCTTGGCTCTTTTAGGACTCGTGGACTTCAACTCCCAGAATTCCTGAGCCAACCATGCTGAGGGGAAAGGGAGAGGTTTCCAAGCTGAGCCATGCTGGCTCAGGAATTCTAGGAGTTGAAGTCCACGAGTCATAAAAGAGCCAAGGTTGCCTACCCCTTGGTATAGGACTACTGATTTGGTGAGACTCACCTCATGCAAACCTCCACCATCACTTTATATTCCTGATGGTCCTGATCGGAGGCAGGATCGTCGTCATCACCCAGAACCCGGTCCCGACGTGGGGCCCCTGAACGGTTTTCCTCTGAAGAGACCAGCTTAGGTAGGCGTGGGGCTCGGCGGTGCCTCTTCAGCTTGGGCTCTTGTAGGTTCACCAGAAGCTGGAAAGCTGGCTTAGTCACGGGATCAGGGATATTGTAGGAGACATCAATCTGGCCAATATAAGAAGAAAGCACTGCGTCTGCATCTTCCCATGAGAAACAGGCAGTCGGAAAGTATACATGTTTTATTATATTATTACATATTTCAAATGCTGTTTTTATAATTTAAAAACTTTTCATCCTAAATTATTCTGATTTTAAGGCTTAATTTTACTGATTATATTGAATCCCTCCCCAAAGGAAGATGGGCAGTTAAGAAAAAGAAAGAAAGAAAGAAAGAAAGAAAGAAAGAAAGAAAGAAAGAAAGAAAGAAAGAAAGAGAAGGGAGGGAAGGAAGGAAGGAAGGAAAGAAAGAAAGATAAGGATGGATGAAAGGAAGGGAAGAAATAAATAAAGAAAGAAAGAAAAAAGAAAGAAAGAAAGAAAAGAAAAGAAAAAGAAGGAAGGGAAGGAAGGAAGGAAGGAAAGGAAAGAAAGAAAAAGAAGGAAGGAAAGAAAGAAAAGAAAGAAAAAGAAGGAAGGAAGGAAGGAAGGAAGGAAGGAAGGAAGGAAGGAAGGAAGGAAGAAAGAAAGAAAGAAAGAAAGAAAGAAAGAAAGAAAGAAAGAAAGAAAGAAAGAAAGAAAGAAAGAAGAAAATGGATTGATTGTTCAGGAATGGGACAAGCATCTAAGGTTTCTCACCTGCAGGAGGCAGCAGCCTTCCCCCTTGGCACTCACAAATAACCCTGTGGGAATGGAGGGGATCTGTAGAGAAAATTGGGTTTAATTTGAATGTAAAAAGCATACGTAGAAGATTCTGGGGATGAAACAAAAAAAGGTGAGGTCCTTTTACCACAGCAGTCTGAAGGAGCTTTTTGTTGGCTTTGTTTAACTCAAAGGTCTCTTGGTAGTCCAGGTTGGTAGATGCCAGTGAAATGGTGAGGTTGACACCCCCAATGTAGGACAGGATAGCATATTCAGCCAGAGCTTGGAGGGCCACACAAGTATCCTGCCATTCAGAAGAATGGAAGAGAGAGAGAAAAAAAAAGCTAAGAAGCTATCCCAAATCAATGTCACATGCAGCTGCTTTGCACTTTCCTCTCTACCACTCCCATCCTCCTGTCTGCTGTACATGGACAGGTATCTATTTGGACTACAGTCCTCAGAGAGGGATTTTCAATCTTGGCAAATTTAAGATGTGTGGACTCCAAGTCCCAGAATCCCCAAGTCTTGTGGTGTTTATGCCAAGATAGGCAATATTTTTTCAGCTAATGGGCATATCTGGCATTTTGAAAGCAGGCCTAGTTGTTCTGAGGACAGATGGTTTACTCAGCAAAGAGCTGCTACTGGATACATAACTTATCCCAAGTCATTTATCAAAAGACAAACTGGTGGGATTGTTCCGTATTATTCTAATGCTCCCACTGCCCTGGCCAATGTTCTTGACCGTCCCAGCCTATGTTTGGTTTTCTTTATTTCTGGGCAAGTAAAAACACTTTCCGAACAAAGCACTGACTACAGATGCCTAGGATATTTATTTTCTATTTTCTGTCAGACATGCTGGACTCAGAGGTGTTCCTGCAAATAAAAATGACAAAAACAACACTATACTTTCCATCAAGCCAGTTTTCTACTTATGTAAAAAAAATAATTTATGTTGAAATGGAAGTCTGGTAGATGCCAAAGATGAAGACTGTGCACACTCATGGGTTAATACCATGGCTCTAGACCAATATTTGTTAGCCCTTAAATATCACAATACTCTTCATTATATAAGCTACAAAGATATAATACAATGAAGCTCCTCTATAGAAAGCTGGTTGCATCTATAAAAGATATACTACCTTACAGCCCTTCTCAAACATGAAAAACAGAGCAAGAAGCTGTACATAAACTGCTACTCATCAGATACAATGTAAAAAATTTATGCTTGGTCTTTTCGTAGATACAACAAAACAGAATTTTAACTAAACCACTAACACAATTGCCTGAGTCTAAACCCACAACTCAGGGGTGTCAAACTGCCAGCCCAAGGGCCGGACGCGTCATGAGGAAACCGTGCCCACTCCATTGCCGGCAATGGGGAAAAAGCTCCGATACGTTGCGCGGCGTGACAAGTTTGTCATGTCTGACATAGATCAGGGGTCTTCAAACTTGGCCCTTCTATGACTTGTGGACTTCAACTCCTCAGCCAACGCTGGCTGAGGAATTCTGGGAGTTGAAGTCCACAAGTCATAAAAGGGCCAAGTTTGAAGACCCCTGATATAGATTTAATAGTGGAGACTTAGTATTTTTAAAAGAGAGGGTTAATGTAATCAGGACTCGGAGAATTTTAGGATTCAGATCAAATGAATAAGCATTCTGGGCTGCTAGCAATATCTCTGGAGAGATGATGGGAGAAAATACATGTTATAATCCCTTTGTAAAGAAAACGCAAACAACGTAAAATGCCAAGAAGTCTTCTCTAGTCTCTAAGGAAATGAAAATCGGGGAGGTAATGGGTCCTGGAATGTTTCATTTCTTCTTGGCTCACTAAAGCATTTTCTGGTTAGAGGCAGAGCTACCTGCCCTGCTGAAGACTCACCTGGGTAGACGAGAAGCCACCCAGGGCATTCCGCTGCTGAGACAGCCACTTGACCACAGGCAGTGCAGATGCAACATCCCCCAGCACAGTATACGTCAGCAGGGCATAGGCTGTCATTTCAACTTCAGCAGATATGACTGGAAGAGAGAGAGGGGTGGCAGAATGGGGCATTTCACAGCTCAGGAACAGAAGGAGCTGTTGGCATTCCTTACTTTTGCCAGACAAAACAGCTCTCCTTTCAGATCCTCTTCTTCCGGGTCAGCCACCGTCTCCTCTCAAGTTTCCCATATGGGTTTTCAATCCAGCAGCACAGGAGTAATATAGGTGAGCTCCCTCTTCTCAAAGAATACGTCAGTCACTGTCTTTGAGTTCAGTTATGGTAGGAAAAAACCCTTCCTCGGGATTTCTATAATTCTTATAATTCCCTAGACCAGGGGTAGGCAACCTTGGCTCTTTTATGACTCGTGGACTTCAAGTCCAGAATTCCTGAGCCAGCATGGCTCAGCTTGGAAACCTCTCCCTTTCCCCTCAGCATGGCTGGCTCAGGAATTCTGGGAGTTGAAGTCCACGAGTCATAAAAGAGCCAAGGTTGCCTACCCCTGCCCTAGACGAACTGCTGTTTTCCCCTCACTCCTGGCTGCAGTTCCAAAGTTAAGGTAACCCCGTGCTATGATCGGCAGCCAATACATTTTACAATAAGATAACATAAAAATAAAAAAATAAATTACCTGATTGGGAGAGGCCATCACTGAATCCCATGAATGTATCTTCACCAGTAGCAAGAGTTCCCATTATATTCCAGTGCGTGAAGCCATCTGAAAGAGAAAAGGAGACACATAGCAGCAGACTCCGCAGCCAAACACTTAAGAAGCCTAGTGGATATCTAGAAGGAGTCAGATGTTGGGAGAGGGAGGAGGAGGGAAGGGAAGGGGAAGAGGAAGAGAGGGAGAAGAAAAGAGGAGGAAGGGGAGGGAGAGAGGGAGCAGGAGAGAGAGAGAAAGAGGAAGAGAACATAAGATCAGTAAAACATGCACAGCATTGTTTTCTAACCATTTTACCAACAGTGGCCATAGGAAGCACTTACAATTTTCTTCTGTGTAAAGAAGAACTATGTTGAGTCTCACTTGTGTGTATGCATATATATGTGCCTGCTTGCTCGCCCTTCATGTTGCGTGTGTGAGCACTGGCACCAGGAAATATAGGGTGGGCACTATACTCAACCCAGGGTTGCATAACCCGGACAGAACAAGGACTGCTCAGAACTGGGCAGTCACTACTATTCCAACCCACTAGCCAACTGCTTCTCCCTTAGATGCAGTAGGGCAGGGGTAGGCAACCTTGGCTCTTTTTTTTTTGACTCATGGACTTCAACTCCCAGAATTCCTGAGCCAGCCATGCTGAGGAGAAAGGGAGACGTTTCCATGCTGAGCCATGCTGGCTCAGGAATTCTGGGAGTTGAAGTCCACCAGTCATAAAAGAGCCAAGGTTGCCTACCCCTGCACTAGGGGAATTTCCCAAGGTTTTTTTTTTTTGTTTTCCCCAGTACCTGGCTGGATCCAGTTCACTTTTTTATCTTTCTTATGCTCCCTTCTCTCTCCACACCAAATTTTTTCCCCACTGAGTTCTGCTTTTGGAGAGTTATTACACTGACAGACAGACAGACAGACAGGATTGCACTGGTTTTAAATCATTTCTTTCCCCTGAGCTAAGAATTCCCACTGATGGGAAAGCATCTCATTTTCTCCCTTCAGCTCCTTTTAACTCCTAGTAACCGCACAGATTTTCTCTATGAGTTTCTTTCTGCTTGAGCTGAAAGGTAAGCTGGATAGTAACAGGCCCAATTGCCTAATGATGCCAAGGCTATAGAACAGTGATGGTGAACCTTTTAGAGACCGAGTGCCCCAAAACCGCCCCGTCCCCATCGCACTGCCCAGCCCGTTCCACCCCTGCCCCACCTGCTGGGCCACCCACGGTCTCCATGGCCTGCCACAAATTGCTCAGATGGCCCTGCAGTGCCATGGTGGACACGTCCTCCATCCGCGCCCCACAGCATCATCTGGGCACGACGGGGCGTGAGGGTGGAGTTGTCCCTGCTGCCCAGCTGCCGTGTGCTTGGCTGCACTGCTCCATGCCCAGGGGCAACTCTCTTTCCTAAGGGGCTGCTGATGAGGAGGGGGCCACAGGGGGAGGCAAGGCTGGGGCGACAGCACACATGCCCAGAGGGCTCTAAGTGCCGCCTCTGGCACGCGTGCCATACGTTCGCCACCACTGCTATAGAATCACAGGGCTCTGGGACAATCCAAAGGCATTGACCTAGTGCCAAGTGGAAGTACCCTAAGACAGAGGTTACAGCTGTGGCATCTTTACCTTGCGTAATGGCTATGCCATTCATCTTCCGAAGAGCTGCTGATGCTGAAGGGCTGCGCAGAAGTGTGAGTGCGTAGGTAGTCAGGACAATGGTGTAAGGGTCTTCCACTGAGTACGTGTTGGATTCTAAGAAGTGCTGTGCTTTGGTAACGGCTCCTTTTTCTTCCTAAGCCAGAAGACAGGAAGAAGGAGAGTCAATGGCTGCAGGTTCAACTTGCTACAACAGCCACATCAATCGAAGCCTTGAATGATCAGTAGGAAATGTGTGTCCTCCTCTCTCAGACATGATGGAATTGTTATGTTAGTCAGGGAGCAGGCAGCCCTATCCCATCCCCCAACAACTCGAGTGGGAGATTCAAAAGCCTGTACGGAGGTATGTAAGAAGAGTATTCCTTACACAGGAGGACCCAGAAACATCCCAAAGACAACAAAAGGACTTGGTTAACGTTGTCCAGTAAGTTCATCCTCTAAGAATGTGACTTTGATCAATCCTGGAAATGTATTAAGCTCAGGGCACTTCTGCTCTGCTACAGTTTTCATTCCCTAACCTGCTAGATGGTCTAAACTGCCCTGTAACCACAACAAACGCATCCCAACAAGAGCGAGCACAGCATCCATGCTTACTCCAGTTGAATAAGAAGAGAGTGCAGAATCAGCATCCAGTTCACACCAAATCTACCTCCCAATCCATGTCATTACTTCATGTTCTGCCTGTTTTTTTTTTAAAAACAACTCAAGTGATTGCTGCAAAACGGAACTATCAAGCCACACCTATGTTAAATTTAAAAGACAGGCAAAAAATAAGAGCGTGGTATTTCAGTAGCCTTATCTCATTGGGAAAGTTCCATCCAGTGAAGTGATAGTTCCTCTCAGTTCCTGACAAGCCGCATCAGCAAGCATACTGCAAAACCTTCTTCCTAGTAATTCTATTTGCATCACACCACAGTCAAACAGGAAAATAACATTTTGTTTATGCAAGCAGAGCAAAGCCCTGCATGTGGTGAGGCTCTCAGCTTCTTCTGAATAACAGAATAATAAGAGTCAAAAGGGACCTTGGAGGTCTTCTAGTCCAACGCCGTGCTCAAGCAGGAAACCCTATACCACTTCAGACAAATGGTTGTCCAATCTCTTCTTAAAAACCTCCAGTGTTGGAGCATGCACGACTTCTACAGGCAACTCGTTCCACTAATTAATTTTTCTATCTATCAGGAAATTTCTCCTTAGCTGCTTCTCTCCTTGATTACTTTCCATCCTTGTTCTGCCCTCAGGTGTTTTGGAGAATAGATTGACCCCTTCTTCTTTGTGGCAGCCCCTTAGATATTGGAACACTGCTATCATGTCACCCCATGTCTTCCCTAGATCTTCTTTTCACTGGACTAGACATACCCAGTTCCTGCAACCATTCTTCATATGTTTTAGCCTTCAGTCCCCTAATCATATTTGTTGCACTTCTCTGCATTCTTTCTAGAATATCAACATCTTTTTTATATCATGGTGCCAAAACTGGATACAATATTTCAAGTGTGGTCTTACCAAGGCATTATAAAGTGTTATTAATACTTCATGTGATCTTGATGTTATCCCTCTATTAATGCAGCCTAGGACTCTCTGGCTTCCTCCTGTTTTGAAATAGACCTGCTATTTCACCTGGCTGCCAGACAACATACGTCCCATAGAAAGCCTACTTCCTAAGAAGACATCACTAGAACCAACCATCCAGGAAACGGTTTTCTAGTCTTCAACCTCCATTTTTTGGGAAAAGAGGTGGAGAGGTTATTTAGGCTTCAGCTTCAGAGAACCCTGAAGGAAATAGTTTAGCCAAACCAATTTTGTTTGGGTTTAGACAGGGATTCAATACAGACACGGCATCGGTCATGTTTGTCAATGATCTATGAGAAGCCAGAATTGGGGTAATGAGTCCACGTTAATGCTCCTTGATCTCTTTGATACTTCGACCCTCTGTAATCTTCTGGACTGACTGTGGGGGTTAGGAATGGGAGCAATGTGTTGCCTTCTTCTTCAGTGGTCATTTCTAGTTGATGTTGACAGGGGGTGAGAGGTCATGCCCACAAGCCTTCATTTGGGAGATGCTGTTGGGCTTAACTCTCTCTGCTTTTATTTTTTATTTGTTTATTATTTATTTGTTTATTTATTAAATTTATATGCTGATCGTCTCATGGTGCAAGGCGACACTTTGGTTTGACTTCTACATGAAACCTCCAGTGGAGATCATCCATTGATTTGGTGTCCAGTATTATCAATAAGCCATCGCCAGTATGCTGCACTGGTTGCCAGTTGGCTTTCAAGGGAATTTCAAGGTACCGATAAAGCTCTGCATGGCATAGGACCTGGTTATTTGAGAGACCCCACCTGTCTCCATGTTTCTAACCTGTGTATTCAGGTCAACTTGACTGGGCATGTTCCAGCTCCCACCCTTTAAGCTTTAATGAGGGAAATTGATTGGTTATTGGCTCTTTGGTTTTTAGTCTCTGATTAGCTTTCATTCATAAATATTGGGCAAAATGGGGAATGACACATTTATCCTTTACCTCAGAAGTTACCCCTGTTTCCAGCAGAGCTGCTACTACATATGCTGTTACAGAAATCTTCCCATGAACTCCACCCTAAAATAAAAAAGAAATAAAAGGATTAGACTAAGAAACGTTTATGAATAAAAGATCTGCACTTGGGTCCAATCCTCTCTTTTCACATTTTCAATATTCCTCAAGAGATTCTGAATGCATGAAGAAAGCAGTGGAACAAAGTCTAACAACATCACTTTGCCTCTCTGGATTGGAAATGTATATTTATATGAATGACTGAATCTTTAGAGAATGTTTAACAACTATCAATTCCCTAATTGGGAAGAAATTATTTAATTTATGGATCAAAGACTGAACAGAAATCTTATAACTTTCACCCTGAAACATTCTTTTGTTGAAAACTAGAAAAATAGGTGAAACTTATCCCTAGTCAAGATAGCAACTATGCATTCTTGATATAGCAATAGCAGGAAACATGTGCCTTTTTCAACCAAACAGGTGAAACTCGTAGACTTTTCAAAACCATAGAAGCATGGAAGGATGGGTCTGCTGCTCTCATCCACCACTGCTCCTCTTTGGTGATTTGGCCTTTTTTAGTAAGAACACTGAGAATTCTCTTGATCCGGTTCTCTAGTTTTTGTATTGCATTAGTGTTCACTGGGATGTAAGTCTCTTTGTCTTCTAGTAATTCTTTTGCTTTTTGTAAATATCGTGATCTTACAAAAAAGCAAAATACCCAGCAGTCCCAGAAGAAAAAAACTGGAATAATCTATGCCATTCAGTGTAATGGCTACGTAGGACAGTCATTACACAGGACAAACAAGTAGAAGACTGACAGAATGCATCCATGAATACCAACTAGCAGTCAGAAGACATGATGAAAACTCTTTAATTTCACAACATATGAACAGACGTAACCATAGTTTCAATTGGGAAAGTGCGATCATCCCAGACCGAGCCAAGTCCAAAAACATTAGGGCATTTCTAGAAGCCTGGCACGCTGACAAATTAACCATCAATAGGCACATAGATATAAATAATATCTATATACCATGCAAAAGAGACAATATACCAGCCAAAAAAAGGAACAAAATATTCAAAATACCTCCCCACCAGCAATCAGCACCCAGATGAGCATAGATTAACTCCAAGATTAACATCAGATCAACAATCAAGTCAACAACACCCCAATCAAGGAGCTGCCAAACAAGCCAACAGTAAACAACCCAACCAAAGAACCTCTAAGACCACAAGGCAAGCCACTAGAATATAAACTGAGAGTAGCCCCGTTCCTTACTAGCACTGATGATGTTACTTAGATTCAGCAATCAAACATCTGCAAGAAGACAATCAAGCACAGAGAGCAACAAGGTCCCCTTCAGATTAGACTTATTTATCAAATCCAAGTTTAAAAACACTGATCTAAAAGCTTGTCAGGATATATTTGCAAATCTAATCCACCCACCCACTTTTGGTACCTGGATGTCCTTATTGAGTATTCTGCCCAGGGCTGGAAATGAGCCATCTTCCTTCTGATGCTGGATGATCCAATCCTTGGCAGCTAAAAGTTCTTTGGGGTCAATGAAAATGAATTCCCGGGATTGAGCAAAAGATTTCAGAACAAAGGCTGTTAGCCTGGAAATACAAAGGTCATAAAGTGCCTGAGGATGATTGCCACCACACTGGCTGCTTACTACTATGTGAGGCTGTTATCTAGCCAGCCACTGACTCCGTACCTCCAACCCTGAAGAACATTTTCATACTGCCTCATAAGTATCCTCCTCCTAACTGCTGTTTTCTGTATGAACTGACAAGCATTCTTCTAGCTTATAAAATGGACTCAGGTTGTTTTTCCCGTCAACTTTGTCCCTGTTTTGCTGCATCTGTTTTTGCACTCAAAAATCCACAATCCATGATGAATGTTGGTTTTAGCATGAGTAGAGAACTGCTCAGTTCCAAAGAAGCACAATGAAATGAAGTGGACTTCAATGGAAAAGAAGCAACAGAGCTAGGGAGGCAAGCTTTCCTTCCAACAACAAACCACCCAAATTGTGGTCCTAGTGTCTGTGCAATAGAACTGTTATCTCAGTATTTGCTTCTGTACCTCAACTAAGACAGAAATATTTTGATTTAGCTGCAGAAATCCATGTCAGTATCAACTGCAGGGCAGGACAAATACCAGATGTGCGACTACTCTGAACACGGTGAGATAGTATAATGTTATCTTCCTACCCATTAATTTGCAACATACCACATGCTTCCTGAGGAATCCCTTTCCCCAAAGGCACTGTAGGAACCATCTTGCCTCCTGTAGGTCAATTGGCGCTGGTATCCTGGAAAGAACCCATAAGACAGCACATAGAACCTGCACATATAGGTCAAACTTTATTTACCGAAGTGAAACGTTTTGCATGTTGGGGCCAGAAGCAATTGCTTTCTGAATCTCCTCTTAGAAAATATCCCTGCAGCCTTTCAAGGGTCAGTACCTTGCACTAGGTAATCGGTGGCTTCGCTCTCTACCTCCGGGCTAAGTTGTTTGGTCTTCTGAAGATATTTGAGGACAAAGATGTTGGGAGCAAAATGAATCATATTCTGCTCTCCGCAACCAAAGGGCAGTTGAAGGAGGTTGTCCAGATTGTTCAGCGTTGGCCCCATCACATCTCCTGGTACCAAAAGAAAAGCATAGTATCAGAAAAAACTTGCCTTCTAAGGTCAGATCTGATTCTCCCAGGTGGGAGCGAGCACAAAACAGAGTCCATAAGTTCGCTATCAATCTAAGAGAGATTCTCACATCTTGGCAAGTTGAATATGCTTGAACTTCAACTCCCAGAATTCCCTAGTCACCGTGGGGGATGCTGGTCTAAAGTCTTTTTTACAGAGTACACTGGAACCAATTGCCCAAGCCCACACCTGGAGAGGCCCTAATGCAAAATACGACTCGGAATTTAAAAGAATTAAAGGAATCCATTATTTTCATTCAAGGCAGTAAAATCAAGATCTTCATGATCTTCCTATTTCAATATTTTAGGTGATCTCACGTTTTTCCAATTTTCCAGGCAACCAAATTCAATAATCCAACACCACCAGCAACAAAAAATGGAATGAAAAAGTACCATTATTATAGGATGCTGAGAGAAAAAAAATATATTGGGGCAGTTCTCAAATGAGTATTTTGAGAAGAGTTGTATTTAGAGATAATTGTGTTTAATTTGCTTAATATATAGTCCTCAACTTACAACAGTTTGTTTAGTGGCCATCTGAAGATACAGTAGCACTGAAAAAAGTGACATGGCTATTTTTCACATTAATGATTGTTGCAGCATCCCTATGGTCTATGATACCCTATGACCAAAATTCAGAGGCTTGGCGACTGACTCATATTTATGATGGCTGCAGTGTCCGGGGGTCATGTGATCACCTTTTGTGACCTTCTGACAAGCAAAGTCAATGGGGAAGCCAGATTCACTTAAAAACCGTGTTACTAACTTAATTGCACTGATTCACTTAACAATTGTAGCAAGAAAGGTTGTAAAACAGGCAAAAGTCATTTAATAACTGTCTCACTTAGCAACATAAATTTTGGGCTCAATTGTGTAGATAAATATGCTTAATATATAGTTGCTGAAACTTTATCTTTTCTGGCTTAGTGTGTTGCATAAATCCTTCCCACTTAACCAAGGAAAGACTATCTATATCAGTCACTAAATCAAAGCAAAGGTACTGAGAGGTACTAGAATTTGGGGACCTTTTGCAAAAAAAAAAAGTCAAATATGTCAAAAACTTCAAAGGTATTTCAGCTGAATCCTTCAGGCTTATCTGAAAGACAAACAATTGCACTCAAGCAGTACTTTTTAGAGTCTGAGTCACAGTTAATACTTTGGAGAAGGGAACAGGGAGGATGAGATGCAAAGTCAGCACAGGAAGGTATTTTTAAAAACTATTAAACCTACGATAGGGCCTAGAATCGTGTTTTGCGATCAAGAATTTTGCTGTCAGTATTCAGCATTCCTGGTTCTATTCACTTAGGCAGACCACACACACACAAAGATTTTCAAAGACTTCATATAGACCTGAGGCCTCAACATACCCTCTCCTATACTGAATTTAATATTTCTAGTTATTGATTTCTCATTTATATGTAATTCACAATGGGAGTTCTCTATCACAATAAAGGTACCTATTTATATTTAATTTTATATTATATATGAGAAATCCAGTTAATCCTATGGAGATGCCTAATAACCTAGGAATTGCTAATATTCTTACAATAAAAGCTCCTAAGAGTCTTAAGGAAACTATTGAAATAATTGAACACCAGATCTTAACAGACAATATTTCTAAGTGTGTGCTCTTGTTTTTAAATTTAGGAAACATTCATGTACCTTCAGAATCCCAGATTAAAAAGAAAAACCAATCACAGATCTGATGCCAACTCAGATCTTACCCTCTGATCTAGGTTCTTCTCCCTTAAATAGTCAAATGGGTAAGACATCTGAGAGTAGAAGCAGTTTCCTGAAAATCTAAGAAAAAAATCTAGACTAAAATTAAATTAATTTATGTCAACAGTATCCTATGACATATAACCAAATATTGCTTGCCACATTATATTTCCCAGAAACAAAGAGACTGTGCTCTGAAGGGAAGATTCTTTTCCCTGGTACTCTAAGTGTAATCTTAGAGTATTTTGATAAAAAGATTAGATATATTTACATACATTAGCCACTCTAGCTAAATAAAGCCTCTGTGTTCCAAGACAGCATACTACTGTATTATGTATCAGCTGTTCTGGCTGTTCCTCCTCACTTAGTTAGGGTGAGTAGTTACAAACAGTTTTCTGTTTGGAATGTATTGTGGAATGAGTCACAAATTCCAAAATGCTGCAATTGTTATTAAAGAAAATTAAAAACGAAGTACCCCAATCCAGAAAAAATGCATGTCAGAATCTAGTTCTAGGGAAATAAGCAGACAAGAATTTAATTTTTGTGCTCTGCTTGAGAGATACCAATTAACGCACTGAATAATTCCTTCTTTGTCCAATACAGACAGCTTACTGTTATGTCGATTCGGTTATGAACTCCTACCATGAGTTTCTCACAACAGAGCTGACTTTAATTGTTCCCAGTGTTCATACCAATAATAGAGGCAGTAGCTCTCTCTGAGCCTGGAATCACATTGTGAGGAACACCCAGTGTGAATGCTTCATTGTGATTCTCATCCGTCTCCTCTTTCCTCCAGATTTTGAATTCGCCTGCAGAACCCCAACCTGTGGAGAAGCCGATATACTTCACCTCCGGCTGCTTGGAGGTGGACCAAGTCACAATGATGGACTCATTGAGAATGAAGGGGCCGTGGCCCACCTGTACAGAGAAAAATAACACACCAAAATCCAGGCAGGAGATGCATATTATCATGAGCTGCTTAAGGAGTACTACTGAATGCTTTAACTAATTAATAAAAAAATGAGAAGAAACAAACAAACAAAAACCCCTACCTGGATGACTCCATGGGCCCAGCTGATCCAAAAGCTTCGAAACTCGTCCCACGAAAGGATGCCTACAGTCTCTGTGCTGGCCACTGGCTCGCCCATCTTGCTAGTAGAGACCCAAGTTTTGGAGTTCTGGTGCCCACCAATGACAATTTCAGTCATCTCCGCCATGTCATGGGGGGCAGAGGACAAAGCGATGTGGGCATTATTGTGGGCCTTGATGGCAACATCAAAGCGCATCATGTGGGCAGGTTTCTGCACATACTGGTACTCATACTTATTAGGAGTGGAAATGTGAATTTTCTCTAGTCAAAAATAAACCAAAAACACTGTCAGTGTTCAGTCCCATTCACAGCAATGCACCTCCAAAGACACATCTTCACGGGCCTCTTTTAAACTAATCTCTCTTTATGTAAAATAGTTTTAGCAGCAACAAGGCCACAGCACATAACTCAAATTCCATATGCTCAAGTCAGGGTTTCATGGAGTATATCCTTCAAGTCACCTTTCCAAAGACCACACTCACACCTCAGCAAGAAGGCAAAGTTATCTACATGTTTTGATTGGAGATTAATTGTAATGGAACGCCTTTAAATAATGTTTTCCCAGAGAATACAGAAGATTCAGTGGTCAGGGATCATCCCAACAAAATGACTATATTTCTAGAATTGCACTCGTTAAGGAGCATTGGCTTCTTATTTTATAGCCTTTGGAGTGCATGCAACACTAGATCCCTTCGTGGTAGCCCTATGAGTTGTGCTGTCCCAACAGTTGAGCTTTAATTAGCGTCAAGAATGATGCTGGAGGGAAATGGTACAGTGGTACCTCAGTACTCATCGTTAATTGGTTCCAGAAGGCACAATGAGTATCAAAAATGATGAGTACCAAACAATTTTTTCCCATAAGGAATAATGCAGTGAGTCACAAGGCAAGTTCTAGCTTGTTCACTGAGTGCCAAAGAAACGATGATTAATCCAGACAAAATTTTTGCATCAAAATGCGTTAATTACCAAATTTGTTGAGTTTCAAAGCAGCTGAATACCAAGATACCACTGTACTGTCCTTACAGTTTAATCTGGGTCAATTTAAAGATAGCAACTGGTAAATTCCCTAGGCTGGGTTTTCCCTCGCAACTAGCACCACATACAATGGGGGAAACTTAGCCACTAATCACCAACTTTATACTTTGTGCGGGCAACTGTGAATAGGTACTTGAGACAGAGGCTTTAGTTAACTTCCATGCTGCCCAAACAACAGATTGCCTGTGTGAAAGCTATTTTGCCATGACCTGCTACTCACACTATTTCTGAAAGAGCATAAATGTGTCCCAAAATAACCCAGTGGTCTATTTGGTGTTAGGTCTACTTTCTTCCATGGCCACTTCTATTCCACTTGTCATCCAAATTATTTTGAGACATGGATTTGATGTTTTTGTAGAAGGCTTCTTCCTCTTTCTCTAAGAGTACTAGCCCACCTCAGAAAGAGGAAATATTAGTAGGATGGGGCTTGGAAGGGTGGGGTTTGGAAGAATTTTAGGTGATCTCACTTTCACTTTGCCTACACCAGGGCTTTTAAACCAGTGGTACGGGTACCATCTGTGGTACATTGGCACCTGGCAGGTGGTATGCGACCATCTTAGAAAAGTGGTAGCGGGGGAGGGAAATGAACTGAACCGGTGGCAGCACTGCACAAGCCTGAGCAAGAAATGGCTGGAGCTGCAGGGTTGTCAGGGCTCAGTGGAAGCGCCAGGATCAACGCCAGGCTCCAGCTGGAGCTCGGCGCTAATCCTGGTGCTTCTGCTGAGTCCAGAAGAAGTACCGATCAGCTGGAATGTTGCAGCATCTCCAGGGTCTTGTGATTTACATTCAGATGCTTGGCAACTGATTCATATTTATGACGGTCACAGTGTCCTAGGGTCATGTGAAGTGACCAAAACCTGCTGCAACCACCCAGCAGATGGGGGAATAAAAATCAAACACTCCCACCCCACCCTCGCTGCCAATCCTCAACAGAAATGCTCAAAACAATGAAAACCTTGGACAGGAGGAAGAGCGCTGCCGGGTGAGCAGGCAGGTGTCTTGCTCGGCTGTGGCTTGGGGGGCATTTTTTTCAGTGCCATTGTAACTTCAAACAGTCACTAAGTGAACTGTTGTAAGTCGAGGACTACCTGTACTTTATCACTTTTTTCCTTTTTTTTTGGTCATCAAGTTTTTGACACCTTGCTAGGCAACTGGTGGTACTCGGATATTGCCATATCCTAAAAGTGGTACAATGGGTGAAAAGGTTGAAAAGCCCTGGCCTACACTTTTTACTTGCATAAAAGAATTGGCAGTATATAGCTGTCGGAACCTGGCTCTTTTTCCAGTTTGACGTCCTTACTACCACTCTGTCCACAGGTCTAGCGGTCTATCGTAAGACCACTAAATACCTATACAGGAAAAAGAAATCTAGTGATTGTTGGGAAGAGTGCTTCAGTCATGAATGTAAGGGTCTGCTTGATATACAAATGGTGCTTTGCAAAGTACGGTTAGACATTGATTAGATATTACCCAAGCAGATCCCTATGTGGCATCAGATGTCTCACTTCTCCATCAGCTCAAGCCAAAATGGCCAGAAGGCAATAGCCAGTGACTGGAAGAGATGGCATACTCACAGCAGTCTCCAACTGCAACCAGGAGATTGTTAGCGAGACAACGTAGATTATTCATACAGCAAGACTTTTCTTGGGATAAGAGGGATAATATAACTCTTTAACTTGAAAAGCTAAAGGCAAACAAAGGCTACTTCCTCAATGAGACAGTGGGGAGGAGAGGAGAATATTGTCAGGACATAATTGTTAAACGCAGCTATCAGTGCTTAATAATGAGCCAGAGAGGAAAACTGGTGCTGAAATTTTGCTGAAACTGCTACTGAAATTCTCTCACCGTTAGGACAGAAGAAAACACTGTAGGTATATTCTCTGGTCAGTCCCTCTGGCTGCAAAAGAATGGCATTTTTTTCTGAAATACCTACACCAAAATTCAGTGGCTTTATCTTTAACAAAAAGTATCTCAAGAAAAACGTCAAATTTAGTTTACTTAACGCCCAACCCAAAACAAAGCAAAGCAAAAAATATAAATCTAGCATACATACATAAAGATTTTAAGAAATCAATGACACAAAAATGAATGATTAAAAGTTTGACCAAAAATTTGGTTTGATGCCTAAAAGAAAGCATATAAATATTCTTGGAAACAGAATTTTGCAATTATGGAACCTTTAGAAATAATTCCCCTTTCTCTAGGAGTACTAGCCCACCTCAGAAAGAAAAAATATTAGTGGAAAAATTTCTTTTTAACATATATGACTTGCCAAGCGCACCCATGTGGAGATCCGTGGGCCTTGATTCTTAAATCCCAAATCCTACATTCTACTATCCATCTATTTAGAAAATATTAGCATCTCTTCTAGCTTCTGGATCTTGAATCTAATGGTCATTTCTCCCTCTTCCCAGCTGCAACTATCTCTCTGAAAAGGCCATTTGCTTGCTTACCTCAATAATAACACTCCTCCGTACATAGTCAACACCAACAGGAATCCTCTTGTCTATGTGGGCATCCTCAGAATGTTTGCCATTCTTCATGAGTTGAATATTGTCTTGACAGCAGCTGCTTCCACTATAAGCAAAGGCTTTTGCTAAAAATGACACAAAGAAATATAAATTCTCAATAACTTGGTCCTCGATTGGAACTTGGCATAATCTAACATGGCCACGGATATTTTTCTTGTCAGTTGGCATACTCTCTGCCTTTTCTAGATTATTTAGTAATAAATAAATAAATAAATAAATACATACATACATAAGCAAGCAGCTGCTATTTTTCAAGATGCAAGGCTCTAGGTCACTCTATGGCAGTGATGGTGAACCTTTTAGAGACCGAGTGCCCAAAAACTGCTTCACCCCCGCACCACCCCTACTCCGCCCCCACCCACTCACAGGACCACCCACCACCTCCACAGCCCTCCCCAGATTGCCCAGGCGGCCCAGCAGCGCCATGGCAGCCATGCCCTCCACCCGTGCCCCCAGCATCATCTGTTTGTGATGGGGCACAAGGGCGGAGTCTTGTCCCCATTGCCCGGCTGCCATATCCTTAGTTGCGCTGCTCCAGGCAGGCCATGCCTGGGGGCGACTCTCCTCCAGGGGAGCTGCTGGTGTGGAGGGGGCCACGGGGGGAGGCAGGGCTGGGGCAATGGCACGTATGCCCACAGAGAGGGCTCCGAGTGCCGCCTCTGGTACTTGTGCCATAGGTTTGCCACCACTGCTCTATAGGCTCACAACTTTTCTTGATGGGCAGGGAGCTATAATGCAATGCATGGCTGGTATGTTCATCTTTTAAAAAATAATGGCAAAGGGACACTGAGATGGTAGAAAACACTCTGAAAGAGCTTTGCAGGTAATTTCCTGCATGGCAGCATTTGTGAGAGGACCTAATTCTAGAGATGCCATTGGCAAAGGTAGGTTGTGGATTCTTGCACAAAAGGTTCCTATCTCTTCAAGTGAGAATGTACTAAGAATGATTATATTCAGGAGGAGTGTAACACTCTCTCCCTTTAGCAGACTGTGGATAAGATGCTTCACCTTTTTATGAAAAGTGTCTATAGTTTTTTCTATAGAGAATATAGATTCCATAGATGTCTATAGATATAGTGTCCATAATATAGAATCTATACCTTCTGCAGATAGGCAAAATCCATTGAGTGGCGGCAACCACGTGTAACAGCTTTCAATTTTTTGAAAGGAATACCAAAATAAGATTCACCATTCAAATTTGTTACCTGTGATGTTGTTTTGCCCCAGTTCTCCAAAAGATAGCACGATAGAGGTAGGCTTGGCTTTGCCAGGGGCTACGCACTTTTTCCTTGTCAAATGTTGCTTTCCAGGATGTCCCACAAACTTAATGCCTTTGGCCACCAAGATTTTCACGTGAACCTGCAAGATTATAAGGAATGAACAATGATTATGATGGGTCAGTCCAGCTAGTCACCAGGGTCAAACTAAAGAATGTTGGAGTAGTAATAGCAGATCACATAAGCTTAGCACCAGGAATATGCAGGCTGGCATATGTGTAGAAGTCTTCCCTACAAGTCGAGACACTAAAAAAGATAACCTTAGCACCAGCTAAGGTTATCTTTTAGTGCCTTGAATTGTAGGGAAGAGGTCAGTGACAGCAAAGATCTAATTAGTATCCCTGGCAATATATTTTTTTCTTCTAAGTAAAGTGGGTTGTGTACACTATGATACCCTGAAATTGCCTTAATAATGGCATATTGTACTATTTAAATATATAATTTGAAATTTATTTCCATTTTTTAATGATTTGCTGCTGTTTTTTTTTTATCTGAGCAACCGAACAGTTAGCAGGTTCTTCACTCACTGTTATATTCAGTCTGACCCACACCACACTTCTTATGGATATTATGGGAATTGGTCTATGTGGTTTCTAAATCATGGATGTATAGCTTTCTGCAGGGTTTCTCCAAACAACATAAACACAATTCCACAATGGTATCCTTCTGGGCCAGATTTGGGAATTGGGACCAGAGGGTACTTTTTTGCAGTGTTCTCCTCTTTCCTCTGTGACCAGCTGCAGTCAGTATTGGTCATAGGAGGAGTAGCATTCTTCTGCAAAGCTGATGCACAATTTGGGAAATCCAGGGGACCTTGGCTATTTGCACACATTACTGGGCTGGGAGAACTAGCTCACAAGTCACTTAGAGCTTGGTCACTTCACAACTGGATGACTGCTGTGCACCCTATATGGGGATGCCCTTGAAGACCATGAGGAAATCACCACTGGTCCAGAATACAATGGTGTATGCAGATTCAGGCACCCCTTATTTTGCTCACTGACTTTGAGCGTACTGATTTTGTTTCCTTTTAGGTGTAATTCACGGTGCTGGCATGGGGCCAGATTATCTGTGGGAGACAGCCTCTCCTGAAGATACATGCTCGTTCCATCAAGTCAGATGGAGTAGCTGTGCTCCAGGAATCTTCTCTTAAAGATTGTCATCTGGCAGGACCTAAGAATTAGCAGTGTCTGCTCTGTAAAGCACCATCCACGAGTTCTGACAGATCCCTGCCTTTCTAACTTTCCAGAAGGCCTTAAAAATTGGCTTTCCCCCCAATCATGGGATAGGATGAGACTGGAGCCCAGTGATTCTGATGTTTATGTTCTAGGGAGTATTGTTTGAAGGCATTGGGAACCATGCTGGTTTTTATTGTTTCTTTTACATTTTTATTACTGTTGGTGTGAGCCATCCTGAGTTTAGCATACAAGATGACTAAAGGCTTGTTAAGTCTTTTAAATCAGTCAATTAATAATCTCACCTCCAAACACATGGGTAAGTAATTATGGACTGTCAGAGGAATCTTTGCCTGTTCCCCACGGATTATGTGGTATGGAAGGGTGAACTCAATGAAGAATGGCTTGAAGGTCTTGAGTTCAGTCTGTCTCGCCAAGCCTAGCCCTCTCTCAGAAAGTCCAACAGCCTCCATCACCCATGTGGTGATGGAGTCTGGAACTTCAACACGTAGCTGAGCTTCTCCTGAAACATCACTGTTAAAAAAATGGGAAAGGGAGGAGAAAAGAAGAGTCACTGGGAACCAGCACCAGGGCAAGATACATCAAAGGCTTCAAAAAGAAATGCATCATGTATTCTGAACACAAGAAGCAGCAATGAACATGTCACCTTTCCTTTCAAAAAATTTTTCATAGCATTCTCCTGCTGAAAAGTTGGATGGAGATAGTAAGCTCTGTGTAAATCTGACATTAAGCCACATGTGCTTGAGCCCTCAGTTTAACCTTCCTCTCTATGTATTTCAAATGGCTCTAGCACAGGGTGTTGTCTACATGTGAAGCTTTCTATGCTCCATGAAACAAATGAGGGAATCTGTAAGTCATGGACAGCTTGTTGTCACATTGTCCCATCTCTCCACATTGCCTCCAATGGAAGGATCATGATGAGATTTCTAACATATGCAAGCCTGCATATTCCTTGCAGAGACAACTATAGCGTGCAGATATTCTCTGCAAATTTCCCATATCCAGGCAACATTCTATGGCAGCAGCCATATAAGGGAGACTTTTTGGCCCTTGCATTCCCCTTATTTAATTCTCTTGCCCTTGCCCTCTTCCCCTGTTCAGTTGCCTTTTTGTCCCAGGTCCAATCCCCAAACCATAGCCAAGGGCCATGGAAAGCAATGCTTTCTTCTTTCTTCAACAAACAATGGGAGACACAAAAAGGTGCTTGTCATCTATCCATATCTTTCTTCAGGATTGTCTGGATGCCAAGCTTTTTTTTTTTCTTTTTACAACAAGCAAGCTATAACTTGCAGTGAATATTACATCAGGCAAAGGAAAATTCCAGCATTTTAAGTGCAATGTTTCCTTGTCTGGTAAGGCTCAGTGACTGCTCCAGTCTATCAATGAGGTTCTATAGTTGAACATGTTCTTGAATCAGGTTTTCTTAGCCTTTATCCAACATCTATATACTGTATACTACATCATAGTCTTGCATGAACCCAGTCACTATAATTTATAAACTATGGTTAAAGGCTTCATACAATAAGTAAACTCAAGCAATGGTACCTTAGTTAACAAATCATGGCTTATCATCAACTCTGACTCATGATGTCAGAAAAAAATTAGACCCTATTAACTGTGTTAAACCTGGGGTCTTGTGTATGCAAAGTTGTTTTTCTAACAAATTAATGTCTTTTTCTATGGTAGTGGATTTCCAAATCTGACAAGCATTTAAGAGCATGACAAGTGCTAAATGAAAAGCCATTATCCATGTAGCACCAGGTACGTATTTGCAAAATGATAAGATAGTATGATTGCCAACATTCCTGTAAATAGAAAGGAATTTTAATAGATAGAAGAAAGATTTTTTAAAAAGTTGCAGTGTTTGTTTAGACGTAAAAAAAAAAAACCTGTGTTCAGGTATTTCCTTCTCAGTACTAACCAAATCAAGATGCTTCCCGATCATTTTTTGTGCAAGAAATTCTGTTTGCTAACTTAAGGAAACATCAGAACATTCCCCATTTAACATTTAAGTAAAGAAAATGGATGCTGAATGTCTGTCATTTTATCTACTGTGCTGTTCCTTGTCTTACCATGCTTTAAATGTAAATCAGTGGATGTAAAAAAAAAAAAAGGCTTAAATTACAACAGAATGACCCCTATTGATCAGATGATAAGAGGATAGGAGAGGAAGAAAATTGGCTATAGTTTCCCACAAGGATGAATTGGCAAAGGCAGATTCTTTTCAGATAAAAGTAGTTTCCAGTTGCACTCTAAACCATGTAATGAAACAATGAGCCATGGGCACTATTCTCTCAGCTAGGATGATAACCAGTAACAAGAATGTCTGCATACCACATTGGCATTCATTCTCTGCCAAAGCAGGTACCTGAGTGCAAACACAGACACAACTATTTGGCTCTCTGACAAGGCCCAAGACCTTCTAAGAGACAATCCCTGATATCTGTAGAAACCTTTTGCTTCCTCTTTCACCAAGAGTAACTTATAATTCTGGAGAGAAAGTGCCCCATGGCCAATTATCATTTGAGCAGATTTACAGTTTTTCCATTGAAGCCAAATGGGAAAAAAACATTATTTCTTCTCCTATTCAAAATTACAGGAATCCTTACGTTTAGTATAAAGCTTTACCTAATACATGTCTTAAGATCAAACAAATAGGGTCCATATTCCTGGATTAGACAAATCTTGGACCGAATGCCTCACAGCTGTGTTCAAAAGCCAAAAAATTATCTAGTCCAGGGATGGACAATCTATGGCTCCCAGCAGTGATCTGTGACTTCTACAACATCTTAAGTCATGTAGTCAAAACCTGAAGACTGATGTTTTGGCAGCAGACTGTTTGTTTAAAAAAATATTAAAAGAATTCAGATGAGATGCAAGCAAAATGCACTATTCTTCCCTTTAAACTCTGCCATCCCCAGCTCCAAAACAGGGTTGTGATATCATCATACTCCTTGACATAGAATGGAAGAAAAGCTGATACAGCTTTCAGGTGAAAATAAGTTGCTCTCTCCTTATCTAGTCCAATACTAAGTTTCTGAAACACTACAGTGAACCTGTAAATGTAACATGAAAGCAGTGGCACCTCTTGCTTAAGTCTGCCAGCAACTGATATGGAGAAATATTGTGTATCTAAATGAACAAATAAAATATAAGGACCGTAATAATAGTGGTGTCATTCACGTCAAGTTCTGGAATGTGCTCACAAAAATGGGAATCCTAGAACATCTTATTATCCTCATGTGAAACTTATATATAGATCACGCCACAGTATGGACCAAACATAGTGAAACTGATTGACTCCAGGATGGCAAAGGAATGCAATAAGGCTGTATGCTCTCCCTTTATTTATTCAATATATGTGCCAAATATATATTAATGGAAGCTGAATTGGAAAAAGAGTGACAGTTGTTTTAAAACTGGAGGAAAAAAAGTGTGTTACGCTGATGACACTACTCTGATAGCTGAAAATGCAAAAGATTTAGTAATAAAAGTAGGAGCAGAGTGTAAAAATGAGACTAAAATTAAATACAAGGAAGTCCCATTAGACACAACCAGTTCAACAACTATTCTTAGAACCAACAATGAAGATTTAAGTGGTGGATAGCTTCTACTTTTTAGGATCAACTATTAAGAGTAAAGGAACAAGCAGTCAAGAAATACAACACAGATTAATACTTGGTAGAGCAGCCATAAAGTCCTTGGAAGATATATTCTATACCTACAAAGATCAAAATAATGGAAGAAATAATATTCCCTGTGACACTCTATGGAAGCAAAAGTTAGATTTTGAAGAAACAGGATATAAAGAGTATTGATGTTTGGAACTTTGATGTTGAAGAAGGCTTCTGAAAATACTGTTTGCAGCTAAGGAAAAAAACAAATGGATCATTGAACAAATCAAGCCAGATAACAGGCTCAAACTATGTGAAGACCTAGTTGTTTGGGGGACAGCTCTAATGCTGGGAAAGATGGAAGGAAAAAAGAAGAGGATGACCAGCAGCAGATTGCATGGACTCAGTTACAGGGGTGATGAGTACAATGCTGGAACACCTGAAGGACCAAGCGAAGGACAGTAATGGAGAAAAATCCACGTGTTCACTAAGAGTCAGCATTAACTTGATGGCACATGATCAATCAAATCAATTAATTAATAGCTCTTTACAGTCTAAGCGTCTCTTCAACTTCTTTCAAAGCAGATCAAATGCTGCAACAGTTGCAACTTCATTGACACTTGTAAGTCTCCCTCATTAAGTGTCACTGTAATTGTCAATTGTTCTTGAATGAGTGGCCATAATCTGAGGACTACCTTTATATTATTTTCTAATTTTATAGCAACTTCACATTGGTTTCATCAAGTCTTTGACATTATCAGTATATTTGTACAATTATGGTTTTAATTTTTCTTCATCATGCATCACTTTACACTGGCTTATAAAAAGGCACACTTAAATTTTTAACCCTTATTCCCAGTTTGAAGGAATCTTTCCTATTTTTTTTTCCTGATCTAACAAACCTCAATAACTCCATGTTTCTCACAGAGAGAAAAACAAAATTGTGCTTCATTCACCAAGCAGGACAGGCCTCTATAGACGATAGAAGATGGATCCATATTGAGGAGAAATTACCTGACATTGAAGCACCGCCAGATCCAAGTCTCTGGGAAGAATGTTCTTTTCTTCTTGTCTGCTCTGTGGAAGGCAAGAGATTTATCTATGCTGAGAGAACTGAGCAATTTTCTCCTTCAAAAGCAGAAACTCCATGAAACCCTACTTCTTGTGGTAATACAATCATCTGATTTCAGCCCTTGATCAGTTGCAGGGCCTACCAACCAATGTTCAAACTCATACTAGTATTTAAAACTCTCAACATCTGGAGGCTAGATGTCTATGGAGATTCTCAATCATCCAGGTCATGGTTGTCTCAAAGGTGCTTTTCCAAAGGGCAACTGGACTTTCTTGATTTCAGTTTAGTTCTGAACTGAGAAGCTTCTTGGATGAGAAGCGAAAAGTTTTCAAGGAAAAAAACAAGAAAGTCCAGTTGCCTTTTGGAAAATCACCTTTGGGACAGCTAGAGTCTAGGTTCTTCTTCTTCTTCTTGTGCCATATCCGTTATCGGGCGTTGGTGATCATGTTAGCGATCCTGTTTTTATCAGCAGCCGCACGAAAAAGTGCTGCTGAGTTTTGTCCAAAACCAATCCCCTAGATTTTGAAGCCACGATGTTCTTCTTCTGCCTGGACCTCGTTTGCCTTCAATCTTTCCCTGGAGGATTAAATGGAGTATGCCGTATTTTTCTGGGTGTCGCACCACATGTCTGAAATACTCTAATTTTCGTTTTTTAATTGTTTTGATGATTTCCCTTGGCTTTCCCAGGCGGCTTATCACCTCCTCATTTCTGATCTTGTCAACTCAGCTTATACGTAACAGCCGCCTGTAAATCCACATTTCAAATTCTTCTAGTCTCTTCAGGTGGCCTTCTGTCAGAGACCAACTCTCTACTCCATAGAGCAGGAGTCTAGGTTATCCCAAATAATTCCTCCTCATACATGTATTTGCCCAGGAACTCTAGCCTAGCTACAAAGTTCTTTTTCCAAGTATTCCTCCCAATCCAGTTGGCCAAGTGGCCACATAGAAGAAGACCCAACATAGGATTGTTCTTCCCAGGGAAACCTGTCTACTGCCCATATTAGTGTCTTCCTGGCACCAGTTCAAAATATTTCCTTTTCTACCAGGCATCTGTGGTTTTGAATCTAAGTGTTTGTTTTATTTTTATTCCTATAATATCACTATACTGTACTATGTTTCTATTTTACCACATTTATCATTGTTATCAATGATGTAGAGACTTATCATTGCATAAAGAATTCTGCCCAACAAAAAACAATTTATTAGAATAAATTAAGTTGCCTTCCTAGAAAAGGCCAGCTAAAGGAAACCCTGACCTAGTAAGCACCTCATTCCTTGCTTCTCATGCCAGTCTCAGGCTTCCACAACCAGTTGGCAGGAAGCAAGAAACAAACGCCTCCAGATCTCCCATGGAACAAAAGCTGTGTGATTAAACATTTCCATTCCCAGACAAAGGGGACAAAACAGAGTTATATTATCAGCTACCACAACATGCACGCATACACATTGATTCCATCACAAGTGCCATCTGGCCTCTTCTTATCAACCCTTACTGCCTGCTGAGCAAAAGAGCAGGTGTCTGCCACCATGCCCAGAACAACAATGCCACTTGGGTTACGTCGTTGGGATTGTAGCTGCCTGTTACTTCCCATTGGCAAGCTTCTTTGGCTCATCCAAGTAGCAGACAGGCCAAACTGGCTCCTAAATCCTTATTCCGTGGAGCCAAGCCCGAAGCCATCTTCAACACAAAAACCCCAAGTTGAAAGGCGGCACAACACATCTTTGGGACAAATAGATTATCAACAAAAGCAACATTTGTTCTACCTGGGCTGAGCTTTGGAATGTGTAGAAGCCACCAGCATCCCGGTGTGAGGTTGGAAGGCAGGCACAACCTCCTCCGTATATAGACTGCCACGCTGTCTATGGTTTAAGCTGACGAGATCAGTCATTACAACTAAACCGGTTTCCTAGGCAACAGGAAACAACAACAACAAAAAGGCCATGTCTGTTAAAAAACTGATTCGGTTTGTCCCATTAAAGAGTAATGACCCCCACACACACACACCTCCAAATATCCATGGAAGGAAAGATCACTGAAACACTGGGAAGCTGTATCAAACCAGCCAGCACAAATGGCTGTTACCAGGAAAATATTTAGACACTGCAGTGATTTCCACATCCTTTGTGACTCTTCTCCAGAAAGACCAGGTGCTTTGAGGAAAACTGGCTTAGCAGTTTTCAGATTGTCTAAGTGGAATTTCCAGGCAATGGCGAGCAAAAATAAAATAAAGTGGACTTTGTGAGAATCACCTCCACTTTCAGGAGACAAGTGGGAAATTTCTTCTTCTTCTGGAGCTACTGCAGACCCTCCTCAGATGAGACTGCATTCCTTAATCCAGATTACAGATGGCATTCCAGACCAATCTATCCTGACTTGCCAATTAAAAATGCTGCCCTCCCCACCAACAGCATATAATTTATGATGCAATAATTCCCCAAACATTAAATAAGTCTTCATTAGGAATCTTTGCATAATTCTGAGTTTGAAAAGGAACCCTCAAAACTCCCTGAGATATTACTCTATTTTGGTTAGGAGATGTACTTCTCTTAAGAATGCCAAATTTGGTCTGCAAAAATCCAAATAATCGTTAGATGGCAGGACTAACCAACACACTTCTACCTAGCAGTCATCTTGGTATTTGCAGTTCTGATAGAACATTTTTAATCTCAGTTAATATTTTTATCCGATAGGAATTCACTTTCTTTGAACACTTCCTTGGGTAAAAACTGGCTACTAAAAGGAAGAGAGTAGAAAAACTCATCCTTACTAGGGGATCAGTTTTCTGTTTCCTCCCAAAACAGACAAGCTTGTCTTCTTTAGAAGGAATGCTTCCTATGGCTCCCTCAGAGGCTGCCAGTTTATTTTTGACTGCAAATTCTCCCTCTCCCCCCCCCCAATTTAAAATGATCTGACTTGTTTGTTAACAAGCTTTTCTTTTCCCCTCTGATCAAAATGAAATCATTTCGCCCTGGGAACAGAAGAAGCTGTGTCCCTTTTGCCAAGCACGTAGGAGCCAATAACGTTTTCACCTATGCTATCTCGGTTGACAGCCCTCTTTGGGGAAAGTGGCCTGTTTAGAGAAAGCAGAAAACAGGATTTTGCTCTGAATGCCAAGGACTCCTTCTCAAAGAATCTGAGCACAAGATGTACTTAGAAACTAACCTCTCACGCCACCTCCTTCCTCACCAAAGAAAAGCCTTTCCAACAGCCACAAATTTAGAGTTCTCGGAACAGGGGGAAAAAAATATCTCCGTAATAAGGATACAAAGATGAGGGAACTAGAGGCATTTTCAGAACATATTTGGGTTTGATTGTGGAAGGATACAGCCTGCAGAATGGGTTCTAAGCATGAAAAGAACTAGCACCCCAAATGCACAGAATGGCTGCCAGGTTCTGGGTGCCCCTCAAAAAAACAACAACACCCGAATGTATCAGCCACGTTCTCCAAAAAGGCTTCCAATTCTTTTTCAAGATTGCAAAATTCTCATATGAAATCTGCTCTGGGTAACTGGTTATATCTTGTTTGCAGTATTTTAACTCCACTGTTCTTCCTGCCATAGTTTGTGGTATCTAGAACAGGGGCAGGCAACCTTGGCTCTTTTAAGACTCGTGGACTTCAATTCCCAGGAATTCTGGGAGTTGAAGTCCACGAGTCATAAAAGAGCCAAGGTTGCCTACCCTTGATCTAGAACTTCAGGATCTTCCTAGCACCAGTTACTATGTGAGACCAGGCCCAGAGACACAGTTTACTGAAAAACCTACCTTAACCTGCCAAATTCCAACATATTTCTGTTTTACAAATATTCTTTATTTGTATATTTCTTTTACTTTAAAGTTGCAAGATTCAGTGCTGGCAAGATGTTATTTCTACCTTAGAATTCTTTAGTACCAAGAATTGTTTTCTCAGAATTACATTGATTAAAATAGAATTTCTTATAGCATTGCAACATCCAATGTTGTGCTCAAGAGCCTTCTGTAGTTTACTAACGGTAACATTGATTAAGAAGTACTGAATTGCTTACTTCTTGATCAATGCTGAGTTAGTGCTGAATTTCCCGCTACTGTAATTTCCCTTAGAATAGCTCTCTAAAACTATGCAGTGTTAATTTATGTTTTAAGAGTTACAGAAATGTTGAGAAACAACTTTAATTAGATGTTTCATTCTTTTTATTTGCTAAATAACACCCTCTATTGAAAACAGACAAAAGAATGGGGAAAAAAAAAAAAAACCAAACCAGAAATGAAAGTTCCTTTTCTTGGAAAGAGAAAGTAATGCTGGAGCAATTTAAGTTTAAACAATTAAGGGGATAATTAATCACAAATCATACAGCCAAGATCAACAGATAAACAGTAAGCCCCCAAATAGTGAATATTTAATTAAAGTCATATAAGCTCTAAATATGGCATTTTGCAAGTTTGTTACTCCAGATTAGTACAGATTCTAACAACATATATAAAACATTATGGTGCAAAAATAGGATATGCAGCCTATTATTATTATATAGTGATCTCTGCATCACCCATTAAAAGTCACTGAACAAAAAAACGGTAGTTTCAGAGAAAGGGATTGTTATAGATTGGTAAATTCCTATGGTAGGAAAAGCAAGACAAGATTGAATTTGCTCCATACCGTGTGCTAAAGTGGGTTTAATCTGTTCTGTTGAGTTGTTCTGCTTGACTATGCTCTCAGTCTGCTGGCAATTTTACAACTACTGCAAAAGACATCATGCAGATGCCACATTTATGCAAGAAGGGAAGACCTCACCGTAAACGCACAGCGGGCATCTTTGGCAATGTCCCAGTGCCAGGGAAAAATAGAAGAACGACGGCGACGCTTGTGTAGTGTTGAGCCTGGCCACCAGAAGTGCCCTTCTTCTTTTGAAGTTCCAAAAGCATCAGACACATCATAATCTGCAAGTTCCTGGAAGATCTGCACAAGAGATAACATAACATTTGTCCATGAGCATGTCAGGGATTAATAACTATCTTGCTGGATTACTCACAGGCTCTACTTTTCAGAAGTGATCAACAAAATCCAACTCTGAAGTGTGAAATATAACTGCAAGGTCTTCAGATTATATAAAATAATAATAATAATAGTAGTAGTAGTAGCAGCAGTAGTAGTAAAGTTGGAAGGGACCTTGGAGATCATCTAGTCCAACCTCCTGCTCAGGCAGGAAACCCTAAACCATTTCGGACAAATGGCTGTCCAGTCTCTTCTCAAAAACTTCCAATGTTGGAACATTCACCGCTGCTGGAGGCAGGTTGTTCCACTGATTAATTGTTCTAACTGTCAGGAAGTTTCTCCTTAGTTCTAGGTTGCTTCTCTCCTTGATTAGTTTCCACCCGTTGCTTCTTGTCCTGTCTTCAGGCGCTTTGGAAAATAGCTTGACTCCCTCTTCTTTGTGGCAGCCCGAGATATTGGAACACTGCTATCATGTCCCCCTCGTCCTTCTCTTCATTAAACTAGACATACCAAATTCCAACAGCCGTTCCTTATATGCTTTAGCCTCCAGTCCCCTAATCATCTTTGTTGCTCTTCTCTGTACTCTTTCTAGAGTCTCAACATCTTTTTTACATCGCGGTGACCAAAACTGGATGCAGTATTTCAAGTGTGGCCTTACCAAGGCATTGTAAAGTGGTATTAATACTTCACATGATCTTGATTCTATCCCCGTTAATGCAGCCCAGCACTGTGTTGGCCTTTTTGGCAGCTGCAGCATACTGCTGGCTCATATTTAGGTTATTGTCTACAGGTATAGTATAGGGAGTACCTTGCTCAATAGTAGTAACTGTGAGAGGAACCTCGGAGTCCTATACGAGGTTCCTCTCACAGTTACTACTATTGAGCAAGGTACTCCCGATACTACCTGTGAATTTGGTTTTTCTTGCCTAAATGTAGAACCTTGCTTTTTTCACCATTGGTAGCATATATGGTATGGTCTTCCAGTGTATCTAAGTAATAAGAGTTTTAAGAGAGATCATAGCATTTTTTTTTCACACCACAGGTAGTTAATCTACACTGGCATAAAATGCCGCAATGATCCTAATTTTAAAGCAATGAATATGATTTTGCAAAGGATAATGGTGTGAAAAGATGTCTATCCATAATTTTGCTTGTAGCTTTCTGAGAGGCACTGGCTGCCTGTGTAAGAAAATATTTATTTGTCTTGGTCCAATCTATTAAAGTTACAGGCAACTTGAAGCCCTTCTCTGCTAGTTAGGAGCTGCTTCTGATCCAGTCTGAGAACTGAAAGAACAGTTTCCTGCCATCTTAATGCTTATAAAAAGAGAAAGCTTCCAAATGCTCCTAAAATACCTAGGGGGAAAAAAAATCTCACTCCTGCCCAGATGAAATGATGTCCAAGCCTACTGTGGCCTTAGTTCCTCCAGAAAATTGAAGTGTGGCTCCAGGCTTTCCTATGTTTGCCCATCCCTACACTGGAGCGATGTTTACGTTCTTTCTAAAATCTCATCACTTCCTTCTTAGACTCAGCGGTCTGATAGCACCAAACACTCCCCCCTCCCAAGTGGATGCTGCTCACCTGGTCAGTGGTCAGCTGGAAGCCAGGCTTGAAAAGGTAAATGCTTTTGTCCACTGTGGCCAAACAAACACAACTTCCCTTTGCAGCTCGCACTCTAACAGATATGGAGTCACCTGGCCTGGTCTCATTTGTTGAAAATGCCACCGAAACCTGGCATTGAACATTAAGAGGAGGAGGAAGAGAAGAAAGGGAAGAACCACCATCATCCGGGATCCTTTGCCAAACAACCCAGGTGCACGACTAGCCGTTCTATACTGGATACCTGATTCTCAAAGAAAGGCTTGACGGCAAACTGCATATTATCTGCAACCCCTTCTCCATTCTCCCGCACATAGTATGCAAGAAGACGGCCCAGGGGAGCCATGTTTGGGATGACTGAGAAACAGATAGAAGTCATGCAGGTACTCAGTTCTGGAGCAGAAGAGTTGGTCAAGTCTAAAAAAGAAACAGTGTGGAAAATACATTTGTGTTAATAAAGCCCTGGCTTTTCAGGAGGCGGGGTCAGCTGTTTGTTCATATCCACCCACGGGAGCCAGTGACTGGCCACTCAAGGTAGAAAGCTACTCCTTTCTGACCCTGCCTCCAACAGGCTGAGAAGTAAGTAATGTAAATGTTCTTACCAGAAGAGGCAGCAGTGGCGGTTCTTTTGCTCCCCTCCCAAGTCTTGTTTCGAGGCAGCAGTCCTGAAAGAACAATGTTCCCCCGTGATACAACTTCGTAGTGGAGTATGAAATTACACGGGCAAGTGGACTTCACAGCAATACATGCCTCCTCTCCCACCTGGAAAGAGAAAGGGGGCAACTGCAGCCATATAAAGGTTTGCTAATATCTCAAGTCAAGGCCATGGTTTCCCCAGTTGCAATGTATGGATGTGAAAGTTGGACCATAAGAAAGGCTGAGCGACAAAAGAATTGAGGCCTTTGAACTATGGTGCTCCTGCCGAGTCCCCTGGACTTCAAGGCAATCAAACGGGTCAGTCCTAGAGGAGATCAACCCTGGCTGCTCTTTAGACGGCCAGATTCTGAAGTTGAAACTCAAATACTTTGGCCACCTAATGAGAAAGAAGGACTCACTGGAGAAGAGCCTCATGCTGGGAAAGATTGAGGGCAATAGAAGAAAGGGATGACAGAGAATGAGGTGGCTGGATGGAGTCACTGAAGAGATAGGCGTGAGCTTAAATGGACTCCAGAAGATGGTAGAGGACAGGAAGACCTGGAGGAACGTTGTCCATGGGGTCGCGATGGGTCGGACACGACTTCGCAACTAACAACAATTAACAACAACAAATATCTCTTTCCCAAGTGACTTTTCTGAAAGAAAAGCTAATCTGGTTGGCATGACGGGCTCAAGGTGGATTCATCCTTTCATCCTTCCGAGGTTGGTAAAATGAGGATCCAGATTGTTGGGGGCAATAGGCTGACTCTGTAAACTGCTTAGAGAGGGCTGTAGAATACTTATATAAGCCTGAGTGATATTGCTGTTGCTATGATTGGTGGTGTAGTTTGGCATATCTGGAGGACATGGATTTGAGGAAAGGGGGTTTGATTCAAAAGGTGCCATGGAACAAAGACTGAATTCCAGCATCACTGCTGAAGGAAACGCCTTCTGAAACAATAGACCACATTTCCCTTAAGTATTTTGGAACCTGGCACATCTTCCAAATCCACGCCATACTCAGGGCAAAGCAAAACAGAGCACAGCTCAGGATGCAAAGATGCAGAGCAGTCTCATTGTTAAGAAAAGGCAGCCAAAGAGTTCTGGCGATTGAGTGTTTCCCTGGAGCAAGATCAATTCTGAAAGCCAGCCAAAGTGGAACACCCAGCCAAAGCAGGCATGTTGGCTGCAGCCCAGCTTCCTCAACAGGGATATTAGTCATTCCAAGTGTACTAGGCTGAGAACAGCAGAGCAACCCATCAGATGCATCTTGAAAACTCTGAAAACAAGATGCAGACAGTTGCCTTGCATCTTACCAGAAAAGGCCTGTCTGGCATCTGAAGCTGGATGTGGCACTTGCTAGGTGAATACCAGCTGCTGATCGACAGGTAGTTGGGTAGATACTGATCTCCAACAGGCTTCCCATCCAGGGCTGTGACTTTGGTCTTGAGAAAGGTGGAAAGTAGAAAGTCATTGTCAAGCGCAACTTCTGAACTCCCAACACATCTTGCAGATTTTGACCAGGCCGATCTAATCTTCCCCCAGATTTAACTCTGCACTGTGGTTAACAGAAGAGGATGCAACCTTGCCAGATCGGGGCTGTTTGGAGACTGACATCCAGTGAAAACAACAAAAAAAGGTCTCTATAATTCCCTTCTCCTCCTCGCTGCACCCTGTATCAATATCATTGTTTCTCCATTATTTTCTAATTAATGGATAGAATATGGTTTCAATAAGTGGGAATCTATGGGGAGTCTCAAAATAATGAAGTGTTTCTTTTCACAGATTTTTTTTTTCCTGTCTGGAATGAAAAATATTAACCCACCTGATCATTTTGAACATTTGCCTCCATTTTGAACCCACCCATGAGAAAGAGCTTATGTGGTCTGATATGGCTTCCGTTGACAGAACCTGGCTCCTTGGAACTCAGCTAGAAAACACACTTTTCCATCCTTTATCACCTTCTCCATTTACCTGAAATTGCCATAAACTGAATCTGGGATGTCCTAAATACCAAGCAGACATCCTCCTCTCACTGTACCCTGCCCCGTGTTCTGTGGGTTCCTTCCCATTCAGTTCAAAAATCCCCCAGAAACCACACATCCACAAGGAAATTAAGAGATTTAAGGATTAGGAAATCCTCCAATTAACGTTCTTAAACAAAGTTGCCCCCATGTTCTCAATCCATTGGCCCCATTGACAAAGTGTGCCTTTGATGAGATTAATGGCAATTCCAGCCCACTAATCCTATCAAGGGCTTTCACCCACCTCCAGCCAGACGTACTGGACAGCAGGGGGGATGGAGGGGATTTCAAATTCCACCACACCGCCTCTGGACACTAACTCGCTTGTGTAAATGTTGTCCTTTGGAGTGAGTTCCGCTTTTACCCGGACAGTCACTCTATCAGCCGGACTCCCATCAGGATAAGTGACTTCAACCTAAAGAATCAGAAGAAAAGTTAACATAATGTATGGAACGGTTTTCCTCAGGGTAGAGATGGGTTGTCCTCCCCCCTCCACACAGTATCACCTACTAGCAGGAAAACAAGCCATCAAACACAGGATGGGCTGCTGCTAAGAAGGCAGACTTGGGGAAATAACTGGCCTGTGCATGTGTAAGAGATGATAAGCCACTACAGTTCCTAGCACATTCAGGACAGGAATGTCCATTACCCCCAGGGCATTCCCAAAGCTAGGAGGAAAGGTGGCCAAAGATGTAATAAATTGTACTCCAGGTTGTTCTTTGTTAAGCCCTAGAAGTTAAGCAATTTTAATCCCCTGGAACTGTTGTCCAGCTTGCTGCTTTAAGTCCTGTTGAGGAGGAGGAGGACTGCAATCCTCAACATCACGCAAATCAAGAGGCATCAATCCCCATCCCACCTTGCCTGCAAGGACAATGTGTAACATCTCCAAAAATGAAATGTGTCATTCTAGGTCAGTGGTGGCGAACCTATGGCACACGTGCCAGAGGCGGCACTCAGAGCCCTCTCTGTGGGCACACGCGCCATTGCCCCAGGAGAGTCGCCAGAGTAGCAAGCACGTGGTGTTTGGAAGCGACAGGGCAGGAAGTGAGCAAGCGGCGTTGGCCCCGCGGGATGCCCTGGAGATGGTGAGGGACTGGCCCCCACCGCCCCAGCCCCGGCCACGTTCACCCAGTCTGCGGTGACCACTGCAGCCATGCCCACCCAGTGAGCCACGCCCCCCCAATCCGAGAGCACCACAATGCTGATGCAGCCCTGGCACTTTGCGATAAATAAGTGGGTTTTGGGTTGCAGTTTGGGCACTCGGTCTCTAAAAGGTTCACTATCACTGTTCTAGGTTATCTTGTAAACTCAAGAGATTGGGTCAGGAGAAGGAATCAGGTTAGCACACTTGTGCATAATGAAAAGTGAGAGGGCTGCCAGGCAAATCCTATAGAGTTGATAATTTGTTTTCTCCCAATGGCAATATCAGCCTCATGGAAACCCCTAACAAAAAAGAAGAGGAAGAAGAAGAGGCTGTGCAGATGAGGTGCCAGTCCCACAGGCAGACACAGAAAAACTGGCTCCGGAAAAGCCTGGTTGGGAGGGAAAGGTCCTGTGGCAGCCAACTGGGGCCCAGCAAATCTCTAGTCTCTGAGGCTCCTCTTCTATATGAGCTACAAAATCTTCATAGAAGATCTTCTGCTGCAGGGATCCCCAACCGTCAGGCTGTGGCCCACTACCGGGCCTGTGGCCCATTCAAAACCGGGCCATGGAAGCGGCGGGGAAGCACATGCGTGCGTGCCATTCCACTTGTGCATGCAGCAGGTGGGTGGGCGAGTGCTTGCGCACAGCTCTATTTTTGCAAGCAGCAGGCATATATGCTTGCTTCTTGTACAAATGAAGCTGCGCATGCATGCACACTTGCCTCCCACTCACATGGAACCATCTCCTCTCTCCCCCCCCCCCGCCAGTCTGCAAAGCTGGAAAGGTTGGAGACCCCTGTTCTACCGGCATAGGATAGAAAACACTAAATTCATGCTGGAACACTTGTGTTCTATCCCAGCCTATGGCTGTCCTTGTTAAAGGCACAAGGACAAAACCCCTTTTGAGAAAATAGGCTGGAGACTCAAAAGAAAACAAACCCCTTTTAATATGGGTAACCAACCTGCCAAATAGTCCAGAAACAAAAGCAGCAAACACAATCCAAAGGGAGGAAATTGTCCACATGAAACCATACAAAGCAGAGAAGTAGTCACCGGCAAGACTAACAGAACATGATCCCATGAAATAACTTTGCAACGGTTGCCTTCAACAACCAGTACCACCCACACCTTCCCTTTTTATACAGCAGTCCCAAGGCGTTGCCTCTCAGTGCCTTCTCCTCCTCCCCTGGAGTTGTCGTATTGACTGCTGCTGATCTGCTCTCGCTAACTGCCATCTACGAGCATCAATCATCATGTCCATCAGGTGTGAATCCTCCGAGCCTAACTCATTCTCCCCACACAGCTGAGCTCCATCAGGAACACGACTGGAGGGCCCAGGCTCTTCATCAAACTGTGAGTCTTGTAATTCATCAGAGCCTCCCTCTGACCCTGATGGCCCTTCAAATGTCTCCTCCACCTCTTCCTCAGATTCCCCGGACTCAGCTATTGGGAACACAGGCTGGCACGGAATCACGACAACTTGGCCCCATTTCAACCTACTTCTTTAGTGGTCTGGTGACAAACAGAAGCTCCACTGTGAGGATACATCCTCAGCAAATAGATACTAGGGCACCTCTAGGATATTTTAACTAGGAAGGTTCCCTTGAGAAATCCACCAAGCTGAGAAGAGTGGAAGGAAAGAGAGAAAGAGGGTGACCAGCAAGCAGCAAGGTAGTTGTTGACTGCAGTGGCAATGAATGCACCACTGGGAGACCAGAAGGGACAATTTGGGCCCAAATCATGTTAAAGAAGGTGTCTCTGTGGCCAGTAAAAGTCAATACCAACTTGATGGAACATAGTCAGTCATAATCAGGAAAGGGGAATGAGCCTGGAGAGAGCTACAATTTTGTCATCTTACAGCACATTCCATACCTTTAACCAGGTGATTATTATGTCCCCAAACAGTATCTCTTCTGTCCTCTTAATGAAAAGCCTACTCTATGATGCTACAATCTTCCCATTGCAATTTCCTACTCACCTTCCCTTTAAATGGCAAACCAGATTTGAACTGCTTCCGAGTATCTCTGGAATATTTTATGTCAACAAGCTGCTTCTGGACAGGGGTTGAGTCATCGAAGGTGACCTGCCTGCTCCCATCGGTGCTAGTTACTGTGGCCCAAATGTTCACAGTGCCCCTGAAATGCTCAGGGATGTCTGCAGGCATCATGTCTTTTACACATATGTCAAAATCTGCAGAACCATCAATCTGCCAGAAATATCATGAAAAAAGGTAACAATTAAAGAGGCTATATATGCTCGCGGTAATGACAGGGGACAGATAACTACTAGGAATAGAAGGGACATCATTTGTCCCAGATGCCAACAACTCAAATCAGGAAAACCAAGATCTTCAGTCCTCCTATTTTCTTTGGAGGATGGTGAAAATGCTGCCAGGAAACAAGAACAAACCTACTTAGGATCTGACATTTGGCTGACTTGTTCAAGTCCTTCTCTTTGGATAGCTTATACTAAAACCCAACTTTATGCTAATGCCAGCAAAACAATAATTTATTTCCCTTTAAATAAGCATGTTGATGGATAAACTACCAATTGATAATAGATGCTAGGAGGGGCATCTGTGGAGGGGTGGGGAGTGTCCGGAAAGTCAAGAAGCACTTGTGACCCTATAATTGAAACCCCACCCCATTTGCTATCTTGAATTTTTGACCCCTCCTCATGGACATCCCAGAATTCCTGGTAGTGAAGAGAACCAGAAGTATGCACAGACAAACAGTTTAGCTATTAGAAATACATTTCTAAACTGAATATGCACTGCTCTGTGCTCTTAACATATTTTCTGACTATAGACTTTATATCAGACTTTAGAATTACGAAGCTCCAAATGTTGGAATTTAAAGATTCCAAAAATTACATCTGTTTATCCCTACTCTAGACAAACTTTAGACCATCTATTCTTGGCATGGCACGGACTAGGATATTGGGGACTGTATCAGATTGGAATGGAGACTCCCTTTAGAAGAACTTTTCTATGCCAGAAGAGCATGATCCCTGGTCCTAGAACAGAGGTCCTCAACCGTGGCCACTTTAAGACTTGTGGACTTCAACTCCCAGAATTCCTCAGCCAGCAAAGCTGGCTGAGGAATTCTGGAAGTTGAAGTCCACAAGTCTTAAAGTGGCCAAGGTTGAAGACCCCTGTCCTAGAACCACATGTGACTTTGTAGCCCTTTTTTGCACTTCTTTGGGACCCTCTCTAAAATTTACACTGCAAATGCCAAAAACCCGAAGTGTCATTTCCTATCCCTTTAAGAAAAAAAAAAGACTGTTTATATCAGACATGTCAAACTCGCAACATCACATGATGTCGCGCAATGTATCAGGACAGTTTTGCCATTGCTGGCCATGGGGTGGGCGTGGCTTCCACGTGATGTGTCTGGCCCGCAGTGGGCCGCCAGTTTAACACCCCTGGTTTATATTCTAAAGTAGGCTCAACATAGTTTAAATATACCTAAAAACCCATTCAAAAAAGAAAAGGGCGGAAAACAGTGAATCCAAGTCTAATCCATGGATGTGGCTTGGCTTGGCTTGGTTTCACCCATGTTATATGACCATGTGATCCAGTGGAGTTCTAATCCTCTTTAAAACTGTTAAATATTATTCTGCAGTCATCAAAAATGTACCCCCCCTTGTCACTTAACCCCCCTTACTCACTTCAGTGGTTTTAAGGACAGGATGCCCTGATTCATGTCTGTAGTACCCCACTCCATTTACTGTCATGTTGACAGTCAGCTTCCCTGTCACTGGCTTCCCAAATGTGTACCTGGAACAGAAGCTCAACAATTATTATTTTTAGCTGTTGCTCTTTCATTGCCAAGCTTAATTACATGCATGCAAAGCTTTCTAACACCCTGTCAGATAGTTTGAGTTGCTGAGTTTAACAGACTCTTTTAATTTGCTATGTTCCTCCAGAACAGACATGTCAAACACAAGGCCCGGGGGCTGGATGCGGCCGGCAAAGTGGTTTCATGTGGCCCGCGAAGCCATCCTGGAAACAGTGAGGGAACGGCCCCCACTGCCTTGGCCCTGGCCCAGGCCGGCCAGGAGCCAATGTACAATTTTGCGGTGGCCATCTATGCTGAAACACATTCAGTCTTAGCTCCACAAGGCCGTCTGGAAACAGCGAGGAACCAGCCCCTGCCGTGTCAGCCCCGCCCCCTGGGTGCATGCTGGGGAGGTGTCACCCTTTGTGAGGAATGAAGAAATGGACCATGCCTTGGCGCTTGCCCTGGTCCCACCCCCTTCTGCCAGAGATCCTCAGATCTGTCTCACTCCTGCCCAGGCCCCCAGAGGCACCCTTGACATGAACGATGTAGAGCTGGCCATGCCCACCCAGTAGGTCACACCCACTCCATCCACGCCCACCCAGTAGGCCGCACCTACCCTGGCCACACACCCCCATTCCCCCCCCCCCGAGGGCAACTGCAGTGCTGATGCGGCCCTCAATGAAATTGAGTTTGACATCCCTGCTCCAGAAGGACTCCAGATTTGTTGCCAAGATACTTTCCAGAAAAAGCTGAAAACCTTTGGATTCAGAGCAAGGCTCACAAACCCTCCTTGCAGAAATTAAAGGGAGCCACAAGTGGGAGTCATGTACCCAATTTGCCTAGCAGTTGGGTTTTGACAGCAACAAGCTAAGCAGTACTGTTAGAAAACTACAGAAATCAAAGATTAAAGGCAGCCCATCCAGTACTGAGAAGGACACCAAGAAAAAATCCCAAGGGTTATGTTATTTTCCCGTTTCCATAGTCTACTGCTTGTGTCCAAAAGAAAAACAAGAATGTGTCAGAAAAGGGCTGCTCTTACTTATTTCTGTCATTACCTACATCTGTTGTTTGCTTCAGCACAACCCACATGACCCCAACAGATTACCTCTGAGGGAAGATGGCACTTTAAAGTTCTCTATCCCAAGTTCAGAGACACAAGTATTATCAATGATTGCCCATTCCGTAAATCTTTTTCAAACTAAACAGTTCAGAAGAATCACAGGGATGATAAGAGAAACTGCAGGAAGCCACTCAAGTGAGCAGAAGGAACCAGGGACGATTGCTCTTACTTGGCATGGACAGTTCCCTTTTCACAAACTCCAAGGTCCCGAATGTAGCATGGTGGATCAATGCGCAGCTCAAACCTGGGTAAAACTAAAAGGAAGAGAAAAAGGGAGTGAGAACAATTTGGGAATCTGATTGTGATTAGAAACAGCATGAGTGAGGCTATCAAGAAATCTTAACCTAGAGGTAAGAAAGCAGTTGAGCTGAGAAATGGGAAACATGGACTGAAAAAAGGGTGGAGAGATCTATAATATAAAGAGATCTATAATAGACATGGAACTGCTGGAAATCTTACCCAAAAGGGAAAAACTGGCCAATGTCTGTACAGCAAACATAATATATCCCTAGCAATCAACTATTTGGGTAATCCAGTTTGATAGCTGAAAAAAAAAATCTAAAAAGATTCATTGAAAAAAAAAATTCCACAAAATGTAATGGTTACTAAAAGAATCACACGTTGTCCACTATACACAAAATCCAGCTCTTTTATTCCTTTTTGAACTGTTTTGCTTTTAAAATAATGTTTCACAACTAAAAGAAATAATTGAGCTGTAACATTACAATAATTCAGCTAAAGGTTAACTTTTTTCAACTGTTTATAACTTCTGGCTGGGTCACTTATTTTTCGCAACAACTAATTACAATGCCTTCCTCTCCCCCTCCAAAATGGATCAGGCCTCTTTTTTTCCAGTTGGCATAACTATTTGATTTCTTATTTTGGTGGGGGAAGAAAGACTAAAAATGTCATATGGTTAGGAGGCTTATTGCTGCCAAATTCCCATGGAATAATTTCAAATGTGTCCTGGTTTACTTTTTAAAGTTATGTTAAATACAACTATTTGGGCTTTTTTTTTCTCAAGAAGCTGCAAATGATGCTTAGCCTAATGCAGGTATTCTTCCTTTTTTGGACTTTGGCAACTTTAAGGTGTATGGATTTCAACTCCCATGCTGGCTGGAAAATTCTAGGAGTTGAAGTACACACCTTAAAGTTGCCAAGTTTGAAAACACTGGTAGACCAGGGATCTTCAAACGTTTTCAGATTTCAAGACTGAATTAAATTTAAACATTCAGTTAAAAATTTAATTAAAGAAAAGGCTCCCAGAACACCAGATCAAGAGGCAAAGCTCTAATGATAGAAAATTGGCTGTGTTTAAGTGAACTTTTTTTCCCCAATCACCCTCCTCCTCCACATCAAGTTCTTGTGGAATCCACCAAACATAATCTGAAAAGGTCTTGGACTAAACATCTGGTCACTCATGAAAAATGAGCCTTCATTTAGTAATAAACAGTGTGGGAGGAGAGTCGCATTAATCTACGTTAGCCAACAATCAGGAGGAATCTAGTAGCCACTCTGTGCAACAAAGAAAGCAAGGTGTAATTCATGGAAGCTTCTGCATTTTAATAAAATGTATTACCTTGAAAGATGTTTCCATTCCCCTTCTGATTTTAACTTTAGTAAGGAGATGAAGTGTTCCAGATAATACAGATAGTCCTCGACTTACAACAGTTCATTTAGTGACCATTCAAAGTTACAACGGCACTGAAAAATGTGATGAATGACCATTTTTCACAGTTATGACCTTTGCAGTATTCCCATGATCATGAGATCAAAATTCAGATGCTTGGTAACTGGTGCATATTTATGATCACAGCTGGGTCCCAAGGTCATGTGATCCCTTTTGAGACCTTCTGACAAGCAAAGTCAACGGGGAAGCCAGATTCACTTAAAATCCGGGTTACTAACTTATCGACTGCAGTGATTCACTTAACAACTGTGGCAAGAAAGGTCGTAAAATGGGACAAAACTCAACATATCCCACCTAACAATAGAAATTTTGGGCTCAATTGTGGTCGTAAGTCGATGACTACCTGTATTTCCAGCTTGCTGAAATAAATACTATGCTGCTATTAAGTTTGCACTATTCATGTTCCTCAGGCAGGGCTAGGACACTTCATGAGATTTCCTTCCTTCCTTCCTTCCTTCCTTCCTTCCTTCCTTCCTTCCTTCCTTCCTTCCTTCCTTCCTTCCTTCCTCCCTCCCTCCCTCCCTCCCTCCCTCCCTCCCTCCGTTTATTTGATATTTCAATTCAGCAGAGCTACTTCAAATGACGTGCACGTTATTTTAAAATAAAAGGATTGAAATTCTAAAATCTTATACAGTACAAAATAATAACAAAAGTTACTATAAAAAATATGGCCACTGAGACAGAAAACTCAAGTATACATTAAGGTTCTAAATCATATAAATTCTCTATTAGGCCTTAAAAGCAAGTTTTGAATGGTTCTCCTAAAGCCTGCATGCTGAGAAACTAAATTAGTTTCAGAAATAGATTTTTGAATGAAATAAGGAAATGATATGGAAAAAATACAGAGGAAACTGAATTATTATATTCTCCATTTGGAAATGATAAAACAATAATAGAAGGGAATTTAATAACTAGATATTATTAATTATTTATCAAAAAAATAAATGGATTTAAAAATCTGATAAAACTTCCTGAGGTTATTTTTAGCACTTTCCCAAAGACTTTTGATTTCCAAAACAAACCTTTCTAACATGAAAGTTTATTAAAGTCTAGAGGACAGATCAGGATGGTGACATTAAACCTAGCAAAACAGATAATTGATTTGTCCATTAACATCTAGGCTGTCCAGATTTAGAGTAGTCATTTGACTTTTTGACAAAGATTTGGAGTAACCATTTCACTTTTTAAATGTTTTGATAGCTTTAATTATTCCTCATTTGTCCATCATACTAAGTTTGAATGAATAGAAATATAAATATTACTGACAATCATGATTAAGTGCAATAATAATACCTTGAGCACCACCAACACAATAACTTTTTTTAAGAAACTATTTATATAGGGGCATCTATAGAGGGGGCTTCAACTGCATGGCCCCAGTTGCCATCTTGATTGTTTTGACCCTACTCCAGTGACACTCCTAATCTCTGGACTCATTCAAACATGATTATGACATCTCAAAAATAGTGTGTTTTCAAAACAAGTTCTAGCAGCTCTACTATTCACTTACCATATTTTTGAACTTCAAACGATTTGTTGTATGTGTATTCTTGCATTTCTACAAATATAAACCATTCTCCAAACACTGGTTGATCCGACAAAGGAAAACTCATGTTGAGGATGCCTGCCAGAGAAAAGGAAGATCAGAGAAGATAAGCTAAATTGGTGGCCCAATTTCCTTACCGAGCTCAACCAGAAAATAGAAGAGCCAAATGATTCGTCCTTATTTCTTTAATCAATTTGCATCTCACCCTTTCTCTTTGAAGCTCTGGGCAATGGGATGCTCAGTTGTGACAGTCTAAAACTCACCACAACAAATTGGCTTGAGGTTTTTCCATTCTACCATCCGAGATCCTCGAGGATCCTAGGAAAAGAGACGTATTTCTTATATTGGTCTTAGTTAACAATATCTGCGTATTTTTCTTATCTAGCCACTATCATTTATAAGTCACGGCACAGCATATATGAGCAGACAATAGTCGCTTTTTCAATGAACCATAATTAAGAAAACTTTGGTGCACAGAGTTAAAACGTAAACCAGGTTTATAGTTACTCTAATATTTTATTACATATAAATTTATCATATGTGCACAAGTTTCTTTCTTTTGCTGAATGAGTTATGGCCTATTCCAGTGAGGGCCAAGGGCAAATCAATGACACATGTGTCAAAAGTGACACACCACAATGTTTTCGGTTACATGGCAGCATTCACCAGCAGAATAACATTATAACAGAGTTGCAAGGGACCTCAGAGGTCTTCTAGTCCAATCCCCTGCTCAAGCAGGAGACCCTATATCAGACATGTCAAACTCGCGATGTCACGTCACGTATTAGAACTTTTTCCCCAGTCCCGGCAATGGAGTGAGCATGGTTTCATCTGATGCATCCAGCCTGCGGGCCAGCAGTTTAACACCCCTGCCCTATAACATTCCAGACAAATGGCTGTCCAGTCTCTTCTTAAAAATCTCCAGTGATGGAGCATTCACAACTTCTGAAGGCATTCAACAACAACCATTTTATTTATTTATTAAATTTGTTTGCTACTCATCTTGCCACAAAGTGATTCTGGGCAGCTCACAACATTAAACTGTTCTTGAAAGCATGCCCATTCTCATGTGATTTTCAGAGACTGCGTAAGAATAGGGTGTGCTCTTGTGCAGCCTCTGGACCCTCTGAAAAATCACTTGAGAATGGGGCATGCTTTCACTCAATTTTCAGAGGCCACAGAGGCCATGGAAGAGCCTTCTCCGAAGCCACTTCAAAAACAAAGGCCTCATGTGATCTGGAGCAGCCTCTTGTAGGCCACAGGAACCAGTCAACAGAAGAACATCATCTGAAGATAAATGGCACACTTTGGGGGATGATGTGAGGTGGCCTTTTTGAATGGCAGTGATGGGGCTAGGGCTGAAGTCAACAACCAGGCCTCTATTTACTTCAGGTCAAGTCTCAATGCTGCCAAGTGCCACTGTTAGGATGGTCTAAATGGGGTGGAGGGGGTGATAGAAAATTGTTACTCTTTTGTACAGGGGGGGGGGGACACGCTAGCAGAATAAAGTCAGGCATTTTCCAAATATCTGACACAACGAGCCCAAAGGTTTCACCATCACTGGCCTATGCCAAGCAATTCCTTGGAAATGACAGTGAAGGTAATAGGGCTGTTATGTTTCTTAACTTTTTAGAGGGAAAACTTAATTCCTCAAGCAAAATCTTTATAGAATTTTGAATATTGCATGGGGGGGGGAGGAGAAATCAAGGCATCCACTATGGGTCAAAAAAGTCAACATGGCATCTTGCCATTAAAACCTCATCCTTTTTTTATGGGCATTGCGTATACAACGCTCTAGAAGGGGGGCGGGGTTTCTTCCATCTTATTTTATCAATGCCTGTATAGACACCCCCGAAGAAAATACTGTAATGGCCTTTGGGTCCTGACAGATACTCACCAGCACATAAGCTTCAATCTGAAAGAAAACAAAGAAAAAATTAAATAACTTTATTCCACTAGTGGATTCCACTTGTGGCACTAAACACAAGGTTATTTAATTAGTTTTTTTTTTTAAAAAACTATTCAACAGCCAAAGCTCTTTGGGCAGTTCCTACTAAAACACTTCCAAAAATATAATTTAAATAAAAGCATATACAGCAAAATAAAAAAAACACACGAAGTAGGCAGCTGCAAATCGGTAACTCAAAATCTAAAGTAATATACATTAAAATACAATTAAAACCAGGATAAAAAAGCTGGGAAAATAAAGATGTCTTCACCTGGCATGAAAATGTATTTGTTTGTTTATTTAATTTACTGAAATGAAATTAAAATCAAATTAAATGAGGTTAATGTGGGCACCAGTCAAACCTTTCTGATGAGATAATTCCATAAATGGGGTGCCTACACAAAAAAAAAAACTCTCTCCCCTTTGTAGAGGTCCATCTCAACTCCTTGGATTGCTTTCCTTTCATTTACCAAAATTAGAAAAAAATGTATTTGTTATGGGAAAGCACCAACATAGCTTTCTTAAACAAACTGCTTTATTTTATCTGGTATACAGATAGTCTTCTTTAACAACAACTGGAGCCAGCAACTCCACTGCTAAGTGACTCTGTCTTTGAACAAGATATCACCTGACTCTGATGTACTTACATCATCACTTCAACTGTAGTTTTTAAGCAAATCACTGCAGGTTGTTAAGCAAATTGCATGCCCTCAATCTGACATTTTACTGCAAAGCACCCAAATGTTGATTGCATGATGGTGGGGATGCTGCTATAGTCATAAATGCAAGGATGGCTCACAAAGTTACTTTTTCAGTGCCATTGTAACTTTGAATGGTCACTAAACAGGATAATCGTTAAGTGAGGTCTACTTGTATTCTTCTCTACTCCAAGAGCAATCTCTCAGGTCTTAAGTAAAGACTAATTTTCTCCATTGGTTGTTAGCTAAGATTCTTCTCAAATGAAATGAATTTAGTCCAGTGCTTCTCAACCTCATAAGATGTGCAAACTTCAATTCCCAGAATTCTCCAGCCAGAAGAACTGATCTAGCCTATTTGCATGAAATATGGATTCTTAAGTCTCAAGCTTAGGGCAATCTTTACCTTCTCGTTGATTGGCCGCAAATCTGGATTAACGGTAAATAAGTTGATCAGCACTAAAAAAAGAAAAGAAAACCATAATCAGGGAGAATCAAAATGGCTCCAGAATAAAACTTCAGGCTCCTGCTGACTCAATCAACAATCCCATGCAATGCTCTTACCTTTCTGCTTTGGTCTGTACACTGGCTTATCTGTCTGAATGAAGACGGAAGCGCCTTTGCTATCAATAGTCACTGTAGTATAGTTGTGGAAGATGTAGCCCTCCTCGGCCAAATGATGATTGCCCCACACTTTTACCTGAGCCTGGCCCCGAAGTCCTGAGGGAACCTAGGAGACAAATCCAGGACAGAACTTGGATTTATGACTCTTAGTTACAAGTCTTGGGCAGAACTAATTCTACCATAGAATCTAAAAATGTTAACTCTGAATATTTCCCTATCCTTTTTAACAACTTAGATCAGTGTTTTTCAACCTTGGCAACTTTAAATGGACTTCAACTCCCAGAATTCCCCAGACAACAAGATTAGCTGGGGAATTTTCTGGGAGTTGAGGTCCATCCATCCTAAATTTGCTAAGGTTTAGAGAAACATTAGTTCATATCAATAGGAATACAAACTTGAAGATCTGGCAAATGGTTTTCACAGTCAATCCAGACCTCTTGCTTCTTGATTTCTCCACCACTATTGCTTTTCCAAACTTTCACTCCACCATATTCTTTCCATATTCTTCCTATTTTCTTATTATAGGCAACATATTTTATTTTCTTTCCTTTCCCTTCATTTTTCAAAGAGGATTTTAAAGAAGACGCCTGTCCTTAAAGGAAAGAGAGAAAGAAGGTGCTAATCACTACATAGAGAAAAGGAAAAAGACCACAGACAGAGAAATGCTGAATTTGGGGACCATCTGAGCTTTCTATATACAGATACAACTCTATGACATCATTTTAAATCAGGAATACAGAACTCCATTTCCTCAAGAAAGATCTGTTGTGGTTCAAGGCTGGGCGAAGAACCTAAAACAAGCAGAGACTAGAATTCAAAGTGGACAGAAGCACACATCCTCTTTTTTCTAATATCTTCTTTCTCAGCAAAAGGGAACGGTAGTTCTTGCCATATGTCTAACATGATTGCTTGGATAGGGTGTTTTAAATTAACCTAAAGGTTACCTATACTCATAGAGCTATTGGTAGCTCATTCCTAGTTTGTTACTGGTTCTCAAAAGATGTCATAAATAAAACGCTTGGCTTGTAAAGCTTAGAGAAGCTTTCTCCAACCTGTCACTCTTCCATAATTTTGACTGGAATTCCTACAAGCCTAGGAATAAGAAACATGGAAGGTATACTCCAAAATACCTGAAGACCAATGGCTCAGAGAAGGTGCAGAAACGGTTGAATTAACTGAATTATAAAAAAAGAGTAATGAGCTTTTCACACCAATATCATGCATGAGTAAATGGACAGCATTCTTGGAATGAATGTATACTTTATTTGGGTGGATAGAAATTTGTTCTTTAAAAAAGTGTTCATTATAAAGCAGAAAGAAAGCAAGAAAAAATGAATACACATCCATTATATTGTAGATGCTGTTTCTTTACAAATGCTAGTCTAGATATTTGTATAGATTTCAGCACAATTCTAAGGGTGTAATCTGAGAGGAAGTTAAGATCTGTCAACAATTATAAAAGTTCAGATTCCCTACCAAATTAGATATCCAACATAACCTACTCTGCAAGATTCTAGTGAGATTCTAATTCCAACAATCAAAGCAAATGCAGTATATAAACATGGCCTAATGCTGACATATTCAGAGCGTGGTATTCAGTTCAAATTTGGCTTCTGAAGGACCCAGAAGTGGACTATCTGTTTAAGCAAAACAGAGCAGCTTAGTCCACATATCAGAAGCAGATCAACAGTCATTTTCAAGGTGTTCCAGCAACCGCAAACTCTGCTACAACTTCAAACAGCAGCAGTATTTCACTGCAGAGGCTAGGGTGAGACTGGACCAGAGCAGAGATGGTCAATGATAGGTCCACCATCTGACCTCTTGGCAATGGCTGAAGGAGTTGGTATGTGCTGCTTTGAAAGAACTAGCATTCAGAGATGCTGCCAAGGAATGTGTGGTCTTAGTTGCAGCCACTGAAGAAATGCTGCAGTTGCTGTTGCCAGGTTCCAGACCAAGTTCAGAGTAAACCCCATTCCTTGAGCAGCAAAAGTTAATGGAACTGGCATATATTTCACTTGTGCAAGCAGTATTAGAAGAGTACTAAGATGAAGCACAAAAGCCTGGAAGGGTACAATGGAGAAATGTTGGAACAATCCAGCCACATTCCAAAAGGTGTCCTGTGAAACTGAGGGTTTAAATCAGTGTTTCCCAAACTTGACAATTTTAAGGCATGAGGACTTCAACTCCCAGAATTCCACAGCCAGCAACGCTGGCTGTGGAATTATGGGAGTTGAAGTCCACATGCCTTAAAATTGTCAAGTTTGGGAAACACTGGTTTAAATGACAAGGGAAAATTTCTTTATGGGTACAATCCTGGCATACAATTTTGTCTGCTGTACCCTAAAAGTAAAAAGGCTTCTATTAAGTTGTAAGTACTTGATAGTTGCAAATAAATCATAAGGACTTACCTTAAGCTTGATTGTGCCTTTACCTGCAAGATAAAGGAAAAGGGGTTAAGAATCATTATTTTTTCTCCCACTGAACTCCCATAAAGCTAAACATTTTGACTATTTTCCTATTTTAGTACAAACGGACAGCAAATCTAGCATGGATATTCAGAAAAAATATAAACGTGTTTGTTCTGGCTATAATTGCCAGTTCAGTTACAAGATGCCAGAAAGTCAACAAGCCTTGGCAAAAAACCCAAGATCCATGGTTACCCTTGGCATGAGCATCACCTCTCAACTGTGAATCCCAGAAGGACAGGGTGAGGGCTCAGCCACATGTACCAAGCACCCCATCTTGGAGAGAGGGAGAGAAAGATCATGGTGATATTCCTGAGCTAAGCTCCCAATAGCATGAATGTCAAACCCAAGTGGCCTGTGCTGCAGCTTCAAACTTGCCCATAAATGCTACATTTGAAATCGTTGGAAGAGAAATGGACATGCAAGCATCTTTTGTGGGACAAAACAAGAGTCAAAAGCAGCTGTTTGCGGCAAAGATGAGAACAGAAAACAGCTGCTATCAACAAAGCCTTTTGGAAGAATGAGCTACAATTAAAAGCTTCTTCAGTTCTCATGCGGTTGTGAAAACTTCTGTTGGCATATGACACTTAGATAATAGAATTACTTATAAAGTACATGATTCACTGGAATGGTACATTTCAAGGGTATTTTTAAATAATTGACATACAAGCAGCCAAAGAAAGATGCTCCGTGGCTTTCCGGTTTTAATTGCAGGAATGTTGGCCTGCAAAAATGTAGTAGATTTGTTTGTAATCTCCACTTTTTGAATTACTGTATAAGTTGCAAAAAAAAAAAAAAAATTAATGGCATCTTCTTTCCCAGAACTGGAAGACTGATTTCAGGACCACAAGATCCTTACAGAAAATAAATTATAGCAAATTCTTTTTAAAAAGTAATTAAGTGAAGGAGACATACTGTACAGTATCTGGGAGTAGCGTTTAACATTTTAGGCTATAATCCCATGCCAGCTTTTCTGAAAGTAAGTCCCATTGAAAACAGTAGGACTTATTTTTGAAAAAAATAAGCACAAGATTTTTTTTGCTTCCTTTTTTTGCAAAATAATTTACCCACTTCCCGCAATGCTCAGTTAGGCTTTTGTTGCAGAACTATACCCTTGACAATCATAATTATACAGTAAAGTCACACTTCTTTATGAAAATGACATTGCTAATATTTGATTGTCTGAATATTGCTACCTACTTCTAAATTTGTATTAAGGACATTAGAAGAAATGTAAAACTGACAAAATAGTACAAGTGGCTCTAAAAACATCTAAAACCCTAGTGCTTTACAATCAGGAAAATTCACATTTAAACCTAGATGATACATATTTCTATGGCTAAATGAAATGCTGATGATACATATTTCTATGGCTAAATGAAATGCTTAGTGTTTTGTAACTATGTGCTGTTGTTATTATGGTGATGGACTTGCAGTAAAAAGCAGAAGTATTCAGACAAAGGATGAATTGAGGTTATGAGCACAACAAATTGGGTATCTAGATATCTAATAAAAACAATAAAAATAATCATAATCATCATAATAATAATAAAGTTGAAAGGGACCTTGGAGGTCATCTAGTCCAATCCCCTGCTCAGGCAGGAAACCCTATACCATTTCAGACAAATGATTGTCCAATCTCTTCTTAAAAACTTCCAGTGTTGGAGCATTCACCGCTTCTGGAGGCAGGTTGTTCCACTGGTTAATTGTTCTAACTGTCAGGAAGTTTCCCCTCAGTTCTAGGTTGCTTCTCTCCTTGATTAGTTTCCATCCGTTGCTTCTTGTCCTGCCCTCAGGTGCTTTGGAAAAATAGCTTGACTCCCTCTTCTTTGTGGCAGCCCCTGAGATATTGGAACACTGCTATTATGTCCCCCCTCATCCTTCTCTTCATTAAACTAGACATACCCAATTCCAGCAACCATTCCTTATATGTTTTAGCCTCCAGACCTCTAATCATCTTTGTTGCTCTTCTCTGTACTCTTTCTAGTGTCTCAACATCTTTTTTACATTGTGGTGACCAAAACTGGATGCAGTATTGCAAGTGTGGCCTTACCAAGGCATTGTAAAGTGGTATTAACACTTCACATTGGCTGGATTATTCTGGGAGTTGAAGTCCATCGATCTTCAAGGGACCAAGGCTGAGAAACACTGCAATAAAGTATTCCACAAAACTGTGCTTCTATGTCCTTAGCAAATTCAATGATTTTTCCTTGATGAATCCAAACAGCTTTTCTCTACTAATGTTCAATTATATACTGTATACAGGTAGTCCTTGACTTACGATCACAATTGAGCCCAAAATTTCTGTTTTTAAGTGAGACACATGTTGTGTTTTGCCCCCTTTTATGACTTTTCTGGTCACAGTCGTTAAGTGAATCACTGCAGCTGATAAGTCTATAACCCGGTTGTTAAGTGAATCTGGCTTCCCTATTAACTTTGCTTGTCAGGTCGCAAAAGGTGATCACGTGACCTTGGGACACAGCAACAGTCATAAATATGAACCAGTTGCCGAGCAGCTGAATTTTGATCACATGATCATAACTGTGAAAAACAGTCATAAATCACATTTTTCAGTGTCATTGTAACTTTGAACAGTCACTAAAAGAATTGTTGTAAGTTGAGGACTATCTACACAAATAGCAGCCTACCTAGAATTGCTCCATGGGCATGAGCCACCATCTCTCCTTTGACTACTAGTTGGATCTGGACCGTTGTCTCCCTGACTGGATTAAAAATAGTCACACTAATAGATTCTCCCACACCTGATCGGAAAACAGAAGGCACTGCAATCAAGTAGCCCCTGGGAAAAGGAAAAAAAATAATAATCAAAAGTTATCACTATGAAAAGAGCATCATTTACAACGTGTATTTCATAAAACAGCTCCTCCCGGTCAGTAGAGACATGCAGAAGAAGAGAGGGATGAGGGGAAAAATAGGAGAGATTTCACAGCAAGGAAAAGTTGTGGTTATCTTGGAAGCTACTGTACAGTCTTCAGGATTATCCCATACCTGTAATCTGGAAAGAGAAAAATTGGCAAAAATGAAGCAGAGGTTGCAATAACCATCCATTTTCCCAAGGATTTATACAGTAACACAGATGGGAAGCAGTGTTAAAAAATTTTCATTTGCTACAGCGAGGAAAGGCAAGAAATGATTAAAAACTGATCAATGATCCCCAAAACAGACATGGCTGCTTTTCTTAATTTCTTTCCCTGCCTCTCTCTCAAACATACACATAAATACACACAGAGTCCAGGATGTACAAAAGATTTGTAAAAGAACCTTCTAAAGACCATTAGGTGATAGACAGGGACTCTGAAACATATTCCATGAAGGAGGCTGGAATTTGAGAAGAAGTACATGATTGCATTAAAGGGTGAAGGAAACCTGCATGGATGCTCAAGAAGTATTGCATCCCCCTTGATCTTATTTTTTTTTCCTCTGAGTAAAAAATAATTTTGTATTTATGGGAGAAATCTTAAAGGTCTCCTGTTGCTATTTAAATTGTCCTGTTGGATCTCCTGGGTATAGTCATACTTATCAAGCATTTGTCTATTGTTTCATTCTTCTGGCATAAGGCCAGAAGCAGTCTCTATCTTTTGTTACATGGCTAAGGCAATATGTATTAACTACTCATAGTGCTCTTTAGAGCTTCACAAAAGTCTGAACAATATTCTCAGGTTCTTGCAGAATTATTTATGCCCCCCCCCTCGTGACACCATGATATTCCTCAACTTCCCTCACCCACTTTACCGCATCCAGCTCTCCAAAGGCTCTTCGTGCAAGACAGCTCCTCATCACGTCACACGCTTTAAAACATATTTTAGCTCGTTGTTTCATTTTGGCCCAGCCCTTGGGTCTCTCTAACTGGAGATTAATAGGCACCCCAGGGGTTGAGGGTCATGCTATTTTATAGCTCCCAACCCTGTCTTTTTTCAAATTCCAAGTCTTGTGTTTCTTCCTCAGCAGGATGCATTGCCATGGAGATCCCATTACAACTCTGCAAAAGTTCAGATCTCCTGGGTGTGCATCATGCAGATTGTGTTGGGCATGCTAAGAACCAGGGAGGGTAGGATATAGCATGTTTTCCTCAAATTACCAGGCTAAAAATACATATATTTTATTTTATTTTCTAATTGTAAATCTTTGGCCCATGTTTTCTGTATCAGGAGGGGGTGGGATGGAGAGCAAAATAAAAAATACATCTGCTTCTATTAGGCAAACATCTGTGAATGGCCACATCCACTGTGGGTGATGATCCCATATGCAGAACACATGTAGTTTAAAATTCTTCTTCCAATATGCTGTCATTGTTTTGCAAATGCCATTGTTCTGCTCCTAAAAGTCACTGCACTTAAAAACTGTCATCACTGTTAATCTTTCCATAAGCCGAGCATTTCTGACATTTTTTGGTACGGCTTAGAAAGAGTCACATCAAGAATGCACATTGCACAGAAATGTAGTCACAAATGCTAGGACAGCATCTGACTTGCTATTTTGACAGTTCTTAAAAGGAAATGTATTGCCTTTGGAATCTGTACATGCTGAAGCATTTAGTCACTGAGAAGGAATTGCCAAGGTATCTTTTGAACCTAACTATACATCGTACCAGCTTGATGTGCCTTTACTACATCATAAAACAAAGCAAAGTTTATTAACCTAGCTTTGGAAACTGACTTGAGAATTAGGCAATATTCACCAGTGCCCCAGCTTGTGAAGAAAAGATCTGTTGCCAGGAACAAGAAAATGTACAAAGTATCAGAATCTAAACCTTACATACTCAGCTTAAAAGCAAGTTTGAAAATTGTCATGTGTTCTTCACAAAGGAAGTGTCAAAGGCTGGTTAATATTTAACCTGGAGGAGTTACAACCAGGTAGCCTGGTGTGACAAACTTGGTTATAGAAAAGTGGAGGGGGGGGGGGAATAGCATGCAATGACTTCTGTGTAATTTATCACAGGCAATGATTTTTGCATAACTTACCTCAGGAAAACAAAAGTACTTGCTAGCCACCAAAGAAATATTGCATTTCACAAGTTACACTTTCTGCATCTTCTCCCAGAAGTGTCTCTCCTTCTAGCTAGCCAATGAAAAGTTCATCTGAACTGACTCTCAGTTTAGCTATATATCCAGGCTTCTGTTAGCAAAGCAGCCAGACCGTTTTGAAACAAGGCAGCCTGGAGAATCCAACACAATTGGTGACAGGCTACAAGAAGCGCTTTCAAATTTTCTACAGTTCACTCCAGAAAGTGATGTGATGATAAACCCTCCCCTCTCCGGCTCCCCTTGCTTGCTTTTCGATGCTATCCATCAGAAGGCAAGGGCAGAATTAGGCCAGATTAACGTTTCTAAATCCAGTCACTGAATTAGACCCCCCCTCCCAATCGGATTGTTTGGTTCCAAACAGTAGGAGGAAGAAACATCAAACCCATCCCAATTCTAACCCTGGGAACATATTTTACATTTGTTAAACTGATAAACTGTATTGTTAAGGACAGGAAAAACACGGTTTTGAATAAAAGCAAACAGCATGAAACTTTCTATGGACCACAACTCATCTCGCATAAGACTGGGGGGGGGGGGAAGGCGGTTCAAATATTTGCGTAAAACCTGCTCGCTAAAAACGTGTGTGTGTGTGTGTGCGTGTGAACGCGCGCGCATTGCACAAATATAACCTTCCACTTGGGATGCCCAGTCCTTTGCAGCCTGGAGATTTCCAGAAAGGAAGGCGGCCAAGGAGCTCTCTGCGTATGCTCACGACCACCCCAGCAAGCAGAGTCCTACTCAGAAATACTCTTCCTCGCGCGGGAGGCTCGCGTTGCAAGGAAAGACATGCGGAGAAGGAAGCGAGTCGGAAGGCGCTGCCGAGCGGAGCGTTTGCTCGGTGCGCTTTGTTCAGGGAACGGCATCCCGAGGGCTGCGCGTAGCTACTCACTGCCTGGGCGGGTTCGGGGCGCCGATCTCGCCGAAGCTGCACAAGGGCAGGAGCAGAAGAATCCAGCAGACGCGGCCGCCGGGCATGGCGCGCTGGGTCCGGGCGCCCTTTGTTCCCTCGGGGCGGCCGGAGGAAGAGATGGAGCGGAAAGGGTGCCGAGCGCGGCAACCAATAGCCGCCCCGTTCGAGCAGCGCCGGGCTTCTTCCCCGCAGGAGCAGCAGAGAGCGCTCCCAGCGACTAACTCAGCCTCTCGCTCTGGCGGCTCGGCCCCTCAGCTCCGCCGGTGCCTTGCTTCTTCTGCAGCCCCGCCTCGATCCGGGGGCCCTGCCTAAGACCGCCGCCGGCCCGCCCCCGGCCCCTCCTCCGCCCGCCCACTCGACCCGCGCCCCTCGGCTTTCTTTGACTTGGGAGCGGAGCGGGCAGAGAGGAGGCGGGCGAGGATCGCCACTCCGGATCCTGGCCGAGGTTTGCTGGGAACTGCGAGGGTTGGCTGATGCTTAGAGGCAGGAATAACCGAATAACAGACTTGGAAGGGATCTTGGAGGTCTTCTAGCCAGACCTCCTGCTCAAGCAAGCCCTATACCAGTGATGGCGAACCTTTTAGAGACCAAGTGCCCAAACTACAACCCCAAACCCACTTATTTATTGCAAAATGCCAGGGCTGCATCAGCATTGTGGTGCCCTCAGGGGGTGGGGGGTGGCCTACTGAGTGGGCGTGGCTGCAGTGGTCACAGCAGACTGGGTGAGTATGGCAGGGGGATAGGGCAGCAGGGTCCAGTCCCTCGCCATCTCTGGTGCATGGGGGGGGGCAATGCTGCTTGCTCGCTCACTTCCTACCATGTTGGTTCAAACACCATGTGCTTGCTACTCTGGAAAACTCTGGTGGGGCAACTGCACACCTGCCCACAGAGAGGGCTCCGACTGCCACTCTGGCACGTGTGCCATAGGTTTGCCACCACTGTTTTATAGAGACAAATGGTTGTATAGGCAAGTCACCTCCAAAGAGGCAGGATCTTGCTAGACTGCTTAATGTGCAACCCCAATGAATCTGGTGGTCTCATCTCCATATGTTATGCCAATAAAATCCTGGTTTATGAAGAAATTTATTTTTGTGTGACTACAAGGTTTGCACAAATTCTTGGCAGCCAGGTCTTCCAGACCTCCAGTCATGGATCAGTTGATCCTGGGTTGTTTGTACAGTATGATAAAAAAAGTCAAGATGGTCACCATGTGAATGTGATTTTTTTTAAAAAATGGGGGAGCTTTTAAGGAAATGGTTATCTCCATCTGCTTTCTCTCTCAAGCTGGGGATCAGTTACCAGGAATGAGAGGATTGACAGTAAAATGGGAGGTCTCTAATCTGATGGAGCCTCCAGCTTCAACCATTCCTTCTAGTCTGGGGATTGCAAGATAGCCCCTCCAAAACCTATTCCATGGGAATTGTGGAATCTCCTTGGACAGTAAAGATGGCTAACAAGCAAATACTGGAGCACATAACATCAAACGTGTTCATTGGAAGGCAAAATCACAGAACTGCATCTCACTTTGGCCATGTCATGTGGAGGAATTCACTGGAGAAAGAAATTATGTTTGAAAGAGTTAATGGTAAAAGGAAACCAGGCTGTCAAAGGAAATGGTGGCTGGATACCATCAAAGCTGACACCAGCCAGATCATAGGAAAACCACAAAAAAGTAGTGCAAGATCAGAAGAAGTGCAGAGACTTGGCCCTGCCTAGCCACCTCTGACAAGACCCTCCTAAAGCCATATAGTAAAACCATTGAATTCTCCTTCCTCCCTCATGATCAGGTCACGTTGCCCAATCAAGTGGAAAAATATTGTTATGAGAAAGTATCTCTATGTTTGGCCAGACACCTGGTATAATGTCCTTGAGTCTCATGCTCTGGCTTCTTAATCTTTGAAGTCTGCATTCCAAACCTCTCTCCTCCCCCTCCCCCCAAGTTCATTGGCAAGCTGAAAAGCAATATTTGTCACACCAGCAAAAACGTGCTTCGAACTTGACACATGGTTTGGCGTGAGGGATGGGGTGCGCATGCACACAACTTTATGTGAGGGGCTGCATGTACATACGTGCTCACCCACCACTTGTGCAGCCTGGTTCCAAATAGGCTGTGGTCCAGCAGAGGGCCATGGCCTGAGGGTTGAGGACCCCGGTTTAGAGAGGGAGAAGTAAAGAGGTGTGGCAACATAGAGTTCTCCATGGGAGGAAACATAGACCATACTAGTGAAGCTTTATCAACTAGTTCCCAAGAGAATTCAGCCAGCCTGACAAGATTCTTGTAATAAAAGTGATCAGCACCTAATAGGAATATTCTTGCTGCGCAATATAGAATTCTAGGTGCCCCTGTTGGCTGGCTTGCTTAGAAATCCGACTGTGATGATCAAAAGGAGACACAGAAGAATGAGCAATTAGCTGCAGCAGGAATGCACAATCCATGGAGTGGAGTACACAGGAGGCGGTTGTAAGGGAGAAGAGTGAATGAGTAGCGTCACCTGATAGACTGCAAGTGCGTAGGCTTCGCTTTCTCTCCGTAGGGGTAGGGAAGTGGACAATACTTGCACATAATCCCTTCCTCTGTGGGAGGTTGTAATGTGATAGTTTGTTCTCCTTCACTGAGATTGTGCAAACCAGAAATGGGCACAACCTGAAAACCGTTCTGGAAATGGAGTGCCTGGCCCATGTTTGGAGAGGCTGCTACGGTTTCTGGGTATTAAATATTGGCAGCTAACCATTCTTCCCTATCTTGCAGTCTTGGGATAATATCTGAACCTGGGTCATTTGCATTATTGTGTGCATGACTGTATGTAAAAACAAAAAATAAAATAAATTTTTAACAGCGATGTTGAACTGATTTATCACTATCTTTTTCTAAGTCTGCTTTTTATTTGTTTTGCCAACTACTTACTTGGCCTCCAGTCCTGGGATTACCTGATGGTGTCCCCTCCAATTATTAACTGAATTTTTGAAGTCAACTGAGGTTGGCTAGGTACTACTAAGATGTGTGGAACCCCAGTGTTTGGCTAAGTTGAGAAGCTGACTCTTGATTATTGATGTATAGAGACCTACTTTGATCCAGAAAATACTGGTATTCATGTGCTAGAAGTGAAATTTCTTGTGGATGAGAACATCTCAAGAAGACCTGTTGAGAACCCACCTCTATGTAAAGAGAGCCGTACCTGGCCAGGATGATAGGCCTCTGTGATAGCTCCCACATTTTGCAACTCCTTAAAGTTCCCTCCCTCATGATTTTTCAAAGATTTTTAAAGACAGTTTCACCAGACTTTCAACTCTAGCTAAGTTTTATTGACTACCAAGGATTTACCTTTGCACTTATTTTTAAAACTTTCATTTCTTTTATTGTCACATTTTTAATTTTAATTTGTAACCTGCTCAGAATCATTTGACTTGGCTGGGGGATGTAAACTGCAATATAAATCAATAAACATTGAGGTATCAGTAATTTGTAAACTTTTTTTAAAGAACAAACCTGAAAATTAAAGACAACCTTGAAAGGGGCAAATCTGAAAAAGATTCATAAGAATAAAAAAAATGTTTATAACTTTGCTTTAGAAAGGAAAGTCAGAGCAAAACCAAGAAGATAAACAACTAAAATAAATGTAGAGGGCAGCTTTCTGTAATAAAGGATAAATGGTCCCTATACAGGTAGTCCTCGACTTACAGCTATTCATTTTGTGACCGTTTGAAGTTAAACAGCACTGAAAAAAGTGGCATGACCATTTTTCACATCATGATTGCAGCCTCCCCATGGTCATGTGATCAAAATTTAAACGCTTGGCAACTGGCTTGTATTTGTGGCAGTTGCAGTGTCCCAGGGTCCCCTTTTGAATCCTCTGATGAGCAAAGTCAATGGGGAAGCCAGATTCACTCAACAATTGTGTTAATAAGCTAATAACTGCAATGATTCATTTAACAACTATGGTAAGAAAAGTCACAAAATGGGGCAAAATTCACAAGTGTCTTACAACAGTGGACATTTTGGGCTCAACTGTGGTTGTAAGTCAGGAACCACTTGTACACGAAATGTACCAAAGGCCATTTTCCATCCTTCTGAGGCCTTTTTACAAACATTGGTGACAGGCTAAAGGACAATTGTTTCACTCCGTGGCAGTGTAGTGGTTAGAATGCAGCATTGCAGGTAAACTCTGCCCATATCCAGGGGTTCGATCCTGACCAGCTCAAGGTTGACTCAGCCTTCCATCCTTTTGAGGTCAGTAAAATGAGACTGTTGAGGGGGGGCAATATGCTGACTTTGTAAACCGCTTACAGAGGGCTGTAAAGTGCTGGGAAGTGGTATATAAGTCTTATTGCTATTGCTATCTTGCACAGATAGATCCAGTTTGGTTTAGTGGTTAAGGCACCAGGCTACAAAATGGGAGACCGTGAGTTCTAGTCCTACTTAGACATGAAAGCCAGCTGGGTGACTTTGGGCCAGTCACCTTCTTTTAGCCAGACCCTCCTCACAGGGTTGTTGTTGTTGTGGGGAAAATAGGAGAAAGAGGATGTGCTGAATAAGTTTACCGCCTTGAGTTCTATGTAAAAATAATACAAGTGGAATACAAATAAATAAATAAAATAAATAAATATCTAACTTAAGTCAGAGTCAGACAACATTTTAGATCTTGTAGGCACTTCTAGAACTCTTGGAACAAGTTGTGGGCACTTGCACAAAATGGCTTCTCTGTTCACAAACTGGCTATGATGTATGTTACGGACATTCTCAAAAAAAAAAACATTTCCCAGAGGTTTCCCCTACCCCACTCAACAGTCACCTTGCACAACATTTTCTCAATCAGCCTTATTTTTTTCTTCTGGACATATAGCCTTTCCCCCAAAATTACCAAAAGACTGCAGCATTTCCCTCCCCACCCAACCCTTTCATTTTCTAAGGATTTTTAGAGAATATCAGAGATATTCTTATAAATACTTTTTTATAAGAAAAATGCTAGAACTGAGAAGTTTTGTTCTGCATCATGTCAGGCTTCTATTTAACTTCTTTTATTAAAAGAGCCTAAAAGAAAAGATGAGGCAGAATGTCAGGGGATGATGGGCATCATGCTGTATAACTCTCTAATCACAAAAAAATAGCCAAAAAAGAAAGAAATTTAGCAAAAGCTTTCATGGGCAACAAAAATCTTCCCATAGAAAACAGAGTTGGACGATCTACGGTTGAGTAAAAGGGAGCATAACATTCGAGTGAATCTTGTTTCCGCTGCACAATTTGGAAGTTTTGATGGCTTTGCCCTCTAGGGTTAATCAAGTGCATTTCATCCAAATCATGAAAGAAACTGGTTCACATGTAAGCTAGAGGAAATTCCTGCTGTTTTTCCCCTTGTTTTATCTTTTTTTTTCAGGGCTTAATTAAAAGAGAGGGCACTATCATTCTCTAGAGCTATATTTCAACACCTTCAATGATTGTCAAGTTTTTGGCAGCCCCTCGCTCTCTTAGCCAAAGTTTTTTTTTCTGCTCTAAACAGTACACTCCTTTGCTACTCTTAACTTGACTTAGGTAAGGAAAAAACAAATAAAAATCTGCACTGAACAACTACTGATGGTGATAAGTAGCACTTAGGCAACCGCAAGAAAGATACCGTTTCCTTCCTTAGCATTTTTCCTCAGTCTGGCTGAGAAAATTATCTGGGAGATCACAGAATCATAAACTATAGAAGGTTAATTTAATCCAATATTTTTCAAACCAAACATGCTGGCTGGGAAGGTCGGAGAGTTGAAGTCCACACATCTTAAAGCTGCCAAGTTTGAAAAAGCATTGATCTAATCTAGCCCTCTGGCACATGCAAGAAAATCACGGAAACCATCCAACACAAAAGACTATCCATTTCCTCAGATATCTTCCGAAATGAAGAACCCACAACCTCCGTTGGTAAATAGCTCCATTGTTGACTTGATCTTGGATGAGAGGATAGATGGGGAACTCATCAAATTTGCAGACGAAACCAAGCTGGCAGGAATAGCCAACACTCCAGAAGACAGGCTTAGGATACAGGAGGATCTGGACAGACTTGAACACTGGGCGCTATCTAACAAAATGAAATTCAGTGGTGAAAAAAGCAAGGTTCTACATTTAGGCAAGAAAAACCAATGCACAGATATAGTATAGTATAGTACTGCTCAACAGTAGTAACTATGAGAGGGATCAGATGATGATGATGATGATGATGATGATTATGTATTTTTCTAGTTTTTCCCTTAGAGCCACACATTGCCAGCAAATCAAAGAACTGAGAATGCACCATCATCCAACTTCACTTCATGTATTGGTTAAAAATATGAAATTATATAGGTTTCAGGGGCATTCACCAGAGGAAGAATGCAAAAGGCTACCATCATTTTTGCATGATTAAAAACGGGCAGCACCTTGACTTGATGTTTTTAACTTCTGGTCTTTATGACATCCCCTTGCATGACATCCTGATAAGTTTGCATATAAAAGCAATTTAAACCATTTATATTCCCATCTGATCCAGCTTATACTGATTACAGGCTTGCCCCATAAGAATGGAAGGAGGAGAAATAATTTTTTATACTGCTCACTGAGGAAAGTAGCAAACAAGATATTCACCCTTCTCCCAAATGGCAATAGGCCAAATTCAGAAAGATTCTCAGAATCTCTATCTCCCCCCCCCCTCAAATGCAAAGGCCTGGATTCAATTTGCACACTTTGTGGGCTAATAGCTGAACCTTGTATGGGGTAGAAATAGATGCAAGCCGCAGGGCTCATTTGCACTCTGTTTTAGTGAGGCAATCGCTCAAGATCAGCCTTCACGGACCTTGCCATTCTAAAGAGCTATGACGCAAACGGGGTTGCCTCTTTCAGGGTTGAGTTCATATTTTCACAGATTCTACAAAATAAACTTTGAAAGGAAAAGGGAAAAACAAACGGATGGGTCTGTAGGGACTCCCACCCCTTTCTGAGAGAAAATTAGTTCTTTCTGGACTTGTATATATTTAAAACGCATTACTATATCCCTAACAGCTCTGGGTCTTGGTCTTATGGGGGTGACCTCACAGGCATGACCTGATGTTTGGTGTGTAACTTTACCCACCCAGCAATAAAGAAGAAAGAGAAGCATATGGCTCTCATATAGAATCACAAACTACACCCCAGTAAATTAAAACACCCAGCGAGAACCTGAAATATAAACGGAAATGGCTTTCTGTTCCACCCATAGTCCTTGGAGGTTTATAGTGAGCACCCCACCCTTTGCTCAAGTTAAAGATTTGCTGTGGAGATCCTTCCCAGAATGCAACAGGTTTCTTGAACATTGCATTCCTTGGCGGCCTTAATCTTGGCCCAGGATCTTCCATGAAGGTCCATCAAGAAGGAAGCTAACCACTTTCTTTTTTTGATACAAATACAAGGACCAAAATTCAGCTGCCAGACCCAACATTTTCTATGTGTATCTATTTAATTAGCTACCCTAGCTAGAATATCTTTACAGTATCTTTAGCGGATTTGTGGATTGTTACTAAGACAAGTCCAGATGAAGGGCAGTTGTCCATGTCACTAGGATTCAAGCCCAACTTGATGGTTGAAGAGCAACACAGATGATTAGGACTGGAGGCTAGAACATATGAAGAACGGTTGCAGGAATTGGGTATGTCTAGTTTAATGAAGAGAAGGATGAGGGGTGACATGATAGCAGGCTTCCAATATTTGAGGGGCTGCCACAAAGGCAGGACAAGAAGTAATGGATGGAAACTTATCAAGGAGAGATCCAACCTAGAACTAAGGAGAAATTTTCTGACAATGAGAACAATTACAGTGAAACGGCTTGCCTTCGGAAGTTGTGGAGGCTTTTAAGAAGAGACTGGACAGCCACTTGTCTGAAATTGTATAGGATCTCCTGCTTGAGCAGGGGGTTGGACTAGAAGACCTCCAAAGTCCCTTCACTCTGTTATTCTGTTTACACATGTACACACACACCTCTCTCTGGAATTTAAGATATAATGTCTAAAGTAAGACCATCTCTTACCTGATTAGTAAGCCAGCAAGGTTCTAACTCCTGCTTCCAGATAATCTTCTTCTCTTCCTTGTTAGCAGAAAATCAAAGGTGGCTTTTGGTTAATTCTTGCTGATAGGTCCTCAACTTACAACTGTTTGTTTAGGAACTGTTCAAAGTTACAAAGCACTGAAAAAAGTGACTTACCACCAATCCTCACACTTATGACCATTGCAGCATCCCTATTATCACATTAATAGAATTCAGGTTCTTAGCAACCAGCATGAATTTAGGAAGGTTGCAGCATCCCCAGATAATGTGGTTGCCATGTGTGACCTTCCCAGACAGCATCCAACAAGCAAACTCAATGGGGGAAGCCACATTTGCTTATAGACCATGTGATACCCTTAACTGCAGTGATACTCTTAACCGTCAGGACAATAAAGATCTTATAAATGGGCAGAACTCACTTAATAACCACCTTGCTTAGCAACAGAAATTCTGGTTCCAATTGTGTTCATAATTCAAGGACTACCTGTATTCTAGTGGGCAGATCCATACTTCCACTTTGATCAGAAGAGTACGAGATCTTCCTGAATGCAGGAATAGACCATCCTCTTCCCACTCCAAGTCCATTGCAAATTCACCCTGCCTCCATATTTGCCATCTTGAGTTCAAAACTGTTGTTTCCAGCCTAATGCATCTTAGAGGGGATAGTAGGTGTTGCATTCATACCTGGCGTGACCTCTCTCTTCAGCATGTGTGGGGCAACTTTCTTCCTTGCTCCTTGGCAGCTGCTAGTTTATAAATTATCTTCTTGCAAAGATGGCCAATTAAGTCAAAGAACTTTCCTCTGTTCAACCTTTACATCTCCCAGGAGGCACCTTTTCAATTTCTGCCCAGGCTGGGTAAAACCTGGTATTCTTCCCCACCATCCACAATACTACAACCTATGTTCTTTTCTTTTCTTTTCTTTTTTAGCACAGGGGTGTCCAACCCTGGCAACTTTAAGACTTGTGAACTTCAACTCCCAGAATTCCCATGGCTGGCTGAGGAATTCTGGGAGTTGAAGTCCATAGGCCTTAAAGTTGCCAAGGTTAGAACAACCCTCTTTAAATTCCAGCTGAGAATGTTGCTATTTTGTTTGTAGGAAGCTGAATTACCAGTTCTTCCTTGCCACAAAGTCTCCCTACAGGGGACCTACAATAGGAGCAAAAGCATCACCTGTGTGAAAAAAGGGTACATTCCAGTACTGGACACTGTCTTAATTTTTCACACTGCCTCCCCCCATCCTTGGAATCTGCTTGTAGACCTTCTGGGCTCCCAATTTTTCCCCCCATTTCCTATGAATTGTTCTTGACTTAAAACCAGCTACTTAGTCAAAGTTACAACAGGCCTCCCCAGGGCAACTTACAACCTGTTTTCAAAATTCCAACGGCCACATGTCCCTAGGGTCATGTGAACATATCTTGGAGCCTTTGGCAAGTGTTCTGCATTTACAGCCATTTGCAGCGTCCTGGAAACTCACATTTATTTCTAGTTTCCAGCAAAAAAAAAAAAAAATCCACCCATTGCTTAAATAGGATTCATTTAACCACCACGAGGTTTGCTTAATGACCACTGCAAGAAAGCTTGTAAAATTGGGCATGCTCACATGGTAACCCACTGAATGACCATCATGATTTTCAATTGTAATTGAATTCCAATCTTAATTCCAGTCTTAAGTCGAGGACTACCTGTGTTTTAATAGTAACCATATCGATGGTTTCAAATCTGGCTTCCAAAGACTTTGTTGCCTCCAGATTTTGTTTTTCTGTTATTTGTACTCTTTAAAATTCATTAAAAGTACTTTGATGTTCTTATATAAACATGTATGGGTTCACCTCTCCCTGATCCGGGAACAGAATAAGCATAATAAGATTCACATAAAGATAATAAAGTCATCTTTGTCCTTGAAGCAAAATGCTTTTTTAAAAAAACTTGTCCTTGCTAAATGAAATAAATAAAATTAATAAAATAAATAAAAATAAAATAAATAAAATTCAGCTCTGCAACACCATCAGCTTAAAAGTTTCCAAAAGGGTAGGCTTATTAAACTAGTTTTTGCAAAAACAACACAGAATTTATGGCACCTTAACAATGAATATACTGTATTTCTTATTGCTATAATACATTGCAAGTCTCTTAAGGCATCACAACGATCTATTTCATACTTTGGAGCTGAGCGCTCAACCCTAAAGCTCATCCTAGTTACATCTGAATCAACTGTGCTTGGGGTAGCTACCTGGAATACCCCCTTCCCATCTGGATGTTTGTGCTTTGAACACCTCCCTGCTTCTTCTGCAATAAATCAGGGTTTTCAATCTCTCCCCCCCACCATGAGACTTCAATCCAGAAAAGCTGTCTGTTGCTCCTGGACCCCGAGAATTGAGCAAAAGGTTGTCCAATCTCTTCTTTAAAACATTGGAGGTTTTAATGAAGAGATTGGGTAACAAGTTGTCTGAAATGACATAGGGTTTCCTGCTGAGCATGAGGTTGGACTAGAAGACCTCAAATGTGCCTTCCAACTCTGTTATCCTGTTAATCCAAAACCACAACAGAATCGCAAAAGAAGGAAGGAAAACCCTGCTGTTGGAGACAGACTACAGAATCAACTTTTCCATGGCCCTTCACAGAGGATATTTGTCCCCTATGGAAATTGCAACTAGAAAAATTATGCAGATTCTCCTCAATTTATGACCACCATCGCAAGCAGAATTTCCATTGCTAAGTAAGAGGGTTGTTAAATGAGTTGTGCCTGATTGCATGACCCTTTTTTTGCCATGGCTATTAAGTGAATCATGTTGTTGTTAAGTGAATCATGAAGTTGCTAAGTGAATCCAAGTGACTCTGTTTGTTGCAAGCCAGCTAGGAAGGTCACAAGTGGAGATCGCATGACCCCAGATGTTGCAACCATCGTAAGGACATGCTGGTTCCCAAGTGTCCAAATGATTTGATCGCATGACCATGGAGACGTTGTGCGGGTTGCAAGTGCAACAACCAGTTATAAGTTTCTTTTTTTCATTGCCTTTGTAACTTGAAGGGCCACTAAACAAATGATTGTAAGTCGAGGACTACCTATCAGTTAAAGAGGTAAACATGATACTTTCAAGATTAAAGCATTTTACCGAGTCCATCCTTCTTGTATATACAATTGCAATCACTCCTTCATAAGAATGCAAACTCTCCTTTATGGAAAAAAAATGTTAAATCAGGCAGTGGAGAACAATATCTGGGAATTCAACTCTATTTATGGAAAAAGAACAAACATAAAAAAAAATGGAAGAGTAAGTAATATAAAAACCTGTTAAATAATAAAATGTGTGTTTGTGTGCCTGTTTTAATATCCATCCTATCTATTGTATCTATTTAACCACATGACCTGAATCTAATCATTTACAGGCCTCCTACTTTTCAGTGCTAAACAACCAGGGTAGTATGCAACATAAAATAACTGTACATGCAGTAAAATGCCACCTCCAAAACAGAAAAGACAGGAACAGATGAATTCTGTGAATCTACTATGGTGTGTAGCATTCCTGAAAATGCTGCCTTGAAAGTACACTCTGTCTGCTAATTTGTTTCCAAGAAAAATGCTTTTGCCCTTAAAACCATTTGCTGCTCGGGTCCAAGTTATTTGAGAGAACAGCTCCTTCACGGATACCTCCGCTCTCCCACATCTAACTGAAATAATTTGAAGATGTTAATTTCCTGTTCATTACCATCAATTTGCTGAGCTCTCCTCTGTCAATTTCCTGAAATGTCCCCATGGAAGAGATGGATCTGTTTCTCAACAGCTTTAAAGGACTGAAAGCACTCCTTTAAACTGTTGATGATTCGTTATAGCGCCTTTGGTTTTAACTTTGGTTTTACATTTTTATTGTAAACCACCAAAGGGCTTCAGTATTCCATGCCACAAGACATTTTAAATTTGCTTGAAGTTCCACACAAATAAGTGGCCTTTTAATTGGGGGCCATAAAACCATTCAAGTGGCCACCATCAGAGATTTTTCAAGAAAAGTTTTCCATATATGAGATGGTTCCAGTGAAAAAGCTTGTCCCTGGGGAATGCAGAATCCTGAAAAGGGTCCAACAATGAATAAAATGTTATCTTGTTTTGGTAAATTCCATAACTTTCTTATGCATGGCATGAAATATGCCTTTGTGCCTAGCTTTGCTGACAACAGACATCAGATTCCCTGCTCAGACAAAACCACAATTCTTCTGCTTAATGAAATAGAAATAATTTCTTTGAAAGGGTGGGAGAGGACAGAACTTGTTGTCTTTCCTTTGTCTCCCCCCAAATTCTGACTATACTCTTAAAATCTTTTCCCTTTCTTTCCTCTACATGTTGCACTGATATGGCTAGAGGTTTTATTTTTTAAGTACAATTAATTTCTAATTCTGTAAGCTGGTTATTCAGGAGAACTTTTCTGATGGAGCTCCATGATGATGCCTGACCAATTTATCCCAATCAGAACAGCAATTAAATACATACGTGAATCTTTTAAAATTAAAAATAACTTTTTTTTTTTTTTGCTTTCTAGTGAAAATTACCTTGTAGGGTGGTAAATGATCCACCTTTCCACTAGAAGGTGTGAATTTAATCCAGGGCATGGGAATTTGTGGTTTTCACTCTAATTTCCAAAGTCCTCTACAATTATGTAGTTATACAGTAGTCTACTCAGCTGCCAGACAAACATGCCCTGTGCATGAGAAACGAGGCAAAGAGTTACTTCCTAAGGAACAGTTAGATAAGAGAGGGCAGAGTCCACAGCTGCATAATGGACAGAGGAAAAAGCTCAGAAGGGACTCTCTAACATCTCAGGCTGTAAAGGAGACAGTGGGAGTTTTGTACTTCTAAAGTTGCAAGATTCTGCTACTGTAATCTTACAATAAAGTAGAATTAGCTCATCTAGTTGTGTTTTCTATCTGTTCTAACAGATAGAGGGCTGACACCCTGATCTGATACTAATAGAAGAGAATATTTGTATTCAGGGTTGAACTGGGGGGGGAGGTTCTCAGTGCTCTCCAAGGTTAGTTGTTTCTTTCAAAATGTTTCATTACCCAACTAGCACTGATGATGTTACCTAATTGGGTAATGAAATGTCTGCAAGAAAACAACCAAGCTCAGAGAGTGCCAAGGACTCCACACTCTGATGTGATTGATTTTTTTATGTGCCATCAAGTTGTCAACTCTTACCAACCACATACAAGTAAATAGTCTCCATGACAATCTGTCTCTAACCTCGTGTTTCATGTCTTTCAGTAATAACATGTCCTAATAGGCTTTTTTGGGGGGGGGGTGAGGGAGGAATAGGAAGATGTTCTCATGAATTTGCCTTCATCTCAGCCCCAGCTAATGAGTAACACATATTTAAGCCATCCTTAACTGTATTGATATTAGAGGAGTCTTTATTTAGTCTTTTGTTTTTTGATGTCATCCAAGGGCATGCTTCTCACGTTTAGCCTGGTCACTCTTTCCCTTCAAGCTAGGTGGGCACAATGACCTGAAAACAAGGCAGGAGATAGTTCAGTTATAGCATAGCGAAAATAATAACAGAATAACAGAGTTGGAAGGGACCTTGGAGGTCTTCTAGTCCAACCCCCTGCACAAGCAGGAGATTCTATACCATTTTGGACAAATGGCTGTCCAGTCTCTTCTTAAAAACCTCCAGTGACGGACAACTCACAACTTCTGAAGGCAACTGATTCCACTGGTTAATTGTTCTAAATGTCAGGAAATTTCTCCTTAGTTCTAGGCTGCTTCTCTCCTTGATTAGTTTCCATCCATTGCTTCTTGTCCTGCCTTCAGTGCTTTGGAGAATAGCTTGACCCCCTCTTTGGAAGACTGCTATCATGTCACCCCTAGTTCTTCTTTTCATTACACTAGACATGTCCAATTCCTGTAACTGTATCACACCACTGTAATGTTCTGTGAGGTCAGCAATAGGGCGGGAACTTCAAGTTTGAAGTGGGTAAAGACAGAGGGACAGGCAGGCAGAAATGAAAGATATCAGAAAGTCCGAGGAAAAAGTATAACAGCTAATCCTCCACTTACAATCATTCCTTTAGTGACTGAAGTTGCAACAGCTGAAAAAATTGATTTGCATCCAGTCCTTGCATTTACAACCATCACAGCTTCCCCACAGTCACGTGATCAATATTTTGGCATTTGGCAATTGGCATACATTTATGACCTTTTAAATTTTTAATTAACTTTTCATCTTTTATTTTATTTTTATGCAGATGTTAACTATCTTTGCCTCTGTTCTTTCTATAGATAGTTTTTACGTTTTTAATATTTTATTTGTTAAAAATAGAGTACCTCTGTGATGGAGATGAGCAATTTCTAAATTTGATAAATAAATACAAATAAATAAAACATATTTACGACTGTCCTGGGGTCATGTGATCATCATTTGCGGCATTTCCACACGGTTTCAGACAAACAAAATCAATGGGGTAACTGGATTCACTTATTTACTTAACAACTGGAGTGATTTGCTTAACACACAGTGAACAAGTTTTTAAAATGGTGTGTCTCACTTAATAACTGCCTTGATTAGCAACAGAAATTCTGGTCCCTACTGTGGTCATAAATTGAGGACTCTCTGTAGAATGAATTTTTACTTTAAAAAAAAAATTGCTTCGGACCACAAAACTTTGCTAGTGTCTTCTCCATAGCCACCTTACTCTGTAATTATTATAGCCCTATTTGTTTTGCTTGGTAAAAGAAATAACTATTTATCCACTCAATTTAGCTGTAGGAATATATAGAGAAATAGTAATCTTTCTCTAAATATGATATTAAGGGACTCCTTTTTATAGTCATCCCTGCCCCACAAGCATTTTAAGAATACTTTTCATTCCTTTAGAACTTTTTTTTTTTTAATGTTGCTTGTGGGGGTTTTATGCTATTCTGTTGACATTCTTTTTTATTGTTTTATTATTTCTAATTTTAAAGACATGTAAAATTTTGTAAAATATTCTACATACTTTAAATATTTTAATTTAGTTGTACAATGCTCAGTTACTGTTATGTTTCTGTATTTTATAAGCTATTTATAAAAAAAATAAACCAAACGTGGGAGCTTGTAAATTATCCTACTTAACTCTCAGGTTCCTGCTCTTTTTTCCCTCCTTCCTTCCTTCCTTCCTTCCTTCCTTCCTTCCTTCCTTCCTTCCTTCCTTCCTTCCTTCCTTCCTTCCTTCCTTCTTTTGTTCCTTTTTCTTTTTTAATCTACTTTTTTAATAATAATAATAATAATAACAACAAAGTTGAAAGGGACCTTGGAGGTCATCTAGTCCAACCCCCTGCTCAGGCAGGAAATCCTATATCATTTCGGACAAATGGCTATCCAGTCTCTTCTTAAAAACCTCCGGTGTTGGAGCATTCACCGCTTCTGGAGGTAGGGTTTTCCACTGATTAATTGTTCTAACTGTCAGGAAGTTTCTTCTTAGTTTTAGGTTGCTTCTCTCCTTGATTAGTTTCCATCCGTTGCTTCTTGTCCTGCCTTCAGGCGCTCTGGAGAATAGCTCTTCTTTGGGACAACCCCTGAGATATTGGAACACTGCTATCATGTCCCCCCTCGTCCTTATCTTCATTAAACTAGACATACCCAATTGCAACAGCCATTCCTTATATGCTTTAGCCTTATATGCTTTACTTTTATTTTAATATCTAACTTCAAAGTTTTTTTTCATGCACAAATAGGATTCAGTACCCTCCTGGTCTCCCCACTGTTCCCTTTTTTAGCTTTCTTTTTTATTTTTCAATTTTCTTTGCTTTCATAATCTTTATATGATGGGGCTGAATTGGCCTTTTTCTATTCAGTGGTTTCTTGATGACACAGGAAAAAAAGTGGTCTCCAAAGAACATTTTATTGTGTCAGTGAGTGGGTTTCTCTGTTCTGATCCTGAAATTATTTTCTTGGTTATCCCTTTTCTGAAAATTGGCTGGTAGTTCAGCTGAAAAACATGAATTTTCAGAGAGATGCCTTAGGTTAGACTACTGGTTTTGAAGTGATCAGGTCTTATTCCGTGATTAGATGGTTCTCCACTGCTTTTCATAGACTAGATCTTAAGATCCTAGATCCTAAGAGCAGTTGGCACTGTTGAAATGAAACAAGGACCTTGAATCCACAGTAATTTCTGCCACATTAAATGTGTGCTTGGTTTTTACAGCAGTATGAAATGTTTTGTGTTTGCAGATCAAGAGTTTACTTGCAAAGCTTGTAAAAAAGATGGAGAATTTCAAATGAATGATGGAGGCCACTATCCTAAATTTTACCACTCCTGCCCCATGGATGTCTCTGGGGCTGGCCCTTGTAGGTGACCGATAATTTATTTTCTCCACCAGAGCTAGATTTTGGTGTCTTCAAATCAGTGTTGATTCCTGGCAATTGCTTGGATTGGTATCTACAGTTTTGTAGAAGGTTTTTTTGGAAGTCTTTTGCCATTTTCTCCTTCCTGGAGCTGAGGGAGAGTGACTGGACCAAGGTTACCCAGCTGGCTTTCGGCCTAAAGTGGACTAGAACTCATCATCTTCCAGTTCCTACTCCAGTGCCTTAACCATTACACGTAAACAGGCTGTAGATGAGAGGTGTCCGACCTTGGTGATTTTGAGGCTTGACTGGTTGGGGAAATCTGGATGTTGAAGTCCAGAAGTTTTAAAGTTGTCAAGGTGGGACACCCCTGCTTTAGATACACCAAACAGGAACTAGATACAAATTTCAGAAATATATGGAGACTCTTTCATAAGATCTCACAAGCAGAGGAGAAAATGCACCCTTCATAAAATGATATTGCTTTAAAATCAAGAGCGGCAACGCAGTGGAATAGTTATTCTAGTCAGGAAGTTGGCTTTGAGCAGGCAAAGCTGATTAATTCAGCTAGTTGGGCTACAAAGGAATGGAAACGCTTAATTAGTCGCTAGTAAATGCAGCTGTGGAAGGTGGAGCTGGGGGTTGGAAGGCTGACCTGAGACCTTGAAGGAAATTGGGTAGAATGCGCCTCATCACACCAGATTTGTACAGTTTGTAGACTTCACAGACATGACAGTTGCCAAATTCCCCCGAGCTTGGGGGTCAGCTGAATCTTACAGATATCCTAATGAGACAAGGCTGCCTATAGAACTGTGCAACTTGCTTCCATTTTGACCAGAGCTGTGCTATGTTATCCAGTTTAACACAGTTTTTTTTTTGCTGAAGATGAATAACTGTCACATGCACAAAACATCTCTGCCATTTTGCAAGTGATTAAAAAAAAAACAAATACACATAGCCTCAATTTACAACCATTTGTTCAGTGACTGAAGTTAGCATAGTAATATTTATATTGTGGTCACCATAGTTTATGATGGTGCAGTGGTTAGAATGCAGTATTGCAGGCTAATTCTGGTGACTGCTGGCTGCCAGCAGTTTGGCAGTTCAAGTCTCACCAGCTCAAGGTTGACTCAGGTTTCCATCCTTCTGAGGTTGGTAAAATGAGGACCCAGATTGTTGGGGGAGGGGCAATATGTTGACTCTGTAAACTGCTTAGAGAAGGCTGTGAAGCACTGTGAAGCGGTATATAAGTCTAAGCGCTATTTCTGTTATTGTTATCCATAATGCACATGTTTTAATCAAAAGAAAATAAAAAGGAAATACTAAAAGCAGTCACTAAAAACAATATTAAGTTCTTTTTACTTCTTTTGCTTTTTTAACTTTTCTCATCACCATCTTCTGGAACAGTGTTTTTCAACCTTGGCAACTTGAAAATGTGTGAACTTCAAATGCCTAGCTAGGGAACTGCAAATTCTCCAGTTAGTATGGTAGGCGGTTGAAGTTGATAAAGTTGAGAAACATTGTTCTAGAAGGAATCGATCAATCATGATCAAGAATTGTTCAATGTACATCCTGCTCAAAAAGATTCTCAGATGAGATTTATGGCTAATGGTATTTAAAGCCATTGAGAGGACCAGAATGGAAGACTGAATCCCTATTTTCTTGATCTTTCAGCTGTCCAAAATTTTTATGTTTTATCTGGATTTATTTTCACTTTGCTAAGTTAGTATTGGTAGAAATGTTGCCTCATCTGGGGAAAGATTTATTCATTTCATGGCAATGGATTATACATTTCTTAATCCCTCCCTGCTTGACATGACCTCAGTGAATATCTTGTTTCCTTTAATTAAATTTCTTTTGTTGTTGTTCCCATTGATTCCAATGGGAATTCAAACACATATTTGTAAGTGAAGTGAATGGGAAGTAGTAGGATTGACTTGGGAAACCGAAGTCCTTAATCACAGACTTTGTAGGTGACCTTTCCCTAGTCACAGAACAATTTGAAAAGTAACCCAAATTTATTTTAGGTCTCCTCAATGCTTTGGAAGAGCTAAACTTCAGTTGAGAAAGAAACAATATTAGGAAGTGACTTTGAGGAAAACAAAACCAGACAGGAAAATAAATGCAACATGTTCACATGTTTAAGCCAGAGTATTGTTTGTTTCTAGCATAGTGTCAGATCCAAGTCTACCCTAAGGAACTAACCATACTTCACAAACCAGAATGATTTGCACATTGTAGTATTCATTGGTATTGTGCTAGCCTATTACTTTAAAAATTGCATTTTTTGGATCATTTGCTTTTAAAGGTTTGTTACCTAAAATGTACAAACCTTTCTCAGATGAGGCAATGTTTCTACCAGTATTGTTTGTCTTTAATTAAATATTTTGCTCCCTTTGGCAAAAGAATGTTAATTAATAAAGCTAATTAGATAACAGTCTGACCTTTCCAAATAACTTTTTAAGGGGATAAACTTAATCTATAAATTTTTATATTGAGGTTAATTAGCAGTGATCCGGTAAAATCAAGGAACTTCTACTTTTGTTGCTCCCTAAGAATTCAAGCACTGCAAAAGCAGGAATTTGTTAAGTAAGATGCCCTGAGCACTGATTTTGAAGAGGAAATGCTGAAACAATAAACCAAGCATATTTCTGGAACAGTTTTACAACTCACCATTCTGCATTTTAAGTATACGATTAAAAAGAAGAGGTGGGTGGTAAGAGGGAGAATATATTTACATGTGGCAGAATAAACAACCTGAAAATTATTTATGTGAATGGAGCAGAAATGTTCACATAATGACTCGAAATGCCTTTAATTGGTTCATTGCACTAACGCTCACCAGGGCTGTTCGATCTTTTGCCGCTGAGCTGGCTCATTAATGGGCTGGCGCTTGCGACTCAGCCGGAGGTATGTTTACCATTTTTAGAGTAAGTTTCCAGATCTCTAAAAAAAAAGTGGCATTTACTCTTAGGAAGGAAGGAGGCTGAGGTAATCCAATAAGCTCCCATTAGCTTAAAAATGCAGAATTGGGGGGTTAGTGTGATGGGTAAGTTTTGCAGAGGCTTTAGCTGAGAAAAAGTCCTCAGGCATGCAATAAGGAGAGATTTGTAGCAGAGAGAAGCAAAGCAGCAACCAGAACTGAGTTGCATGAAGTTAGGGGATGCTGCATAGTCCCATCTGTTCCAGCTAAGGTAGACAATAACTCTTTATGTGAACGTGGCCCTGAATTTGTTTTTGACTTCTAGTAATTGCCTGGGCTACTCCCTGTCATTTTCTTGACAAGATTTTAGAAGTGATTTGCCATTGCCTCTTTCCTACGGCTCAGAGAGAGTGACTGGCTCAAGGTCATCCAGCTGGTTTTCTGCCCAAGGGACGATGACTCACCATCTCTCAGTATCTAACCTGAGGGATTAACCACTACATCAAACTGGCTCATGTTAACTCTAAGACCATGGGACATAAACAAATGAACATACTGACCAGATGTCCCATTCTAATAGAGTCTAGTTATGCTAAGAATGTTTGGTGTAATGTTAAGGCATTAGTTCAAAACCTGAAGGATCTATCTTAGGTCAGATACTCTTCAACATCTTCATACATGTTTTAGATGAAGGGGAACTCATCAAATTTGCAGATGACAAGATAGGTTCAATATCCAGATAGACTTAAACACTGGGCCCTATCCAATAAAACAGGGGTCCCCAACCCCCAGTCCGTGGTCCAATACTGGGCTGCAGCATGCCAACAACCGGGCCGCACAAACAAGCAAAGCCCCATACACTGGATGCAGGCAACACACAAAACTATGCACCCTCTGGTCTGCGGAAAAACCTCTCTCCACGGAGCTGGACCCTGGTGCCCAAAAGATTGGGACCTCTACAATAAAATGCAATTCAGTGGTGAGAAAAGTAAGGTTCTACATTTAGGCAAGAAAAACCAAATGTACAGGTATAGTATAGGGGGTACCTTGCTCAATAGTAGTAACTGTGAGAGGGAGCTCGGAGTCCTAGTGGACAATCATTTAAATATGAGCCAGCAGTGTGCTGCAGCTGCCAAAAAAGCCAATACAGTGCTAGGCTGCATTAACAGAGGGATAGAATCAAGATCACGTGAAATATTAATACCACTTTACAATGCCTTGGTAAGGCCACACTTGGAATACTGCATCCAGTTTTGGTCACCATGATGTAAAAAAGATGTTGAGACTCTAGAAAGAGTACAGAGAAGAGCAACAAAGATGATTAGGGACTGGAGGCTAAAACATATAAGGAACGGTTGCTGGAATTGGGTATGTCTAGTTTAACGAAGAGAAGGACAAGGGGGGACATGATAGCAGTGTTCCAATATCTCAGGGTTGCCACAAAGAACAGGGAGTCAAGCTGTTTTCCAAAGTGCCTGAAGGCAGGACAAGAAACAATGGAGGGAAAGTAACCAAAGAGAGAAGCAACCTAGAACTAAGGAGAAATTTCCTGACAGTTAGAACAATTAACCAGTGGAACAACCTGCCTCCAGAAGCGGTGAATGCTCCAACACTGGAAGTTTTTAAGAAGAAACTGGACAGCCATTTGTCAGAAATGGTACAGGGCAGTGGTTCTCAACCTTTTTAATGCCGCGACCCCCAACCAGTCGTAAGTCAAGGACTACTCAACCGGTCGTAAGTCGAGGACTACTCAACTGGTACAGCACCGTTTGCCGAATGGGACTTTTGGTGGGCTCAGCAGGGCAGAGACAGCCTGGACAATTCCTACTGGCTTTTGAAAGCCAATAGAATTAGACTCTATTCAAGAGAGTCTATTCTATTGGCTTTCAAAAGCCAATAGAATAAAAGGGAGTAGCACAGCTAAGGAAAAGGGGGAAAAAAATGGCGGACTGCATTGTTTGGCGACCCCTGTGAAATGGTCGTTCGACCCCAAATGGGGTCCCGACCCACAGGTTGAGAACCACTGGTATAGGGTTTCCTGCCTGAGCAGGGGGTTGGAATAGATGACTTTCAAGGTCCCTTCCAACATTATTATTATTATTATTATTATTATTATTATTATTATTATTATTATTATTATTATTATTTTACCGACCTCAGAAGTCTGGAAAGCTGAATCAACCTTGAGCCCAGTTAGGATCGAACTCTTGGTAGTGGGCAGCTTCCAATACTGCATTCTACCCACTGCACCACCATCTATTCTATACCTGTGCATTTGATTTTTCCTGCCTAGATAAAATCTAAGAAAAAATCAAATGCACAGGTATAGAATTGGTGGTACCTGGTTCCCACCTCCATTCCGGAACAAAGATGATGATTGAACATATTGTAGACTGTTGAGAAGTTCAGGAGAACCAGGACACAAGTGCCGTAGTTCACATCAGTTTGGCAATTCTCTGACATTTATTAAAGCAGCTCAACTTTTTTTTTCAGATTTCCCGTTGATGAAAGAGGCAGGACTTTAATTGTGTAATGTGATGTCATTTTGGAAGCTGTCCAAAAAAAAAACGTGGGCTGCATCCACAGGGATATAATGTCAAGGTCACAGAAAGTGATAGTACTGCTCTCTATTTCACTGGTCAGACCACACCTAAAGTTCTATGTCCAGCTCTGGCTGCCACAATAAAAGTAGGATGCTGAGGAACTAGAAAGAGGGCAGAGCAGAGCAACCAAGATGATGAGGGGCTTGGAAGATAAATCCTATGAAGGGCAGTTGAAAGAACTTGGCGTTTAGCCTAAAGGGAAAAAGTCTAAGGAGAGACATGAGATGACCTTCCAAAATATGAAGGACTACCCCAGGGGAGAACAATTTATTCTCCAGACCTCCCAAGGGTAAGATAAAAAAATAATGGATGGAAAATTTATAGAGAGGAATCCAAACTCAACATAAAAGGGAATTTCCTTACTGTGAATATTATTAGATAGTGAAACAGCCTGCCTCCTGAAGTCATGGATGCCAGATCCCTGGAAGTTTTCAAGCAGAAGTTGGATGGGCATTCATTTGGGAAGATCTGAGGATTCCTGCCCTAGACAGGGGTTGGACTAGAAGACCTCCAAGTTCCCTTTCAGTTCTATAATTATATGATCTTGACTTTTTTGATGTTGTCCACCTTCTGCAGACACCCTGCTTCTAGGTTGCATTTTGGTGAGTATGACTAGCCATTTTAGTTTTTCATAGGAATCTATTTAGGACTGGGATAGTTTATGATTAGATCCTTCAAACTAGAAGGTTGGCTTTGGGACTGATTTCATTCATATGACTTCTTGTTATTTAAGGCAGTTTCATAATACTGTAAAAGTAAATTGTCATAATGCACAATAAAATAAGACCTCATGGTATGCACACTGGTAGCAACTGTGAGATGGATCTCAGAGTCCTAGTGGACAACCATTTGAATATGAGCCAGCAGTGTGCTGCAGCTGCCGAAAAAGCCAACACAGTGCTAGGCTGCATTAACAGAGGGATAGAATCAAGATCACGTGAAGTATTAATACCACTTTACAAGGCCTTGGTAAGGCCACACTTGGAATACTGCATCCAGTTTTGATCACCACGAAGTAAAAAAGATGTTGAGACTCTAGTCTAGAAAGAGTATAGAGAAGAGCAACAAAGATGATTAGACGACTGGAGGCTAAAACATATAAAGATAGGTTGCTGGAATTTGGTATGTCTACTCTAATAAAGAGAAGGACAAGGGGGGACATTATAGCAGTGTTCCAAAATCTCAGGGGTTGCCACAAAGACGAGGAAGTCAAGCTATTCTCCAAAGCGCTTGAAGGCAAGACAAGAAGCAACGAATGGAAACTAATCAAGGAGGGAAGCAACCTAGAACTAAGGAGAAATTTCCTGACAGTTAGAACAATTAACCAATGGAACAACCTGCCTCCAAAAGCAGTGAATGCTCCAACACTGGAAGTTCTTAAGTAGAGACTGGACAGCCATTTATCCGAAATGGTGTAGGGCAGTGGTGGCGAACCTATGGCACGGGTGCCAGAGGAGGCACTCGAAGTCCTCTCTGTGGGCACACGTGCCATTGTCCCAGCCTTGCCTCCCCCCATGACCCCCTGCTCTCCAGCAGCCCCCCTGAAGGAGATTTGCCCTCGAGCGTGGCCGACACGGAGCAGCGCAGCCAAGGACATGGCAGCCAGGCAGCGTTGACAAGACTCTGCCCTCACACCACATCATGCAGTTGATGCTGCAGGGCGCGGGCAGAGGGTGTGGCCGCCATAGCGCTGCTGGGCTGCCTGGGCGATCTGCGGCGGGCCATGGAGGCAGTGAGTGGTCCTGTGGGCAGGGGGGCAGGGGATGGGGGGCAGAGCAGGAGCAGGGCAGGAGGGTGGACTGGGGCCATGGCCAGTTTTTGGGCACTCGGTTTCTAAAAGGTTCGCCATCACTGGTGTAGGTTTTCCTGCCTGAGCAGGAGTTTGGACTAGATGACCTCCAAGGTCCCTTCCAACTTTATTATTATTATTATTATTATTATTATTGTTGTTGTTGTTATTAAGCTTGTAAAATTGGGCATGCTCACATGGTGACCCACTGAATGACCATCATGATTTTCAATTGTAATTGAATTCCAATCTTAAATCCACTCTTAAGTTGAGGACTACCTGTGCTTTAATAGTAATCGTATTGATGGTTTCAAATCTGGCTTCCAAAGACTTTGTTGCCTCCAAATTTTGTTTTTCTGTTATTTGTACTCTTTAAAATTCATTAAAAGTACTTTGATGTTCCTATGTAAACATTATTATTATTATTATTATTATTATTATTATTATTATTATTATTATTATCACCATCATCATCATCATCATCATTATCATTATTATGGATCATCAGCCAGATGTTCAGACTAGATTTGGCATTTTGTCTACCTATTGAGTCCTTACCCAGGACCTGGGATAGGCAGATGTGGATGTTTGATGTTATTACAGATATCGTCGCAGGATGGAAGCAGTTCCTAGTAAGGCTGCCTTTTGCAATTGACTAATAGCGAATTTGTCAATGCCAATGGTGTTCAAGTGGTGCTCCAGTTGTTTTGGGATTGCACCCAAGGCACCTATTACTATTGGTACTACCCTTGCTTGCTTTTGCCATAGTCTTTCTATTTCTATTATTATTGTTATTATTGTTGTTATTATTATTACTACTACTACTACTACTATTATTATTATTACACCTACCCACTTGCACAGAGATGGAAGATCCATAGTGGGGGAATACTTGGTGAAGTTGACAAATTTTGGTGAAATGGATAAGCTAATTTCTTTGGGTAGAGAAAAGATATTATCTATATCTTTTTGCTGCCTGGAAGACTCTTACGGACATTCTGCAGGTAAATGAAAAAAGAATTTGTGACTTACGGTTTTGATGATTAGACAGGATAGTTTATACAAAGAAGAGCAATAAAATGTAACTTTAGAGAAAGAGATTACAATATATTTGTACTTATAACTGCTGTGAAGAATATCGGAAGCCACTTCTTTATACTTTTTTCTCTTTTTTTCTTACCTTTTTTTCTTTCGCGCTTTTTGTTCTTTTTTTCGTTGATTCATTTTTCTTTCTTTTCCCCTCATTATTGTTATTAGGTTGGGTTAGTTTTTATCTAAATGTTTAATTGTTTTATTAAAAAGAAGAAAAGGGCACATACACCTGCCCTCAAAACCCCTTGGAATGGAATGATTTTCTGCATTTTGTAAAATGTGAGTGAGATAGGGAGTAAATTTAATAGAATAATGGAAGGGACCTTGGAGATCTTCAAGCCCAACCCCTGGCTCAATACCATTTCAGACAAATGGCTGTCCAATCTCTTCTTAAAAACCTCCAGTGATGGAGCATCCACAACTTCTGAAAGCAAGCCGTTCCACTGATTCATTGTTCTCTTATGAATTTTCTCATTATTTCTAGGTTGCTTCTCTTCTTTATTAGTTTCCATCCATTGCTTCTTGTCCTGTCTTCGGGTGCTTTGGAGAATAGATGGACCCCTTCTTCTTTGTGACAACCCCTGAGAATTGGAACACTGCTATCATGTCTTCCCTAGACCTTCTTTTCACTGGACTAGACATACCCAGTTCCTGCAACCCTTCTTCCTATGTTTTAGCCTCCAATCCCCCAATCATCTTTGTTGTTCTTCTCTGCACTCTTTCCAGAGTCTCTACGGCTCCTTTGCCTTTCCTCCTGCAGGAATTCTCAATGCTTCAGAAAGCCAGATTCATTTGTCAAAAGCATTCCACGACCGCCGCTTTCTGGCAGCACAAAGAAACTGCATAAGGCAAATGGAAAGAAAAGGGTTTTTTTACACATGTAATTTTATTAAGCTTATCAAAATATAAAATACAAGTGCAAATAAAGATTGTGGGAAGGTGGGGAAGGGAGAAAAGGGGAAGAGAATTGTGCGAGGTAAAGGGAAAAGCAGGGGGGGGGAAGGGATTCACTTCCAATTCTTTTCAGCACAGTCGAATAAAGGTAATAATATCACAGCCTCAACTTTTTATTTTTGCTTTCTTAGTATATACTAGCCATTTCTGTAACAATAAACATATGTAGTCAGCAAATTCCAAAGTCAGAGTTTAATTTTTTTTTTCTGTCACAAGCACAAAATCTAGAAGCAGTGGCACTGCAGTCTTAAATTGTTTAAAAATGAAACTGGCTTAACAAATCTCTTTCCAAAGTTTAGCCCTTGCTTCATATTGATCATGATGTACGGTCTGGTACATTCCCCTTCTGTTATTTTGAAGCAATAAAAAAAGAAAACAGTGCCCTTTTAGCATTTTTTCCTGTCATTTGTCTTAGAAAGAGGATCCTGGGCAGGACTCTTGTTAATGTCCCTGATTTCAGAAAGTAAAATCCAGATGAAAGTCCTTGTTCCATTCATAGGATTCATACATATAGTGCTCAGATAGTCATTTATACTGACTGTTCAAAGTTGCAACAGCACTGAAAAAAGGGACTTATGACCGTTTTTCACACTTACATCCATTGCAGCATCCCTATGGTCATGTGATCAAATTCAAACAATTGGCAAGTGACTCATATTTATGACTCTGGCAGTGTCCCAGGGTCATGTGATCACCTTTTGTGACCTTCCAACAAGCAACACCAATGGGGAAGCCAGATTCACTTAACAACCATGTGACTAACACCTGCAGTCATTCACTTAACAACTGTGGCAAGAAAGGTCGTAAAACGAGGCAAGACTCGCTTAACAAATGTTCTCACTTAGCAACAGAAATTTTGGCCTCAGTTATGGATGTAAGATGAGGACTACCTGTAAGGATACAGAATAATGGCCTTGGTACATTAAAGCATTCCACCAGTACAGAGAAGAGCAACAAAGATGATTAGGGGACTGGAGGCTAAAGCATAGAAGGGACGGCTGCTGGAATTGGGTATGTCTAATTTAACGAAGAGAAGGACGAGGGGGGACATGATAGCAGTGTTCCAATATCTCAGGGGCTGCCACAAAGAAGAGGGAGTCAAGCTATTTTCCAAAGCGCCTGAAGGCAGGACAAGAAGCAACGGACAGAAACTAATCAAGGAGAGAAGCAACCTAGAACTAAGGAGAAACTTCCTGACAGTGAGAACAATTAACCAGTGGAACAATCTGCCTCCAGAAGCGGTGAATGCTCCAACACTGGAAGTTTTTAAGAAGAGATTGGACAGCCATTTGCCTGAAATGATATAGGGTTTCCTGCCTGAGCAGGGGGTTGGACTAGATGACCTCCAAGGTCCCTTCCAACTTTATATTATTATTATTATTGTTGTTGTTGTTGTTGTTGTTGTTGTTGTTGTTGTTGATCATCGCACAGTCAGCCAGATGTTCAGACTGGATTTGGCATTTTGTCTACCTATCGAGTCCTTACCCAGGACCTGGGATAGGCAGATGTGGATGTTTGATGGTATTACAGGTATCGTCGCAGGATGGAAGCAGTTACTAATAAGGCCGCCTTTTGCAATTGACTAATAGCGAATTTGTCAATGCCAATGGTGTTCAAGTGGTGCTCCAGTTGTTTTGGGATTGCACCCAAGGAGCCTATGACTATTGGTACTACCCTTGCTTGCTTTTGCCAAAGTCTTTCTATTTCTATTTGTAGGTCTTTGTATTTTGTTATCTTCTACAGTTCTTTCTCTTCTATTCTGCTGTCTCCAGGCACTGCCACGTCCACTATCCAGACTTTTTTGTCTTTCTTATCGACAATTGTTAAGTCTGGGGTGTTATGTTGCAGGTGCTTGTCTGTTTGAATTCTGAAGTCCTAGAGCAGTTTAATTTTATCATTTTCTATGACTTTCTCTATTTTATGATCCCACCAGTTTTTGCTTACAGGCAAATGATATTTTTTGCAGATCGTCCAATGCACCATTGTTGCTACTTTGTCATGCCGCTGCTTGTAATCAGTCTGTGCAATCTTCTTGCAACAGCCTACCAAGTGGTCCACTGTTTCTTCAGCTTCTTTGCATAGGCGGCACTTACTGTCTGTTGCTGTCTTCTCAATTTTGACTTTGTATGCATTTGTCCTTAAAGCTTGGTCTTGTGCAGCCAGAATTAGTCCCTCGGTCTCTTCTTCAATTTTCCTGCTCTTAGCCATTGCCAGGTTTTATTATTATCTGCTTTCCCAGCTATTTTTTTAATGTATTGGCCATGTAGTGCTTTGTCTTCCCATGCCTCTATTCTGTTCTTCATTTGGTCTTTCTTGTAGGCCAGTTTGGTCTCTTCAGTAGTTAGTAAGCCTTCTTGATATACTAATTTCAGTGCATCTTCATCATTGTTCTTCAGATATTCTTCCAAAGCCACTTTTTCTTCTTCAACAATCTGATGTACTTGTAGCATTCCACGCCCACCTATTTGCCTTGGTAGATAAAGTCTATCAATGTCACTGTGTGGATGAAGGGCATGATTCATTGTCATTATTTTCTGGTCTGCCTATCCATTGCTTTTAGTTCTGCTTGAGTCCAGTCCACTATTCCAGCTGTGTACCTAATGACTGGGATTGCCCAGGTGTTGATTGCCTTTATGGTATTTCCTACATTGAGTTTGGACTTTAAGATCTTCTTCACTCTCTTGATGTATTCACCTCTAATCTTTTTCTTGACTTCAGTGTGCTTGATGTTGTCAGCTTGAAGGATACCCAAGTATTTGTAGTACTCTTCCTCATCCAAACTCTTAATGTTATTTTCGTGGGGCATCTTGAGTCCTTCAGTTTTCATTATTTTTCCTTGTTTGATAGTAAGTGTGGCACATTTGTCCAAGCCAAACTCCATTACAATATCTTGGCTATATATACGGACAGTGTTGAGCAGCGATTCTCTTTCAGATGATGTTTTTCCATACAGCTTCAGATCATCCATATAAAGGAGGTGGGATAGTCTGGCAGATGTTTTGATGTTTGATAGCCATGTCCTGAGTTATTCAGTATTGTTGACAGAGGAAACAGTGCAATAACAAATAGTAATGGTGATAATGAATCTCCTTGAAATATTCCTCTCTTGATATTAACCTCTCCCAGCCTCTCACCATTGATCTGCAACTGTGTATTCCATTGTGCCATCGATCTTTGCACAAATTTTCTGATGTTTCTACTGACTCCTGTTATTTCTAGGCAATTTATTATCCAATCATGTGGCAGAGAGTCAAATGCCTTTTTGTAGTCAATCCATGCCACATTCAGGTTGGTCTTCCTTCTCTTGCAGTTTTCCAAGATCATTTTGTCTATTAGGAGTTGATCTTTTGTTCCTCTGCTATTGGGGCGGTTTCCTTTCTGCTCAGGTGGAAAGAGATTGTTTTCAACTAGATGCTGTTGTACTGCATCAGCTACCACACCAGTTAGTAATTTGAAAGTTGGTGGTAAGCAGGTAATTGGCCTGTAGTTACCTGGTGTTGCCCCTTTTGCTGGATTTTTCATTATTAGGTAGGTTTTCCCAGTTGTTAGCCACTTTTCAATTTCTCCTCCTTGTAGTATATTGTTGAACTGTTTGGCAATGATTGGGTGTATAACAGTTAGATGTTTCAACCAAAACCCATGCAGTTCATCTTCACCTGGTGCTGACCAATTTTTGATTTTCTTTGCTCTTTTTTCTACCATTTTTGTTGTTATTAATAGTTCTTTCATTTCAACTTCTGTTTTATTTGCATCCACCTCTTTTAACCAAGCCGCATCCTTGTTGTATTTCTTTGGGTTATCCCATATCTGCTTCCAGAACTGCACTGTTTCTTCCTTGTCAGGTACTGACTGATTCCTTGCAGTTTCTCCATTGATGGATTGGTAGAAATGTTTTATTATTATTATTATTATTATTAAACATCTCTGGCACCTTACAAGTCTCCTTATCAATCAGGCCAGAAATATGCTTCCAGAAGCTAAACAGCAGTCAAAAGGCTTGTAACATGCTCCATTTTCTCTCACAAGATTTTACAGTGAAGACCTAGCAGGGACATCTTTGTGGGGGTCAAAAAAGTCAAGACAGAAGTCATAACTGCACAATCAAAGCTCTGCAGTTTGCTTAGGTGCAATGCAAGTAGAAAAGGGGCAAGGTACCCATTGCCCCCCCCTTTTATTCTCCCGTGTTTCTTTTTCCCAAACCCTGTCTAACTTTTTGGTGTCCAGGAATCTCTATAGCACATAGAGAAAAAACAGAACATACAGTATGTGGAAGCTACCAGGAAATGCTTTAGATTTGGCAGTTTGAAAGCCATTCAGGAAGGAAGGAAGGAAGGAAGGTTGGTTCCCAGCCCCAACTCCATGACATGACATGTCCCTCCTACTTGAACTGATTGGCACACCCACTAGTAGCCCACATCCCTCCCCCTCCAAATGTCAATCACAGCTTTGTTACCCAAACACCAACTATCTCTGCATTATTTTATGGATCATAGAGGAATTATCTTTGCTTTGGAAAAGTCTGGTGCCCCAACCAGTGACCCTTCCCCTCTTTATCTTTTCAGAAAACAGTCAACAGCATATTTATACAAGCCACTTATGCCAGGGAGCATTATTTTATTTATTTGGGAGACCACATGGTCTTTTTTAATTTATTGAATGTGTTGCAATGTTTTAATATGTGATGCTGTTTCCAGTTTTATAGTGAGCTGCCTAGAATCATAGGAGGTGATGGCATTAAATTACATATAAGTAAACGTTATGATTTAATGCGTAGGCCTTAGAGAACGAATGAATCACTACGCATTCCTTAAGCCACCCAGGGGCATCTGCAGGATGTAGATGCAATGTAACAAAAGCAGCAGCGTTGTAGCACTGCACGCAAGGTCTGCCCCTTCAGGGTGTGTGTGCAATGTGAAAGTGTAACTCTAAAAAGGGCTAGACGTGTGACATTGTTTTTTGATTGCCATCCCCTGTAGATGCTTCTGAAAGAGCCATGGTGGCACAATGGTTAGAATGCAGTACTGCAGGCTAATTCTGACTGCCGACTGTCAGCAGTTCAGCAGTCTGATCAGCTCAAAGTTGACTCAGCCTTCCATCCTTCAGAGCTGGATAAAATGTGGACCCAGATTGTTGGGGGCTGACTCCGTAAACTGCTTAGAGGGCTGTAAAGTACTATGAAGCAGTGTATAAGTCTATAATATAAGCTGAAGGTGCAACACAACCCCTCCACTTGTTGATTTCCTTCAATGGGCATTCTGGTTTGGGCACTATGCTTGATTAGGCATCAGGAATTTGACTGTGCAGCAAAACACATGTGGTGGCTTTATTTATAGAACTCTACGGATTTCATGCAAAACATGCTGCTTTAACAGAGGGATAGAATCAAGATCACGTGAAGTATTAATACCACTTTACAATGCCTTGGAAGGGCCCACTTGGAATACTGCATCCAGTTTTGGTCACCACGATGTAAAAAAGATGTTGAGACTCTAGAAAGAGTACAGAGAAGAGCAACCAAGATGATTAGGTGACTGGAGGCTAAAACATATAAAGAACAGTTGCTGGAATTTGGTATGTCTAGTTTAATGAAGAGGACGACGAGGAGGGACATGATAACAGTGTTCCAATATCTCAGGGGTTGCCACAAAGAAGAGGGAGTCAAGCTACTCTCCAAAGCACCTGAAGGCAGGACAAGAAGCAACGGAGGAAAACTAACCAAAGAGAGAAGCAACCTAGAACTAAGGAGAAATTTCCTGACAGTTAGAACAATTAATCAGTGGAATAATCTGCCTCAAGAAGTTGTGAATGCTTCAACACTGGAAGTTTTTAAGAAGAGACTAGATAACCATTTGTCTGAAATAGTATAGGTTCTCCTTCCAACTCAATGATGATGATGATGATGATGTTATTATTATTATTACAAGAGACAGATCAGTGAATATGAGTGACTGACAAGTGTGAAAGACAATCAAGTGAAAAAGACAACTGAATCCAAGAGTGGTAGCATACACATTAGCGTGAGACAGTAAGGCAGGGGAATGTGAGAGAACAATACAACATCATTATTCATTACATAGATATAAAAACAAGGCTGCCTCTTTGGCTGGAAGTTTTAGTCTGGAATTATTTTAACAATTAATACAGCACAGGTACTCCTTAACTTACAACAGTTCATTTAGTGACCATCCAAAGTTACAATGGCACTGACAAAAATTACTTATGGCCATTTTCACATTTGGGACCACTGTAGCATCCCCCCAGTCATGTGATCAAAATTTGGATTCTTGGCTACTGGTTTATAATTATGACGGTTGCAGTATCCTGGGATCCAGTAATCAGCTTTTGCAACATTCTGACAAGCCAAGTCAATGGGGAGACCATTGATTCCAGATTCACTTAACAACTATGTTACTAACTTAACAAGTGTAGTGATTCACTTAGCAATCGTGGCAGGTCCTAAAAATCATAAAATGGGGCAAAATTCACTTAGCAAATGTCTCGTATACATTTTGGGCTTAATTGTTGTCGTTATGTTTTAGGGCATATTAAAGCCATATTAAAAGAATAGCCCATGCATTGCAATTGCCTGTATCAAAGCAAGAGAGAAGATGAGAACCATTGAAAAAGGCAAGCAAAAGACAGCACTGGAATAAGAGACCAAACAAGAGGGATCGTCCGAAGTTTATCCACAGAAGGAATGGGAGCTTCTAAGCAAAGCAGGAAACTTTCCACCCACTTTGCAGATCAGGTTTCAACAGATGGCTATACCTGTCATTCCAGCCTTTTGTTGAAACTCACCTCCTCCCCCATCCCTAACCTGCTTCAGAGAGAGCATCTGAAGGATGTTTTTCCCACGACCAGGAGATCACTCAACCTCTGCCCCTTAACTCGCTCTATCAGTGGTGGCGAACCTATGGCACGGATGCCAGAGGCGGCACTCAGAGGCCTCTCTGTGGGCACGCGCACCGTTGCCCCAGTCCTAGGCCTTCAGCTGGGTTTTATAAAACCTTTTCGTTTTAGGCCTCTGCCGCCATGTGCAAAAAAAAAAAAAAAGGTTCAATCAGTCAATTTCAACTTCTTCGGGGGAAAAAAAAAGATCTTGCAAAGTTGGAATTGATTGATTGAACTTTTTGGTCCCAGTCAGTCTGCCGTTACCACCGTAGCCACGACTACCCAATGTGCCACACCCAGTCAACTGGCGACACCCACCCAGCACCCGACGATGCATAAATGGGTTTTGGGTTGCAGTTTGGGCACTTGGTCTCTAAAAGGTTTGCCCTCACTGCTCTATCGTGAGAGCACCACTCACCAGCCGCATTACAAAGACAGGAATAGAGACCAGCTATCAAATTATGTTTTTGTGCTCCCTTGCGGAAGGAAAACCACATTACGTTGGCTGCCTTGATGCCCCTTTATTCAGCCAACAGACTCTTTGGGAATATTAACAGAGCTGATGCCAAGGTTGGTCCTTAGGAAGACGCTGCTCTCACCTTCCCAAATTAGGACGCAGCTTCCCATATCTCAGATCACCAACGGGATTGGATGTTGGCAAGAACAGACCAACTTTGTCTTTCTGAAGGCTTTTTTTGCTCTCTCTCTAAAGACAACATTTCCATTTCGGGGGTACAATCAGTAGGAAGTAGGAATGAGGTTAAAACCAGTAACTTAAAATATGTGATTCCTGCTAGAGAATGACAGAAGTTACTTTTCCAAATGTTTATTCTTGTAGCACTAAGAAAATCAAGATACCACTCTTCTTCCCAAAACATCTGGCCCTGATTTTGCTTCTGCCTCTTTGAAAGAGGCAAATTGTTCCTTGACTTCACCACATTCCAGACCTAAGCTCCACCTTGTAGCAGGAAAATTCAACAGATAATGTGACATGTAGGATTAAAATCCTAAAAGGTTTCCTTTGCTTTTGTTCGGGCAGACTGATGAACTGTCTTCTCTCTCCCTAGAAGATCGGACAAGTTGGGTGCGAAGTTCCTCAGGAAAGTGTGATTTGGGGAAAAAGGAAGATAAGAACGTTCCTCTGGCCTTTTGCAGGCAGCTGGCAAATCTCCCTGCAAACACAAAAGTAGGCAAAAATCAGAGTTATAAGGAGAAAGAAGGATTATCTCAACCAAATAATACTGACTCTTAGTTATTACAGCTCTTAGTTATTGGCTCTATGTATGTGCATGTTCTTTTTTTTAACTAAGATTTTTATGTCCCCTGATTTACTACTCTGGACTAATTTCTGCTCTAATTTAACTGCAGGAAGCACAAAGAAGTTAGATGTCGCAAGAGGGAGGTTGCAGTCCTTCAGCTCAAGGCCTCAGCAGGTCAAAGAGTAGCAACAAGTTTTTAAAAATATTTCCTGCTGCTCCATTTGCTACCCCATTTTCCATTATAAAAGACTTATTTTTGATTCATGAGCTCAAAGATATATACATATACATAGATACATACACAAACATACCATTATCTAGTCTAATTTTATTCCCAAAACAATTATCTTACGAGGCAAGTAGGATTAAAAAATAGAAGCTGTATACCTTAAATCCGTGTTCACAAAATTGCAATATTCATTTAACAATCTGTGCAGAAATACATAACTCAAAGCGTGGCTTTTACCGCAGCATGCTCAGAAAGCTGTTTAAGTTTCCCAAAAGGCTCAACCACCAGCTGCCCAACTTCACTTTAAGCTAATTTAACCTGTTATGGAAATCTAGCCTACAAGATTGGGGGGATTTTCCCATTTTCTTCTCATTGCACGGTGTATTCATTTTTTTTTTCCTCCAAAAGACTTAAGAAGACAGTAAACAGAAGCAAGGGGCAAAACCCTGCCTATTGAAATACTTCTTAGAATTTCATTTTAGCAAATTAGAAAACCCTTTCTCCAAAGTTAGCGTTAGATCTAAACCCTGAATGAAATTGTCTATTTAATACTAGTATTAAATAAATAGGCACATGCATTCTGGGTTTAAATCTAGTAGATCTTTAGATTTCTATATCACCCAGAAGAAGAGTGACTTTCGACCATATGGCATAAAATACACCAAGGGTTGGCTGGAGTCTTTATCATTTGGAATTGTGGCGTTTCTTCTTCTGGTAAAGAAGAAACAGACAAAAGAATAAAATAGGTTTCATACATTTAGTATTTGTCCAATGGCACCTGTTTTGTTTTGTGGTTTTTGCTTTCTATTAGATTATTTTAGAATAGAATGGAATAGCAGAGTCCAGGGATCCCCTGGCTGCAGCCCACTACCAGGTCTTGGCCTGTTTGGAATTGGACCACAGAAGTGGCAGGTGAGAACGTGAACACTCGCAGCTCCACTTGCGCGAACAGTGGGTGAGTGCGCAGGCACAGCTCCATTTGTGTGAGAGACGGGTGCATGTGACCACCTCTCGCACAAATAGAGCTGCGCACGTTTGCCCACTGCTCATACTTAACCATTCCCTCTCCCTCCCCCCTCCCCCAGCAAAGCTGGAAAGGTTGGAGAACGCTGATCTAATCCAACCTTCTGCTCAAGCAGGAGAGCCTATATCAGGGGTGTCAAACTCAATTTCATTGAGGGCCGCATCAGCATTGTGGTTGCCCTCGGGCGGGGCGGGGGGTCCAGGGTGGGTGTGGCCTACTGGGTGGGTGTGGATGGAGTGGGTGTGGCCTTTTGGGTGGGCATGGCCAGTTCTACATTGTTCAACTCAAGGGTGCCTGTGGGGGCCTGGGCAGGAGTGGGACAGATCTGAGGGTCTCTGACAGAAAGGAGTGGGACTGGGGGAAGTGCCAAGGCATGGTCCACTGGAGGAGCCTCACTGCCTGCTGAAACCCCTCCGCCGCAGACCATCAAGCCAGATGGGTGAAGTAGGCGAGGGCCATTTGCTGGCCACTTCCAAGCGATGGTCCATTTCTTCATTCCTCACAAAGGGTGACACCTCCCCAGCATGCACCCAGGGGGCGGGGCCAACGCGGCTGGGGCTGGTTCCTCACTGTTTCCAGACAGCCTTGTGGAGCTAAGACTGAATTCGTTTCGGCATAGATGGCCACCACAAAATTGTACATTGGCTCCCTCCCGGCCTGGGCCAGGGCCAAGGCAGCGGGGGCCGTTCCCTCACTGTTTCCACGATGGCTTTGTGGGCCAAATGAAACCACTTCATGGGCAGCATCCAGCCCCTGGCCTTGTGTTTGACATGTCTGGCCTATATCATTTCAGACAAATGGCTGAATTTTACTATGGGCTCTCTATTTAATGTTTTTGATTGTTTTATATTTTCCCTAATTTTGTTCGCCACCCAGCGCCTACTGGAGTTGGGCAGTCAATAAATTTAGATAAATAAATGCATTCATTTTTTTATTTATTAAGTAATAATACGATGCTAATAGCAACTAAGTGTGATATAAGCAAAACCAGAATAACTCCTAGATTAACATCTCCCCAGCCCTCTTTTTATCCACTCAAGGTGAATGGAGAAACAAGCAGGAATAGTTCTCAGAAGAAAGAGATACTTGCCTTATACAAGCTGCACACCAAATTGAAGAGAGAGTCTTGTGCTTGAGTTTGAAGTTTTTCAGTGTGGACCTGAGAAAAATAAACAAAGTGGAGGGAGACATTTTCACCATGGCAGTAGACCAGTGAGTCTGGTTACTCTGCAAATAGATTTCATCGAGAGACTTAAATACAGGTAGTGTCTTTGACTTACAACCACAATTGAGCCCAAAATGTATGCTGCTAAGTGAAACATTTGTTAAGTAAGTTTTGCCTCATTTTACAACCTTTCTTGCCACTGCAACGATCCTGGCTGAAGCCATTTTTGCTTCGTTTTTGGTTGCCACAGTACTGGGATGGGGGATGAGTGGTTTTAAGGTTAGACTAAAGAATAAATTGTCGTGTGGGAACCAAGGTCATTGCTGCCTGACTTAGCAGGCTAAGCCTTCTGTTAGAAAGTCCCCTAAAGTGTTCTATTGAGGAATGTGGATAATGACATAGTGCTGGAGTGGGAAGTTCAACTTTGTAACATTGTAATGTTTGGGAGGGAACTCCAGACTTGGTTTCACTTTTGACTGTGTTGATATTTTGTCGCCAATAAATATGTTCTTTAAGGAAACCTCTTGCCTTGGAGTTCTGCTTTTACTGGTCTCATCTATCGGAACCAGGACATTAAGCCAAGTCTGGAGTTCCATCTCAAGGGTTACAATGATTGAAACCATGACACAGTTGTTATATGAATCGCTGGGGCTGTTAAGCTAGTAATACAGTTGTTAAGTGAGTTTGACTTCCCCGTTGACTTTGCTTGTCACAAGATTGTAAAAGTTGATCACATGACTCCAGGACATGGCAACCATCATAAATATGAACCAGTTGCCAAGTGTCCAAATTTTGATCCCCACGACAGGACCCTGGGAATGTGGCAATGGTTGCAAGTGTGAAAAGCATTCATAGGTCACTTTTTTCAGTGCCACTGTAACTTTCAACGGTCACAAAATGAACTGTCGTAAATCGAGGACTACCTGTATGAGCACTGTGCAAAATGTTTAAGAATTGAGTTCAAATGCTCAAAACAGTCATTCATAGCACATTCCAAGTTCAAAGGAGTCCAATTTTGAGCATAAGGGGTATTTTCAATCTCATGGCAATTTGGAAATGATCAAAGTAGCATCAACACGGATCCAATATGGTCACATCAACCTATTTCAATTTCAAGACACTTTGAACTTGAGTGGGGGGTTTAGAACTTAGAACATTAGTCTCTTAGCCCAGTAAAGAAAAAAAAAAAGGAAGTAATCCTTTCTGTTTTTATATCAATGTAGCATTTTCACCCGTGTAAACCAAATAACAAGCAAGGAACGCAGAATGCTTCCTGATGTTACAATTCAACGCAGCTGACACTGAAGCAAACAAGTAAAAAGAAGAGAAAATCTATTAAGAGACAGAGCGTGAATCAGGGCCCTCTAAACCAGTGGTTCTCAACTTTTTTAATGCCGCGACCCCCCAACCGGTCGTAAGTCGAGGACTACTCAACTGGTCGTAAGTCGAGGACTACTCAACTGGTGCAGCACCGTTTGCAGAATGGGACTTTTGGCGGGCTCAGCAGGGCTGGCTCAGGAATTCTGGAAGTTGAAGTCCACGAGTCCATAAAAGAGCCAAGGTTGCCTACCCCTGGTCTAAAAGGAGTCCTGGTGACTCTGCTCACTGCCAGGAGTTCGATCCTGACGAGTTCAAGGTTGACTCAGCCTTCCATCCTTCTGAGTTCGGTAAAATAAGGACTCTGATTGTTGGGGGCAATGTGCTGATTCTGTAAATTGCTCAGAGAGGTCTGTAAAGAACTATGGAGCGATATATATTCGTCTAAGTGTTATTGCTAAATAGACAGTCCTCATCTTATAACCATTCACTTAGCAACCGTTCAAAGATACAACAGTACTGAAAAAAATGGCTTTAGAACAAGTCCTGGCCCAACTGTTACACTGTCCTCACGGTCACATGATCATGAGCAGGATAGTTGGCAACCAGCATGCGTATATGACAGTTGCGGCATCATGAGATCACGTGATCACCATTTGTGATTTTTCCCAGGGGCTTACAAAAAGCTAAGTCTATGGGAAAAGCTAAATTTGTTTAATGAGCAGGTGATTCGCTTAACGACCAGGGCAAAAAAGGTTGTACAATCGTTTGACTACTTAACAATCACATTATTTTAACGATGAACGTTCCGGTCTCAATTGTAGTCATAAGCTGAGGACTATCTGTACTATGTAATTAAAAATGCACTATTGATTTGCACCTTTTCTTTCTGTTTCTATATAATTTTCCCTGACCTGTGCTCAGGGCTCTTAGTTTGCCTTGGCTGGACCCCAGACATTGTTGCATCGGAATCTTAATAAAGAAAATCAAACTCCTATATTACGATTGCAAGACAAGGACAACCTGTAATCTCTCAACTGTTATCTTTGTGGTCCCCTCCATCATTTCCATTATCATTTTTCCTACTATAGACAATCTATTACGGAAAGGAATTTAAGTACTGGAATTTTGCATAGTGACTTTTGATCAACTGCCACCACAACTGGAGAGACTGTTCCATCCAAAACGTTTGCGCCCAGTTTCATTTGTCAAAGAAAATGAGGGGTAGGGTGTCCTAGAGATAAAGATGCTTGCCTCCCATTTGGAAGGTTAAGAGTTCAAGCCTAGGAAGCGATATTTTTCAGAGCGCAAAGAGAAAATATCTACTGTGAACGCCGCATAGGAGTCAGGAAGAGGACCTGTCCAACAAACGCCATTCAATCGTCCCCACTCCTCCCCGAATCAAGGGATTACCAAGTTGTAAAAAGAAAAAAAATGTTGAAAGAAGATGTAGTTCTCTCCTTTTACATCATGGTTTAGTGGCAACTTTTTTTTTTTGCAAAGCTTGAGATAATCTTTCTAGAAGATTAACACAGTGGGGTCCTTGGTGCTCTCTGAGCTTTCTTGTAGACATTTCATTACCAAGGTAGGTAACATCACCACTGCAGCACCAACCTCCGAGAGCACCAAGGACCCCAAAAGTCAATCCTGGGTTACAGTTATTCTCTTCTAAGATTAATACAAGAAGATGTGAGGGGGTCACATTATCTCCTGCCTCCATTAACACTTACCCCATTGATGAGAATCCATGGCACATACTCATGACGCGGTTTCAGAGCCCTGGTGAGTTCAGCGTTCCTATGCATAAGCTTGTTACCTACGTCTCCATTCACACACGCCTTGATATCTGCTAGAGAGGCGTTAGGAGCATACAGTTTCAGGCACTGCAGAAACAGAATGGGCAATCCTTATTACTTTGAAGCCAGAATGAGCAGTTTTATTAAACAAGTTCTGTTGATTTGTGGAGCCTCTAATCCCAACCACTAAAAGATGAAGATGGATTTGATTGCCTTTGTAAGTCCTGCTGCAATAGAAGCTGATGGGCTCTCGCTCAGACCCATCTAGCTTACAGAAATGAGCAAAAAAAAAAAAAAAAAAAAGGAATAGAAGTGCTTTATGAGTTCCTGGAAAAAAAAGGTAGGATAAAAATTTAACAATAAATTATATATTATTAGTATATTTGCACAATGTACAGTTTGATTTCAACCCGCTGGTCACTTATGGCAGGGGTCTCCAACTCCCAAGTCCACAGTCCACTAAGGTCCATGGCCCGTTGGGAACCAGGCTGTGCAAGCGACAGGTGAGCGTGTGAAGCTCCATTTGCGCATACACGGAATTAGGTGGCAAGCGTGAAACCATCCCCTCTGCCAGTCTGTGGAGCAGGAAAAGTTGGGGACTGCATCTAACATATTTCAGGTAGGTCTTGGTTAATGATCACTTCTTCAGCAACCGTTTGAACTTATAAAGGTGCTGAGCAAGGGATACTTACAACCAGTCCTCAAGGTTCCAGCTCTCACAACGTCCCATGGTCATGTGTTTGCAATCTGCAACCTTTCTTGACGGCTTCCCACAAGCAAAGTTAATGGGGAAGCCAGCAGGAAAGCGGAAGTCAGAATCAGGGGAGGTGCTCGCTTAACATCCCACAGTGATTCACTTAATGACTGTAACCAGGGACTGTTGGGACTGCCATTGCTAAGTGGCATAGTCACATGACATCATGCTTTAGGACTGCATCACTTAGTAACAGAAATTCTGTTCCAAATTCTGTACGATCATTAAACAAGGACCAATGTAAATTAAAATTTAAATGATTATTAGCAGAATTCAAAGAGTGGGACGGAAAAGCTTTCTTAACAGTGGGACTAGGATGAAATATAGCTCCCAAAGAAGTTAATTTTGTAATCTGGGAGCTTCAATTGTACTATCATGGCCACCATCTAAACCTCTTTGACCATGCTGTAGAAAGTAAGGAAGATGATCTCAACAGAAATTTGCAAGGCATCTTGTGTATTTCCTAGGCTAAAAGAGATGAAATATTTTAAAGTCCTGAGCCATGAGATGATATTTGGAAGAGGCTCAGGCAGTTACCTCTCTCACCAGGGAGAGGTGGAAGATTTGCAAGATTATATTATGATAGACAATCTCTGTAAAATTAGTGTTAGTCTCCCAGCAGAATTGATTTTTCTGGACTGGTCTACCTAGTGGAGTTCACATATGCACTGTGGACACCCTGCTTCCTGGGATTTTTTCAGCTTTCTCAGTCGTATTCAGCTTTTACTTATTTTATTTATTTAATTTTATTATTTATTCTCTTTACAGAACCCAGCATTCCTGGCTTCAGATCTTTTAAATAGGTGATGGCCATCCTTATGGATAAAACAAATGCCCTGGCAGGGCACAGCCCCTTGGCCAAGTTAAAACCGAGCGTTCAGCTTTATTTCTACAATCCCTCCCTCCAATGTCTCCCTGTCATCACTCATCAGATCAGAATTGCAGGAAGAACCATGGCATACCAGTGGCAAGCTGCCGATGACATCGTTACTTGACTCCATGCAGAAGATGAGCATAAAATCCATCTCTGGATACAGGTGGCTAATACAAGTCTGGGGAAGGTAGAGCACAAGGGTTAGGGCAGGGTAGTCCACAAGAGTATAGACAGAAGGTCAAGCTTACAGCTACAACACTCATCTACAACAAGATGGTCTGTGCAATAGGCATAAAAGGGGTGGAGCTTCCATTGCACCACCATGGTTGCCATCTTGACTTTTTTGACCATACCTTCAAGCACCCCTGCAGTGGAGCACAAGGAGAGAGGAGGAACAGGGTGCAGAAAGGAGAAAAAACTATCCAGAGGAGAATGCCCGTGCCACAGGTTTAGGCTGTTCTAAATCCTACTGTCAAAACCTTAATTAATGTTAACAGGTGGAGCCAACATTTGAACAAGCTAATAATTCTGAAAAGGTAAGACATGAGACATGACGTCCTCTTTTGCTCCCCCCCCCATTGTTTATTGCCTCTCCCAATGCTGTTAACTCAACCTGGACAACTTTAAGATGTGTGAACTTCAACTCCTAGAACTAAGTTGCTGGGGAATTCTGGGAGTTGAATTCCAACGTCTGAAAGTTGCTAAGGTTGAGAAACACACTTAGAGCAAATAAAGTACAGGTAGTCCTCAACTTACAACAGTTCTTTTAGTGACCGTTTGAAGTTACAACGGGACTGAACAAGTAATAATGCTAATGCTAATGCTAATAATGCTAACAATGCTAATGTTAATGTTAATGCTCATAATGCTAATGCTAATGCTAATAATAATAATATTGAATCTGCGCAATTATGGATGAAACGTGTAACAGTGATACCCACTGTCATCGGGGCACTGGGAACTATGTCCAAAAGCTTTGCAAAATACATCAAGAAACTGCAGCTTCCTGCAATAACTCCACCAATGTTACAAAAAACAGTGCTACTCGGAACATCTTATATTTTAAGGAGGTACCTGGTTGACACCTAGGTCACTGGTAGCAAACCGTGTCAACCATCACCGCCAGCCAACTTGAATGTTCAGTTGACTGAGGTTCATGTTTAATGAATAAAAGATAATAATAATAAAGTTGGAAGGGACCTTGGAGGTCATCTAGTCCAACCTCCTGCTCAGGCAGGAAACCCTATACCATTTCAGATAAATGGCTGTCCAGTGACTTATGACCATTTTTCACATTTATGACCATTGCATTATCCCCATGGTTATGTGTTCAAAATTCAGACACTGGGCAACTGACTCATATTTATGACGGTTGTTGTGTCTCGGGGTCAGGTGATCACCTTTTGCGACCTTCTGACAAACAAAGTCAATGGGGAGCTAGATAACAACCATGTTACTCACTTAACAAGAACTGCGGCAAGAAAGGCCACAAAATGGACAAAATTTACTTAACAAATGTCTCGCTTAGCAGCAGAAATTTTGAGCTCAATCTTGGTCGTTAAGTCTTGGGGAAAAAATATGGGCCCTTTCCTACCTTTTGTGGGTGTCTACCGGTAGAGGTTTAACATGCAAATGGCTGCTGAAGCTTGGCAGAAAATTAAGGCCTCCATTTCACCCTGGAATCCCCTCCTCAAATGGGCCTTGTCTTCCCTTACTGCGGGAGGGTGGCCCCTGACACACCACACATAGCTTCACACTGCAAGTTTCTGCTGTAAAGCATGCTGCTGTAGAAATGCAGGAAGCCAAATTGCAACCTGGGCAAGATTGATCTGCTCCAAGAGGACATTCCCATATCCCCTCCACGCACACGCACACACACACACACCACTATCAGTATTCTCACTTTTATCAGTTATCCTACAAGCACAAACCTCTATCATGTTCCCCAAGCATTCCTCTTCGCCATGCTGGCAGTCAAAATGCCATTTTGTGGCCTCTTTAGACTCCTGTAAGAGGATAAATGGAGTTGATGAGAAATCTGAGCAAGGAATCATCTCCATAACTTTCAGTCATTCTGCTGGATCCAGGAATATTCTCCTACCTCTGCATTCCCGTAGGGAACTAAAGTGACGTTCATGATGTCTTGTAGCATCAGCCAAGTGGGAAAGAGCATCAGTACCAGAAATTCGCGGCAACCAGAACAGAGGGATTCATAGTAGAGGCTCACAGAGACGCGGTCGGCTTTCGGGGAGTTGGAGATCAACCTGGTGCAATGCTTCTCCACCTGCAAGAAAGCAAAGTTTGCATCAAGATGGGGTGTTCATGGTTTGACTGCCTGGTATGCCAGCAAGCTAAAAAGCCAGTTGTCTTCCTTAGATAGGGATGAAGAAAATACTTCTTTTTCATTGCTTATACTGTACAGTATATATTCTATTGGCTCATTCAAAAGAACTTTAAATGGTTGGAGGAAAAAAAAATCAGCATCCAGACAAATCTGTCGTGAGGGTGAAGGCTGGTTTCAGAACATTTCGTTACCAGGTTAGGTAACATCTTCAGAGGAATTTAATGGGATGTCAGTGTCGGTATTCTTCTGCTTATAAGGACTTCATGTGGTCAGTAGGGTCTTGTGATAGGGAGGTCATGTCAGGTAATAGTCATGTCAGACAAGGGTCTTCTGATGGGTCAGGTATGGGTCCCATCACAAGACCCTCACCTGATGTGGCCCTTATCTGACATGATCTCTCCATCACACGACCTATTGACCACATGAAGCAGAATACCAACACTGACACCCCCCTAAATTCTGCTGAAGATGTTACCTAGCCTGGTAACCAAACGTTCGGAAACCAATCCACAAACTTGGAGAATGAACCTCCACCCTCATCCTACACCTGAGCTACAGATATTTGCCACTATCACCAAATCTGACATGCTAGAGAAAAACTGCCTGCTGTGGCATCCATCAATATAGTGTTAATAGAGGGCGAAATGGATAGTTCCCCAGGTACAGCCACCTACTTATCCTCTGTAACCATGGGAATCCATGACATGATCTAGTTTTAAAAATGCAAAGAGGTTTGTAAGGGAGAAGGGAATCCAAGTAGGGAAGCATTTCGCTGAGAGTTGCAATTTGGCTATAGATCTTGTCATGAAAGTGCTCCCCCTGTAAAATACCATCTCCCTGAAAGTCAAATGGGGCCCAACACCTGCAAGGTTTTAAAGTTGGGATGGGGGTCTGGAGATGTAATAGAGTTGGCCAATTGTTTCAGGAGATTAGACTTCGCCTGTCTTTTGTTGTTCTTCCCTTTCAGCCGGTCACTAGTCAGCACGGACCTCATTCATCACCAAGACCTCTGCAGCCGCAATGGGGAAGGTATGACTTCAGGACTTTTTTGTCTTGTGGAGTTTTTGGTGCTTTCTGAGCTGGTTGTTTCCTTGCAAGGGTTTCATTATCCAATTAGGTAAGATCTTCAGTGCTAGAAGAGTAATGTTATCTGATTGGGTAATGAAATGTCTGCAAGAAAACCACCAAGCTCAGAGAGTACTAAGGATTCCATAATTCATCCCTGAGTTAAAATATTCCTTCCCATTTTAAATCTTACGATGTTTCTTTCAGGAAAAACTCCTTCCACAGCCAGTATGAACTGTTACACACTCAGCCTACTTGTTATACAATACACCGATCTAATTGTGAAAGATTTTGACAAGGAAGCTGACAATAAAAACGAAAAAGAAACCTCAAATGCTTTGATTCACACCCCTCCCCAAGAATTCAGCCAGCTTCCTTTTCTAGTAACAGAAGTGAAAGTGTGGGGCTTTGCCAAAAACAGAGCTGATTCATTTTACTCAACGGTGGAGTTTTCTGTCTGGAATTTTCCCTAATAAGATGGGCCGGGTCAAGATAGGCTATGCAAAGTGGCTTTTGTAGCAATCTAGCTGCAAAGGTTTTGTTTGCAAGGGGGCTTTTGAATTGGAAGCACAGACTCCAACTTCCTCTAACTGCAGAGGAAAGTAGGCCGACATACAGATAGTCCTCAACTTATGACCACAAATGAGACGGGAACTTTCCTCACTAAGCAACGTGGTTATTAAGTGAATCACACCAGATTTAACAATCTTTTCTGTTACAGTTGTTATGCAAATTGCTGCAGTCATTAAATGAATCACAAAATTGTTAAGCAAATCCAATTTCCCACATTGGTTTTGCTTGCTGGAAGACCCCCCCCCCCAGGAAGGCTGCAGATGGTGACCATGGGACCCCAGGACATAGCAATAGTCATAAGTGCAAGGAGTGGTCATTAGTTTCCCTTTGCTTTTGTCCACTGATTTCAACAGGGTTAAAACTGCCTCCTTGAAAATTTTCTTGCCTCCCTCCTTGAAAAGCTTTTGCAATTTTTAAAATTTTAATTCTAAAATGTGACATTTTAATTTTTATGTAGTTTCATATTTTGATGCTATATTGTACGCTGCCCAGAGAGGTCCTCTTTGAGGGAGATGGGCGGTTCAGAAATGCGAAAAGTAAATAAGTCACTTTTTTCCGGTGGCATTATTTTGAAGGTTGTTAAACAAATGGTCTTAAGCCAAGGACTATCTGAAGATAAATGGATATGGAGAGGGAATCCTGCTCACTTCCTTAGGCCCAGAATGGATAAGAACCCTAGCTTAGTTTTGAAATAAAATTCCTTTCACTGTTTATTTGAAAGGTGGTTCCGTTACAAAAATGCTGTTAGTTTGAATTTAAAAATAAAGTTGGAGTAGGGGGGAGATCCTTGTGTGGTTAGAATAGAATAGAGCTGGAAGGGACCTTGGAGGTCTTCTCAAGCAGGAGAACCTATACCATTTGGTTAGCCAAATTGTGCTCAGCCATTGTCTATTTAGCCATTATTTGCGTGTGCCTAGTACACGTAAACTTTAAATCATGATTTACAAAACAAATGGAAGTATCAGCACAACCCAAGAAGTCATCATTTGCCTTACATCTGTCTTTTTTTAAAAGTACATTGAAGAGCCGCTTTTTGGCCTGAGAAGGAGATCATTCAAAACTGCAGGAACAGACCGTACGTCTGGAGAACATTAAAATAAGAATATGGTTTGCTTATGGAATAGCTACAGAACTTATTTTAATATACATTAGGACTGCATCTATGCCTGGCAATTAGTGGAAGGCCATTGCTGTTTCCTATTCAAACAGAAAGGCAGCACAAATGAATGCCAGCTGACAGAAAGCTTAGTATATGGTTGTGGATTTAGAGCACGGGTCTCAAACTTGCCGCGTCATGTGACATGTCGCGACGTATTGTGACTTTTTTCACATTGCTGGAGCTGGGGTGGGCGCGGCCTCCGCATGATGCAACCGGCCCACTGGCTGGCAGTTTGACACCCCTGATTTAGAGAAAGGATACCAAAATGTGAATAAGCTTGAATTAAATCATTTCTGAATTCTTGCCAAGAAAATTGCAGGGATAGTCCAGACGGTCACCACGACTCAATGCTGGCACACACATGCACAGAATGTTCTGCATGGCAGATATGGAGCCCAACGTTAGTTGCTAAGTGCACTAACAACAGTTTATGATGGAAGTAAATTATAAGAGAGATAGGTAGGTGGGAGAGAGAGAGAGAGAGAGCGAGAGAGATGATAGATAAATATGTATCAGTGTATGAACATGGTGAAAGGTAGGATAATTTAAAAGGGTGGAAGAGAACAGAACATAATTGCTATGATTTTGCAGTGTTTTATTCGCTTCCTTTTAAATGTCTTTGACTATTGCTCACCCGTTTTCTGCACTTTGCATCAGAATGTAATTCAGATGTATCAGAATACAATTTTCATCACAGCCAGTCAATGGGGCCCACACATCTAGAGTAAGGTAAGCAAAAGGGGATGCTTTGAAATGGGTGGGCTGGGGAATTCTGGGAGTTGAAGTCCACAAGTCTTAAAGTTGCCAAGGTTGGACACTTCTGCTCTAAAGCTTGGAGAGGATGCTGGCTTCTACATAACTAGTCCTAGGCTGAGTTCTGTAAAACCATTTTTAATATGTACTATATACTGCCTTTTAGGTTGAGCCTGTTGTTTTCACTCCCTATTCCTCATGCACAGGTTCCAGGAATTTCTGCTTACTCCCTGCCCTTCCCATTGCTTAACTGGGAGAAATTAAAAACCCAGGTCCTCTGGCATTAAAGGAGGAGCAGCAAGGGAAAAAACAATGATTTGCAGCTTATTATTGAACTTCTCCTTGGATAATGAGCAACACTTAACACCAGCAAGGGTTTAAAAAAAACTTAGTCAAAAATTTCACCTTATCGGACTTTACAGGAAATATTTTAAAATAAATATTTGGCCAACTCCTATGACTGGGGTGTTATCAGCTTTCAGGGAATTTCATGGGTCTGGACTTCAGACCTCCTGTTGTGAATTTCTTCCATCTGATTGACTTCTGCAAGAAACTCGTGAATGAAGGAAAAACCACAGTAAATGGTCTGGTGATTCTTCACTGTCAGCATGAGTTCTTTGGAAGTGCTGAGTCAAAAATCCTTTGCTTAGATTCACTTCCTCCCTCCCTCCCTTTCCCTCCCCTCCTCTTCTTTTTTCTGGCATTCAGAAGATCATATAATCAATACTTGGGCACCCTCACCATTCAAACAAATCAACCTTTATACCACACATACTAGTAGGTCTCAATATTACTTGTCTGCTGGAGAATAAACCGTAACAATAAAGAAGAATATTTGTGGCTCAGAGTTGAAATGAGCAGTGCACTGATGTTACCTACTTTGGGTAATGAAACCTCTGCAAGAAAACAACCAAGCTCAGAGAGCACCAACGACCCTTCAAAATAAAACGTCCCATCTTTTTTTGCGGGGGGGGGGAACCCCTTCTACCATCTTGATCGTTTGAGTTGCTTGCCTTCTTCCTTTCTTTGAACGGATTTTTAGAATGGACTTTGGATGGACTTGTTCTGACAATGCAGAGACAGAGCGCGGTGAAAAAGGTAAAAAGTGGGGATTCAGAAGAGGGAGATCTGGCTTCTAGACCATTCCTGGGCACCCAAATGCCAGCCGGTTGACCTCGGATTATGCGCTTCCTCTCATTCCCCCAAATCAGAGCCAAGCCTGCTGAAAAACAAAGCCCTGCCCCAGGGTTTTCTCAACCTTGGAAACTTTTAAGATGCGTGGGCTGGAACTTTTCGGGGATCGTTTAAGGGAGGCTAGTAGAGAGAAAAACAAGCAGACTTCTGCAGCCTGAGGTTGCAAAGCACCCAGTTGAAGCCGCCCCGTGCTTCATGCAAACGGGCTATAAGCATGCAGTCCGGCCACCCTCTCGCTTACCTGGCAGGCTTGGGCGATCTCTTTGGAACTGCACCAAAGTTGCGGCGGATAATCGCACGACGGGCGGCTACCTTCCCCGCAGCCCGCCCAGAGGCTGCCGGCGATGAGCAGAAGAAGCCAACCACCCATGGCGAAGCGCTCCCAAATCTTGGGCGCCGAGAGCAGTTTGGCGGCCTTTAAACTCTCTCCGCCCCCGCCCGCCCCTTTCCTGCTCAGGGCAACCTGTTTTTCCTCTTCGGCTGCTCTTCGTGACTCGACCGGCCTTTGGGTAGATCCCAGACTTGTGCGCTTTTCCTACTGTTTGAAAGCCTCTGGGAAGGTTGGGAAATTTTGCTGGTGCCCTCATCCAGGCGCATGATTGCATTTCTGCCACCTGAGGGGGAAAATGCAGCTCTGACCAGCAATTGATTACAGACGTGTTGCAAATTTGCAAAAGGGGTGAAATAGAAGCTGTATCTGTTTCTTTTCATTCTCACAGTAGGTTTCTGAGATGATCGTTGCTCCTTGGCTCTTTTCAGCCGGCTCAGGAATTCTGGGAGTTGAAGTCCATGAGTCATAAAAGAGCCCCTGCGGCCTAAACTCCCTTTAACCCTCCAATGTTCCTTGAAAGCCTTAAATGTGCCTGCCTAAAATCCAGATCTGGACTACCAAGACTACTACTACTCCTGTCAAAGGAAGAGAGCTAGTAGGATTTCTGCTTCTTTTTTTTTTTTTTTTTTATTATTAAAAGTTTTATAAATTTTACAAGGAAAACAAGAACAATACAGAACAAAAAACAACATATACAAAAGAAAAAAAGTTAAACAATACATATATAAAAAAAAAAGAAAAAAAAAACCCCCACCCCACACCCCTCCCAAAAACCCTCCCTTCCCCCCCCCCTGAGCTTCCCAGAGCAGAATATAGGCTTGAGAAATAAAAAAAAAAAAAATAAAAATTAAATTAAAAACTTTATGTTTATATATATAAAAAAGATATCTATAATATATATAAAAATAAAACTTATAAAAAAGCTATATGATATTTTTGTATACCCAATCTAAATTGTATAAATTTTATCCATTTGTCCCAGATAGCAAAAAACTTCTCTTGCGTTTGTTGCTTTAAGAAAGCCGAAATCTTTGCCATTTCCGCCAGATAAGCTACTTTAAAAAACCATTCCTGCAATGTAGGCAAAGATTCCTTCTTCCAATATTGTCCAACTAACAGCCTCGCGGCTGTGATCAAATTTAACATCAATACAACCTCCTTTGTATCACAATCTGTAACAATACCTAACAAAAATAATTGCGGAGTAAATTTTACCCTCCTTCTAAAAATTCTCTGGATATTCCACCATATTTTGATCCAAAATGCTTTTATCTCTCTGCATGACCACCAAATATGATAATAGGAAGCCTCCTTATAACCACATCTCCAGCATTTAGGTTGCACGTCAGGGTACATGTAAGACATTTTTTGTGGATCAAGGTGCCATCTATAAAACATTTTATAAAAATTCTCCCTTAAATTCTGTGCTTGAGTAAATTTGACATTTCTCACCCAAATAATTTCCCAGGTGTCCAATGAAACTGGCTCACCAAAGTTCTGCGCCCATCTAATCATACAATCTTTAATTAGTTCCGTTTCTGAGTCCAATTCAACTAAAACCCCATAAATTCTCTTAATGTGGGTTTGTCTTTGATCCTTCAGTTGCTTAATAAGATTTTCATCTTCTCTAAGAAAACCCACCTTACAATCCATCTTCCATCTATCTAGTAGTTGCCTATATTGGAAAGGATTTCTGCTTCTTAACTGGTACCAAAAAGCTGAAAGACGGCTCTAGTTTTCTAACTGCAGTGGCATACTTGAATAAGTGCATTTTTGGACGCTTCTTTTGTCTTTTTTAGTAAATGGAATTTTCAGATTTTACAAACAAAAGCTGCATTTTTGTATAATGAGTAGGAAGCTTAGCTTAATTTCTCTCTGGCCTCATCCTTCTGAAATTTTAAAAATGATCTTTGTTTATGCATTCAGTTCAGCCTTTCATTTTCTGGACCTTAACAACAGCGATTGGTCATAGGATCCGGGCCAGGGTTTAGTTGATTCCGTTTTGTTTCCAAATTCAAGGCAGTTATCTTTGGACTCCAAATTGAGCAATTATGTAATGGCTGCATTTTATTTGCCTATAGGCTTAACTCTGAGTGGTTTAGTAAACATTTTTTTTAATTCATTCAATAATTAATCCTCTTAATTGTTGTTGAACCCAAAGCAACACTGGCAATAGTGAAGCTGATGAGTTGAGTTTTATGCAGAGGCTAAACTGCATTTTTATGTTTCTGTCTGTCTATCCTCCCTGAGGAGAAACGTCTGCAGCACACCTAAGCTTGCCTGCAGTGTGCAGGTATTACGTATTAAATGTCTATTTTTCTTGAATTTGCAATTCAAAACTTGTTTTCTACTGCCAGAAGCATGGTGGCGAATAATGGGTGGAAAGTTGGAAAATATAATGAGGGGAGAAGACAAATTTTCAATGAAAGAGATCATAAGTTGTCACTTTGAGAAGAGAAGGGTTGTTATGTCATCAACTTTGCCCAGCCCAGAAGACAGCCTGAAGGACAACCAAGCAACACCACCTCTGACGACCATTACGGGTGGTTTCAGGACATGGAGTTCAAGCAATACACTCTCAGAGTAGCCAAGAGAACATGAATGCATTTTATTTCTGGTGGTCCAATACCAATTGGTGTTCTTGTGCAAGTCTGCCAACTCAGAGCAAGGAATTAAAAGATTGTTCAAGGTTGCCTGTTTGTCAAATTAAGAAAAGACATTTTGAGGAATGCGATTTAACCATGATTCAAGACGTTGCAAGAACAAATGTGGTGGATGTGGCAAATATCCAAGATCTGGCGAGAAACCAAAGGGTTCAGTTCCTCCATCTTTTCCTCATGTAAATGCAAGGATATCTGCCATTAACAGTCATCTTCAGAGAGTAGGCCATTCCTCTCTAGGTTTAGAGCGGTGTTTCTCAGCCACTGAATGGACTTCATTTCCCTGAACCTCCAGTCAGCTTGCTGGTTTAGACCAGTGGTTTTTAACCTGCCCCCCCAGGGGGCGATTTCATTTTTCAGGGGGGCGATGGAACAAAAAGGGGCGATGTGGGGGTGAAGGAACGAAAAAGGGGTGATATGGGGGCGATGGAGCGAGAAGTTTTGGGGACACTTTTGAGACTTTTTCATACAGTGAATCACTGTATATCTGTCGTACAAAAACATCAGATTGCTCGCTATTAGTGGATTGAATTGTGTTTTCAAGTGTTCCTCCAGCTAGCTTCAGTACAGAACGCTGTACATATGTGAATACACATTGCTTATCTTCATGCACGTTGTGCAGCAGCCTCTACCCTTTTTATATTTCTTTTTGCGTCTTAAATTTTACTTGTAATTCAATCATTAAATATTACTGTTTTTCTTTTTGGGCATTTCACTTTCTTGCAATTGAATTTTGTTTTCAAAGTAGTCATTACATTTAAGTGTCTTGAATAAATAAGATAATAATGAAATATATGTATCACAAAATTTGGGAATAAAGTGATGGGTGGCACCAAAATTTTTCACACAGTTGAGATATGGGAAAAAGATTAGAAATAAATTATTTGCATCAATATGTCCTGATGACAATTTTAAAGAAAATAAAACAAGTGTTTGCATAAATTGAAGAATTATTTTCTATGTTGTGATTGAGAGGTTATGTTGGGGGAGGGGGGCGATGACAACTTCCTCATTGGCTCAAGGGGGCGATTCATTCAAAAAGGTTAAGAACCACTGGTTTAGACCAGAGGTCTAAACCTCTGGTCCATAGACTGGTACCAGGCCACAGCACACCAGCAACCGGTCCGCACAAACAAGCAAAGCCTCATCCGCAGGATGCAGCCAGCACACAAAATCAGGCCCCCTCCAGTCCATGGAAAAACCACTCTCCACGTAACTGATCTGATACACAAATGGTTGGAGATGTCTGGTTTAGACTATATGAACACCTGAATTATCAAACCTCAGTGATTGTGAGTTTGTGATAACATTTATGCTTACATATGTTCTTTGCAATATTCAGAAGCCTACAGTCAGAAGCTCACAGTGTCATGCGGTATGATTGACATAAGACTTTAACTATTATGACTCAACAGATATGTGACCCTGCATTTCACAAGTCAGCACAAATAGGCTGAATGTGGATAAGGCGAAGATTGTTGTTTCAGCTCCTTTCCATGTTGTTTTGTGTTTCCCCTACCTCCATGTCTCCAGAGCTCCTAGATTGTCCCAATTTCCATTCTCTACAATAACTGATGATCAAATGACATTGCACCCATTTATTAATCCCACAGCAAGGGTTGTTTATTTTCATTGGATGAGTATCTGTATGATCTAGTGGATTTTCAGAAAAACTACAGCTTTATTGGTAAATGATTTGATGTTTCATATTTAGACTAATCACAAAGGTTAGGCTGGTATTCACAGTTCTCTCCATCCCTTTGTCCTATTCTGGAACAGTGCCATCAACACTATGTTTTGTGCCCAAAGCCAAATCCTACCACATGACCAATACACCTGCTACTGAGATTCAAAGTGCAAATGCAGAGATCTCCAGGACTATGTATTTTTGCTTAATTCCTGCAGGATTTACTGTTTATTAATGATTGTATATGGATGTTTGATAGTTGATCTTTATTCATGTCAGATGCACCGTCAAATTATAGACCTATAACAGTGGTGGTGAACCTATGGCATGCATGCCAGAGGGGACATTCAGAGCCCTCTCTGTGGGCACACGCGCCTGGCTCTTTGGCTAAGTTTTCGCAGGAAAAAGCCATTTCTCAAGCCCCCTCCTAGCCAAAACAAGCCTCCGGAGCGAGCGCACTGTTTTCAGCTTTGAATTATATAAAATCTGACACCAGAAACAGACTAACAGATGACCTGAGTGCTGCATGTGTTGCTTTCAAACTTACTAGGTATAAGCCAAGGTTAGACAAATTATCAGCATGCATACAACAGGAAAAATCACATTAATTGTTCAAAAGCATGCCAAATGCAAACTTTTACCTTTCAGTAAAAGGTTATTTGTATCATTGAAAGCTTTGTTATAGTGTTTTAAGACAAAAGATGTTAATGTATGAGTTGTTTATTCGAAACTAAAACCTCAGTATTCAGATTAAATTGCCATGTTGGCACTTTGCAATAAATAAGTGGGTTTTGGGTTGCAGTTTGGGCACTCGATCTCTAAAAGGTTCGCCATCAATGGCCTATAACATTCAACACTGAGCAAGCAAAGTATAAAATAGGTCATAGAAATATAGCATGTAAAATATGTAAAATAGGGATTAAAACTAAATGACATTCCCCCAATATTGGGTGACATTGACAGCATTTTTTCTCACTAGCATGAGGTCTTCCTCTGTACATGTTGAAGGATATTGTATGCACCATAACATGTATGAAATGGATTGTTCTCCACATTCACACAGTTAATAGTTGATACTACCTATCTATACAAACTAAAGGAGAGATATTAGATACTGAACCCAAAAGATGTAGGCCAGATTTTAATTTATTTTTGCTGATTTTAAGACAGTTGTGTTTGGACTCCAGAAGAGAAGCTAAAACCAAAGTAATAGGACAAATTACTTGCAGAATGATTTCATAAACATTATTAGCTAACCAAATGTCTGATGCTTGCTGAAGTGAAAATACCATATCACTTTCCACAACTCAAAAATCTGGAACTGAATAGATTGTTCTGAATCACCCAAACCACTAGGTTTTTTTTTAAAAAAAGGCACAGTTCTGCCAACAATTTGTCACCAAGTTGGGCACTTGAAAATAAGAAAAAAAATGTGTTCTTCAATATATAATCAGAGCAATGGCAATATATCTTTTAAAGTTAATTCCACAGTAAATTCATTCATAAATTGTTACCTACCCCAGCTTATAAAAATTAGATTAGCAAACGGAAAAAAACCAGATCTAGTTGGGTAAGATAAAGGTTTCCCTTATGGATACGTTCATACTGTTTTCATGGAAACATATCCACCGAAATGGCTTGCCACTGATTTGTTCCCAGCCTAGTCTACACTGGTTCTCCATGCAGTAACAAGATGTAATCCTTTCTGGGTTTATTGAGATCCTTCTGTGAATGAGAAATAACTCTTGCAATGCTCTTTTCTAGAGTTGTGAAAGGGTCCTCAATTTATGACCACAATTGTTACCAGAATTTCTGTTGCTAAGTAAGGCAGTTGTCAATTGAGTCACACCCATTTTTTTCAAACTTTTTTTGGCTACATTTAAGTGGATCACTACTTGTTAAGTGAATCACATGGTTGTTAAGCAAATACAGCTTCTCCCTTTAACTTTGCAAAAGTCAGTTATAAGTCACTTATTTTGGTGCTGTTGTAACTTCAAACGATCACTAAATGAGGGTTTTAAATCGAGCATTACCCATACGGGAATACCTGCTGGGTATTTAGAATGGTGATGGAAAAATAATGGAATATTAAGAGTAGAGCAGAGGTCCCCAATCCCCGGTCTGTGGACCAGTACTGGGCTGCGGCATATCAGCAACCGGTCTGCACAAACAAGGAAAGCCCCATCTATGGGAAGCAGGCAGCACACAAAACCACTTTCCCCTCCGGTTCGTGGAAAAACCTCTCTCCACAGAACTGGTCCCTGGTGCCCAAAAGGTTGGGACCTCTGGAATAGAGGATGGAATTATAAAATTAATAGAATGTGCAGAAATGGCAAAGCTGATAAAAGACTTATGTGGATTTATGGACAAAAGAAAAGACTGAAGGAGAAAGAGTAAGATGGCAATTGCTAGACAAAAAGGATGAAAATCATAATTCTGCTTTTTTCTGTTTGAACGCATCCCCATGGTCACGTGATAAAATTCGGGCACTTGGTAACCGGCATGTATTTATGACAGTTGCACTTCCCGGGATCATGTGATTGCCATTTGTCACCTTTCCAGCCAGTTTCTGACAAGCAAAGTCAATATAGGAAGGTAGATTTGCTTAATGACTTTGTGATTCATTTAACAGCTGCTGTAATTCACTTAACAACTGTGGCAAGAAAGGTCATAAAATAGGGCAAAATCACTTAACAACTGCCTTGCTTAGCAACAGAGAACTTGGGCTCAATTATTGTGGTAAATTCAGGATTAGCTGTACTGCAGTTGCTCCTGAATGGCACCTGTTGAATTAATGCCTCCTCTCAGGCTGAAAACTTTGGCCTATTTAGAGAAAAACTTCCGAACCAGAAGCTACCTTGAGCAACCTGGGATAAATATTAGAAATTCCTTATATTGGAAGAATAGGTCAAATGACTTTGTCAGCACTTTCTGCTCTGGACAATAAAGGTCATTAAGAAGCATTTTGGCCGACTTCCGGTTCCGCTTCGCGGCGTCACTAGTCGTACGAGGAGACTTCTCGTCGGCTAGGTTTCCCTCCGTCGGTGGACCCTTATACGGCTCCAAAGTTGCCCTGGAGGGTGCGACTTCTGTCGAGGAGGCTGCGGTCCGGCTTCGGAGGAGCGGCGGCTCCTCCAGCTGTCCAGATGAAACTCTGAGGACCGACGGAGAAGAAGATTGGCCAGTAAAATGGCCGATCGCCCTGCTGCTTCAGACCGTAAGTCGAAGAACATCTAAGCTTTTAGTGCCCCCGTGGTGAATCCGTGTGAGAATTTTTTCTTACTTTTCTCTCTTTTCCGTTTATTTATTTATTTTTTTGAGTGTGTGCCTGTAAAGAGCTTTTGAAATTATTTCCCTGGCTTGGAAAGGCGGCTCTTGCTTTTTTACGGGAAGAAAGGCACTTTATAAATACTGAAAGGCTATAATTTATTTTTATTGGGACACTAAAAAGGAAAAAAAAGGAAAAGGTTTCTCTCTCCTTCCTTTTTAAGAAATCTACTATTTATATATATATATATATATATATATATATATATATATATATATATATATATATTAAAAATATAAATATGAACCCTGGGTATATTCATGTTTAAAATAAAATGAGCACCAAGGTAGTTAAAACTATAAAAGTTTAATTTAAAAACGCCAAGCTTTCGCCGTCACCTGCCAGCATCATCAGGGCTTAAAACGCCAGAGAGTGGGAGAGTCTCTTATAAGCAAGCCAGAATCTGTGCCCGGCTCCTTGATCTCGTTATCGGACCTAATTGGATAGATTGTACTCCGGTGATCCATTTCTTCCTGCACTCCTTATCTACGTGTATGTCCTCATTTGCCTTCTTTTCCTTGGATTCTAGGGTGGGTGGGGCAACCTCTCTATCTCCCTGGTTGCCCCCCTCCTTTGATCCATTCTCTCCCTCAGGTTTGTGTAGTGGTTTGCATTTCTCTTTCCTCTTTTTCCAATCCACATCCATGCAGCTATTCTCTTTACGAGTGCTTTCCCTTTCTTCCCTAACGCCTCCCTCTCGTGCCCAGTTGTTACTAAGATGGTCATGTGTAACATTCTGGGCTGCCTGGGTTACAGCAGTAAATTGGGGTAGTTCGGTAAGCTGTTTATCCATGTGATAAGCCTCGTAAGTATGGTCATGCACAGTCATCATGCCCCTCTCCCCTT